>NC_085993.1:33287250-33954750 GCF_030014385.1 Trichomycterus rosablanca
TTAAATGTTATTATGCTAAACACACCTGAGCTAACTTGAAACCCTGAACCTGACTAAAAAAATTTAGCAAATTCCACCTATGCTACAAAGCTAAATTTTACGCTGTTGTTTAAATGTTATCAAATTCCAACCATGTTGTAATGCTAAAAGTGGAACTGGCTAACCCAGCTAACATTGGTAACACTGCTAACCCAGCGAACATTGCTAACACAGCTAAGGGGGATGTTATGTAAGCAATGTGTAATTCACTTAGAGCCATACGTTAGCAAATTCCACCTATGCTACCATGCTAAACTTTACGTTGTTGTTTTATTGTTAGCAAATTCCAACCATGTTGTCATGCTAAAAGTAGAACTGTAACATAGCTAACATTGCTAACACAGCTAACATTGCTAACACAGCTAACATTGCTAAAACAGCTAACCCAGCTAACATTGCTAACACAGCTAACACAGCTAAAACAGTTAAGGGGGTGGTGATGTAAGCAATGTGTAAATCACACAGAGCCAATCAGAGTCCCTTTCATTTACATACTCCCACAATGCACTGCAGAAGGAGAACAAAAACTGATTGTTAGCAGTTGATCTGATCTACCATGAACATGAATCATTGTGGCGTCTCCCAGGATATATAGCGGCTCTTCTAGCTTGATGTTTGTGCTTGCTACGGCAGCACATATACTAAAATTGGAACGATACAGAGAAGATTAGCATGGCCCCTGCGCAAGGATGACACGCAAAATCGTGAAGCGTTACCATATTTTTAAAGCTTAAATGTTATTACGCTAAACACACCTGAGCTAACTTGAAACCCTGAACCTGATTAAAAAACATCATTTAAGATTTAAAAGCTTTAAATCAGTTGTAAAAATGATGCTAACACATCAGCTATCTAAAACCCCTAAACAGAAACCTAAAGAGCCCAATTCTTAAAATGACTGTAAAAAATAAGAGTTAACGTTGAAGCTGTTAAGAACCTCGATCATAATCAAAGTCCAAACCTAAAGAGCCCAAGAATTAAAAGCTTTAAAATAAAGCTAGCCTGTGAGCTAACTGACATGTTTACGTTTAAGCTACAATAAGCTAAAGTGTAACTGCTCTGATTGTTCTAAACCTCATGTTAAAAACTCAAGTCTTACTTAAATAAAACTAGCTGTATTAACCATTAAAATGCTAAAGCTAATTACAATAAGCAACAAATCCAAGTCTAAACCAGCTAATACCCCAAATTACCATTTTAGCTCATTCCAACTGATTCAGTTGTAGCCTAGTGGTTAACATTTAATCATTTGGATGTATGTATTTCTCTTTAGCGTAGAATTACACTTTGGATATATAATCCTTACATCAGAAATCTGAGAGCTGACATTTTTACAAGGCTCACTACATCCTTGTTGCTTAGTCTAAGGGGGGCAGTTAAACTAGTCGTAATAATACGAGCGCTAAGACGTCACTAGTTTTGATACAATATATTGGAATCATAAATCATCATCATAAAGTGTCTATGGCTTTAAAAGTTTGTTCATGAAAATGAAAAAGTAAAAATAAATGATAATAAAACCAAAATAATTATTGTAGTGAATTCTAATAAGAAAATGTGTAAATGTAAAATCATTTTGCAATAACATTTTTTATTTGAAAGCCTTAAAATGTCAAGGGCTAATGTGTCACAGATGCTGATGTATCACTGAAATCTTTAGGGTTTCTGCTAAACCACAGTGCTCTTGACAGTTGTTCTCTGAAGTGTCAGGTCCCTGTTTGACCCTTGGTTAGCTCGGAAATACAATATCACATAGTAAAATCATCTCTGCACCACAGTATGCCCCGAGTTTTTCTCGCTTATTTTTCTTTAGCGGCTCCCTAAGTGGAGGCCAAATCCTACGGTCATGGTACGCAGAGTCAAGGTCACCAAAAAAAACAGCTGAATCAATAGATTTGATGGAGAGAAGCTTAGTGACTTGGCATCTCAAACTGTGACATGTACTTAGAAGGTTTTTGGATTTCAGCCAAATCACACCAAAATTATGAAAAAGTGGGCTCAATTATTTATCAGAAAGTGCTCATTAAATCAGCTCAGAGGTCATGCACGGAGCATGAACTCATTTTTGTACAGTTGTTGTTCTTCAGTTGTTCTGCTGGTCAGATTTCTGTAACTCTAGGCTGAGATTCTTACAAGTCTCAAAAGGCTTCACACTGCATACAGACAAATAAGTGTTAGGACTAAAGCCCTTTAGAAGATCATATTTACATTTGAAACTTTCAGCAGACACTTTGGATTTATTTGACTTACAGTAATGACTCAATACAGTGCAAGCGTATAAGGGTTAAGGCCCTTGCTTACGGGGCTAACAGTGGCAACTTGGAGGTGGTGAGGCTTGGAGTCACGTATCTTAACCACTGAGCTACCACTGCCTTGACTTTGTTTTTATATATACAGTCATGGCCGAAAGTGTTGGCACCCCTGAAGTATTTCTCCCAGAAAATTATTGCAATTACACATGTTTTGTTATACACATGTTTATTTCCTTTGTGTGTATTGGAACAACACAAAAAAGCAGAGAAGAAAAGGCAAATTTGACATAATTTCACACAAAACTCAAAAAATGGGCCGGACAAAATTATTGGCACCCTCAACTTAATATTTGGTTGCACACGCTTTGAAAAAAATAACTGAAATCAATCGCTTCCTATAACCATCAACAAGCTTCTTACACCTCTCAACTGGAATTCTGGACCACTCTTCTTTTGCAAACTGCTCCAGGTCTCTCATATTTGAAGGGTGCCTTCTCCCAACAGCAATTTTAAGATTTCTCCACAGGTGTTCAATGGGATTTAGATCCGGACTCATTGCTGGCCACTTCAGAACTCTCCAGCGCTTTGTTTCCATCCATTTCTGGGTGCTTTTTGAAGTATGTTTGGGGTCATTGTCCTGCTGGAAGACCCATGACCTAGGACGCAAACCCAGCTTTCTGACACTGCGCCCTACATTGCGACCCAAAATCCTTTGGTAATCTTCAGATTTCATGATGCCTTGCACACAGTCAAGGCACCCAGGGCCAGAGGCAGCAAAACAACCCCAAAACATCTTTGAACCTCCACCATATTTGACTGTAGGTACTGTGTTCTTTTCTTTGTAGGCCTCATTCCGTTTTTGGTAAACAGTAGAATGATGTGCTTTACCAAAAAGCTCTATCTTGGTCTCATCTGTCCACAAGATGTTTTCCAAGAAGGATTTTGGCTTACTCACGTACATTTTGGCAAACTGCAGTCTAGCTTTTTTATGTCTCTGTGTCAGCAGTGGGGTCCTCCTGGGTCTCCTGCCATAGCGTTTCATTTCATTCAAATGTCGACGGATAGTTCGCGCTGACACTGATGCACCCTGAGCCTGCAGGACAGCTTGAATTTCTTTGGAACTTGATTGGGGCTGCTTATCCACCATCCGGACTATCCTGCGTTGCAACCTTTTATCAATTTTTCTCTTCCGTCCACGTCCAGGGAGATTAGCTACAGTGCCATGGGTTGTAAACTTATTGATTATGTTGCGCACCGTGGACAAAGGAACATCAAGATCTCTGGAGATCAACTTGTAACCTTGAGATTGTTGATATTTTTCCACAATTTTGGTTCTCAAGTCCTCAGACAGTTCTCTTCTCCTCTTTCTGTTCTCCATTCTTAGTGTGGCACACACAGACACACAATGCAAAGACTGAGTCAACTTCTCTCCTTTTTATCTGGTTTTAGGTGTGATTTTTATATTGCCCACACCTGTTACTTGCCACAGGTGAGTTTAAACAAGCATCACATGCTTGAAACAAAGTTATTTACCCACAATTTTGAAAGGGTGCCAATAATTTTGTCCGGCCCATTTTTGGAGTTTTGTGTGAAATTATGTCAAATTTGCCTTTTTTTCTCTGCTTTTTTGTGTTGTTCCAATACACACAAAGGAAATAAACATGAGTATAACAAAACATGTGTTATTGCAATAATTTTTGCAGGAGGAATACTTCATTTTCTGGAAAAAATTCAGGGGTGCCAACACTTTTGGCCATGACTGTATATATACACATCGATCAGCCATAACATTAAAACCACCTCCTTGTTTCTACACTCACTGTCCATCTAATCAGCTCCACCATATAGAACCACTTTGTAGTTCTACAATTACTGACTGTAGTCCATCTGTTTCTCTGCATGCTTTGTTAGCCCCCTTTCATGCTGTTCTTCGATGGTCAGGACTCTCCCAGGTCCACTACAGAGTAGGTATTATTTAGGTGGTGGATGATTCTCAGCACTGCAGTGACACTGACACGGTGGTGGTGTGTTAGTGTGTGTTGTGCTGGTATGAGTGGATAAGACCCAGCAGCCTCGTGGGCAGCGTCCTGTGACCACTGATGAAGGTCTAGAAGATGACCAACTCAAACAGCAGCAATAGATGAGCGATCTTCTCTGACTTTACATCTACAAGGTGGACCAACTAGGTAGGAGTGTCTAATAGAGTGGACAGTGAGTGGACACGGTGTTTAAAAACTTCAGCAGCGCTGCTGTGTCTGATCCACTCATACCAGCACAACACACACTGTCACACCACCACCATGTCAGTGTCACTGCAGTTCTGAGAATCATCCACCACCCAAATAATACCTGGAAAAAATAGATGGACTACAGTAAGTAATTGTAGAACTACAAAGTGCTTCTATATGGTAAGTGGAGCTGATAAAGTGGACAGTGAGTGTTGAAACAAGGAGGTGGTTTTAATGTTATGGCTGATCGGTGTATATATATATATATATATATATATATATATATAATTTAAAGTAACATCATTTGTTACATTTATCACTGAGGAGGACTTTAACTGTGCTTTTAAAACAGCCAGGCAGCCAGGGTTCTTTTTATGTGGAGATTGCATGTTCTCCCTGTGTCCACTTGGGTTTCCTCCATGTGCTCCGGTTTGATACTAAAAGTCCAAAGAATTTGGAGCTACAAAAAATTGCCCTTAAAGTGTGTTTGTGTGTGTGGTTGTGTCAGTCTACCCTGTGATGAACTGGTGACCTGTCCAGAGTGTTTCCTGCCTTTTGCCCAATGAATTGGACCCAGTGCAACCCTAACCAGGGTAAAGCGGTGGTAAAATAGACAATAAATAAATGAACAAAGAAACTAACTTCTGCTACTTCCTAAGCAATTACGATTGACTAAAGCTTGTGACTCTTCTAAACAGGGCTTGTTTGATTGCACTCATTATAAAGTATGTGATCACTTGTCAAGGCTAGAATGAAATTCCACATACAAATACTGTAGGTCTGCTGACTATTAAAGCTTCCTAAACATAGGTAAAGAAGTCCACAGTCAAGCAAGCTTTACAATAACTAAAACACTGCTCCCTGAAACTCGACTTAAGCATGTTTCTTATTACATGGACTTCTTTAAAGCAAGAGCTAGGATTCATTTGAGTATGCAGCTTCTGCTGATATCATGCATGCTTACTGTAGACAGGATTACCCACAAAGCCTTTGATGGTTTAGACCATCAGGTCAAATTTCCTTTCAGCATGAAGTGGCAAATTGGGACTTTTTCCCAACCTAGGCGAAAGATCACTTTTTCAAGTACTTTTTGAAGGCTGTGATCAAACCAGCCCAAAACAATAGCCATTACAGAAATCATTAAAATGTCAAGACAACCACAACATATAACAAGTCTTTTACAAGTCTAAGTAAACTTTTACTTTCAGCTGTTTAGCTCATGGTAAAACATACTATATACTGTACATGCTTGCACTGTTTATTTTTTAAAATCATAGAAATAACTAACTCTGATGGACTTTTTTTAAAGGTCTTTCTTTAAAAAAATCTGTCTTAATGTAGGCCAAAGAAGAGGAGAAACATCTGGTTCTGCTCCGACTCTTAGATCGTGTGGCCCCTATCCAACCTCTCTCGTCCCTGAGCAGAGGCTGGCGGCTCCTTCCATCATGTAATCCCATCAGCCACACACACACACACACACACATATATAAGTCACCCAGTAGCTTCATTTAGCAGTGTGTGTGGCTCTGTACTTGTAGTATACATGTGATGTTATGGAAGGAGTAGTGAACTATCTTTTTATAAGGATGTAACAAGTAACAAATTAGAGGTAAAGAAAGTCCTGTTGCCTCCATTAAGTTAGTTATTTTCTTATAACAGTGGAGTTTGGCAGGTGCTAAGGTGTTTTATATTCATTTATTCATTGTCTGTTTTATCACCACTTTATCCTGGTCAGGACTGCAGTGGGTCTGATTTATTGGGCAAAAGGCAGGAAACACTCCGGACGCATTAACACACACACATTATTGAAGTGCAGTTTCAAGTAGCTCCAGATTGCTTGACTGCATGTCTTGACTGCATGTAGTGGCAAGGGTCTTTGGATTTGTGGGAAAAAAACCGGAGCAGTCAAAGGAAACCCACATAGACACAGGGAGAACATGCAAACTCCAAACAAAAGGGACCCTGCCTGAATCAAACCCAGGACCTTCTTGCTGTAAGGCATCAGCGATACCCACTGCACCACTGTGCTGCCCCATATTCATTTTGCTTCCTGATAGACAGCAAACGTTTTCTCAGAGCAGTTGTCATAAAATGCACAAATGAAGTGAAAATAAGCTGATCATAGATTCCTATTGAAATATATTTAAAAATGCATTAATACAATTTTATTTTAACAGTACAGTCATAGGTGCTTGGGTGGCGCAGCATTTATTGCGGTAAAAAAAGCACTAACCCACTACTGCTGGCATTTTCAGATATGTCATTTTCCCTTTCGTTTCTGAAATAAAAGAGTGTCCTGGGACTTTTGACTCATCCTGTAGAGTTTGAATCTTTATCAGTGATTGGCTAAGACTGAGGCTCCATGATGGATTGGGCTCCTGTCCAGAATACATCACTGCATTATGGCTACTGATTCTGGGGAAATCTAGGGCAATCCATGACACAGGTGGTAAGTGGGTGCCATACAGCAACATGGGTCCTCTGGATGTAGATTTGTTCCTTGCTTCTGAGCACTGTATCACATTTTCTCTGTTTTTTTCCTACCTACCAAAACATGTAGAAGGTGGACTGGCTACTGTGAATTTATGTTTAGTGTGTGGTATCCTGCAATAAATTGGTTTCATGTCCAGAGTCTACTTACATTGGGACACTTACATTTTCAGCATTTAGCTGATGCTTTTATGTAAAGTGACTTACAGTACTGTGACAGTATATTATCCAAGCAATTGAGGGTTAAGGACCTTGTTTAAGGGCCCAACAGTGGCAACCTGACAGTGATAGGGCTTGAACCAGCGACCTTTCGATTACTAGTCCAGTACTTTAACCGCTAGGCTTCTGAGTGTATTCCTGCCTTGCTGTGTTTTAAAGGTGGCACTGGACTCCATGACCATGGCAAGGATGAAACGGATAGTGGTTAAAAAGTAAAATGAATGCATCTAAACAAGCTTTTTATGTAAGCCCAGTAACCAGGTGTCCTAAAGTAGATGTGCACAGTTTTGAAGAGGGAGAGAGACAATAAGAATAGTGGCTGTGTAGAGTTCAGGCAGTTCACAGCTTGGTTAAGGTCCTGACAGGGCACATTAAACACACTTCTGTAGGCTTTTCCTGACACACCCGAACAGAGGCCGAACCTTCACTCTTTGTTTCACTCCCTGCGCCCCAATTCTGCCTCAGCCCTTCAGGGAGGTAAATATTTCTCGTTTCCCGGGGAAGTGAATTTCGGCTGTGGCTAAATCTGTTTACTATCCAGTCGATTCCCAGGGCAGACGTTATACAAGGTTGAGCTACGGCAGCTCAAAGTATTTTACCGTGCCTGTGACCTTCCTATAGTGATGGCAGTGTAGTGGCAAGGGGTTTCTTTATCACGCCACACTTCACATGTGTATGCATCTGTTTATGTGTGGATTTATGCTCTGGGCATTCCCAAGCGTTCCTTAGCTCCCTCCTTATCCTTCCTTTCTTAAAGTGCTTCAAAGAACCCTGGGAGGGAACCTTTCCCACCATGCGAAGGAGTCACACAATGCCATACCCTTCGGCACACTGCAGACAAGGCGTCTCACTGGTTTTTACGACTAGGCCCGACTTGGCTCAGCTGTTAAAGATGCTCTAGCTGGATGATTACAACATGGATTAATATGTGTTGTAATGTACACTGAAGACGAGCCAAATAGCAACATCTGTGTTCCCTTAGACAATAACAGCAAAATATGATTTGGCTTTGCTTAATGATAAATAATTTGGTGGCTTTGAACCGAACAGTTGTAGCAAAGCCAGAGCTTTAACACAGTCCCTAAAACACTGTGCATTGTCAAATCAAAAGAAAATAGCCACAGTTATTCAACAAAATACTACAAATACTGACAAAGCGTATCTCTTTGTGATGTGTTTTAGTATGTAAGAGACTGTATACAGTAAATTTAGAAAATATTTAGACCCTTTGAGTTTTTGCACATTTTATTTTGTTTTAATTTGAATGGATATCCCCCAACACTCTCTGACTGGCATAAAGTAATTTTTAATTTTTTTGCCAATGGAATATTTAACATACTGGGCTAAAGATAACCTCAAACAATGGTATAATATCTGGACTGTTTTTTTGGACTATACTGGTGACCGCATTTCAAGAATATTCTTTGAAAAAATAATAAAGAGTGGCTCGGATTTTTGATTTATCCTCTAATCACGAATTATTATACTGAGACACTGGAGAAGTTTGTATTATAAAGATTTAAGCTGGGGGTTTGTATATGTGTCTTTACTTTCTTTTATTTATTATTTACGGCTGTATAAATGGGTGTAAATCAAACATTGAATACAGTGTGGGAGGCTTTGGATATTGTATATGTAAATAATGTGTAGTGGTCACTGTTTGTATGTAAGTTCAAGTTTAACAATGTGAAAAATAATACAAATACTTATTAAAAAAATATCCTAATAAACAAAAAAAATTAAAAAAAAAATTGAATAGATATAATTGTAACTTTTACCTTTTTTACCTTTCTATTTTGTTTGCTTTAATTATGCTTGAGATGTGTTTGAGAAATCATTAAAAAAGTTGGGGACTTAAACTTCAAAGCACTTGTACAACTGTGCAGCTGTTTTATACAGTCTATTCTTGATTATCAACATGTTTTCTTTTTTTAATGATGGTGGGGGGGGGGGGGGGGGGGGGGTCTTACAAGAACAGATAAAAAGTGTAGGTTAGGACAACAAGCATGCATTAACAAGCATACATTTGGTTATCATAGCAGTTTCAGCAAAAGCAAATCATAATAGCCAGTAGTTTTATTGCTTACTGTAGTTCATAATATATACAGTATTAGTTATTAATGTTTTTCATAAACCAGAGGCGTAACCTGAAACAATTTTTTGCATGAGAGTATGACTCTGTGTGTATGCGAGTACATGTGTGTGTGTGTGTGTGTGTGTGAAAACCATTGACAGAAATGTGCTGTAGCCTTTTTCCACCAGTCCAGCTGTTTTATAGTGCTACCCGCATAAATCGCTACTATTCCCCTACTTGCCAGATGGCGTTAATGTATCTGTCAGGTTTTTGATTTACAACTGTGACTTTAGCCAAAAGATGTGGGAATTAGAATCAGGCCAACACACTTTCACACATTTACTCACTTCCCTACATTTATGAACAATTTTAAATAGCCAGTTTACCTCCTGCATGATTTTGGGTGGTAAAACAAAACCAGTGAACCCAAAACACTCATGCAGAAACAGAGAGAATAGGCAAAACTCCTTAAAGGTAAATGCATGGAGTCAAGGTGGTCTCAGAGCTACTTACTTTACCAGTCATGCCACAATGCCACCCAGGTTGTGTTCTATAACAATAAATTAAAAAAAGACCAAGTTGTATTTATTTATTTTTCTATTTTTATTTAAACGTTTTCTCCCAATTTAGTGTAGTCAATTTGTCTTCCGCTGCTGGGGGATCCTTGATTGCAGTCGAGGTGGGTATACTGCTGCTCACGCCTCCTCCGACCAGCGTGCAGCCCTTAGCGGAACCCTTTTTCACCTATTTACTCTACACAGACACCTCTCTATCAGCCAATCAATTGAAGACCCCAGCCACATAGTCCAGTCATCCCACCCTGTCAATTATGCCCGCTAGATGGCACCCAGCCGACCGGTGGCAACGCCGAGTTTAGAACCGAGGAGTTCATAATCTCGGTGCTTGTGTGCTAGCGGATCTCAGGACTCTAGTGGCTTTATACTTTTGCTTGGGGCACTATTTTCCTCTCAGCTTTAACATTTGAGGTGTCATCCCAACAGAGCAGCTGACCTTTTTAAATAGTAAATATTGACTTCTTACATTTTTGTGTTAAATTAATGTGTTAATCATATGTAAACCAAGTCTTTTTTTTACATCAGTTTTCTTCTTGGGTATAAATTTTACATCACTTATAGGTGAGGATTTGTTGCATTATTCTAAAGATCAAAGGTCTTGGGCTGCTCCGCCCATGTCTGTAGTGTTTGGCCATAATTCCTGCTGACGGACAGGAAAGCCTGTGAGTTAACATCCCACCTCTTTCCCAGATAGCAGCTCTGCCCAGGCACTATGCAGCATGGAAAGTCACAGGAAACTCAATGTTGAAAATGTACTCTCTGAATAAGACACTGTAGACACACCTCAAAGAGTGAGAACTACTAGAATGAAGATAGAGCGAGAGAGAGAGAGAGAGAGGTACAGAAAGAGGTACCAATTGATAGAGAGGGGGTAGAAAGAAAGGTAATAAGACTATGAAGTTAATAATAAGCATGTAAATAAAAAATGTAAAAGAATAAGATCTTGTGAGAAGAGCAGGGAGGAATTTTATGGACGTGCTGTAAAAGGGAGGAGTTGGCCTCAGAAAGTCTCAAACTGGCCTGCATGGCCACTTCCTGGGATGAGAGCTTCCTGTTCTCAAGATTCCATTTCCTGTTCATGCTGTTGCCAGTACAATATGAGCACTCTCACTAAATACAGCAACAGACCTGATAGAACTTATTTCCTGACAATGTATGTAACCTTTATAAACTTCCAGGCTTGTGAAATCCCTTAATATGACTAATACCTTTAAGTTATTTAACCCCATCCCTTACGTATATATATATTAATGAAACCATGGGTGTGAGAAGGGGGGAGGGTGCTTTTAATAAATATTTAATAAAAATAAATGTAATAGTTCAGCATCCCAAATATAGTGTGCTAAATTAGATCTCCTCCAATGGTGAAGTTACTATCTTTGGCATGTTTTTAACCAAATACATCATGTTATAATATGCTCTGCAGCAGTGGTGTCAAACTCCTTTTTACCAAGAGCCACATCTGCATTATGGTGGCCCTCAAAGGGCAGATTGTAACGTATCCTGCTGTGATTGCAGTCTGCCTTTTAATCTTGGACAATTTGTTGTTTTTCTTGGGGATAAATTTTGTGTTTGGTGTCAAAATGTCAAATGTATACTGTATATTTATAATGTATATCTATACTTATATTGTATTCCTTTACCACAGACACGGCCTCATAACACAAGAGACGTACCGTTTTTTCTTCTTGAAGCACAAACTTGTTTTCACTTTCCCATCATTCATTAAATTATCTTCCTTCTGCTTCAATTTTCTCTGCTTGTACATTTTGGGATTATTTGTAAATATTTCTCAACATCATCTAGTGGCAGGATGCGGTCACTTTGCAGGTCACAAAATCGGCATGCATTGTAAAAGATGCAGTTAATGTACGATTTTAAGACAATTGTTCTGCCCTCGCCAAGTTTTCCCTCTTTCTCAGCTAGACAGACATACAGCTTCCTCCAAAATACAGTTATGTTAGTTTTATTTGCTTCCCAACTGTACACTGTGTGCATCAGAATGGATTAAAACTACAAAATACACAAAACAATAAAAAACTTAATACAGTACATGCACAAAGCTGTAGTTAAGTGTTACATCTAGTACAATATGAAATTTAACCAAATGTAAAATAGCGCTAATGAGCATTTTGTGTAAAAATACTAATTGCTGTAGTAACGGTAATAACCATATTTAATTACGGAATTACGGTAAATTCATAACTGAAACGCTGTAACATACTCGCTAAACATTTACAAACACCTGAGAATATCTGCTACTTACAGACGATGATTCTGTATTGTATTGCAAGAGAATTAACTTTTATGTATTATTGTTTACGCTACTGACTTTACCCCGCATTCTTTTGGCACTAAAACGTAAAAGTGACATGGCTTCTTAGCAAAGTCAACGGTTGCCGCTTAAAGGCGCAGGTGTCCCATTAAATTATAAGTGCGTCTCTGTAACTTCAAATCCTCAGCCATGCAATTGGCTAGTCAGACTTTTACAAACAAACATGATTGTCTATGTCTGGGGGGAAAAGTGACCAAGGGTCTGCGATGGATTGTCGACCTGTCCAGGGTGTGTTACTGCATTGTGTCAAGTGATTCCAGGGAAACAGGACCCACCTCCACCCTGATCAGGATAAGGTGATGGTAAATGTACAGTATTTTAAGGATTTGAATTTTATTTTTATTTTTGTTATTGTGACTGTTAACTCTTACCCTTACAGTTTAGCCCTGTTGATAAGCTTTATTAACCAGACTAAATATTCTGCTTTACACATTTTCCATCTTATCAAACATTTTTGCAATTGTGCCTATGTTTCTTGTTTTTTCACAGTTTATTTTACTATTTATTTTTTATTAAATCTTTGTTAAGAATGTTTTTTGAACAGTACAACACCCAATTTAAAACATAACTTTTACACAACCCGTGCTTAGATGGAAATTTGGTTGTTGTCACATCAACCTATAGTACAAATGCATTCCAGACAAGATTATTAGGTAAGATAAGATAAGGTAAAAAGATTATTAATAACACTGGTGCTGTGTGTTTAGGTTTTAATTATTCAGCGCTTGAAATCACAGATTAGATGGATGAATGAGGTAGCGATGCCACTATGTAGTTTTGTGATTGACTTCAGTACATGGCTTTAGTGTGTGTGTGCGCTCTGGCATGCGGGCACACATTGAGTAAGTCATATGTAATCAGGTCAGAACTACAGTACATTTCAATCAAATTTAGTTTAAATTGAAATCAGGTTTACTTAGCTACATTGCATTGCAGGGCGGCACGGTGTCTAAGCAGGTAGCACTGTCGCCTCACAGCAAGAAGGTCCTGGGTTCGATCCCCATGTGGGGCGGTCCGGGTCTTTCTGTGTGGAGTTTGCATGTTCTCCCAGTGTCCGCGTTAATTTCTCCGGGTGCTCCGGTTTCCTCCCACAGTCCAAAGACATGCAAGTGAGGTGAATTGGAGATACTAACTTGTTCATGACTTTGTTCGATACACCCTTGTGAACTGATGAACCTTGTGTAATGAGTAACTACCGTTCCTGTCGTGAATGTAACCAAAGTGTAAAACATGACGCTAAAATCCTAATAAACAAAGAAACATCTCCCCTCTTGCCCGTAAGCCCTCGAGACACCTATGACAGCAATTGCAGATTAATTAATTTTGCACAATGTGATGGAGTAATTTTGGCCCATTTCTCTTCATGTTCTGCCAGTTTATTCAGGAAACGATGATGAACAGCAGTTGTGAGGTCTGGCCACATATCCTTGATGATGCTTTGTTTTATTCTTTAATGATCCTTGTTGAAACCATTCCTGTTCTGTTTTGTCAGTATATTCTGGGTCTGTTTTGCTAGAATACAAACTTCCATCCCAGTTCAAACGTTCTGGCACAGGGTCCTGGTTTTACTTAAGATCTTTTTGTACTGTATGCCATTTATTTTTTCATCAACCATTCAGTGGTGATGGTGATATCTAGCTGATGTGCCTTGTTGGATTTATGCCATATATACTGCTTAGAAGTCGAGCCAGATAGTTACTTTAGTCTTATCAGACCCCAAGACTTTCTTCCACTGAGTTTACATTTTACATTTTTGGCATTTAGAGGACGCTTTTATCCAAAGTAACTCACAGTTGTGACAGTATACGATCGAAGCAATTGAGGCTTAAGGGCCCAACAGTGGCAACCTGGCAGTGGTGGGCCTTAAACCGGCAACCTTTTGATTACTAGTCCAGTACATTAATCACTAAGCTACAACTGCCATATTGAGTAGGAGAGCCTACTAATACCAAGTTCACACTACACGACTTTCCAAGTCGTCAGATCACTGTACAGTTTACACTACACAACTGGATCTCTTGCAATCGAGAGTCTTTTAAGTCATTGTGGATTTCACACTACACGACTGATTGGCGATAGGGGATTACACACTACACGATTTATCACTGGGAGTCTATCTGGTCCGCTAGTCTATCTGGTATTTCAAACTACGTTTTGTCACAAAAACACATGCGAGAAGGAACAATGATGGGGGTTTAATGATACCGTGTCCAAAAATGCACGCCAACAATAAGCGAGCGATCAAAGTTGTTTGTGTGCTGATGTGTAGCGTAAAAGCAAGTAAGAAAAATAAATGAATCAGAGTGGATTGGGCTTAGTGACCAGCAGGGATTGCTTGTTCTATAGTGTGTTGGAGGTTAAAAAATATTTTTTGCAATGCAGCGTTGGTATTATGGTTTGGCGTGTGTGTGCCGATGTATTCTGATAGAAACTATATTATGCCCCTGTCCTGTTCATTGACTAAGTTTAGAGGGGTGGCCTGACCAGTGCAGTATGGCTGTATTTATTCTGTTTTGCCACTTATTTATAATGAACTGCACTGTATAAAGGGTCCACAGTATGAAGAATGCCTCTAGGATGGTCTAATGTCCTTCTCCAGATCTTTAAATGAATCTGTAAATTGTGTTAAATGCTTTTTCTATTTATTTTGTAATAAATGTACCATCTACTGATTGAACGTACTAAAAATGAGCTATTTGTCTTGAAAACTACTTGACTTCTGCATCCTGAAAAGCTTCATTTACTCTCAGACCAGCCCATCGCTTCCTGATGTTCAGCCAACTTGAGTTCTCATAACCTGCTAACACCCTTTATTTTGTACATGGAGCTGTTTCATTGTTCTCTGGAGTGGAGGAATCCTGCATACAAACCCCATTTCCAGAAAAGTTGGGACATCTTGTAAAATGATTTTATTAATTCTTTTGAATCCCTGTTTAACTGACAAAGGTAGAAAAAAGATGTTCCAATGTTTTTACTGATCAGTTCCATTGTATTGTATAAATATTAACACATTTCAATCTTCAATCTTTATATGCTGCCATTAGGCCAAATGCTACAGGCTAACAACATTGATTACCATAGTTATGCAGATGACACACAGATATATCTGGCTCTCTCACCAGATGATTACAGCCCAATAGATTCACTGTGTCAGTGTTTAGAGGACATCACTAAATGGATGAGCCAGAATTTTTTACAGTTAAATAAGGACAAAACAGAGATTGTCGTGTTTGGCAACAAAGAAAAGAGGTCTAGTGTCATTGAACACCTCAGTTCCCGGGCTCTAAAAACCAAAGACCAAGTCCGAAATCTTGGCGTTCTAATAGACTCAGATCTTACATTCACCAGCCATATTAAAACCATCACCAAAACAGCCTTCTACCATCTTAGAAATATAGCCAAAATCAAGGGTCTAGTGTGCCAACAAGACCTAGAGAAGCTGATCCATGCTTTTATCTCCAGTAGGGTGGACTATTGTAATGGTCTCTTAACTGGACTTCCCAAAAAGACCATTAAACAGTTACAGCTCATTCAGAACGCTGCTGCAAGAGTTTTAACCAAGACAAAGAGAACTGAGCACATCACTCCAGTTCTAAAATCTCTACACTGGCTTCCGGTTAGTTACAGAATAGAATTTAAGGTGCTGCTACTGGTCTATAAATCACTGAATGGGTTCGGCCCAGAATACATCTCAGAAATGTTCAGAGAATATAAACCCAGTAGATCTCTTAGATCCATGGACTCAGGTCAGCTAGTAGAGCCCAGAGTCCAAACTAAACATGGTGAAGCAGCATTTAGTTGTTGGGCTGCATATAACTGGAACAGACTGCCAGGAGATATTAGATGTTCCTCAAACATAGAAATCTTTAAATCCAGGTTAAAAACTTTTATTTTTTCTTGTGCCTATGATTGAGCTCGATATTTTTACTATTACCCTCATTTTACCATATTTCTTTTAGTCTTGTTTTAATTCCATATTCTCTAAACTGTAAGGTATATTTTACTATATTTTCTTTTAGTTTTTATGTTTTATTTGCTTATTTCTCTTGTTTTAATTTCGTATTTACCAAATTGTAGGGTATATTTTACAATATTTTCTTTTAATTTTTCAAGTTCTTAATTTTTATCTCTCTTGTTTGAATTTCATGTTTTTAATTGTAACTAAATGTTTGCAAGAAGTCTTTCTGAGGTTCTAGATCTCAGGAATGTTTTAATGCTTTTAATTTTTAATTTTTCCTTATGTAAAGCACTTTGAATTGCCACTGTGTATGAAAGGTGCTATACAAATAAACTTGCCTTGCCTTGCCTTGCCTTGATGCCTGCAACACAATTGTGACAGATGCAGAATAAAAGTGAAAAGTTGTTGACAGAATATTAAAGGTACAAAGCTTTGAAACATTACACACTAAACAGTTGAATTAGTAACAGGTGGGAATGGATATGAAAGGAGGATATACCAAAGTCTGTACAAGCAATGATGGATCATGGCTCACCACTGTATTCCAAACTTCAAGTGAAAATTATCAGTCAGTTCTGTCAAAACATTGCAAATAACTAAAACAAGATTGCAAATAACTTTCACCATCTACCCCACATAATATTGTAAAAAGATCCAGGGAATCTGGATAAATTTTAGTCCGTTATTGAATGTGCGTTACCTTTGAGCCCTCACATGACATTGCGTGAAAAACCATCATGCTACTGTGATAAATATAGCTATGGGCTTGGGTGTACATAGTGTGTCGCTGCATCAAGAAATGCAACTTGAAACTCAAAGATAAAGCCACACTTCAATTCTATGCAGAAAAACCACCAAGCTCTGGTCCCGAGCTCATCTCAGATAGACATGTGAATGCCATGGTCACATAAGTTCTCATTTAAGCTGGTTTTCTGGTAAAATGGACCACCTAGACTGTTATCAGTGAAAGCTGCAAAAGCCAACATCTGTTATCAGTGTTATCAGTGCCTTTCCTGGGAAGCTTGTTTATTTCAGCAAGACAATACCTGGCATCATTCTGTAACGCTTCAACAGTGTGGCTTGATAAACGCAAAGTGCTTGTGCTTGACTGGCCTGTCTGCAGTCCAGATCTGTCTTCTATTTAAAATGTATGGTGCAGGATGAAGAGGAGAACAGCGACCACAAAGTGTTGAGCAGCTGATCAGTAAGTTAATCCAATATACAGCATATTCATGTAGTAATTTGCTCTGTTTGGTCTCATGTCTTTAATTCTGGTTTACACAGTAAATTTCATTTTATAGTTTTTGTGTTTGTGAGTGGATCTAAAGCAAGAATATTCATTATTAGGACAGGTAATGAAACACTGGGGTAAACATGAATCTGCCTTAATTCTAAAGGTTTTATAATTACAACCCCAAATCAGAAAAAGTTTCCACTGTGTGATGGTCCATCCTAGATGCCTCCGAGCCCAGAGAAGTCGTCGGACATAGTTAACAT
This sequence comes from Trichomycterus rosablanca, assembly GCF_030014385.1. Taxonomy (NCBI): domain Eukaryota; kingdom Metazoa; phylum Chordata; class Actinopteri; order Siluriformes; family Trichomycteridae; genus Trichomycterus; species Trichomycterus rosablanca. The sequence continues at coordinate 33,304,918 of NC_085993.1, forward strand.
AAGTTAAGTTAACATAACATAAAGTTCTGGACATAGTTAACATAAGGCTTTTGTTTTGCACAGTAAAGTTTTAAGTGGCATTTGTGCATGTAACTCTGTATTGTAGTGCTTGACAAAGGTTTGCCAAAGTAATCCCTCACCCATGTGGTTATATCAGCTATTGTTGAGTGGCAGTGCCGTCTGAAGGATGGAAGATCTCGGGTGTTCAGCTTAAGCTTGCACCCTTGGCCTTTACGCACTGAAATTCCTTCTGATTCCTTGAATGGTTTAATGATATTATGCACTGTAGAGGGAGGAATATGCAAATCCTTTCCAATCTTTCTTTGAGGTTCATTGTTTGTAAACATTTCAATCATTTTATCTCACATTTGTGGACAAACTGGAGATCCTCTGATCATCTTTGCTCAGACTCAGCCTTTCCTGGATGCTGCTTTTGTACCAAACCATGATTACAATCACTTGTTGACATCACCTGTTTCAAATCGCATCATTATTTAGTTTTTTCACCTCATTACTAGTTCTAAATTTCAAATAAAAGTCAAAGTAAATATAAAGAAAACTGCTTTTTTATTGTATTTACATTTTCCATACTGTCCCAACTTTTTCTGATTTGGGGTTGTACAATCTTCAGTAAAGTTAATTAGTAAAATTATTGGAAACCTTTTCTTTCTACTTTTGTCTGTTAAATAAAAATTTTCTGAAAATAGGGTCTGTGAGTCTTGACCTTTGTCATAACGATGTGTTTGTTCCAGTTTCATCACTTCTCAAATTGTAGATTTAGTCATACTCACATTTAAAAAACATAACAAAAATAATATAGATTTTCTACCTTGTTTTTTCAAAATTACGTCATTTAAAAAACAACAACATAAAAAGTGTATTTAATATGAAGGTGAATTTGGTAAACATGTGTCTGTCCCCAATCTTTTTTTTTTTAGTGGGTTGCAGGCATCAAATGTATTTATTTATTAGGATTTTAACATCATGTTTTACACACTTTGATTACATTCATGACAGAAACGGTAGTTACTCATTACACAAGGTTCATCAGTTCACAAGTTTAATGTCAAACAGAGTCATGGACAATTTTGTATCTCAATTAACCTGATTGCATGTCTTTGGACTGTGGGAGGAAACCGGAGATCCCAGAGGAATCCCACGCAGACATGTGGAGAACTTGCAAACTCCACACAGAAAGGCCCAACCTGGGGATTGAAGCTGGGACCTTCTTGCTGTGAGGTGACAGTGCTACCCACAGAGCCACCATGCCGCCCAGCAGGCATTAAATAAAAATGTGTTTCAATTAGGTCAGCTAAAACATTAAATGATGGTTCAGGAGGATGAACACTTCACAGAATCTTATTTTGTTGTTGCATTTCTCAACCTTTCTGTAAATTGGGTTTGTATGAATGTACTGTATGGTTTGGAAGTGAAGTAAGTAATAGTCTAAAGACCTGATGTTAGATGCTTCATAAAAGTCCATTCCTGGTTTTTTTTCAAAATAATAAGCTAATCTTTTAGTAATCAGAGCTCTTTGTAAACACAGCAGGTTGCCAGTAACATACAATCAGAGGATGATTGCTTTTTAATATAGACTTGCTACAGATTTCCTCCCAAGATAAAGGGGTGTAGGTTATCAGTGTTCATTTTCAGCTGCACCTTTGACCTTTCACACAGTTATTCTTTTATACACTTCCAGAAAACTCTACAAGAAGCATGATTAAAGCACTGACTGACAATTTCCATTCTCAATGCTTTAGAAATGGCAGCCAGAGGGTATGTTGATCACTTCAACCAGAACCTCAACTGTTAGATAAAGGTTAGATAATTACATTAGATAACTGCATATGTAAGTTTGCTATGTAAAAACTCATTTTGGGTAGTTATGCCTTTTAAAATTCTCCAGGAGCTGAGGTAATGGTACCGCAAAATATCAACAGAAATATGACATTTCATTTCTTTGAAAAATAAGGGTGAAACTAACATTTGTAAAATTTCCAAACATTTTTAAACATTAATGTGTGAATCGGTCCACCCAGGTCAACAATGTCAACTAACATATGCTGGTTGCGCTGACATCACAACTATGTAATACAGTGTAAATACAATCCAGTGAACATGTGTCATGTGCTGCAGCATAACCTGCTGAAAACAGAAGAATATTTTCTGTTGCCATTAACACTGCTATGTAAAATACACCGACCAGGCATAACATTATGACCACTGACAGGTGAAGTGAATAACACTGATTATCTCTTCACCACAGCACCTGTTAGTGGTGGGATATATTAGGCAGCAAGTGAACATTTTATCCTCAAAGTTGATGTGTTAGAAGCAGGAAAAATGGGCAAGTGTAAGGACTTGAGTAAATTTGACAAGGGCCAAATTGTGATGCCTAGACTGGGTCAGAGCATCTCCAAAACTGCGTGTGGTATGTAGTATGTGGATGCTTTCAGAGTAAATCTGACAAATGCAGATTTATCTCATATTGGCACTTTGATGATGTTTTACCACACAGCTCAAGCCAAGCGCTGAACAAAGCGACAGTCGCACACACGTCGAGTTTAAGGTAAACGTGGAGTTTAAGGGTATACATTTCTCAACGAAGGGTGTCAAGTTTCAAAGATTTCGAGTTTAGCGGGCGTCAAGTTGCAAGGTACCACTGTAGATAGAAACTTGGTAATAATAGCCCTTTATTGTGTGGCATTGTGACCATGTTTATGTGTTTTCCCTGGTGCTTTATTAAACTAAAAGCCTGATGTGTCCTTGAAATACAAGAAGCCGGTTATGCAACCAAAATCTGCCTATTGTTTCAAATCAGTGCCTCCAGGTGTGTCATTTTATCCGGTATTCAGAAATCACAGAATGACCAGTCCGAGGGTGGAATCTGAGTCAAAGTGGTAAATTTTGTCTTAAAATACTTCTAAGACTTCTAACCTGAATAGACTATGACCCTGTTGTCAACTAGAGTTCAATCAAAGAGGAAAATTGCGTGATCCAATAAAGAAAGGAAATGAAGTGTGATATTTTGTGTTGATGTTAAACAGACCATGAACTACATGTTCCATTCTGGAGTGTTTTGCTGTTGTTGTTTTTATGGAAACACTGTTTTAGAACCTTGTTATGGACCAATTTAAAAATTTTCCACCATACATACACCATACACGTACAGTATCATTGAGTTGATACGCTTTAACAGTTTTTGCTCTGTGGCAAGATAATTTTAAAGTCATTCATAATTACTTTGCCACCAAAACCATTTTCAATTGATGGAAAATGTAAATTTTTTTACCTGTGCATTTACTGTTAAGGTAATAATTGCAGCTTTACCTGATATGCGACCCCATATCATAATAAAGTGGGAAAATGTGATTGTTTTCTCCAGGCATTCATCTTCATATATATTACATATATTCCATTAGAACAGCAGCAGACAAATGCTCCAGCAGCATCACCTTGGCCAATGCAGATCATAATTCATCACTGAATATCATCCACACTCCATGATTACTTCTCTTTAGCCCACTGCAACCTTGTTATCTTCTGTTTATGTATAAGTGCTGCTTTTCATTTGGCTTTTCTATATGAAAACCACTTTTTTTGCAGTTCTGTCAGGGCAGCACAGTGGCTCGGTGGGTAGCACTGTTGCTTCACAGCAAGAAGGTCCTGGGTTCGATTCCCAGGCAAAGTGGTCTGGGTCCTTTCTGTGTGGAGTTTGTGTGGAGTATGTTCTCCCTGTGTCTGCGTGGGTTTACTCCGGGTGCTCCGGTTTCCTCCCACAGTCCAAAGACATGCAAGTGAGGTAAATTGGAGATACTAAATTGTCCGTGACTGTGTTTGATATAACCTTGTGAACTGATGAATCTCGTGTAACGAGTAACTACCGTTCCTGTTATGAATGTAACCAAAGTGTAAAACATGACGGTAAAATCCTAATAAACAAACAAACATTGTTTCAGTTAAAAAAGTATATTAGTGTATTTTCTCTGTTTTCTTCCAATCTAGTTATATCCAATTACTCAGTTGTATCTTTGCTTCACTGCTGCAAACCCCTGCTCTGACAGAGGAGGGCTGCACCTAACACACATTGGAAAATACATTGGAACATCTTTTCTGCAATTGTACAAAACTACTGAATGTTTTGTGGTGGGATGCTTGAACATTCAGTTTGTGAATGGAAGAAGGATTAGGATATTTACTCCACAGTCTGCCTTCCAAAATGTTCATAAAACAGTCAGCTGTGTTTAAATCTGATGTTTAGCAAGACAGTGAAAGCATATTGACTTCAGATTTTTATTAAACCATTTTTGATCGATTTTAGTTTGTCAGTCATCCTAGAGTATGTGAACATTAGAAAATGTTTGTACACCATAGAGTGCACCTGGCTGTTAAATGACTGTGCAAACCAATCATTGGGCCTAATTATGGGCCCATGGCATTGTGTTTTTTTTTTTACAGTTGGCAGCAGTGCTTGTGGGTTAAAGGCCTCATTTGTGCTAATTGTCATGGCAGTTTTATAGGCGATACATGCTTTCTGTTAACAGTGTAATGAAACTGACACATGAAGCTGAGTTTGTAATTGTCATATATTTACACTTATTTAAGTAAATCACCTAATTTATTTGTCTTTTTCTGCTGCATTTCCAAGAGTTACGTTTCCTTTAGTTGATTCCACTTGTCCCAAACTATTTTTGTAATAAGGAAGATGCTGACATAAAAGAAAATCCGTTTTCCGTTTTGTTTCCCATGTTTAAATCATCTAGTGGTGAATGAAGCTGGTGAAAGTGAGGGAGTCTATTTCACTGCAGCTTTTTCAATAGCACATCTGGAACAAATGTGCATGCGCCCAACCACCAGATGCTTAACAGCAAATTTCGAAATAAATGGATGGATGTATAAACATCAAAGCATTAAAAAATTATCTTCATCAATTAGGAACCTGGTGAGAATGAAGACTACCTAAAAACACTAAATTGAGACAGGAATACGGCCATTAACTTATTCATACATACGGTCATTAACTTATTCAAACCTATAGGCAATTAACTCCGCTTACTGACATGTTTAGAGGCAGGTATAAAAAAAAAAAAAAACATACCAAGCTCTTTACATACACTGACCTGAGTCAGGGATCTAACATGTGTCTCTAGGACATTTAAAACACTATGGATGAAGATGTGTTTGGCCTTGTGGTGGATTGACACAGATGTTGGACCCATTAAAACCCTGATCACAATCAAGGTTACTGAAACCAACCCCACAAACAAGTACACACACACACACACACATATATACTCATGCACACATCCGCACATATACAGAGTGCTGAATCCTGGTGTCAGCAAGTGTGTATGGCAGCACCAAATCCTAGGCTGCTTCCTGTGCTGTTCCCACAGGCAGAAACACGTGTCAGCTGTGCACTGTTTATTTCTGCATTTTCATTTTCCATCGTGTGTATTCTTGCGTATGTGTGAGGAAGCAATACATCCTGTTGGAATACTCCATCACCGGCAGTCACATATCGCTTAACGGCATGACCTTCAACTATATCTTTAGCAACCTGGCAGCATGTATGCAACAACCTCAACCACAGGGACACTTATCACCAGTAAAGGCATTCTGATGTACATCAGCAAATGATGTTCATCAGCAAAATTAATACAAAATGATTCTTTGTTTGTTTATTTAGATTTATTAATGTTACATTTTACACTCTGTGGTTACATTCATGACTGAAACGGTAGTTACTCGTTACACAAGATTCATCAATTCACAAGGTTATATCGAACACAGTCATGGACAATTTGGTATCTCCAATTCACCTCACTTGCATGTCTTTGGACTGTGGCAGAAAACCGGAGCACCCGGAGTAAACCCACGCAGACACAGGGAGAACTCCACACAGAAAGGACCCGGACCGCCCCATCTGGGGATCGAATTCAAGACCTTCTTGTTGTGAGGCGACAGTGCTACCCACTGAGCCACCGTGCCGCCCCAAAATTGTTCTTACTGATTACCCACTGCATACTACCAATATGATTACACACATTTTTTGATGCAAATGGTCTATTTTAATATGACAGTGTCTCCATGTGAAGGGCACAATTGAACACTAAATAATTTCATAATAATTTTCATTTTCATCAACTACTTTATAACAGTCAGGTTTGTGGCAGGTCCGTTTCCACTGGAAAACACTGGGTAATACAGGATTACCCTGGACAGGGAGTTAATCCACTGCAGGGCTTTGACCACCCCCCTGTCCCTTATATATTGCAATTCATGAAAGCAGTGCAGGGATTTGAACCTAGATCTCAGCAGTGGTGGGCTAGCCTAATAAACTTGAGCACATCGTGTGATTAGTGAAAGGATTATGAATATTATGTAACTCATATGCTGGAGCATTTGCAATAATTAGGTTTCAAACCAACTGAACATTTATGAAAGGATTTGGTTATACTTTTAAGTCAGTGCTTTCCAACACCATTATTAAAACACCAATAGGTTATTTGGAATAGTTTTAGTAGAGGTCCAGTGATTTGTTGAATGTATGTCAAGACACATGAAAGCTGTTCTGATGACTTGTGATGGTCCAACACATTACTAACAACTTAAGTCTGTTTTATGTTAATTTGTCACATTTAGTCACATGATGGATGTCAGTTAACTACAACTAACTACTAAAAAACAACCTGTCACACTGAAATCAGAAATGTGCATCCAAAGAAAAGAAAACCATTAAAAAGTCTTATTAATAGGAATGGTGATGGAACACAGTGCTAAACACGCCTCTGTCCCAACTGTTTTAAGTGTGTTGCGCTTAAACATTGGAAACCTTTTCTTTCTACATTTCTCAGTTAAGGGACAGTGGTAGCCTAATGGGTAGGGCTTTGAGCTATCAACTGAAAGATTGTGAGTTCGAATCCCAGCTCTGCCATGCAGCCACTGTTGGGCCCTTGAGCAACGCCCTTAACCTTTTCTGCTCCAGGGGAGATGTACAATGGCTAACCCTGCGCTCTGACCTCAGCTTCCAAACAAGCTGGGATACGTGAAGAAATAATTTCATTGTACTGTACATGTATATATGACAAGTTAAGACACTATCTATTCTATTAAATACAAATTTAAGAGAATTAACAAATCACAGATTCTTTTTACTGCGTTATACAAAACGGAAATTAGGTATGTACATTTTTATATAGTATATCTTGATATTTTATTAAAAGAAAATGTTCCTACAGCTGATAACTTATTTCTTAGTTGTCATCAATAATACTGGACATAAGTACAAATAATAATGGACATTAATACATCTTATTAAGAAACAATATTTTATTCGTTAAATTGTACAAGTTTAGATGCACTTAAAGCACATCTTTGAAAGCAAAAGCATTATGCAAGACTTTATAAGAGACAGACATTATACAGCCCACAATATATTTGTCTTTGAATACAATAACTTAAAAGTCTACAATTTAGCAAGTGAAATGCAAGATAAAGTATTATAGATTTCCTACCACACCACTAATTGTACAGAAACATTTTGACACCTAAAGTCTCATTATATGAAAAGTAATACATTCCTCATGTACTAATAATCTTAGTCTTAGTAATAATGAAATAATAATAATACAAAACACGTCAGGTCAGTTGAATTTATCGAAAACAAAAAACACACCACAGACATAATTTACAGATTGAGATTAATATTTACATCAACAAATGGTGAGTAGTTTCTTATTGTCCATCATATACACCTCTTAAAAATCTAAATGCCTGAAGTGTAAGATAAGAAAATACCAGAATCACCTATATGTCCCAGACATAAAATACTGAATAGAACTTCCAGTGCTTTCTTTCAATCTTATAATAACAGAAAAAAAGCTTTTAAAGTAAGGTGACTTCGTGACCAAAAGTGGACACATATTCATATGTGCTTGTAAATCATCTAATTAAAACAGTTATTCAGTAACCACTACACCATCTGAAACCTGGGGTTGAGCATTGTGTGCTTGACCATGAAAACCATAAAGCTTCATAATTTATGAAGCTATAAAGTGTATGCTGAATATTGGATTTGTAAAAAAAGAGGAGAAAAGCATAAGCAGTGAAGTGTTGTGGGACATGCTGGACAAACAACTCCAAGCAACATGACTTACAGGATCTGCCGCTAACAGATTGTGGAGTTGTGGAGTCCATGCCTCGATAGGCCAGAGCTGTTTTGGATGCACAAGTGGGATCTACTCATTATTAGGCAGGTGTTTTATGATAGGTCTGTGTATGTATGTATACATATGTCTAAATACTTTAATTCTGTTATTTTAAATCATATTATTGTACATTAAGCCTTGCTAATCTGTAAGCAGCATTAAAGCTAAAAAAGGTGAATTGCATGAAATGTCATTGTTTACACTGCTCTTGAAACCTGTCATTGTTCATTATTGGAAAAAATGGATACTCAGTTCTTATTTTACCATTATCCATGTACAGGGGTTGGACAAAATAACTGAAACACCTGGTTTTAGACCACAATAATTTATTAGTATGGTGTAGGGCCTCCTTTTGCGGCCAATACAGCGTCAATTCGTCTTGGAAATGACATATACAAGTCCTGCACAGTGGTCAGAGGGATTTTAAGCCATTCTTCTTGCAGGATAGTGGCCAGGTCACTATGTGATGCTGGTGGAGGAAAACGTTTCCTGACTCGCTTCTCCAAAACACCCCAAAGTGGCTCAATAATATTTAGATCTGGTGACTGTGCAGGCCATGGGAGATGTTCAACTTCACTTTCATGTTCATCAAACCAATCTTTCACCAGTCTTGCTGTGTGTATTGGTGCATTGTCATCCTGATACACGGCACCGCCATTGGATGCACATGGTCCTCCAGAATGGTTCGGTAGTCCTTGGCAGTGACGCGCCCATCTAGCACAAGTATTGGGCCAAGGGAATGCCATGATATGGCAGCCCAAACCATCACTGATCCACCCCCATGCTTCACTCTGGGCATGCAACAGTCTGGGTGGTACGCTTCTTTGGGGCTTCTCCACACCGTAACTCTCCCGGATGTGGGGAAAACAGTAAAGGTGGACTCATCAGAGAACAATACATGTTTCACATTGTCCACAGCCCAAGATTTGCGCTCCTTGCACCATTGAAACCGACGTTTGGCATTGGCACGAGTGACCAAAGGTTTGGCTATAGCAGCCCGGCCGTGTATATTGACCCTGTGGAGCTCCCGACGGACAGTTCTGGTGGAAACAGGAGAGTTGAGGTGCACATTTAATTCTGCCGTGATTTGGGCAGCCGTGGTTTTATGTTTTTTGGATACAATCCGGGTTAGCACCCGAACATCCCTTTCAGACAGCTTCCTCTTGCGTCCACAGTTAATCCTGTTGGATGTGGTTTGTCCTTCTTGGTGGTATGCTGACATTACCCTGGATACCGTGGCTCTTGATACATCACAAAGACTTGCTGTCTTGGTCACAGATGCGCCAGCAAGACGTGCACCAACAATTTGTCCTCTTTTGAACTCTGGTATGTCACCCATAATGTTGTGTGCATTGCAATATTTTGAGCAAAACTGTGCTCTTACCCTGCTAATTGAACCTTCACACTCTGCTCTTACTGGTGCAATGTGCAATTAATGAAGATTGGCCACCAGACTGGTCCAATTTAGCCATGAAACCTCCCACACTAAAATGACAGGTGTTTCAGTTATTTTGTCCAACCCCTGTATATGACTATTCAACAAGGGAATTCATTTCATTTATCAATTAATTAGGATTTTAACGTCATGTTTTACACTTTGGTTACATTCATGACAGAACTGGTAGTTACTCGTTACACAAGATTCATCAATTCAAGTCTGAATCTCAAACAGTCATGGACAATTTTGTATTTTCAGTTCACCTCACTTGCATGTCTTTGGACTGTGGCAGGAAACCGGAGCTCCCGGAGGAAACCCAAGCAGACACTGGGAGAACATGCAAACTCCACAAAGAAAGGACCCAGACCGCTCCACCTGGGAATCAAACCCAGGACCTTCTTGCTTTGAGGCGACAGTGCTACCCACCGAGTCACTGTGCCTTCCCCAGGTAATCACCTCTTATATTAAAGTTTAAAAGACCTTACAACAAACGTCACATTGTAATCTATAGGCAATAATATTAAAGTGTTAATTCTTTTGGAAAGGCTTTTCAACAAATTTCAAAATATGACACTGTGGATTCACTGCCGTTCAGGCACAGGAGCTTTACTTACGTCAAAAAAGTGGCTGCTGAAAATAAATGACAAAGAATAAATAAATGACCAGCACTAGTTCTACAATGACTGATTGTAGTTTCTCTGCATACTTTGTTAGCCCCCTTTCATGCTGTTCTTCAATGGTCAGGACTCTCCCAGGACCACTACAGAGCAGGTATTATTTGGGTGGTGGATGATTCTCAGCACTGCAGTGACACTGACATGGTGGTGGTGTGTTAGTGTGTGTTGTGCTGGTATGAGTGGATAAGACACAGCAGTGCTGATGGAGTTTTTAAACACCTCGGTGTCACTGCTGGACTGAGAATATAGTCCACCAACCAAAAATATCCAGCCAACAGCGCCCCATAGGCAGCGTCCTGTGACCACTGATGAAGGTCTAGAAGATGACCAACTCAAACAGCAGCAATAGATGAGTGATCGTCTCTGACTTTACATCTACAAGGTGCAATAACTAGGTAGGAGTGGACAGTGAGTGGTATTTAAAAACTCCAGTGGGGGTCCTGACCATTGAAGAACAGGTTGAAAGCAGGCTAAAAAGGTATGTAGAGAAACAGATGGACTACAGTCAGTATTTGTAGAACTACAAAGTGCTTCTATATGGTAAGTGGAGCTGATAAAATGGACAGTAAGTGTAGAAACAAGGAGGTGGTTTTAATGTTATGGCTGATCGGTGTGTATATATATATTCCAATTCTTGATTGACAAAAAAGAATATCTGCCCTAAGTCTGCCATGGCAAATATCCCTTGGGTGTATGTAAACCTATGACCTAAATTATATTATGGCCATGTAGTGTAAGACACAGACTTTGCACAATATTAACATAGATTATTCTAGATATCCACTTTAAAGCAGTACATTCGATGAATAAAAATGCCATTGTTTCTCCATATTGCGTTCTGACCTTGACTCTGAGTCCCAGTTACAGAATCACTGCATTTCAAACATCAAGTGTAGATTCACAACAAAGAACAGATGGAGTTTCACAATCAACACACCCAGTATAGGAACCAGAAAGTTTTTCTTTCTCCTGAATCTCACAGCACGTCTGTCGAGCGCCAGAGGGAACATAATCCAGATCATAGCTCTTGTAAAGTCTCTTGCGCGTTGCTAATCCCACATGTTGTCCTTTTTAAGATTTGAAACATGGCCAACGGATAGTACTTTCATCAGCGTCTGCTCATTAGTCATGTTGCTTCAAGCCTCCCTCTGGGTTACGCGTTTTTCTTTGTCCTTCTTAGCAAATCATGGAGAAAATGTTTTTGACGTCAAGCAGTTTTTAAAACACCTCTTTGTGCCAAAGTACTTTTAGATACAGTTAGATCCCAGTAGGAAACCATTAAGTAGGAGGCATGAAGTCGAGTGGCTGTTTTCACATGTAAATGTTATCTGAGGATGGTTGCATCCATGTTGTGAAAGCTTTTTCCGTTCAGTGTGTCCATGTGGCTGTCTATGCTGTAGCAGCGGTGCACCTCCGTCATGGAGGAGGTGTTGTAGGATGTTGACCGCAGAGCTTCTGTGTTGGTGAAAGTGCTGCCAAACTGGATGCGGTACTGGTTCCAGTGACGACGTAAAACACCCTGGACCTACAGGACACAGGAATATACAGGTTCATTCTGGGACTAATGTGGTTCAGTCTAGTTTAAACATTGTTGCACTGTTTATGTTGCATTGTCCCTTATTTAACTTTTCATTCACAGCTCAAAACTGTATGTGTGTCCACTATATATAGTCAAATGATGTTGACACATGTAAGCTTGTTGAACTATCCAAAACCATATACATTTATATGGACTTGCCACATGAACATGCAAACTCCACACAGAAAGGACCCGGACCGCCCCACCTGGGAATCGAACCCACTGAGCCACCAGTTTCTTTTCAGCAGACCTTCTCTTTGTGCGCAGGGGCACAATAATGATTGAACAGGTAAGGACTTTCCCCAAATTGTTGTCAATTGTCAATATTATTTTATTAGTCTAATAGGTGAAGTGTTAACAGACTTGTTTTGCTATAGAGTGCACATGTATGTAGCCAAGTTAAAATGTTGAGAACCAATGCTTTAGTGTGTCCAGGCTTAAGGTATCAGTGAGATTTGGTATATGGCAAAATGCACCACCCTGATGACAAAAGTAACTCCTAAAATGGATTGGCTACTTAAATAAGTTTGCCTTGAATTTAGCTTTGCTTTGAATGGGTGGAAGTGGGTTATAGCATTGACTCACCTCTCCGTTGAAGAAACAGAAGATTGTGGCCACCAGGAGACCCTAAAAGTGCCAGAAAAAGAAGTGAGATATCTCAACATCAAAGTGTTTATTACACAGTTTTACAGGCAAGCAACAAACAGATGGCTTTGTACATATAAACTGTGCTTTTTCAATGGGTACATTGGAGGAAGACCAGTGTAACCACTTTTTAACCACTTTTGTTTTTATTATTTCTAGTGCATGCATCTACTTAAAATTTACACACAGAATTTTACTGGACAAAATGTTCGTTAGTTAAACCTATTTTTCCCATAAGAAATACTGTCAATAGAATTAATCTGTGCCAGACCTTCCAAACCATCCCCTTACCTAACCTTTCTAATGTCTTAAATGCTCTTTTTTGTTATAAATACAACTATATTTTCCCTTAAATTATAGAATAGACATTATTGTAATAAACAATAATGAACAACAATACACAGTAGTACTGTACATAAAAAACACACATCACATTTCAGTGCAGTACATGTGCTGTACCATACACCATAATAAATTTCCTTTTTTTATAAAATGTTTCTACCGGAAACAACAATAACTCTCATATTTCTCTATTACTTCTTTCTTTAATTCAATAGTGTTGTATTTTGTAGGTGTAATAGCACGAAAGAATACTTTACTCAGCGGACTTCCTTCTTCTCTCTCACTAACTGTCTCCTCTGTCTGATACACAGTGACAGCTACTGGCAGGAGTAATTATACAACAACAAATGTAATAGATTTGTTCATTTTCTCAAAACTACGCTTTCTTTGCACCAGGAACTATACAGTAGACCTTTGAGTTACGAACGGTTTACCATACAAACATTTTGGGTTACGAACAATCTTTTTCAACTTAACGTACGAACAAATTTCGGATTATGAACCGAAATTTGCAAAACATGTGACATCACGAACAAGTTGACTCCGAGCGTCTCTCTCTCTCTCTCTCTCTCTATATATATATATATATATATATATATATATATATATATATATATACAGTATATATACTGTATATATATATATATATATATATATACAGTATATATACTGTATATATATATATATATATATATACACAGTATATACAGTGAGCGAACATTTGGACAGAGGACAGTGTTTTTTTCGGTGTTTTCTTTATATTTTGTAAAATTCAATATTCGGTTCGTAATCCGAAATTTGTTCGTAATCCGAAATTTGTTCGTACGTTAAGTTGAAAAAGATTGTTCGTAACCCAAAATCTTCGTATGGTAAACCGTTCGTAACTCAAGGGTCTACTGTACAGTTCTGTGAAAAAGTGGCCATCACCTGATTTCTTCTGTTTTTGCTAATTTGGCAACATTAGAGGGTTTTTGAGTATGAACTACCCATTTAAGATCTTGCCACAGCATCTCAATCAGATTTAAGTCAGGGCTTTTACTCAGCCACTCCAAGACCTTTGTTTGGTCCTTTTATTCATTTAGAGGTGGACTTGCTTGTGAGCCTTGGATCATTGTTCTGCTGCATAACCCAACTGCACTTTAGCTACGGGTCACAAACTGACATGTGCACATACTCCTTCAGGATTTTCTGATTGAGAGCAGAATTCATGGTTTCATCAATTATGATGAGTTACCCAGGTCATCCAGAGCATCACACTAGCATCACCATGTTTGACTGTTGGTATAATGTTCCTATGGTGAAATGTGATGTTAGCTTTACATCAGATGTAACACGACCCCTGTCTTTCAAAAACTTCCACTTTTGACTCATCATTTCACAGAATATTAACCTAGAAGTCTTGGGAGTCATCTAGATGTTTTTTGGCAAATGCGTGAGAGGCTTTTATGTTCTTTGTGTTTGTGTCAGTGGTTGTTTGAGCCTTGAAGCTCTACCATGGATGCCATTTTTGTCCAGTGTTTTACTTATTGTGGAATTGTGTACAGTGACCTTAACCGAGGAACGTGACTCCTGCAGTAATTCAGCTGTTCGTCAGTGTTCTTTGTGACCTCCTGAATGAGTTGTCAGTGAGTTCTTGGTGAAATTTTGGTATGCTGGTCACTGCTGGGAAAGCTCACCATTGTTCCAAGTTTTCTTCATTTGTGGACAATGGCTCATACTGTGGTTTGTGGTCCCAGAGCCTCAGCAATGGCTTTGTAACTTTTTACAGACTGGTTGAGTTTAATTACTTTTGTCACATCTTTATGTGGCATCATGTGCTGCTTTTTGAAACTTTTTAGCCTGCCTCACAATGCCAGACATGCCAGTGATGTTTAGATTCAACATGTCTGACAGTAATCATGCCTTGGTGTGACTAGTGAAATTTAACTTAGTTGTTAATTGAATTTGGTTAACTGGTTGATTTATACTTTTCCCACATAAGCAGCAATGTCCGGCTTTATGTGGCCAGATGTGAAGGCTGTTTCTGGATGAGAAAGGCATCAATGCCCCTAACTGGTTCTCACAATCCCCAGACCTGAATCCAACTGTGACCTTATGGACATATCAGTGCATACGATGCCATCAAGTAGCGCCACAGACTGTCCAGGGACTCACTGATACCCTAATACAGGTCTGGGAGGAGATCCCCAGACACCATCCGCTATCACCATCTGCTAACTCATAACATTATGAGTTGCCGTAATGAAATTTGCGCAAAATGCATCAACCTTGAATTGTAACTTTTTACTTTGATTTTCGGTGTAATTCTGAATACAGGTCTCAATGAGTTGATGATTTTGGTTTCAATCTACCATTATCATTACATTATTTTGTTCTCAACAAATTACACAATTTATATCATTAAATTTTTTTACTTTAATCTGTCATTCATCGAGATCCGATGTGTGATTTAAGTGTTACAAATTTTTTGAACAGTATAAATTTGGAAAGACGACAGACATTATATTGAGCCCCAACATACAAAGAAATTATACTCTGATTAGGCATAACATTATGACCACCTTCCTTATATTGTGTTGGTCCCCATTTTGCAGCCCCATACACAACAAACTGCAATACACTGTGTATTCTGACACCTTTCTATCAGAACCAGCTTTAACTTCATCAGCAATTTGAGCTACAGTAGCTCGTCTGTTGGATTGGGACCACATGGACCAGCCTTCGCTCCCTACGTGCATCAATAAGCCTTGGCCGACCCTGTCACCAGTTTACCACTGTTCCTTCATGTTCCTTTTGATAGATACTGACCACTGCAGACCGGGAATACCCCACAAGAGCTGCAGTTTTGGAGATGCTGTGACCCAGTCGTCTAGCCATCACAATTTGGCCCTTGTCTAACTCACTCAAATCCTCACACTTGCTCATTTTTCCTGCTTCTAACATCAACTTTGAGGATAAAATGTTCACTTGCTGTTTAATATATCCCACCCACTAACAGGTGCCGTGATGAGAAGATAATCAGTGTTATTCACTTCACTTGTCAGTGGTCATAATGTTATGCCTAGTCGGTGTATGTGTAAACTTGGAAGTAAATATAAAAGTATTTTAAATAACAAAAACAAAAGCGGTTAAACACTCAATACGTCCTGCTTCCCTCTCCCTACATCAGTTACCTAGTTCTCTCTCATGAGTTTCACACTGACATTGTTTTGATGTTGTCTGATGGCTCTTACCTGATAATGCATTAGAATGTTCATCATATACATGTAGATCTCAGAGTAGAGGTGGCCCTCGAGTTTATAGGGCAGCAAAACAAACTGAATACCCAGGAGGGGAACCAGGATCAGGGTGGCTCTGACTGCTTTCATGTAGAGGCTGGACTCAGCTTGGTGGGTCACCTTCAGCTTGGTGATTAACACTCGCACAATGTTCAAGAGGAAAAAAAGATTTACCTGTAGGAAGCAGACAGAGAGAACAAAAGTATGTAAAAAAAAGGAAAGAGGGTTTATAAGTTATTATTTACTATATTTACTCCTTATTCAGCTTTATTAAAAACAATAAACACACACGATTCTGACCTGCACAGCTTTCAAACACTAACATAACAATGAGTTTAAAATTGTGTCAAAGGTGTAGTGATACTTTATGCCTAACAAAAGTCGAATGATGCAACAAGACAATGAGTGTTAAAGCACACAAAAACAGAATACTTCAAAAACGATCGGCCAACTGGGATCAGACATAAACCAAGTTGATTTGACACAAGAAGTTTATGTCAGAAATCCCAGAACTGTCTAGTTTTATTATAAATATTTTATAAATCATCATCTACAGGAAATGTTATTGCTGTTCTTTCCAACTTGGACAGTTAACGTGTTAAATAAAGTCATGGAAGGTATATTTGTGTGTGTTTTAGTAAAGACAGAATTTGTTTGTCTACTTTTAATGCCCAAACAAAGTTCAAAACTTTTTTTAACAGTTTTTAAACACTTTTAGTGCACCCAGGTGGTGCAACGGGATATTCTGCTAGCACACCAGTGCCAAGATTCTAAAATCCTCAGTTCGAAACTCGGCATTGCCACCGATCAGCTGGGCGCTATCTAGCGGGCATAACTAGCAGTGCCTGCAGGGGGGGATGACCAGAATATGTGGGTGGGGTCTTCAAACGCTGTGTAGGGACCCTGATTGCTGATCCTGCTGGATGTGACGGGCCCTGGCGTGTTTGCACCAAGTATGTCAAGAACTCACTACAGACTTTATTACAGACTGGACTGAATAATAACTCTATTATTTATTTATTTATTATTGCTAGTTATAACTTTTAGTTTAATTTAATTTTGGGTTTGTATGATTTGTGTAAATCTTATTCATTTAAAATATCCTCCCGACCACCCAAGAAGGATGGGCCCTGCTGAGTCTGGTTCCTCTCAAGGTTTCTTCCTGTAATTTTAAGGGAGATTTTCCTTGCCACAGTCGCCCTCGGCTTGCTCAACAGGGGTTTTTGTATCTGTTAGTCCTGGATTTTGTAAAGTTGCTTTGAGACAATGTCTATTGTAAAAAGTGCTATATAAATAAATTTGACTTGACTTGATTGGTGGATAGAGGCACCTGTGCAGAGTGCATGGGTGGAAAAAAGCTCCGTTAAGGGCTGCGTGTGGGTCGGAGGAGGCGTGAGCAGCAATAAACCCTCTTCAACTGCAAAAAATTGGGGATCCCCAGCAGCGGAAGACAAATTCACTACGCTAAATTGGGAGAAAAAGGCATAATATATATATTATGACCACCTCCACCTCCTTGACCACTCGTCCATCTGTTTCTCTACATGCTTTGTTAGCCCCCTTTCATACTGTTCCTTTATAATTATTATTTATTATTTAGGTTGTGGATCATTCTCAGCACTGCAGTGACACTGACATGGTGGTGGTGTGTTAGTGTGTGTTGTGCTGGTATGAGTGGATAAGACACAGCAGCGCTGATGGAGTTTTTAAACACCTCACTGTCACTGCTAGACTGAGAATAGTCCACCAACCAAAAATATCCAGCCAACAGCGCTCTGTAGGCAGCGTCCTGTAACCACTGATGAAGGTCTAGAAGATGATCAACTCAAACAGCAGCAATAGATGAGTGATTGTCTCTGACTTTTCATCTACAAAGTGGACCAACTAGGTAGGAGTGTCTAATAAAGTGGACAGTGAGTGGACACGGTATTTAAAAACTCCAGCAGCGCTTTTGTGTCTGATCTACTCATACCAGCACAACACACACTAACACCATGTCATCGTCACTGCAGTGCTGAGAATGATCCACCACCTAAATAATACCTGCTTTGTGGTGGTCCTGTGGGGGTCCTGACCATTGAAGAACAGGGTGAAAGCAGGCTAAAAAAGTATGTAGAGAAATAGACTGACTACAGTCAGTAATTGTAGAACTACAAAGTGCTCCTATATAGTAAGTGGAGCTGATAAAATGGACAATGTGTGTAGAAACCAGGAGGTGGTTTTAATGTTATGGCTGATCGGTATATATATATATATATATATATATATATATATATATATATATATATATATGCCTGTTATTTCCAAGAAACTGAGCATGTCTAGTTTTACAATGCACCTCACTTACAACACTCACCTAGCAAAATTAAATGTAAAAAACTAGAAGTTACTGTGATTTTGATGGTAAATGATGCTGTAAAAATAGCCCATAGGTATGTGTAGGTCTTTAAAAACACTGCACAGAAGGTAAAAATGGTACAACACAAAGTATCACTAGCTGGTCACTGAGCCTCTTTATGATAATGCAAAGCTTCCTGGGTATTTAGACTACACAGGGGTCTTACTGACAACACATTTAAAGCAGCACAATCTTACAGCAGGAAGTGTTGCTGCGTATCTTAACACTGGAAGTTACATTGTGTTTGGTGTTTAATGAGTTCTGGCCTGTGTTTGGTAATTTTATCCAGGTACTCAGGTTTCCTCCTACATAAGAAAGCATGCCAGTGGGTGGACTGGATTCTCTAAATGACCAACTAATGTGAATAAGTATTTATGAGTGCAGGCCACACATTCAGTTGCAGTGTATGAAGAGTGTTTATGAGACTGTAAGGGAAGGAAGGGGAACTCTAAGAATGTTGGGCTGAAACTTAGGGTGGCTCTTTGTGCTGGGCAGCCAAACTACTCACTCAGTGAATAAATATTTAGGGAAAAAACAACAACATGACAGTTTGTGGTACTGTTTAATTACCGGCACTACAATATGCTTTTGTATTGTATTCAGGCTTTGTACGATGACATGCTTTATTGTGTTTTCTTCTCTAAAATGGTAGGTGGAAAATAGTGACCGTTTTGCAAAAGCTATGGCATTTTATAACATTTTCCACTATTAAAAATAACCAAGGTTTGGTTCCACTATAAATAAATTGTCCATATATTTAAAAGACTTTATCAAAACTGGGAGTAGTATTATCATAAGAAAACATTTCCACTCAGAGGAACAAAGGAAAATAACACATGCTGGTGAAAAGGGCAAAGAAGAAAGGGAAAAAAGAGAGAGGGAACTCACCAGTAAAGCAGCACAAATGGGCCCATGGATAATATAAAGCAGAGATGTATTTGAACTGATCCAGCAACTGCAGCAGAGAGAAAATAAGATACAGATTTTCACCACGTTACCCACCTTGTCCTACTTATCCTACATATAACAACTGTACATTAACAGCTTTAACTGTTTTGGTTTATCGTGCTCTAGGTTCCATTTGTCTTTGCTGTACGTTTGCACTTACTTGTCGTTGTAGTAGTAGCTTCTGGCTATAGCATGTATCATTGCTGGGATGATAGGAAAGCCTAAAAATCATGAACCAAAACAAACACTTTGTTGTGATTCCTAGTTTACTCTATGGAACACAATGTTAAATCTGGCTAGTCAGAAACTGAAGTTTAGAAAATACACAGTGGGTAAGTGGGTAAGGATGTCTGATGATGGCTGAGCATACATGCAGCCTAATACTCAGAATAGAATATGTTTTCAATAAAAAAAGCTGAGATGAATCCAAATAATATTTGTACCCAATTGTGCAAGATTGATATTCCCATACATTAATGTTTCTCGCACTATTTAGACCAAGTAACTATTTAGACCCTTAATTTTCTTTGGGATTAATAAAGTATTTATCTATCAATCAATCCATCCATCCATCCATCCATGTTGATCAACCCAAAACCTCCAATTGATACCCATAGCACAAACACAAAATAAGCCTGTGAATAGGTACTAAATACCATTTAAGTACAAGTTCTTGGTCCTTGTGCCATTACATTATACATTTTTAACTTAGATACATTTTGTTGTGCCACCTTATAATACTTTTTCGAAACCGGCAGTGAGGTCTGTTTTAAGATTAATATCAGAAATCACATGCTCCTCATCGTCAACAGGCAAGTCTGATCTATCATTGGTATTATTCTTCCTCGCATCTGTTACCTGAGGTTTTTATTTTTACTGGCAAACGTGACAAGTACTGAAAAAAAGTGGCAGGAAAGATTTTCTCTTAGGTGTTTGCTTAGTCTTCACAGATTTTTATCAAAATATAGCAATTTTTTTGTTGTGTAGTCATGGTCAAAAATATAGGCACCCATTCACCAGAAAATAGTTACTATTATGTTTATTTCTTTTGTTTGCAATGGATTATGACAAACAACCTGAGAAAAAATTTAATGGTATAATTTCACACAGGACTCCAGAAATTGACTGGATAAAATCTTTCTATTATCTTACTATATTCTATACACACTGAACGTCAATATTCTATACTAAACTTTTCACTCTAATTTTGCCACAATATGCCCATTGCAGATTTAAGAATTCAGGTCAAATAAGTAGTAAATTAGTAAATTATGAGATGTGTGATGTGCTCACCCCAGCCCAGCAGGTAATACCACATGAGATGTTGCTTCTCAGCAAACACAGCCACAACGATCAGTGTGTGTAGGTAGATTCCTTCACACAGCATCCAGAAATACATACAGCCCAAAATATACAGGTGGATAAACATGACCACCTTACAGCTCACCTGTGTATATATGCACAAAAGTACTCAAGATTAGCAACATAGCTTAAAGAAAATATTCATTTAAACAATTATGGTATCATTTGTAATTGAATTTCTAGCAGTTACAGAAAACATACAGAAAATACTTGAGTATATATCATAAGACCACACTAAGACCATGATTTTCGTAAGGTGTATGAGTTTATACACACGTGCAAATTGCATAATCTCCACAAAAATAGTAAACATCAGCCTTTAAAAAATGACTGTCTTTAAAATGAGATAACTATAAAACACATCGTTTCTGGTTATCAGATCTGCCTCTTGTCTGTCTTGACTGACTCCTTAGTTCACTATTACAGCAAATGTGTAAGTCTAGTTTAATAAATGAGGATTTACATACACTCATTTATTGATTTTTAATAATCACTTAATTTTGGTCAGGGTCGCAGTGTGTCTGCCACCATCTGAGAACACCAACCGTGTTTGGCTATTTTATAATGCAATTACTTTAAAATGAAACTGGCATTATTTACCACAAAAATCATTCCACATAACAACTCAAGAAAAATGTGAGCTAATTATAACATGGCATCTATATCATGATTACTTCATCCTCTTATCTTCTATATTCCACTGTAGTAGCTTAAACAGCGTAGAGCGTTTCCTATACTGGCTAGTAAAGCCAGAAGTACAGGACCAAAGAACAGCCTGACATAAAGCGTCAACATTTATATGAAAAATGTAATACACCATTGCAGAATAAAATGAAATCAATGCCTTAAAGCAGCTGAAGGGTGAATCTCTTAACAAGTACTGTGTTTAACTACTTTTTAGATAAATCTTTATGGCATGTTTTATAACTTCCACAATTATTCATATTTAAATAATAAGAACACATTATAAGGTTGCACAAGCAAACCAGCTCAATTTATTTGTAGTCGTACTAAATTCTGGCCAAAGTGTTTATCTAATTACACAAAAATATGACCTACTCACCGGATTAGCTTGTACTAATTCCTGATTGTTGACCACAGCGGTAAACCAAATGATAGTTATAATAGAATTTAGGACAAAGGAAAAGAAGAGGTTTTTATGAAGTGTGATCCTCTGGCAACTTAAACTCCTGGAGTAAAACAAAAAAATGAAATCAGTAAAATGCAGTCCAAAACCTCATAGCAACTGCTGAGTAAAATTATCATCATACTTACTTAAAATGAAAAAATATTGCCAGAGAAGCAAGTAAAGATATCAATGACAATCCATGACCAATCAGGTCCAGATAGTAGAGGTTAACTGTTGTCTAAAAATGAAAAAAAAAAAAAAGTACAAACACAATATTATAGTATCAATTTTAAATGTGACTTGTATATAGTACTTAAGTTTTTATGTAAAAGCAGTGACTGACTAAAAACAAATTGTGCATTAGACTAATGAAATGGAATTTTGTGACTATATAGAATCCTGCAGCATTCTACAGATGTGTTGTTTTTAAACCATGGATTGGTATTAGGGCTTTAAAACAAAAAAATCCATATGTGAGTAGATTTGATGCTTTTCAAAGTTAATCCATGAGATGATGGGAAGAGTGGCACAGCTAGCAACATAGAAACCTGAGCCTTTGGTCAATATCTGTGTGAACTTTTACCCATGTCTACATGTATTTTACCCATGTTTAATATATTTTGATGAGAATGTATTGGTATTACTATGTGATCTGACGTTCAGCCACAATTGTTTTATGTAGAAAGACAACAAGCAAGTCCACCTTTAAAAAGCTCAAAATAAACAAAACTAGCTTTTTAGAGTGGCACAATATGCTTAAACAGGCAGTTCATGCTCCAACGCCCGTTAATGTGCTTAAATAAAAAGAAATCCTACAAAGTTGGCCAAAGTGCTTCCACAGGGAAGTGGAAAACTAATCCCCAGTTATCAGAAGCATTTAGTTGCAGCTGTTGCAGCTAAAGATGGCATCACAAGTTATTACAAGGAATTACATTTCCACACAGTGCAAAGTGGTGTTATCATTTTTAATAAACTGCTTCAATACATTAAATAACTACTTTAAACTGTATTTTGTTCAATCAGGCTGCCTTTGTCATATTAAAATGATTAAAGATCTGAAACAATAAAATGTGACATGCAAAAATATGAGAAAAGGCTGATGTTGCTCAAATAATCTTTCTAATATATACTTACTAGTCTGCGTTCGTTAGTTGCTTGTTTACACCTTGTATAATTAGTCCAGGTTCTGTTGCTTTCAGGGTGGACAAACCAGTGGCCAGAGTCAGTACAGATTTTTGATGCAACCTCTGAACAAACAACAACAACAAATACCTTACTTAACACTTAGACATACAATAATGAAATAAATAAGTGAAAAACCATAACGAGTGCTGGTAAGTTTAACCGACAGTCTCTGCGCCTCTTTTAGCATTAATTTGCTCCAAGTGGAGGAGTGTCTTTATAATCACCGCCTCTTTGGTAAATTGTCACAGGTTTCCCTGTTTTAACCTCAGGTTGTGATGTGTGGCTTGGTCTGGCCTGGATTTTCCACCGGTGCATATGCCCGCATTCTTTATACACTTTTCAGTAAACTCATTTGGCATTGCACCATTTTTCGGCATCTTAGCAGTCACCACGTATGGATCTACGCTGGACATGGGCTGTGTCATTTGGTAGAGTGACTACTATGCCTTTTGTTGTAGCCATGGCCAGTTTTCAAAATTCCTTCTCTTTTTGAGAACTTGGGTTATCACACACTGGTACACTGTGTAGCTAAAAAAAATTTTTATCGTCTCTCCCCACTTTCGGACTGGATTTTTGATTTGGATTTATTTGATACTTTTATTACTCTGACCATTTCGTATATTTTAGTTTTCCACTTTGTTTGTGACTCTTTAGCTTCAGTATTCTTCTGCCTTGGTTGAGCCTCCTGCCATTAGGGTTAATCTTTTAAATCTCGCAGGTGCAGGGCTCCATCTGGCCCCATCATAGTGATGTGTGACATGCCTTGTTACAAAAAGTATTTCTAAGTACTACTACTAATATTGTTGGTTCTATTTTACAATACTTTTTATGCTATGCCTCCATGATCATTAAAGAAAATACCTGAGGTGTCAAAGTCATGGTAGTAATCAGGACAGTGTTGAGTTGCAGTGAGTCCAACCTCAACATCGTCCCAGCACATCCAGCCATCCCATGTACGGTTACACATCAGCCCATCTGTACAACATAGTCAAAAAAAAGTATTTATAGAATGACCTTCTAAAATAATGTATAGAATCAACAGATAACACTAAAAGTTCATAAGGTCATGACAAAAAATTGTATCCCTGCTCTTCTTTCAGAAGATGCACCACTAGATAACTGTTGCACATTATCTTTCATAGGTATGATCCTATATATTAGTATGGAAATCCTTACACAATTGTTGAATATAATAAATATAATCCTGACAGTTTATGGAAATGCAATTGTATGTTATAAAGATTAATAAACAATTACACTGGAAAGTGGCCACAACTCCTAGTTTATTACAAATTCTTTAAGATAATCAGATAATCCACAGTCATTTGTGATAAATGGCCAGTCAGTAAAATAAATTGTAATGCCATGGCAGCAGTCCAAGTGCTCCTTTACATTAGGAGTCATGTCCCTCTGCCCTGCCTAGTTTGGCTGGCAGATGGGGCACAAGGCTAAGTTGTATGTGATCTGTCAAACTTTCTTGATTGACAGTCATCTGTACCTCATAAGTGTTAGGCTGCTTCAAGTGGAAGGTTTCCTATATATCACGGCTTCTCTCTGTCCTATTTGCCAGCTCCTTTGTTGCACACTTGCATTTCTCTGAGGCCGTGGTGCCAGTAAACTTGGTAGGGCTTGACGTTCCACTGATGAGGATTGTCAGATTTCTGGGATCTTGCCCCAGTGTCGCCATGTGTTAGACCTTATGAGGATACCGCCCTGGGAGTCCACTGTGCGCAGAGGCGCACAAATTGGCGTGGCAGGGGTTCTGCTCGTGTGTTGCCAGAACCGGCAGGTTCAGACAGTTTTCTGTCTTTCTTTTTTTAGAGAACTTTAGAGAATTACACATGGCTGGAAAAGTCATATTGTGACATCCAGTTCTCGTTTCTGCACTATCCCCTTTCTATCCACGTTCTCTCTTGAGGGTTTTCATGTCTTTCAACTTTTACTTTTTAATACTAATTTGACCACCACTTTTATTTGCAGCTGCTTCCTTTTTGTTAGTGGCTTTTTGTCACAGTATTGTTCTACCTTGATTAAATATCTGCACATGGGTTCTATTTTCATTCTTGCATGTGTGAGGGGATCCGCCTTGCGCTCTCTGTAGTGAGGCGCATTCCAGCCCTGTTACATAGATAACCTTCAAACATACATTAAAAAAATTTATCTAATTTGATCTGATTTATGAGATTAGTCCAGTCTTCTATAAGTCAAATCTGCTTAATTAAAATATTTATGACTGATACTGACAGGTTTATGTTTGCTGATATTGTCCAGCTACAAAATTCTATATTAAAAGGTGCTGAAAATGCTCACAGTTGCTGTCAGACAAGTATTTGCATGAAAGTATTTGAAACAAGGCCACATCATGAGAGGATGTTTAAGTGTTTGCAGATGAACAATGCATAGGCAGACACACCCAGCAAAATCAAAATCACATTCCACCGAGTCAGTTGTTTGCTTGTAAAACTTTTGTTTTAATAATATATGTGCATTCCATATTGGACCAATTCATACTATACTTGTCTAGAGTTGTGATGTATGCACATAAAAGGAATTTAAAGCGAAATTTCACAGACATCTGCATCAAACATTTAACTTTAAAATTAAGCACAGCCTCACACGTAACATAAACCTAGTTCAGACAGGGTAGATTTGACTGAAAATCCTATGGTATGAAATCTAAAGACAAGTAATGATTTTATTACCTATTTGATTATGGTTGGTGTCCTTTGTAATCTTTTGGTAGCACTCAAACTGGGCCATCATGATCTTGTTACGTGAGAAGTCATTTTCATGAGAGCTATTCTTGGATTTCTCCTGTGTTTCGTTATTAGAAAAGTTTGCCATTGTTAGCTGAAAAAAACATAAACAATCATTTAAATCCTAGAACAGTGACATATTTGCATTTTCCCACTTAGTATAGCCACAGACTGAGTATAGCCACAGACTAAGTATAGCTACAGACTGAGTATAGCTACAGACTGAGTATAGCCACAGACTAAGTATAGCTACAGACTGAGTATAGCTACAGACTGAGTATAGCCACAGACTAAATATCGCTACAGACTGAGTATAGCTACAGACTGAGTATAGCTACAGATACAGACTGAGTATAGCTACAAATACAGACTGAGTATAGCTACAGACTGAGTATAGCCACAGACTGAGTGTAGCCACAGACTGAGTATAGCCACAGACTGAGTATAGCTACAGATTAAGTATAGCCACAGACTGAGTATTGCTACAGACTGAGTATAGCTACAGACTGAGTATAGCTACAGATAAAGACTGAGTATAGCTACAGACTGAGTATAGCTACAGACTGAGTATAGCCACAGACTGAGTATAGCTACAGACTGAGTATTGCTACAGACTGAGTATAGCTACAGATACAGACTGAGTATAGCCACAGACTGAGTATAGCTACAGACTGAGTATAGCTACAGACTGAGTATAGCTACAGATACAGACTGAGTATAGCCACAGACTGAGTATTGCTACAGACTGAGTATAGCTACAGATACAGACTGAGTATAGCCACAGACTGAGTATAGCTACAGACTGGGTATAGCTACAGACTGAGTATAGCTACAGACTGAGTATAGCTACAGATACAGACTGAGTATAGCCACAGACTGAGTATAGCTACGGACTGAGTGTAGCCACAGACTGAGTATAGCCACAGACTGAGTATAGCTACAGACTGAGTATAGCTACAGACTGAGTATAGCTACGGACTGAGTGTAGCCACAGACTGAGTATAGCTACAGACTGAGTATAGCTACGGACTGAGTGTAGCCACAGACTGACTATAGCTACAGACTGAGTATAGCTACGGACTGAGTGTAGCCACAGACTTGAATGCTTCCCCTTTCACAAGTATGCAGCATTATCTCCTACAGTGAGACCCACTATACTGCTTCATGAGTAACCCACCCCTCGTGTGGGCGCCTCAGTTAGCCAGCCTGTTCAATGCCCAGCCAGGTTGTTATTTTTACTGATTTAGATTGATAAGAAATTTTATTGTGAGGGGAGTGGTAAAATCCATAATAGTATCTTTGAGTTCTGCACGAAGAGTGATTATTAAACAAAATTAACTGAGCATTACTGTACCTGACAGGTTGTGAATAATATCGAGAATGAGGTAATCCAATATCGAAACATGGTTCCTTTATTCTGGCTGAGAAACACAAAGTTCCTGGTGTCGGTCCTGAAAATACTAGAGCACAAAGAACAGAAAATAGTAAATCGATCCACCACAGGATAATCCATAATAATCTGTATCTTGCAAAATGTATAATAAGAATATTAGGGTTTTTTGTCTATCTTGATGTAACCAGTTTATTGTATCAGTTATGTGAGCTGCACTAATACAGTTCTAAGGCAATTGTGACTTAGTTAAGGTACTGGACTATTGATCAGAAGGTTAAGGGTTAAATACCCACCACTACTACCACAGATTTTCTTTTGACCAAGCTCTTAATCATCAGTTGCTACTAAAATCACAGGAAAATGTGCTTAATTTCACAGATGTTTTTTCAAAAATTACAGATTTCACGGATTTTAAAACAAAAGTGCCACATTTCACAGCAGTCATTAAATAACACTTAAAAACTGAATGACAGAATTAACAGAAGGGCGGCACGGTGGCTAGCACTGTCACTTCACAGCAAGAAGGTCCTGGGTTCAATCCCCAGGTGTTCTCCCCGTGTCTGCGAGGGTTTCCTCCCACAGTCCAAAACATGCAGTCAGATTAATTGGAGCCACTGAATTGCCCTATGGGTGAATGGGTGTGTGTATGTGTGTGTGTGTCTGCCCTGCAATGGACTGGCGCCCCGTCCAGGGTGTTACCGTGTGCCTTGCGCCCATTGAAAAGCTGTGATAGGCTCCAGCACCCCCCCGCCACATCCCGCGACCCTGATTGGATAAGCGGTTAAGAAAGTGAGTGAGTGAGTGGTGAGAATTAATAGAAGCTACAATACACAGCACAGCCTACCTTAATAGTTCCCTCTCAAAGACCACGCCCTGCGCATGATTTCCACAGAATCGGTTCAGAGTTTTCCAAACCTAGTTTTGTCTAGCCGATTGCTAATGTAAACTAGCGTCTTTAGAGTTTGCTGAGTTTATAAAGAAAAAAAGAAACTGTATGCAAATTTAAAATGTTAAATCGCTAAACACAAACCTTAAATTTTGAATTTCATGGCAAATTGCATATTTTATGGGAAACGGTTCGTGGCGCGACTTTTATGACCGTGAATTTGGTAGTGCCTTACTCATAAGTCACATTAGCTAAAAGCATCTGCCCAGTGTTGTAAATATACAGCAATAATATTTGTATGGTATACTTCTATGGACTTCTGGTTACTAAATAGTACGCCTAGAGAACTTCATGGTTCAAAACACTTTTCTTTTGTCTCAGATATTGCTTGTTTACTATACTATATTTTAGTCAGTCTCTGTCCTGGTCATTGGCCTGGCCAGATATTGTTTTAGTTTCACTGGAAACAAGCTGTTGTTTTATATCCTTTCCCCCCACACACAACTTATCTATTGCACAATCACTAAATACTAACAGTTGCAACTGCTTAATTCAACTGAATAAAAAGGGGAGGCATTGGGGAATTAATTATAATCTGGTGTTGAAACTGACTATTTACAAGAAAAACACTCTGTTTTCTGTTTACCATGAAATTTCTGCTTTTATTATAATGATGATGATGACAATAATAATTGTAATAATAATAACAACAATACAGAAGGAACTTCTTACTGCTTTGATGACAGTCAAAAAAGGTTTTAAAGCAAAAACATTAAGAAACTACATCTATTTCTGTAAGATACCTTTTAAGACTTCAGTTGGTTGAGGTATTTAAAATATTGAGACCTTATTAGAAAACATCAAATATCCAGGACCTCAGGCTAACGCACACCCTTACTGACATATGTGAGTTTATCAACCTCTTTTAAATGGCGGCAACACACACAATGCTTTTAAAATTCCTCCATTGCTTGTGCCTTAAATAGACAGCAGACAATACTGCTGCAGCATCCCTTTTTCAGACAAAGCCAACTATGTCAGTAGAGTGCTCGCTGTGGTCCAGTGACGCTGATGAGACTCAAACTCTGGTCTAGTGCATTAGATGGCTGCACTACACAAGTGCTTAATATTAGGCTTTAAGATGTACAGTAGACCCTTGACTTACGAATTTAATTGGTTCTGAAGGGCTGTTCTTAAGTCAAAATGTTCGTTAGTTAAACCGATTTTTCCCATAAGAAATAATGTAAATAGAATTCATCTGTGCCAGACCTCCCAAACCACCCCCTTACCTAACCTTTCTAATGTCTTAAATTGTCTTTTTTGTTATAAATACAAGTATATTTTCCCTTAATCCTAAATTATAGAATAGACATTACTGTAATAAACAATAATAAACAACAATACACAGTAGTACTGTACATAAAACACACACCACATTTCATTACAGTACGTGTGCTTTACTATACACCATAATAAATTTCCTTCTTTTTTTTTATAAAATGTATCTACCAGGAATAACAATAACTCTCATATTTTTTCTATTATTTCCTTCTTTATTTCAATAGTGTTGTATTTTGTAGGTGTAAGAATACTTTACTGAGCCGAATTCCTTCTTCTCTCTCACTCACTGTCCTCTCTGTCTGATACACAGTGACAGGTACTGGCAGGAGAAATTATACAACAACAAATGTAATAGATTTGTTCATTTTCTCTGTACTGCACTTCAGCTGCACATTCTTTGAGGCCATTTTAATATTGAATTTTACAAAATATAAAGAAAACATCGAAAAAACACCATCCGCTGTTCGCTCACTGTATATATATAGAGAGAGAGAGAGAGAGAGAGACGGTCGGAGTTAACTTGTTCGTGACGTCACGTGTTTTGCGAATTTCGGTTTGTAATACGAAATTTGTTCGTACGTTAAGTTGAAAAAGATCGTTCGTAACCCAAAATGTTCGTATGGTAAACCGCTCGTAACGCAAGGGTCCACTGTATATATGAATAATAATAAAGGAGTTTTAGTGATTACATTGCAGTGGAGTATACTTCAGGTGCATTTCCAAATGAAATAAAAAGTGACAGGAACAAGTTTGTCTCCTGGATGAATTTTTCATAAATGTAGCACATTTATAGTAAACTGTAATTCATCCAGAGCAACAGCTGGTGTTTGGCTGACCTACTGTTCAAACCAGGATTGTAACAGCAGGGCTATAATGAAGCCAAAGGCTAATGGAAAGATTCCAAGCCTAATGGACATAGCAGTCCCATCTATCAATGGGCCTCAGTGGAACAGTGGAAGCAAGAATATCCTGAGATCTAAACTATGAGTTTCACTTATGCCCAAGTTGGCAGTGGAAAAGTAGACCAGGGCAAAGTTTCTTACACACAATGTCTTACAGACAATGATGAACTTTATCATGAAGGAGAAAGGCTATGATGTCCTGGGGAAACACCTCGGTGGCTTTTATAAGTAACCTTACTGTAAGATGTTACTCATTGAAGTCTGTGTTAACAGACATGTGTTGTAATCTTGAAGGCTCATTTCCAGGGCTTTCACCAGTTCATGGAAATCATCAAGGATTACATCCCATGAGAATAAAGGCTAGCATCCAGTAATGACCACAGTTACTACCAGCTACTTTTTATACAGTATACAGTTGTGTAAAAAGTAATCACCAAATTTCCAACTTGTCACAATAAATTATTTCAGATCATTAAACAAAACATTGAAAACACAGCAAAACACAAAAACGGTACATTGTAAACTTCACAAAGTTGGAATTCCATTCACAAATGCCATTCACAAATGTTTTATATTAAAGACCATTAAGAGAAGACACACACATTTGTAGAATGAGCACAAAACAAGACTTTTGAGCACTGAAAGAAAAGTAAAATGATCTAAAATTTTACTCTTATCGCATTTCCTACATCTGGGTGAATTTTCATTTGGAGAAACCCAAAGGATGCCTTTAACCTACAATGTCTGCTGTCAATTATTAATTACGATGAGGGATTGATTGGTTGTAGGGTCTGGTGAATATCAATCGAAAAAGCATTCATTACTACTGTGTAATAAAATCAAATAAAAAAAAACATTCAGAAATTCATGGATTTCAAAAACCAACCAAAAATCTTAAAAGTGCATATTATTTTCCTGAAATATTTTAATCTAATATGTTCAAATTATTAAATCACAGTATCATGCAAATTATAATATCAACTTGTTAACCGAAAAATTAAGATGATGAAGATTTGGTAGACCCTGTGCTAAAATGTTACAAGCACCAGTTGGGATGTTGTGTACAATGCAGTAAAAAAGAGGAATCTGTGATTGTTAATTCTTTTGAATCTTTAACTTCAAAAAAATTCTAATATTTTTATTGATCATCTTCATTATATTTTGTAAACATAAACACATTTTGAATGTTATGCCGGTAATACACTACAAAAAGGTTGGTGTTAAGGTAGACTTTCAGGATTTCAGTTGGGACAGAGGCATGTTTAGCTCTGTGTTCCATCACCTTTTCTATTAATGAGGGATAGAAACTGAGGTTTGGGAACTAAGGACACTAATTGTGTGATTCTTGCTTGATCCAAGACTTCAGCTGCTCAACAGTCTGGGGTCACCATTGTCTGATTGATCTGTTCATGATGCATCATACATTTTCAATAGGAGACAGATCTGGACTGCTGGCAGACCAGTCAAGCACACATGCTCTGTGTCTACGAAGCCACGCTGTTGTAGCACATGCAGATTGAGACCTGGTGGATCCTCCTTTTATACCCAATCATGATTTCCTCACTCGTTACCAATTCACCTGTGTATTGTACAATGTAACCTGAATATTTTATTTAACTTTTTTAATTAATTAATTTATTTAATTTATTTAACTTTTTTCTCTTATTTTGCCTATGTTCAAACTTTTTGGAGTGTGTTGGAGGCATCAATTTCCAGTTGTGTTTACAAAATACAGTGATGCTGATCAGTGAAAACATTGGGGATCTTTTCTTTCTACTTTTGCCTCAAGTTTTTGCAAAAGAAGTTCTTGGAAGAAACCATGTTCACAAAAATGGGGAAAATGTAAGTTTAAAAAAAAAGTAAGGTAAAAAATATCTATTAGGTTCTAGTAAGCAAGATATTCTGTGGTACCCACTTTACCAGCTGTGCCATGATGGCGCCCTGTCGTTTAATAGTTTGCTAAAATAGGTTCTTTGATCTCATGTCATCACATTACTTTGGAAACTTACTCTCAATGTATCACCAGTCAACACCTTTGTAAAAATAGGTAAATGTACTCTTTCCATTTACTTCACAGTGTTAAAAAAATCTTTCTGAGTTCCAGTAAGGTTGCTGCTGTTCACAAAACAAATCAAAATAAAGTCAGAAAAGCAATAAATCATTCATTTACAAGTTAATTCAAAATAAAGTAGAGATCTTAAAAAGATGAATTGTAAGAGCCATGAAAAGTATTCATTCTGGTCTTTTTTTTTTTTTATAAGAGTCACAACCTGCGATCTGTATAAATGACACTAAAACCTTTTAGCTTGGGTCTAATCATTTTAACAATATGTTAATCAAGTCTCTCCAATAGTCAGACAAACATTTAGACACAAACTGCACATTTAAAGGGTGTGGGTCTAAAGGTGGCATGGTGGCTAAATGGGTAGTACTGTCGCCTCACAGCAAGAAGGTCCTGGGTTCGATCCCCAGGTGGGGTGGTCCTCAGCCTGATTGGATGAGTGGTTAAGAAAGTGAGTGAGCTTTCCTAAATATAGCAGCTTTTTTTCTGTCAAATTACCTTTTCAAACACACAGTTCACATACAATTATTGAAAATTATTACAGAATATCATAAATGCATTCTAAACCTTTATAACACGAATTTTCTTGATGCAGTGGTAGACTGTGTTAAGTGACAATGGTTTTCTGAAGTACTCCTGAGTCCACATGTCTATATTTATTACAGTAGGACAGTTTCTCATGTACTGTCATCTGAGAGCTCAAATTAAGCACATTCAACAGTTGTTTCCAGCTTTGCCCCACACGGAATAAGACTCCAGATTCCCTGAACCCTTTTCAGATTATTATGTGTGGTAGATGGTGAAAGACAAAATTAGTGCAATCTTGCATTGAGAAATGTTCTTTTTGAACTGATTGGCAATTCTCCCCTAAAGTTTGGCACAAAGTGGTGAGCCATGACCCATCATTGCTTGTAAAAACTGATCTTTTGGTGTATCCCAATTATCCAATTATGATTCCCTCACCTGTTACCAATTCACCTGCTTAGTATGGAACACTGTAACTTAAATATTCTATAAACTTTTTACTTTTATGTTGCCTCTGTCCTAGCTTTTTTGGGATATATTGCAGGCATCAAATTCTAAATTTGTTTCTGTTAAGAAAATATAATAAAGATGGAAACCCTAAATAAAGTCAAGTCAAATGTAATTATATAGCGCTTTTTACAATGGACACTGGAAATCTTTTCTTTCTACTTTTGTCAGTTAAATAAAGATTCAAGAGAATTAACAAATCACAGACTTTTATAATTGCATGTTACAAAATGTCCCATCTTTTTTGGAAATGGGGTTTGTGGATGATTTCAAGAAAATGTTAATATTCATACACACTGTACATTACTAGACTCTTACGCAATGATACTTAAATAGTACAATATTTATAAGGTTAATAAAGTAAAAGCTGAAATTTGTCAAAAAGAGGAGATTCTTAGCTTTAAATCTGTACCCCTATCCATGTGTAACCTATTCCTTTAGTTTATTTTGGACCCAATAGCATGTCAATAGACCTTAAAAAGATCAGAAAGAATGATTTCTCTGTAAGATGAATATCAGCAGTGTGTTAAGAAAACACAAGGTAGGCTGGCTCTTCTAAAACTCTAAATTTTAACTGCCTCAATGCATCTTGGACATGTTCATGGCTTTGTTGTTGTTTTCCTTTTTTAATCAAGACTTGTCGGTCTTGTCGTGGCCAAGTGTACACAATGCTATGTGATTCTTTTGTTCGGCCTCCAAACATTTCCTGCCTGGACCTGAGAACAAAACCACATGATTTGACTCATATGTGGAAAATTATCCACTGGCTTTTTTGCCTTTGTGGAATGGTAAGGGACATGTTTCCCAGAACTTCAGACAGACATACTGAATTAATAAGAGTGCTTTTATCCTAACATTCATTGGTGTGTGACTCTATTTTATTAGGAAAAGCTTCTCACGGTTTTAAAGAGAACTCAGTCAAGGTACAGATTTACAAAGTAAAGACACCTGAGATAAATCCAGATGCTGAATTGAATAATGATTTTACAGCTGGTTAGAGAATAACTTGGATGTAAAATCAAGGACATATTATTGAAGAGTAGGTGATATTTGATGTAGCTGGGCTAATTATAAATGCTGCTAAAAAAAAAATAGCCACATGTGGTGTCCATTCTTTTAAACCTTCCTTCCTGCTTTCCTTCCCTTATTCCTTTCTCAGAAGCGCTTGCTGACAGCTGGAGAGGAGCATCCAAACAACAATACCAAAAGACTGATTATGATCTAACCTGAATAGCTTTAATGCCTATCTCTGAGCCTTTTGTTACGATAATTTATTATTATATGAAAATATCTTAATACTTAATCTTTGAAAATGTCTTTTTCTGACACCTTGCAATAACAATGTACATCCTACCTGTTGTAACATGACAGGAAAGCAGCATAGCTAGCATAAACCAAATTGCTGATTTAAAGCTTGTCTATTGAACAAATAAATATACGAGGGCTATCAAAAAGTTCCGCTCTTATATGTTTTCGTTGGAAACGATGAGGGCGGGAGGAGTAGTAATTGGTTGTGTCTGAGAGACTGAGATAGCTTATAGTCCGGATTTGGCACCATCTGATTTCCACCTTTTTGGACGCTCAAAGAAGCTTTAAGGGAAAGAAGATTTTCATGTGATAATGATGTGAAAGCAGTGGTGCATCAGTGGCTACATGCTCAACCAAAACATTATTTTCTGATGGCATTAAAAAGTTGGTACGATGCTGGGAAAATGTATCCGAAGGTTGTTTAGGAAATTCTTAATAAACAGATTTTTTTTAAAGAGTGCGGAAACTTTTTGAAGAACCCTCGTATTTAACAGGCCTATACTACATTATTGGATTATAATACTAACACTTTAAGACTAAAACAATGTGGACACCTGACCATGACCTTTTTGAACATGTCATTATAAAACCAGGGGGAACTAATATAGAGTTTATTACATCCCCATTTGAGGATGAAATAGCCTGTGTGGGTGTGTCTGTGTGAATTGGTGCCCATTTTGTCAAAAGAGCATTTCAAGCAACGAGGTCACACGCTGATGTTGGACCAAAAGGTCTGGCTTACAATCGACTCTTCAAGAAAGTAAGGCGGTTGAGGTCAAGGATCAGTGCAGGCCACTGGAGAGTGGAGTTCCTCAACACATCTTGTGGAAATCATGTCTTTATTAAACCTGGTTTGTGCACAGGGACACAGTCAGGCTGGAATAGAAAAGGGCATTTTCCTAACTGTCCCTACAAAGTTGCAGGCATTTTATTTATTGTTACTAGGGATGTAACAATACACTTCACGATACGATTTTTTCCTGATTTTTTTAAAACAAAATAAAATTGAAGACAAAATATGACAAAGTTTCCTTTTATTATTTCTCTTTAAAAAATAAAAAATAAAATACTGTATTTGTGATGATCTTTTATTGATCTAAATAATGAATGCCCTTTTATTTCTGAGGTAGGTACAAACTATGCTTATTGTGTACAAAAAAACTGAAATGACATTTAAAACAAATCCAACATTATATAAATAAATGAATAATACAAATAAAGAAAGTATCCTCACATATATACATTTGGCTGGAAAATCCCCCTACCTGGCAACTTTGTAAAGTGCCGTAAACCAGGCAAGGTGAATAGCGCCAGTGCGAAGTGAATATCGATTAATCTTAAATTAATAACCGATTTGAATCGTAGCACATGTGCATCGATTTTTAACTGTCTTGTGGTGCATCGTTACATCCATAATTGTTATTAATTTTATCCACTTGTTAGTAAGAGGTGTGGTTGAAACATCTAAACTTAAGAATTATGAGGTTTGTCCACTTACTTTTGGCCATACAGCATATATGGATTGACCAGATGGTGAAAAAAAATGGAAGTGTGTTCCTTTGCAAAGGACAAATGTTAAGCAATAATGCTTGTTAATGATATAATATTTGGGGGGGAAAGCCCGGCTAAAATCAAAAAGTTTTTCTTGACATAAATTGACATTTCCATTTATGGTGAGCTAAGCAGATAATCCACATGTCTGACATGTGTCTATTTGTGTAAAATATGAGCCGGTTAACAGGTCACATAAGCCAGGCTGCAAACCTGGTTGCATCCCAAATTAAATATTACTAACTATAATTGCCTGCACACAAGAATTTCACTGTCAGCTGTACTGTGTATGACTATGTATGTGACAAATAAACTTGGATTTTGATTTTTGATTTGACAATATCTTAGAACAACAATGATATTACAAAAATTACAAATATTATTTAGTCCAGTTCTGCAGTTTGGATTGTAGCAGTGGATGCAGATTAAAGCTAAATTAGTTAACTGCCAATGTTAATGGGACATTTTTAAGCACACTGTGCTGTGGCAGCCCTTCAACTTGTCAACCAAAGCAGTGTCTCTCCTATGCTACATGTGCAGCCTGATTCACATAGGTTTTTGGACATTTTATCTTTTATGGTGAACAATTACGTGAACCTAACATAAAAGTCGTATTGTTAGCATGATCACATGTGCCTACATATTGCAGCCCTAATTATGAGAAGTATTAAACAGCTTGTTTTTCCTGCCTCCCTTATCTTTTACTTGAGTTTTTCAGGGAAGGCACAAATTTGTGATTAGGTGATCTGTGTCAGTGATCATGTATTGTAATGTGCATTCTCCTGCCGTGCAGTCTTCATTTAGCAAACATTTTGTGTTAAAATCCTATTATGAACTGGGCTTAGACTGTCACTTATGTGCAAGTACACAAAAATGTAAAAAAATTTATTTACATTCATGAAATTTACCAGATGCTTTTATCCAAAGCAACTTACAGTTGTGAATTAATATATCTCAAGCATTTGCTCAGGAACTTAACAATGGTGACTTTATGGTGGTCATGGTGCTTGAAAGAGCAATCGTTAAATTACTAGGCCAGTACTTTAGGCACGGAGCTGCCACTGCCCTCTATTTCTTTTGATACTTTTGAAAGCTAAAGTAACAGTAATTTTTTTCTAAAATCTATTAATCATTCTAATACAGTGATGATATCTCTTCCTAATGCCTAACATAAAAGCTGAGGAAATGGTTAATAATGAGGGAAAAGTTTTAACTAATTATTCCTTATTGTTATTGTTTTGAAGTTACACTTGCTGACCAGTAATATGCAAGTCTTTCCATATCTATATTGGGATTTCCTTAGGTGTGCTAGGGGTCACAACAGGAAGCTCGAAAGACTGTGACTTATTTGTTTTTCTCTCAGCAACATAGTGTCTCCAGAACAAACAATAGCCATGTTTGCAACTTAATACTCTAAAACTCTAGTCTATTAATAAACACATATTTAATAAATATATTTTTATAATTTTATTATAAATATATGTGTATATATACACCGATCAGCAATAACATTAAAACCTGCTTCTTGTTTCTACACTCACTGTCCATTTTATCAGCTCCACTAACCATATAGAAGCACTTTGTAGTTCTACAATTACTGACTGTAGTCCATCTGTTTCTCTACATACTTTTTAAGCCTGCTTAAGCCCTGTTCTTCAATGTTCAGGACCCCCACAGGACCACCACAGAGCAGGTATTATTTAGGTGGTGGATCATTCTCAGCACTGCAGTGACACTGACATGGTGGTGGTGTGTTAGTGTGTGTTGTGCTGGTATGAGTGGATCAGACACAGCAGCGCTGATGGAGTTTTTAAATACCGTGTCCACTCACTGTCCACTCCATTAGACACTCCTACCTAGTTGCTCCACCGTGTAGATGTAAAGTCAGAGATGATCGCTCATCTATTGCTGCTGTTTGAGTTGGTCGTCTTCTAGACCTTCATCAGTGATCACAGGACGCTGCCCATGGGAGCTTTTGTCTACATATAATTTTGGTTGGTGGACTATTCTCAGTCCAGCAGTGACAGTGAGGTGTTTAAAAACTCCATTAGCGTTACTGTGTCTGCTCCACTCATACCAGCACAACACACACTAACACACCACCACCATGTCAGTGTCACTGCTGAGAATGATCCACCACCACCATTCTGGGAGAGTCCTGACCATTGAAGAACAGCATGAAAGGGGGCTAACAAAGCATGCAGAGAAACAGATGGACTACAGTCAGTAATTGTAGAACTACAAAGTGCTTCTATATGGTAAGTGGAGCTGATAAAATGGACAGTGAGTGTAGAAACAAGAAGGTGGTTTTAATGTTATTGCTGATTGATGTATATATATATATATATATATATATTTATATATACTGTATATATATATATTTATATATATATATAAACACACACTGGTGGGAAACTGTGAGGGCGGGAGGAGTAGTAATTGGTCGTGTCTGAGAAACTGAGAGAGCTTATATTTCGGATTTACGGCCATCTGATTTCCACTTTTTTAAACTGCTCAATGAAGCTTTAAAGGGACGAAGATTTTCATGTGATGATGATGTGAAAGCAGTAGTGCATCAGTGGCTGTGCGCTCAACCAAAAACATTTTTTGCTGATGGCATTAAAAAGGTGGTACGACGCTGGGAAAAATGCATTGGAAAGTGACTATGTAGAAATGTAAAGTATTTTTTTTTTGACATTCTTAATAAATTGAGTTGAAAAAAGTGTGGAAACTTTTTGAAGAACCCTTGTATATATATTTCATGTATCTTGTCATTGCTGCGATCCCAACGCCTTACTAAGAAAGGCCATGCCTCTCGGACATGATGCACAACTGCCAATTACTTCTTTTCACCTGTTAGGGGTGGGGTCTTACTCGGCGCAGTATCACGTGCAGAGACTGTTTTTAAGTTTGCTATATTTGTAAATAATGGTTCCCACTGTGAAGTTTTACAAACCCGAGCCTTAGCGATATTTTTGTAACCTTACCAGACTGGTACATTTTAAAGATTTGTATTTGAATCTCTTTAGAACGTAGCATCATGTGCTGCTCTCGGAAAGTGTAATCATGATTTTGTACAAAAGCAGTATTTATGAAAGGTTGAGTCTTTGAAAAGCAAAGATGTCCAACATGTTCAAAAACCAGGGTCTGTCATGGTCATGACATCTATCTACAGGGACGTCCATGCAGTTTCAACAAGACAATGCAAAACCACATGCTGCACACATCACAAAGGCATGGCTGCAGAAAAAGAGGGTACGAATACTGGATTGGCCCGCCTGCAGTCTTGACCTGTCCCCAATAGAGAATGCGTGAAAAAAATTTAAACGTGTCAATGACAACTCCGTACTGTTTGCACAAAGAATGGGATAAAATAACACCTAAAACACTTAATCTCTTGGTATCCTCGGTGCCAAAACGTCTTTTAAGTGCTGTGAGAAGGAATGACAACTTAAAGTAAAGCTTTACCATCCCAAGTATGAGTAAGTGGGAGTATTCATGAACCCATAAAACTGATTGATTACATGGAGGAACAAAGCATAGTAAGTACAAGGCTAAAGAGTTTCAATTTTATTCTATATATTGTCCAAAATCTCCAAAGTTCCTTAAAAAAATAATTTGAATTAGACACTGATTTCTAAGTAAATAACAAAAAAATGAATCCCCATGTTTAGTACCAGTTTTGGCAATTATTGCAAGTATTATTCACTTGACATCAAGACTCTCACCAAGCAACTCTAGGTCATCAGTTTTCTTAGTTTTAAGTCACTTTAGTGGTGCGTTGGCAACTTTGTTGTGAATTTAAGTATGCCAGCAGAGGGAAGCAGGCTTTTATACAAGATCTTTGCACTGTGCACTAATTTTTTAAATCCTGAAATGCTTCCATCAATCCTGTCCAGTACCTGCTGCTAAAAACAACTTTACAATATGGTGCTACCACCATCATATTTTAAAGGAGAAATAGTGTTACACAGTGTAATAGGTAATTTATTTACATTACAAATATACTGTTATACACTGTTTTTTGTAAGGCCATTTCTCTGGCTGAACAAGACAGTGTTGCCATATTTAATATACAGTATTCACCACTTTAAGACAGACCAAGCTGAGCTCTGATGTGTTTTGG
This sequence comes from Trichomycterus rosablanca, assembly GCF_030014385.1. NCBI lineage: Eukaryota > Metazoa > Chordata > Actinopteri > Siluriformes > Trichomycteridae > Trichomycterus > Trichomycterus rosablanca. The sequence continues at coordinate 33,345,466 of NC_085993.1, forward strand.
TGTACAGTATTTGAGCTCTCTCTCCATGTGCTTCTCCATAATATCTTTTATCAAAAATTCTTCAAATACTTGTTTTAATGCTTTCTTGACTTCCTTTTGATTTATTTTTTGGAGAGTATATTCTAATAGATCTCACAAAGAGATGTATCTATGTATAGTACTCAAAACTGCTAGTACACAAATTGACTGGGCCAGAAATTAAAGCTAGACTTTGATCTAAGACAATTAAATATGAATATAGTTGCTAAATACTTTTTAAGAGAATTTACTTCATTAAAGAATGTAAAGAAGGACTGGATAAACTTCTAGTAGAAAAACAAAGGGCCGAAACATGCTAACCTGTTGCCCTTCCTGAAGAGCCTAAGGAGGGTTTTATGGGACATTTCTCACACCCAACCTCTCTTGCCCTCTCTGTCTCTTGCCTGGCCCCTGGCTGCTTACCCCTCCAGCCCTTAAATCAGGAAGCTGCCGTCAGTGCTGACAGTTTGTTTAACTTGTGTCCATTTGGGAAACACCCATAGATATCACACCGAAATTTTCCACTTAGTACAAGAGAGCTTGAGATTAAAGGCAACCAGCACCTCATATATTCCATAACCTAATGCTCCAGTGATCTAATGCATTTACTTGGCCCAGAACTGAAGTCTTTGTGAGATTTACACATGACCAAAAATATGTGGACACCCAAACATCACATTATTGTGTGCTTGTAACATCACAATCAAAACAATGTATTATAATATGAAGTTTCCCTTACTGATGTTACAACAGCCTCCATTCTTCTACAAAAGCTTTTCTACTAGACTTTGGAACATTACTATGGAGACTTGCTTATACTAAAGAGCTTGGACTTTTATTTTTTAATTTTACTGATTACATTTGGTGTTCCAACACATCCTAGACATCATAGACTTGTATGAGGTTGAGGTCAGAGATCTATGCAGGCCAGTCCAGATCGCCCATATAAAACAGGCCAAACTGTTCATGTTGTGCACAATGGCAAAGTCATGCTACATCTTAAGATGTTCGTAGTCAAATAATTTTCACAACTGCATGCAATGAAAGCACACAATTCTCTAGAATGCTACTGGATGCTATAGCATTGCTTGAACCGGCAACCTTGAGTTCAGAAATCAAAAACCGTAACCACCGAGCTACCACCTGTGTGTAACACTTAGCATGCACTGTCTGTGGTTCATCAATCCATGCAGCTTATAACAGTTCTATAACATGTGTTATCTATGTCATCTGTCCTTTTCAGATCCCTAACAATAAGTCTAGTTCTGTGGCTTCTGTGGCCTACCACTTTTAGGCTGGGCTGTTATTTTTCCAGACAATTAGGAAGCTCTATATGGGCTGAAACTTGACAAACTGAATTGTGGCAGTGGCACATTTAATAGCTGCAAGCTTGATTTAATGCTTCAGTTTGAAAGAGGTTTGGCTGAAGACAAAACTGCTAGTGCCAAGGGTGTGTACATACTTGTAGTGCATGTTTTACATCTTACAGACTTTTTTGCAGGGTAAATGTCCCCTTAATAATAATTAGAATATTAATAATGAATATTATTATTAATATTATATAATGACTTAATAAATATAAATCTAAAAATGATACATGTAATAAAATTAAATGATGTATTATTTTCTCCTACTGGTAGAAAATGTTAATGCTAACTGGGTTCAAATTTAACACACTACTACAACCTTATTACTAAGAAAACTAATAGCTTCTTAACTTATACTGTATAAATGTTGATGCCCAACTAAGGACACACAACACACACTGTTTTGAACTTGTTGTATATTCCATTTCAAAACCATGAGCATTAATAAATACTTTCCAGCTCCACCCACACGTCCTCCACCTTTTACAGCAATTATAGCCTGCACTCTCTGTAAAAGCTTTCCACAAAACTTTGAAGTGTGCCTGAGGGATTTTGTGCCTATTACGTCAAGGTACTTTATTCTGAACAACAATAGCATTCCGGGCAGCACGGTGGCTAAGTGGGTAGCACTGTCGCCTCACAGCAAGAAGGTCCTGGGTTTGATCCCTAGGTGGGGCGGTCCGGGTCCTTTCTGTGTGGAGTTTGCATGTTCTCCCCGTGTCCGCGTGGGTTTCCTCCGGGTGCTCTGGTTTCCTCCCACAGTCCAAAGACATGCAAGTGAGGTAAATTGGAGATACTAAATTGTCCATGACTGTTCGATATAACCTTGCGAACTGATTAATCTTGTGTAATGAGTAACTACAGTGTCTGTCATGAATGTAACCAAAGTGTAAAACATGACGTTAAAATCCTAATAAACAAACAAACAGTAGCGTTCCAATTCAGCCCAAAGGTGTTTAATATGATTAAGATCAGGGATCTGTGCAGGACACTGGAATTCCTTCAGCTCAACAATCTTTGTGCTTTGTGCACAAGGGCACAGTCATGCTGGAAGAGGAAATGGCCTTCCCTAAACTGTTGCCATGAAGTTGAAAGAATGTTGGACGTATGGGACATGTACACCACTTAGCAACAGAGCTCAAACTAGAAGAAGTGTTCACACCTAAATCTTAAACAGAAGCACTAATCTTCTAAAAGTGAATGTGGCTTAGGCGTTTAAGAGAACCCCCTCTGACAGCATTTGTTTCACATTTGTTGCTTATTTCACAACTTCACATAAAACTTTCTAAAAGTCAAGAAACTTTTACAGCAAGGTCAACAGCCAAAGATGCTGTACAGGGATTACTGAGCCATAGCACTGAGGGTGGCAAAACAGTAGCTGGATTTTACAGATTTTATACGTTTACTGTAAATAACCCTGTAAATGTTAATTAAGCTCTAAACGTGTAAAAACTAAATTCAAAATGTTAACACGTAAACAAATACTACAAACCATACTTTACATTTTACATTTTCAGCATACGCTTTTATCCACATTATACAGTCTAAGCAATTGAGGGTTGAGGGCCTTGCTTAAGGGCCAAACAGTGGCAACCTGGCAGTGGTGGGGTTTGAACCAGCAACTTTCTGCTTGCTAGTCCAGTATCTTAACTGCTAGGCTACAACTGTAACTGTATATACAAATGTAAATGTAAGGTTTTAATAATGCAGTTACACTAAATTACCTATAATATGATGACTGTAATAATGCTGTAATAATAACACAACCATAATAACACAAGTTAAATCTAAACAAAAATAAAAAATATATCCTACCCACAGGCAACATCAGAACAATATAAAATAAAAACAGCTCACTTTAATTACACACTAAATGTTTTCTTAAACAATTTTACAGGTAAAAGGGTACAGTGAGTGGAAAACAAGCATTCAACCACTTTCAAAAATGTCCCTGTGCAAAGTGCAACTGGTTTCATTAAAAAGAAGGTTACCACAAGGTTTCATGCAATAGGTAGCAATTTCACTGGGAGTGATGGAGCTTCTAGGTCCTAAAGTTCTTACTCGTTACACTAGATTCATCAGTTCACTGTCAATGTCAAACACAGTCATGGACAATTTTGTATCTCCAGTTTACCTAACTGCATGTCTTTGGACTGTGGGAGGAAACTGGAGCTCCCAGAGGAAACCCACACAGACACGTGGAGAACATGCAAACTCCACACAGAAAGGACCTGGACCACCCCACCTGGGGATCGAACCCAGGACCTTCTTGCTGTGAGGCGACAGTGCTACCACCTGAGCCACCGTGCCACCCTCCAATCATTTTATTACAGAATAAGAAGAGATGCAGAAATTATTGAACATCTAAGACTGCCATGATATACATGTTCAATCAATTATGGGATTTTAATTTAGACAAATTTAAAGTATTCATACAAATTACAAAATACAAATGACATATTAAAATGTGTACAGAACATAGCTATAATAAAAGAAATATGTTTCACAGTGTCGGAGTGGGTAGCGCTGTCACATCACAGCAAGTAAAGGGCCTGGGTTCAATTTCTGACAGGGTCCTTTCTATGTGGAGTTTGCATGTTCTCCCCGTGTCCATTTGGGTTTTCTCTATGTGCCCCGGTTTCCCCCGGTCCAAAGACATGCAGTCTGGCCAATTGGAGCTACTAAAAGTGTGAGTGTATGTCTGTGAATGTGTGTGGGTGTGTGTGCCCTGTGATGGACTGGCAAGCTGTCCGGGGTGTTTCCTGCCTTTCGCCCAGTGAATCAGACCCAACGTGACCCTGACCAGGATAAAGCGGTGGTAAAATGCACAGTGAATGAATGAATGTGTTATTTTAATTAAAGTACTAGCCTATGTTCAAAGGAAATTAAGTATAAAAAGGTATTCCACAGTATAACAGTGTGCATGTGGAGGTTTAAATAGGGGTCATGCATCCTGTTTTTTGGTGTTTCTTGTTTTTGTTTTTTTTACTTTTGACTTATGTGTAAATAAGATATTAATGTTATAGAAAGGTATTAAGTTAGATAACATGACATGAAATCCTACTTTAGTATTATTTATTCATCATCTTTGAACTTGGGCAATTAGGTAGGAACATTGTGAGTATTATCACCATCATTACTAAACTTATCATAATTAACATACTAGTAAGAAGACAGATGTTGTGTGTACTCACTGTTGACCATTCTCAATGCCTACTCAATTTTGACTAGACTCGACCACCAAACGACAAGGTGCATTTTAATGTGCTTTTCCTTTGAATATGGCAGATAACGTGAAGGCGAACACACTGTTTGCAATAAGGTCAGCATCCCTAAATGTTCATCCGCTATGTTTAACACGGTACAAATAAAAGAATAATGAAACTTACCGGCAACAACGAGTCGATCCAAAAACTCTCCTGATGTGTTTTATTAAAGCCAACAACAGCAACAGCGTTTCAAACAGTCCCAACTTCACTCTCTCACACTCATCCGTTCAACACCTCAACCACTGCTCTTACTGCTCTTACTAATGATAGCTCACTCTCACTCCTTTGTACACACACTCCCTCCACTACACTTCACGTAACACACACACACACACACACACGAACACACACACACACACACACACACACCATCTCACTGTGCAACGGGCGCCCCCGTGAGACCACTACTAGATCATTCCACCTAATGGGTGCCATCTGCGTGTAGTAACTCAACTAAATTAAACTTCATGTTCAACACTGAATCTACAGTAGTAACACGCAGCAGATACAGTACACTCAGAGTATGTATTGGTCAATCTCAGTCAACTTTATTTAATTTTAACAAGGTTTCTGAGGAAGATGGTTGTATATTAATAACAGGACTGAAAATAACATAGAGTTTTTAACATAGAATTTAGTAAATGGGTGATTCTTCAATTGGGGGAACTTTTACGTCCCTAAGTTATACATTTGTGTTGAAAATACTTTATTACAAAACAAATATTTTAGGTATTGAAAGATGATTTTCATTTTTTATGATGATTTAAACATCAATATTTTGCTACTTTGGCCTTGTCCCCAACCCAGACTTTAAAACTTCTCTGCTCTAATAAAATGCTAAAAAGTGATCAATTCATTATAAAAATCACAATATGAGTTTTATAATAACTTATAACTTATAATAACTTCATATTTGTACAACCTATGCATATTTTTGAGCAATATATTACTGTCCCCAGCGTTATCATCATTACCGCGACAGTGTATGGTTTCTGTAGGGAATCATTTGAAGGTAACACTTGTTTATGTTGTAACCATGGAAACAAAGACTTGCAAGGAAGCACATGCCAGCCATGAGAGAAGGTTAACATTTGAATGTCTGGAAATGTGAGTAATTTAATCGTGTATTCCTCCTGATCATAGAGTATATTTATTCAGCGTCATTACCATTTACATCAGTATGGCAGTACTTAACCAAAAAAAAAGAAATTTACACATTATTTATATGTATTTAAAGTGCATCTTGTACTAGCTGTTGACTAGCTTTAGCAAATCCATGGCCTATCTAGTTTTTTTTCTTTAAAAAAAATAAAAATTGTCATTACCGCAACACGTCATTACCAACACATAATGACATTTTGCTATGCATTATCTTTGCTCTAGCATTATCTTGGCATAATTAAAACTAAATTATTCCAAATTTTATTTTTCAAAAGTTAAGATGGTCAAAAGAGCCCGCAATTGAAGAATCACCCAAATACATAAAATACATGAGCATGGAGCTCATTCTAGAAGCCTAAGAACACAGTCTAGTGATTTATCAAATTTTTTTTTTAAATAAATAACAACTAAGAAAAAATGTAGGTAACAGGAATGTACTGTACATTGAGATTAGTCTTTTTAGTCAGAGTTTGTTTGTTTATTGGGATTTTAACATCACGTTTTACACTTTGGTTACATTCATGACACTCATTACACAAGATTCATCAGTTCACAAGGTTTTATCAATCACAGTCATGGACAATTTTGTATCTCCAATTCACCTCACTTGCATGTCTTTGGACTGTGGGAGGAAACCGGAGCTTCCGGAGGAAACTCACGCAGACACGGGGAGAACATGCAAACTCCGCACAGAAAGGATCCGGACTGCCCCACCTGGGGATCGAGCCCAGGACCTTCTTGCCGTGAGGCGACAATGCTACCCACTTAGCCACCGTGCCGCTCAGGGAGAACTTACTTTTGGTCTTCCTGTGGCCCTCAGTATAGACAGATCCTGTACATTTCTGTTTAAAATGTGACTTGTACAATATTTCCAAATATTTCAGAAGGATGAAGATGTAGGGTAACAGGACTGAGTAACCACATTATTATACATTTCTTATAAAAAAAATATATTAAAAACATACAGTAGATGGGATATGGAGTCACCAAACAATGCAAATAAAAAAGGATTGTAAAGTGTAGTGTTTGAGAGTGGGGGCATAAAAAAATACTATTTTTCAGTGATATAGGGAGTTTTTATTTTAATTACGTTTTAAATTATTTATCCTAAATTTGCCATTAGATCAATCTGCAATACACTTTGCTCAGTTCTTCTATGCATATGCACGTCAATTCTTATATACATAATATGTAGAATGTCCTGGGACGGAAATGGCACTGATTCGGTGGAATGGCCCTACTCTGTTTCCATTGTAGCACTAGCATTTTAGTAACTAGAAAACAGGGGTTCTCAGAGTGGGGTCTGGGGTCTGTGACAGGGTGTTTAGGGAATCCGTAACCTTTTTTCCCTAAACTTGACTGAATATTAAAATAAGCCCACACAGAACTTAATGCTTAAGTGCAATTAGCAACAGACTAAATCTAAAACTGCCAAACATAGGAATAATGTGAATTTTATTATATTTGTCATAACTACGCTCTGAAAACAAGCTCATTTCATTTATCAGTACAGGTTAACTGTATCTAGTTGTAATATTAAAACATTGTAGTCAACCTTGCTAAAAAATGTACAATCTTAAATCAGAAAAAGTTGGGACAGTATGGAAAATGCAATTGAAAAAATATATTTTATGTTTTGTCTTGTCAACATAATTTTATTTGTTAATATAAACCTGTTCCTGCATTTCAGGCCTGCAAACATTCCAAAAAGTTGGGACGGTAAAGCATTTACCACTTTGTAAAGTTGCCATTTCTTCTCACAACACCAACAAGACATTTTGGCACTGAAGATTTTAAGTGATTAGGTGTTAGTTTGTCCCATTCTTCCTGCAAACACATATTAAGGAGAGCAACAATACAGGGTTGTCGTTGTCGCATATTTCATTTCAAAATATCCATCTTTGCTTAAAGTCTTAAAGACTCAGCCTTTCATTGATACTGCTTTTGTACCATATTATGACTGCAATAACCTTATGACATCACCTGTTTGAAATCACGTCATTATTTCTTTTATTTATTACTTTATTACTAGTTCTAAACTGCCCCTGTCCCAACTTTTTTGGAAGTGCTGCAGGCCTGACATTAAGAATTGATGTAAAATAACGAATGAAAGCTGTTGTTGTCAAGTAAATGAAACCTGTGCTAGCATCTCCCTCTTGTGGACGAACTTCCACGTGATCAATATGAATAGCTGAGTGGTTTACAAGTCGTGAGGTGCTTTATATCAACAGGGTTAAAACAGTTTAGATAATAAAAAAGTATATGTTTATAAAATGCATCTTTAGTGTATTACCTGCATGAATGTTGAACTTGCTTTACGTACTTTTAGCACAAGTTTTGTTAAATACAATGATTAACTATTATTATAATTATTATTATAAGTAATATAAGTAGTAATATTAATAGTGGTTACTATCTGTGATGTTTTTCCTGCTCATGCAGATGGTGGATTGGCTGCTCTAAATTATTTCCAAGTGTGAGTGACTGACTAATATTGTTGAGTGGATTAGCGTGTTGTCCTGCAATGGATTGGCTCTCTTTTAAGTGTGGGTTAGTGTCCTGAACTGATAAAAGGTCAAATAATAATAATAACAACAACAACATCAATAATAATAATAATAATAATAATAATAACAATAGAAAAAAACTAATATTCTTTAATATCTTCCATGTTTAATTTGGTGGAACAACTGGTAGAGTGTGTTTCACCCAGCATTTATGAGTTCAAGTCTCACTCCTGGTCACTGTCTCCAAAAATTTGTACAGTATGTTTTATTTTTTTATGACTGGCACTTTTTCTATGTCTGTGGCTTATTCTACTGTCATAAGTACATAAAATATAAATTGTTTTAATTTCACCTTGTACATAATGAAGGTTTTGAGTACTTTAAGCTTTGCTTAGCCCCACAGAATGACACAATATATTATGGAATCAGTACGTGTGAAACAGGTGCAAGATATAAAATTTTTATTGTTTATTTAATATTTAAGTATTGTACAATTACCCTTAGCTCCCCCTTTAGCAAATAAAACGATGTTTGCAAACTCCACTGTACAACTTGACCACAGTTCTGTAGTAGAAAAGTGGACGACTTTAAATATCTCTGCTTCCAGTTCGCTTATAATGTTGGTTTAGCAACTGACCTGAAGTATTTTCGCCCCTTTAGACATACCTGGAATCCACTGTTGTAAATATTGCTCTGAAATCTTCTTTCTCAACTGTCTATAGAGGAATATTACAACCCAAAATCAGAAAAAGTTGGGACAGTATGGAAAATGCTAATAAAATATAAATGCAGTGTTCCTTACATTTACTTTGACTTTTATTTGATTGCAGACAGTTTGAACCCATGTTTTTTTATGCTCAACTTCATTTCATTTGTTAATATACCTCCATTCCTGCATTTTAGACCCGCAACACATTCCAAAAAAAGTTGGGACAGGGGCAGTTTAGGGGTGAGGTGAAAAAACGAAATAATGATGTGATTCCAAACAGGTGATTGTACTCATGGTTTGGTACAAAAGCAGCATCCAGGAAAGGCTGAGTCTTTGATGAGCAAAGATGATCAGAGGATCTCCAATGCCAATGTCAACAATGCATGGGAAAATGATTGAAATGTTTAAAAACAATGAACCCTAAGAAAAGATTGGAAGGGATTTGCATATTTCTGCCTCTACAGTGCATAATATCATTAAATTATTCAAGGATTTAGGAGGAATTTCAGTGCGTAAAGGCCAAGGGTGCAAGCTTAATCTGAACGGCTGTGATCTTCGATCCCTCAGACAGCACTGCATCAAGAACAGCCACTCAACAATAGCTGATATAACCACATGGGTGAGGGATTACTTTGGCAAACCTTTGTCAAGCACTACAATACAGAGTTACATGCACAAATGCCACTTAAAACTTTACTGTGCAAAACAAAAGCCTTATGTTAACCATGTCCAGAAGCGGCGTTGACTTCTCTGGGCTCTGAGGCATCTACGATGGACCATCACACAGTGGAAACGTGTATTGTGGTCAGATGAATCAGCATTGACAGAATGGTCTTCTGCCTTCATAGTCTTAATGGCCTTCTGTCTTAAAGTTCTTGTTTTTCTGAGATGTTTTTGGTTTTCGCACTATTCTGTACGCAATGATAGAGACTGCATAAATAAATTGATGTACAGCATATTCACTTCTCCTACAGATATAAAAAAAAAAAAGACCACTGTCCCAGCCAAATCAGGTCTCATCTTTTTTGTAAGGCCTTTGATGTTGATATGTGCTTTCACCTAATGAAAGATTTTAAGATGTGTTGTCAGAAAAACATCTTGAATCAAATTTACTTTATTAGATTGCAATTACAAAGGCAATTAAAGAAATCTCATTCAGCAAAAGCAGTTTAGATTTTATGATTGCTTTTTCGATTCTTAAAAAGCTTTCTTACATTACCGTCTGGCACAACAGAGGAATCCATTAAAAGTTTTTAGAGATTTTAAATTAGGAGGAATGTTTAGGGTGCTGGAAAGTAATTGATGCCTGAAACAATACTACATTGTACAATCTTGCCTGTGAAAATGGGTTCATGGTCTGGTGATGCATATTGAGAAAGCAATTTCCTCAGACAAGTGAGTGTTTTTATGTCATTTAGCTTAAAGGAATGCAACAGTTTATTTCTGTTACTCACATCACTGACTGGAATTGAAACATTACTCCTAGAGTGGAGATGAAGGCTAGGAGAAGTCAAGTAGTTTTAGGACTGCAAAATGACCTGATAGCTGTCACGGTGGGACAGCGGGTAATATGATGGCCACACGACTTTAGGTTCCTTAGTTCAATCCTCACTCATAGTTGTGGGTTTAATCCCACCTCCAAAAAACATACAGACAGAACTACAAAAAAAGATTTTTCATGTTTGATTGTATTTTGTAAATATAAACAAATTGTATGTTATTTTGATGCCATTAATACACTCAAAAATTGGAAAATAAAAAGTGTAATAAATATGTAAGTTTGTAAGCCATTTGTAACCTTTCACAGTAAGCAGGTGGATTGGTAACAGGTGGAGGTATCATGACTGGATCTTTGCAAGCAAGTAAAGTCTGTGGCAAACTTCATGAGAGAATCGTCGGTTCAAAAAGAACATTGAAAGGCAATTTAGGGCTGTCACCATGCAGTGTACACTATCTTGTGAAAAGATTCAGGGAATATGAAGAAATGTCAGTTTATGAAGAAAAGTCCGGTTAGGCAAAGCTGAACATCACTGTAGAATGTGCCTGACCATCAAGCTCTTCATCACTTCTTTGCAAAAATGCTGCAAAGTTCTCTGGGCCTGAGCTCCTCTTAGATGGACCACAGGACAGTGGAAATGTGTGCTCTAATCAGATTAGTCCATGTTTCTAATTGTTTTTAAGGAAAAGCAGACATGAACTTCTCTGTGCTAAAGATACAAGGGACCAGACTGCATTTGCAAAACTGCATTTGTCATGGTATGATTTGCATCAGTGTCCCAAGGCATGGGTGACTTGCATAAGTTACCATTGTCGAGAATGCATTGGGAAAGTATTGGGATTTTAGACAGATATATGCTGCTTTTAAGGCGACAACAAGCTGGGCCTTATCTTGCATATAATACAACAGCTGGGCTTTATAGACATAGAGTGCGTGTGCTTGACTAGTCTGCTTGCAGTTTGGATCTTTCTCATCTTGAAATGATATAGTGTATAATGAAGCAGAGAATCAGACTATGGCGACCACAGACTGGTGAGTAGCTAAAGTCATATATCAAGCAAGAATGAGCAAAAATTCCACTTGCAAAACTGCAATAATTAATATGTTCAGTTTCTAAATGATTAAAAACCTGTAATTAATTGATCTGTAAAATCATGAGGTGATGTAACACAGTGGAAAACATGACTTAGTCCCAGCTTTTTGAGTATGTTACAGGCATCCAATTCTGAATGTGTTTGTAGTAAAAAAATTTAACTCAGACGAAGCCCTTTCCATGAACTCCTCAATAATTTGAAATAAATCATTGAACCTTTAGGGCAGATGTGTCAAACTCAAGGCCTGCGGGCCAAATCCGGCACACCACATCATTTTATGAACTTAAAAGACGTATAATTGTCTTAAAATACACTGTAAAATTGTACATAAACTGCATCTCCCACAATGCATACCGATTTTGTGACCTGCAAAGTGACCGCATCCTACTTCTCCTTCCACATCAGCATTTAACTGGGGCGGTTTTCCAACAAGTGATGTTGAGAGATAATTAAAGCAGAAGGAAGGTAATTGAATGATGGGAAAGTGAATACAAGTTTGTGCTTCAAGAAGAAAAACCGGTACGTCTCTTGTGTTATGAGGCCGTGTCTGTGGTAAAGGAGTACAATATAAATGTAGATATACATTATAAATATACAGTATACATTTGGCATTTTGACACCAAACACAGAATGTAGCCTCCAAGAAAAACAACAAATTGTCCAAGACTTAAAAGGCAGACTGCAATCACAGCAGGATACGTTACAATCTGCCCTTTGACGGCCACCATAATGCAGATGTGGCACTCGTGAAAATGAGTTTGACACCCCTGCTTTGGGGCAAGTTCTGGAGAGCATACTGTAAAGTACTTCTCCAGTTACCCATGGGTGGTGTGTTTGGTCACTAGATGGAGACAAACCTGCACAGTACTGCCTTATGTGCCCTAATTCTGTCAGCTACACCTGATGTCCAAGTATCCCCTCTGTAAAACCTTCCTTATTATTCAACGTCCAGCTTAATATTAATGCCCATGATGAGATGGGTCCTGATGACCAGGGTTTGCTTCGTGCCTTCACTGTCTGTGAAAAACTGGCATGTTTTATGTGTTTTAATGGGTTTCATTGGGCACTCCCATCTTCCAAAAACACGCAAACATTGAATTGGTTACGATTAAATTGACATTAGATTTGAGATAGTGGGTAAATGTGTCAGTGTATGTTTTCCTGGGACGGATTAGGTGCACTGTCAATATAAGTATACCTTACTGCATTTAGTGTGCTTGGATAACATAATTAAATATTAGCTGAGGAAATATACAGTATAATTCAAACAGAAGTGCAAGGATGTTAAAGCTTAAAATGTTGAAGATGTGGCAAATTTTATGACTGTTACATCCACAACCCAGGCTGCTTTTTACAGAGCTTCAGCCAGCAGTTTAAAGAGAGTTAAAGAAGAACAGAATATGTACAATGAAAAGTTATTTTCAAGTTATGTGTGTGTGTGTGTGTGTGTGTGTGTGTGTGTGTGTGTGTGTAAAGCTTTGTGTGTGAACAGATTTTAAATCAGCTTGAGAGTAATCATAAGCCATCATTCTATCTGTCATTTCAATCAAATATTAAACTAAATTCCCATAATTTCTAAGAATCTACATTTATGTCTTGCAGGAGATCAGCTATTTGAACAGCAATGATGAGGTGATAATTTGGGTGATAATCTGGTGACCTTTATAATGAAAATGTTAGTGTTCTTTAAAGATATAACCTTCTGAAGCACATCTCAGTCATTATTATGCTGCGTAGATACCTGCAGAAGACTACCATAACACACTAAAAAGCAAAACGTATGTAGACATTTTATAGTCACATCTATTGCTAGCAGATGTATTAAATCAATTATATAAAACAATATAAAATAAAATAACATATTTACTTTCAACTTTGTGGCAACAGTTTGAGAAGATATATTCCTGTTTCATCATAACTGTGCCCCAGTAGCCTGCACGGAGCTCTGACCTCAACCCATGACCTTGGGATAAATTGGAACATTGATTGCAAGCCCACAGATACACTTCAATTACATTACTTTGCAAAGCACTCATTTTAATCAGAAAACATAAGAATGAAATCTCCTTGTCCTAGAGAACTGGATAAACGAAAAGGTGTACCTAATGATGATGTGCATGGATACAGACTGGAAAACAGGTTCAGGGTCACTGATACAGGACAGGGCATCATATTTTCCCAGGTCCAGGTATATAAGAGATTAAGTGAAAGTGGCTTGGCAAGGAGATTGATAAGAGGCCGGTAAGAGGTCACAACGGTACTAAAATCAGTAGTAGCTGGCAAATCCTAGTTATGGCCATAGTCAAAGACTTCCATCCTTTTTTAATTTCAAGGGTTGGATGAACTCCTGGGCAGCGTCCTGTGACCACTGATGAAGGTCTAGAAGATGACCAACTCTAACAGCAGCAATAGATAAGCGATCGTCTCTGACTTTACATCTACAAAGTGGACCAACTAGGTAGCAGTATCTAATAGAGTGGACAATGAGTGGACACCGTATTTAATAACTCCAGCAGCACTGCTGTGTCTTATCCACTCATACCAGCACAACACACACTAACACACCACCACCATGTCATTGTCACTACAGTGCTGAGAATGATCCACCACTTAAATAATACCTGCTCTGTGGTGGTCCTGTGGGGGTCCTGACCATTGAAGAACAGGGTGAAAATATTATTATATACAGTGTATCACAAAAGTGAGTACACCCCTCACATTTCTGCAGATATTTAAGTATATCTTTTCATTGGACAACACTGACAAAATGACACTTTCACACAATGAAAAGTAGTCTGTGTGCAGCTTATATAACAGTGTACATTTATTCTTCCCTCAAAATAACTCAATATACAGCCATTAATGTCTAAACCACCGGCAACAAAAGTGAGTACACCCCTAAGAGACTACACCCCTAAATGTCCAAATTGAGCACTGCTTGTCATTTTCCCTCCAAAATGTCATGTGATTTGTTAGTGTTACTAGATCTCAGGTGTGCATAGGGAGCAGGTGTGTTCAATTTAGTAGTACAGCTCTCACACTCTCTCATACTGGTCACTGAAAGTTCCAACATGGCACCTCATGGCAAAGAACTCTCTGAGGATCTTAAAAGACGAATTGTTGTGCTACATGAAGATGGCCAAGGCTACAAGAAGATTGCCAACACCCTGAAACTGAGCTGCAGCACAGTGGCCAAGATCATCCAGCATTTTAAAAGAGCAGGGTCCACTCAGAACAGACGACGCGTTCGTCGTCCAAAGAAGCTGAGTGCACGTGCTCAGCGTCACATCCAACTGCTGTCTTTGAAAGATAGGCGCAGGAGTGCTGTCAGCATTGCTGCAGAGATTGAAAAGGTGGGGGGTCAGCCTGTCAGTGCTCAGACCATACGCCGCACACTACATCAAATTGGTCTGCATGGCTGTCACCCCAGAAGGAAGCCTCTTCTGAAGTCTCTACACAAGAAAGCCCGCAAACAGTTTGCTGAAGACATGTCAACAAAGGACATGGATTACTGGAACCATGTCCTATGGTCTGATGAGACCAAGATTAATTTGTTTGGTTCAGATGGTCTCAAGCATGTTTGGCGGCAATCAGGTGAGGAGTACAAAGATAAGTGTGTCATGCCTACAGTCAAGCATGGTGGTGGGAATGCCATGGTCTGGGGCTGCATGAGTGCAGCAGGTGTTGGGGAGTTACATTTCATTGAGGGACACATGAACTCCAATATGTACTGTGAAATACTGAAGCAGAGCATGATCCCCTCCCTCCGGAAACTGGGTCGCAGGGCAGTGTTCCAGCATGATAATGACCCCAAACACACCTCTAAGACGACCACTGCTTTATTGAAGAGGCTGAGGGTAAAGGTGATGGACTGGCCAAGCATGTCTCCAGACCTAAACCCAATAGAACATCTTTGGGGCATCCTCAAGCGGAAGGTGGAGGAGCGCAAAGTCTCGAATATCCGCCAGCTCCGTGATGTCGTCATGGAGGAGTGGAAAAGCATTCCAGTGGCAACCTGTGAAGCTCTGGTAAACTCCATGCCCAGGAGAGTTAAGGCAGTTCTGGGAAATAATGGTGGCCACACAAAATATTGACACTTCAGGAACTTTCACTAAGGGGTGTACTCACTTTTGTTGCCGGTGGTTTAGACATTAATGGCTGTATATTGAGTTATTTTGAGGGAAGAATAAATTTACACTGTTATATAAGCTGCACACAGACTACTTTTCATTGTGTCAAAGTGTCATTTTGTCAGTGTTGTCCCATGAAAAGATATACTTAAATATCTGCAGAAATGTGAGGGGTGTACTCACTTTTGTGATACACTGTATATATATATAGCACTGCACCAACTTTAATCCCTGATCAGGATAAAACAGTTACTAAAATACATAAATACATACTTATTTGGCCATGATACAAGACCAAGAATGTATAAGAAAACTTGTGAACCAGAACCAGAGGAGGCTAGAACAGGTTATATTGGGTCACAGGTTTTGAGATCTGTCAGAAACAAACACGAAATATATACGAAGTCAGTGAAGCAAAGCACCTGAGATAACTTCTATTGATTTTCTTTTCCCTTAGTGCTTTTTCTTCATACTGAGAATTACTCCATTTTCCATTGTACAGGAAGCTGGATTTGTTTCTCTATGTCCTGTCCTAGCTGTCAATCCAAAACACTAAGCAAAGCACGTCTGTATCTTTACAACCGGCTTTAATACATTTATTTTTAACCATCTGAAGAAAAAAGAGGTCTGAGACCTTTTGAGTCCATGACTCATTCTCCTGTCTTACCGTCAGCAATGTTCAAGAGGTTGAAGTCTTTTAGAAAAGAGCTTTAAGAGCTCATTAAAATAGGTAGCATGCTTAAAAGTCCGTGACTCATTCTCCTGTCCTACCTTCAGCAGTGTGAAATAGGTTCAAGTCTTCTAGAAAAGAGCTTTAAGAGCTCGTTAAATAAGTAGCATACTCCAATGTAGCACTGAAGTCTAAAGTTCACATACACCTAGGACATATAGGTACAGTGTATGTAAATATAAGTGCATCCTAATCATTAAGTTTAAGTGTTAGCCAATGACATTACTAAATAAATTATGCTTCCAACTTTTTGACAATACAGTGGTATCTTGAAACTCGACGTCAGTTGGTGGTGGGAGTGGCGTTGAATTTAAAAGGAATCGAGTTTCAAGGTATTTTTTCCCATAAGGATGTATGGGAAACCTGTGCGTTTCCTGGTCCCGTGGAACTGCATATGTTTTAGGCTAATGTAAAATAATGGGGTTGTTTTTGACACTGTTTTTTATACACTAAAAATAACACAAATATAATCTAAAATACAATTAAAAAACAGAAATCAATAAAAAATACAATAAAACATGCACTTTACTTTTACTTCTTTATTGTTTCCTTATGCTTCTTAATCGTGGAGATGCTTGATTTTGGAATACCGTATTTCTTAGAGAGTTCAGTAAGTGCATGAGAAGCGGCAAAACTGTTTTTGCGCTGGCTGTGCTGTTATTTTCAATGGAGTGTGCCGGTGCACAAAGCTTAACGTGACTTATTGTACTAAAACGAGTGAGGAATTTCATGAGTGAAGAGAACTTATGAGCAGCAATAATTAAGAGAGGTTTAGTGTTCCTGTGTACATTAGGTTTAGTGTTCTTTTAGTACATTAAGTCACATTAAGCTTTTTTTTAATGATAAGCCTTTTAGACTCTCTCGGAAAAGCTGATTCTTACAATTTCTTAGAACCCCAAGCTGTAACACAAGTTTAAAAGTAAACAGTGAGGAAAATCCAGCTAAACACAGATACATGTGGAGACTTTCAGAGAGAATTTGATGTTTATTCCACACAAATGCAGATTCGTCTCTTTGATGACGTCTTACCCCACCGCTCAAGCTAAGTGCTAAACAAAACGTCAGCCGAGCACACGTCGAGTTTAAGGGTACAAAGTTCTCGACAAAGGGCGCTGAGTTTCAAAGATTTCAAGTTTAGGGGACATAAAGTTAAGAGGTACCACTGTATTTTGGGAAAGGCCTGTTACTGTGCATGGCTTTTCCCATGTGTAAATATCCAAAAAGACAATGTTTAAAATTTAAGTTTGTTGTGGTGAAACACCAATGACCTGCACAGAGCCCTGACCCTAACCCTGTTAAACACTTTTGTGTTGTATTGAAACATTGATTCCCAATCAACATCAGTGCCTGATCTCACAAATACTCTTTTGACTAAATAGGTAAAATTTCCACAGACACAGTGCATAATATTGTGGAACAATCTCAAAAAAAGAGTGGAGGCTGTTATAGCCATGAAGGAGAAGCCAAATTCATATGTGTATGGTTTTAGAATGGGATGTTCAGAAATCTCATGGTGTCTTTAAGGTTTGTTCTGATTGCGTTACGCTTCACCTCTACTGATACAACCCTCCACCGCTGACTGAGGAGCTTTGCAACTGACACACGCCCCCTCCGACACGTGTGCGGTACCGACTGCATCTTTTCTCCTGCACAAGACGAGTTCATATGCGGATCAGCCGTGTGCACGGAGAGCCACACCCTGATAAGCATTATTCCTCAACTCTGCACAGGCGCCATCAATCAGCCAGCAGTGGTCGTAATTGCACCAGTTATGAGAAACCCTTGTCCGGCTTGTCCCACCCTGTGAACAACAGCCAATCGTTGTTCATGTAGCTGCCCAGCCCAGCCCAGCCGGATGTATTCAAAATCTCAGCTCTGGTGTGCTAGCGTATTTTACTGCTGCGCCACCTGAGTGGCCTAACACATACATCTTTGTCCAAAAAACATATGGGTACCATGCAGTGCATCTGGTACTGTGGATGCCACACAGCAAAAAGGTTTTTAAGGTCCTGGTTCAGTCTTAGCCTCTGGCTGCCATCTGTCGTCTCACAGCAAGAAGGTCCTGGGTTCAATTCCCAGGTGGAGCGGTCCGAGTCCTTTCAGAGTGGAGTTTGCATGTTCTCCCAATGTCTCTGTGAGTTTCCTCCCTCAGTCCGAAGACATGCAAGTGAGGTGAATTGGAGATACAAAATTATATTATATTTACACTTCCAGCAGCAAGAAGGTGACTGCCCACCCAAGCTTTCTTTCCTTCTTCACCTAGAGTAGAGTGCCCAACCAGGTTGATGACACTGTGAAGCATGTCCATGCATGCAGTTTGTTCGGATAACTTACATTTGAGATCATATTTCTTTCTTTTTATTGAACAAAAAGTACGTTCCTGTCATTTAGCTACAAAAAAAAAACATAATATGCATGTTTCTTAAAAATGTATCCACACCTTTTACTTAAAGTGTAATGAGAATCAGCAGTTCTAGAGCCCATATACACTGATCAGCCATAAGATTAAAACCACCTCCTTGTTTCTACACTTACCGTCCATTTTATCAGCTCCATTTACCATACAGAAGCACTTTGTAGTTCTACAATTACTGACTGTAGTCCATCTGTTTTTCTGCATGCTTTGTTAGCCCCCTTTCATGCTGTTCTTCAATGGTCAGGATCCCCACAAGACCACCATTTGGGTGGTGGATCATTTTAAATACTGCATTGACTAACAAAGTATGTAGAGAAACTGATGGACTACAGTCAGTAATTGTAAAACTACAAAGTGTTTCTATATGGTAAGTGGAGCTGATAAAATGGACGGTGAGTGTAGAAACAAGGAGGTGTTAATAATGTCATGGCTGATCAGTGTGTAAAGCAATTTACAAGCCATGTTATTGGGAACTTAAAATATGTAGATCTGTGGTGGTACACAAAACTTTTTTAAAACTTATTCATTGTCTTCTCTAAGCCAAGTGTGTGTGTGTGTGTGTGTGTGTGTGTGTGTATGTGTGTGCGCGCATCTGTTTTTGAACCATTTTCCATATGGCATGTGTCTAACTCTGTAATAGAGCTGCTGGTGCTAGGTTTGTGTGCCAGCCCTCAGCTCCACCTACCACATGACACACAGCAGTTGGCATGATTTCAAATCAATAAAACATGTCAAATCCTGAAGAATAGTGCTAGAACATCAGCAAACATCAGTCATTTCAACTTTTCTTAAATGACTATCAGAAGAGGCCGGGAAATATGCTCCACCCGAAGACGAATGAAAATCTGCGGAGAAAGAAGGACGAATCGTTGGAGTTATAAAGTCTGGCAGTTTGGATGAATCTGACTGACGGGGTGTGAAATTCCCAGGTGAATTGGAACGAGTCTCACTATCATGCTACATCTTACCTTGCCATGACAGACAGTGATGCCTGCTGAAAGGGTCTTTTTCATGAATAGTGAGCACAAGACCATCACAATAGAGACTCATGAGACGTGCGGAGTCGCAGAAAAAAAGAATTCCTCTACCCACTTGACATTGCTGCATGCATAATGCATGATAGCAGGTGTGTAATGATCTTTTTAGTGCACTCAAAGGCGTCAGACTGCTGAAGAAGGGCTCTTCAAATCACATAAGTGCATACTGACGTATAGACAATCTTAATAATTGAATGACATGAGGCATAAAGTAATCAGCTGCAGTTGGTTTGGCTTTTGCTTTCACTTAATTAGCATAATTATTTAAGAGTATAATTAACATATACTGTTTATAGACATGCCAAATAATAAATAATGTTCAATGTTTCTCAGATTTCTTCTAGGTAACAGCAGTCACAGTCTTGTAAGGCTTTGTAAAGATGAAGAAGAATTTCAGTAGGAGATGAGGTATACACCGATGAGGCATAACATTATGACCACCTCCTTGTTTTTACACTCACTGTCCAATTTATCAGCTCCACTTACCATATAGAAGCACTTTGTAGTTCTACAATTACTGACTGTAGTCCATCTGTTTCTCTGTATCATTTTTTAGCCTGCTTTCACCCTGTTCTTCAATGGTCAGGACCCCCAGAACCACCACAGAGCAGGTATTATTTAGGTGGTGGATCATTCTCAGCACTGCAGTGACACTGACATGGTGGTGGTGTGTTAGTGTGTGTTGTGCTGGTATGAGTGGATAAGACACAGCAGCGCTGATGGAGTTTTTAAAGACCTCACTGTCACTGCTGGACTGAGAATAGTCCACCAACCAAAAATATCCAGCCAACAGCTCCCTGTGGGCAGCGTCCTGTGACCACTGATGAAGGTCTAGAAGATGACCAACTCAAATAGCAGCAATAGATGAGCGATCGTCTCTGACTTTACATCTACAAGGTGGACCAACTAGGTAGGAGTGTCTAATAGAGTGGACAGTAATTGGACTCGGTATTTAAAAACTCCAGCAGTGCTGCTGTGTCTGATCCACTCATACCAGCACAACACACACTAACACACCACCACCATGTCATTGTCACTGCAGTGTTGAGAATGATCCACCACCTAAATAATACCTGCTCTGTAGTGGTCCTGTGGGGTCCTGACCATTGAAGAAGAGGGTGAAAGTAGGCTAAAAAGCTATGTAGAGAAACAGATGGACTTCAGTCAGTAATTGTAGAACTACAAAGTGTTTCTATATGGTAAGTGGAGCTGATAAAATGGACAATGTGTGTAGAAATCATGTCATGGCTGATCAGTGTACAAATAAGCAAAGCTTGTTTGTATTTTTCAGATCTGGAGGACTTAGAAGTAAGGTCATGCTTATGCTTATGCTCTGCTGTAGTTAATTAAACAGTGAATATTTCTGTTAGGGAGATAATTAGAAAAATGGGATTTGTTGCACCATATGCACTTTCAACATTTCTGCAGCCTGCTGTTGTATAAGAGCTTTGTTATTAACTGACAAACCAAAGGATCTTTATTGTGTCTTGAAAAAATCTTTAGCACCTAAAAATTATTTATTATTATTATATTTAAAAATTATTATTATAATTTTTATAAATAAAATAAAAAACCAAAGCAATTTAACAGTTTACTGAAATTAAAAACTATTAAAAGTATTAATACCCTAGCTCGCTCGAGTGGTGTACCCATAAAAACACGGGAGCACACTAGAGATGACATCTCAAACTCACCAGTTCGAATCCTAGCTCTGCTACCAGCAGGCTGTGCACCTATACGGACAATGATTGGCTCGTGCACAGGTAGGATTGCTGACGGGATCCCTCATAACTGCTGCAATTATGACCTCTGCTGGCTGATCAGTTGTGTTTGTACAAACGGTTGGGATAATGAAGATGGGTGTGTGATTTTCTGTATGTAAACTGAGCTTCATCTAAACTCGCATTGACAGGTAAAAAGAAGCAGTTGGCTACTGCACAAGTGTCGGAGGGGGCATGTGTTAGTCACGGCTCTCCTCGGTCAGGAGTGGAGGTCAGCAACAGTAGAGAAAGCTAAATGCGACCAGGTAATTGGATACCACTAGATAAAAAAAAAGGGGGAATAATGCATAAAAAGTATACCTCCTTTGCAACAATATACCGTTTGAACTCAACAAATCTGCCCCCACTCAAATTATGTGTGAATTATACTTTTTTTTTTGGGTAGAAATGGCCTAAAAACAAAGACAATTTGTCATAAAAGCATTTAAAACTTCAGGATTTAAGACTAAAAGAGTCGTGCATCTAATGAAAAGAAGGATCTGAAAAAGTGTATTACTAAGACACTGAATATATCCTGGAGCTTCAATTTGGTTCATTTTCCATGCGTGGAGAGCATATGAAACTACAGCCACAGCCCTAGGCCAGGCCAAAACCTTGAAAATTATAAGTTTGACTACAGTAACATGAACAGTTATTCTATAGATATTACTGTAAAAATATGCTAACCAAAATTTTGGTTGCTTGATGAAGGGCTAATGAGAGTGGAACAGTTCTGCTGAAATTATTAGCAGAATGTGCTGCTAACACATCAGCAAGATAAAATCATCCCCACTGTGTAATACAGACAGGCAATCTGGTCAGGGTTGTTAGAGGAAAATAAATCCTGCTCTTTGGCAAAAGCCTATTACTAGAAAAAAAAGTTCAGCATGACAATGATCATTGACCTCTTTGGCAGGTATCTTGTTATAGATAACTGCTCTTTAATTGAAGCGAAACCCCAGCAAATCTTAACAGCTATGTGTTCCAGTAGATTCATCCCCAAGATCAAGGGTAGTGGACATCAACCCAGCCCTAATGTTATTTTGGGTCAAAATAGCCTACTTTTAATTTTTTTGCTATGAATATTATTGCATTGCATTTAGTTAACTGTCTCTAACTGTATTAATCATTGTTCTTTTCTAAAACTCCTTTTGTTTAAACAATCCAACCTAAAACAATAATGTTACAATGAGCTCCTGTGTGCCACGCCCCCCTCTCCTGCCATGCCTCTCACCTGATTGGTTTCCCAGGACTAATTAGCTCCAGCTGCCCTCTATGTAAGAGGACAGCTGGAGACTAGACATTGGGAACTATTTTGGCTCGGTATGGATTCTGTTCCTAGTCATGTTTATAGCTCTTGTTCCTAGTCATGTTTATAGCTCTTGTTCCTAGTCATGCGTCTAGCTCTTATTCCTAGCCATGCTTCTAACTCTTGTTACTACCTATGTTTCTAGTTCTTGTTACTAGTCATGCTTCTAGCTCTTGTTACTACCTATGTTTCTAGTTCTTGTTACTAGTCATGTTTCTAGCTCTTGTTACTAGTCATGTTCCTAGCTCTTGTTTCTAGTCATGTCACTAGTCATGTTTCTAGCTCGTTACTAGTCCTGTTACTAGCTCTTGTTACTAGCCATGTTCCTAGCTCTTGTTACTAGCCATGTTCCTAGCTCTTGTTACTAGCCATGTTCCTAGCTCTAGTTATTAGCCTTAGTTAGCTGTGTTTAGTTTTGTTTAGCATTGTTTTGTTCTGGTTTCGTCTTTTGTTATTAATAAATCCTTGGTTTGTTTACATCTCTGCGTGTGTGTCCGCCCCTTCTGTCTCGTCCTAGCCCCGCGTTACAAATAACAGTTCATTTTTTGGCCTTGTTTGTATTCCTGCCTTAGTGTATATATATATATAAATGCTATTAGTGCTAACATATAAAATGAAACTAAATTATAATAGATAGTTAAACAAATTGTACAGCAATAACAAAAAAGACCTGAGGTGGTGCAATATCTATTGCTATGCAGTAAACAAAACCAGCATTAGGTCTACTCATGCCATTTGCTCAACCACTCTGTCTTGTCTGCACTTTTAATGTCCAATTTATATTTGCATCCTTCCATTCTGATGACAGAGCTAATTTGACATCCCCCTTTTTTCTACTTTGTAGTTAGCTGCATTCATAACTCAGTACTAACTGATGACAGGCTAGTATTGTCCTGCAAGAATCTGAGAGCTTCTTCAAATGAAGAGTCACAACTGAAGACAGAATTGATGTTCTTGCCAAAAGCACATCACTGCAGGACTTTATGAAATGCTTGTAAAGAAAGCTGCACTCATAAATTCAGCCTGCCTATAAGGAGGCCAGTCTAAGACTCCATCCTTTAGCTGCCAGCATTACAGGCCACAGTTTAGTGCATTGAACAGTACAATTAACTGGCAGTTATTCAATAGGAACTAATATGCAATTGTGGCTGGCGGGGGACTATAATTGATGCCGTAAGGTTAACACTGATGATCGAAACAGCTCAGACACTGGAACGCATGAAAACACTCGAACAATGGCTGATTGTTTCTAAAACTAGAGTGAAGTTATACTTTTATAGATTACAATGCAACACTGTTTTGTTAATTCCTTTTTTGTTTCATTCATTCAGCTTCATCATAATTGGGGTAGTTGAGCATCTGTCACCACCTGCAAACGCTGGGTGCCTGTTCTTATATTTACACCTTAGTAACTGTATCATGTCTAAACACTTGAGTAAAATTACAAGAAGGAAAATATTGGTGACATTATAGAATAGATGTGAATCTGTCATTGATGTGCTGTTATGTCTGATAACTGCATGGTTATTTTACCAAACCTACAGTGTATCACAAAAGTGAGTACACCCCTCACATTTCTGCAGATATTTAAGTGTATCTTTTCATGGGACAACACTGACAAAATGACACTTTGACACAATGAAAAGTAGTCTGTGTGCAGCTTATATAACAGTGTAAATTTATTCTTCCCTCAAAATAACTCAATATACAGCCATTAATGTCTAAACCACCGGCAACAAAAGTGAGTACACCCCTAAGAGACTACACCCCTAAATGTCCAAATTGAGCACTGCTTGTCATTTTCCCTCCAAAATGTCATGTGATTTGTTAGTGTTACTAGGTCTCAGGTGTGCATAGGGAGCAGGTGTGTTCAATTTAGTAGTACAGCTCTCACACTCTCTCATACTGGTCACTGAAAGTTCCAACATGGCACCTCATGGCAAAGAACTCTCTGAGGATCTTAAAAGATGAATTGTTGCGCTACATGAAGATGGCCAAGGCTACAAGAAGATTGCCAACACCCTGAAACTGAGCTGCAGCACAGTGGCCAAGATCATCCAGCGTTTTAAAAGAGCAGGGTCCACTCAGAACAGACCTCGCGTTGGTCGTCCAAAGAAGCTGAGTGCACGTGCTCAGCGTCACATCCAACTGCTGTCTTTGAAAGATAGGCGCAGGAGTGCTGTCAGCATTGCTGCAGAGATTGAAAAGGTGGGGGGTCAGCCTGTCAGTGCTCAGACCATACGCCGCACACTACATCAAATTGGTCTGCATGGCTGTCACCCCAGAAGGAAGCCTCTTCTGAAGTCTCTACACAAGAAAGCCCGCAAACAGTTTGCTGAAGACATGTCAACAAAGGACATGGATTACTGGAACCATGTCCTACGGTCTGATGAGACCAAGATTAATTTGTTTGGTTCAGATGGTCTCAAGCATGTGTGGCGGCAATCAGGTGAGGAGTACAAAGATAAGTGTGTCATGCCTACAGTCAAGCATGGTGGTGGGAATGCCATGGTCTGGGGCTGCATGAGTGCAGCAGGTGTTGGGGAGTTACATTTCATTGAGGGACACATGAACTCCAATATGTACTGTGAAATACTGAAGCAGAGCATGATCCCCTCCCTCTGGAAACTGGGTCGCAGGGCAGTGTTCCAGCATGATAATGACTCCAAACACACCTCTAAGACGACCACTGCTTTATTGAAGAGGCTGAGGGTAAAGGTGATGGACTGGCCAAGCATGTCTCCAGACCTAAACCCAATAGAACATCTTCGCGCTCCTCCACCTTCCGCTTGAGGATGCCCCAAAGTCTCGAATATCCGCCAGCTCCGTGATGTCGTCATGGAGGAGTGGAAAAGCATTCCAGTGGCAACCTGTGAAGCTCTGGTAAACTCCATGCCCAGGAGTGTTAAGGCAGTTCTGGGAAATAATGGTGGCCACACAAAATATTGACACTTCAGGAACTTTCACTAAGGGGTGTACTCACTTTTGTTGCCGGTGGTTTAGACATTAATGGCTGTATATTGAGTTATTTTGAGGGAAGAATAAATTTACACTGTTATATAAGCTGCACACAGACTACTTTTCATTGTGTCAAAGTGTCATTTTGTCAGTGTTGTCCCATGAAAAGATATACTTAAATATCTGCAGAAATGTGAGGGGTGTACTCACTTTTGTGATACACTGTATGTTCCTTTATGTCTGGTTCCTAAGTAACAGGTATGGCCCTTTTAGCTTTTGCAAAAAGTTTGTCACTTTTGGTCAGACTGTGAAGAAGAATGGAACATTAGTAGGGTCAATTCTGGACTTTTTATCCAACAATTAGGAAATGTCATGCAAACGATGAACTGATAACTCTTTAATTGCATAATACAAATACATGTTGGGAAAAGGCATATCAACAGAATTATTTCTAGCTAACCACACCTAATTCAGTTGCTTTATTAGTAGTGTACAACACTGAATAGAAGATACCATTCAGCCTCAAAACAATATGTATAATATGTAAAAATGTATTAAAGTGAAATGAAAAGGTAGGGTATCAGTGTGACTGACACTGAAAGATTGGGTGCAAAATGGGTCTTTGGGCCCTAGGTTCAATTTTCTGGTTACCTTCCACATTCTAAAACATTTTCACTCTAAATTACCCCTTTGGTGAGTAAGTAAGTGGATGTCTGGTGCCTTGTGATGGATTGGCATCCTGTCTAAGGTGTCTACCTGCCTTAAGGATTTTAACTGGCTGTCCAGATCCACCAATGGACTTTAAATGTGGGATCTCTGACTTCTGTGCTGCCTGTAATTCTGCTGACATGGTACCAGGTGGGTTTCCTGAATTTACAGACTTGATGACATGGGGTTTTGTAACTACATTATTAATGCCCAGGATCACTGGTAGGCAGATTTCCAGACCTCATCAAGGCCTGTCTTGGACTTCCTGATGTCATCCACCATAATTTAACATGTGGATGTGATTTGGACATGTGGATAATTCAGGACTGAAATGTTTACTATAAACACCTTTAAATATGTTAAATTAACAATATATAAAAGTACAACCCCAAATCAGAAAAAGTTGGGACAGCATGGAAAATGCAAATAATTAAAAAAAAAAAAACACACACACAAAGGGAAGTTTCCTAAGTTTCTTACATTTACTTTGACTTTTATTTCATTGCAGACAGGATGAACCTGAGAAATGTTATGTTTTATCTGCTCAACTTCATTTCATTTGTTAATATACCTCCATTCCTGCGTTTCAGACCTGGAACACATTCCAAAAAAAGTTGGGACAGTAAAACATTTACCACTTTGTAATGTTGCAATTCCTTTTCACCACACTTAAAAGACATTTTGGCACCGAGGATAACAAGTGATTTAGTGTTTCAGCTTTTATTTTGTCCAATTCTTCCTGCAAACACTTCTTAGGATGTGTAACAGTACGGGGTCGTCATTGTCACATTTTCATTTCAAAATTCTCCACACATTCTCTATTGGGGGCAGGTCATGACTGCAGGCAGGCCAGTCCAGTACCTGTACCCTCTTCTTCCGCAGCCATGACTTTGTAATGTGTGCAGCATGTGGTTTTGCATTGTCTTGTTGAAAAATGCATGAACGTCCCTGGAAAAGATCTTGAAGGCAGCATATGTTGCTCTAAGATCTCAATGTACTTTTCTGCATTAATGCTGCCATCACAGAAGTGTAAATGACCTTTGCCAAGTGTACTGACACAGCCCAAGACCAAAGACGAAAAGACCTGGAATGCTGATTCATCTGACCATTACACATTTCCACTGTGTGATGGTCCATCCTAGATGCCTCCGAGACCAGGCAAGAAAGGCTTCTTTTTTGCACAGTAAAGTTTTATGTGGCATTTGTGCATGTAACTCTGTATTGTAGAGCTTAACAAAGGTTTGCCAAAGTAATCCCTCACCCATGTGGTTATATCAGTTATTGTTGAGTGGCGGTTCTTGATGCAGTGCCGTCTGAGGGATCGAAGATCACAGCGTTCAGCTTAAGCTTGTGCCCTTGGCTTTTACGCACTGAAATTCATCCTAATTCCTTGAATCGTTTGATTTTATGTACTGTAGAGGGAGAAATATGAAAATCCCTTCCAATCTTTCTTTGAGGTACATTGTAAACATTTCAATCATTTTCTCACACATTTGTTGACAAACTGGAGATCCTCTGATTATCTTTGCTCATCAAAGACTCAGCCTTTCCCGTCCCAACTTTTTTTGGAATGTGTTCCAGGCCTGAAATGCAGGAATGGATGTTTATTAATAAATGAAATGAAGTTGAGCAGACAAAACATGAAATATCTTGGGTTCAAACTGTCTGCAATCAAATAAAAGTAAATGTAAGAAACTCTGTGTTTTCATTTTATTTGCATTGTCTATACTGTGCCAACTTTTTCTGATTTGGGGTTGTACCTTAGACCATTAATTCCTAATCCAGGTACCTTTACATTTACATTTACTTTTTCAGCATTTAGCAGACGCTTTTCTCCAAAGCGACTTTACCCTCTCCAGAAATCCCTGAATCAGCTAGCCTAAAAAACTAAAGCAAAGCTGGCATTAAACACACTGAGATATGTGATGGGAGAAATAATAGGGCACTGTCAAAATCTTTGTGCATTCGTCGTTTGTGCATTCAAACGATCCTTTAACCTTACCTGTACTGCACTTATGAGGTGACTCACGACATCTGCCAAATATTTCTCATACCGTATCAGTCATCCATAATACGATTGAGAAGTTGATTGCAGTCATTTATAAATCAGGTTTCTGTTTGTACCAGCACTGCTGTTTGTCACAGAAAATTTTTAAATGACAGTAATTACAATGAATGATGATCATTATAATGACTATTATAACAGCAATATCATTTGTAGTAAACTTGCATTTAAAACTGTAGCCGCCCACATCCATTATGGTTAAATTCTAGTCCCTTATATTAAAATACTAATAGGCAAGTTGGGTAAAAAAGGTCAAAAATACAAGACATTTTAATCTATCCATTAGTTTGTGGCTGGAGCCACACGGCTAAAAATCATTATGTATGAGGATAAAAACACTTGGACCATCTAATGGTGTGTGTGCCCTGAGGTTACCATTACAAGCAACAAAATTATCCACATCCATTTAAGAGAAGTAAAAGAAACACTTAGAAGTAATTTGTTGACTAAAAGGGTTCTTACTTCACCTCTGTAAAACTGGTGCTCATTTAAGTTAATAAATTAATAAAACTCAAAAGCTCATTTAAGTTAATAGATTGGCTGTAATTGTCTACCTTTTATTAATATCAAATCTACTTTAAAAGCATTTACATACACCGATCATCCATAACATTAAAACCACCTCCTTGTTTCTATACTCACTGTCCATTTTATCAGCTCCACTTACCATATAGAAGCACTTTGTAGTTCTAGAATTACTGACTGTAGTCCATCTGTTTCTCTACATGCGTTGTTAGCCTCCTTTCATGCTGTTCTTCAATGGTCAGGACTCTCTCAGGACCACTACAGAGTAGGTATTATTTAGGTGGTGGGTCATTCTCAGCTCTGCAGTGACAATGACATGGTGGTGGTGTGTTAGTGTGTGTTGTGCTGGTATGAGTGGATAAAACACAGCAGCGCTGATGGACTTTTTAAACACCTCACTGTCACTGCTGGACTGAAAATAGTCCACCAATCAAAAACATCCAGCCAACAGCGCCCTGTGGGCAGCGTCCTGTGACCACTGATGAAGGTCTAGAAGATGACCAACTCAAACAGCAGCAATAGATGAGCAATCATCTCTGACTTTACAAGGTGAAGCACCTAGGCATGAGTGTCTAATAGAGTGGACAGTGAGTGGACACGGTATTTAAAAACTCCAGAAGCGCTGCTGTGTCTGATCCACTCATACCAGCACAACACACACTAACACATCAACACCTTGTCATTGTCACTGCAGTGTTGAGAATGATCCACCACCTAAATAATACCTGCTCTGTGGTGGTCCTGTGGGGGTCCTGACCATTGAAGAGAGAAAGCAAGTTAAAAAAGTATGTAGAGAAACAGATGGACTACAGTCAGTAATTGTAGAACTACAAAGTGCTTCTATATGGTAAGTGGAGCTGATAAAATGGACAGTAATTGTAGAAACAAGAAGGTGGTTTTAATGTCATGGCTGATCAGTGTATCTCTTTGTTTGGCTGTATTTTCATCACTGTGTGGTGGTTTCACTTTTAAACTTGTGTTATGCAGCTCAGGGTTTTGTGAAACACTGAGAATTGGCTTCTTCAGGAGAGTCTTTAATGCTTTACATGGCTTAATGTACTGAAAGGACGACACTAAACTCAGTTATTACTGGTTATAAATGCTCTGTTCTGCTAAAATTCCCAGTCGTTGTTTTAATACAATTAGCCACGTTTTTCATGTTAAGCATTGTTTGTACTGCCTTGGTCGCTTTTACCGCGTCATATCAATAAGTTCATCTCAATGGCACAGCAACGCAAAAGTGAAAGCACCCTAACCTCTACAACTTGACACTCCCACAGATGATGTCACGGTTTGTGCTAAAAACCCTAGTTTTCTTTGGATCATTTGGAACGTTTGCAATTCAGAACCTCTATTTTTCTATTTATTCATGGATTTCCCCCCTTTTTCTCCTGATTTACACAGAGGCTCATCACCCACCTCTGCACAGGCGCCTTGGTCTGCTAACCAGGGTCCTTGCACAGCATTTGAAGACCCCACCCACTTATTCTGGCTTTTTCCCACATAGCAGACTCTCAGTGGCGTAACTAGGAGCTCATGGGCCCCAGTGCAAAGAAAAATGTTGGGCCCCCTCAACAAATGTCATACTTATATAGTTATTTTAATATTATTTTACTTTGTTTTTACTTTCGTTATCGCCGCACTTTACCTCTAGCATTAGCCACTTGATACTAGAGGGTCATTTACAAAACTAACTGCAGAACGTCCGAACGCACATGTATAAGTCAGGTGCTGCATTCTGATTGGCTGAACTGAATGTCACTCACATAACGCCGCTACAATATTGTAATATAATAACAACGAGCTGGCGAGTGCAGCCAATAAGTGCGGTGGGGGTTGAGTTCATGCCGTGGAAGGCCCCCTTATGCCATGGGCCTCAGTGCACCTGCACCCCCGGTAGTTACGCCCCTGCAGACTGCTGCAGGCACTGCCAATTGTGCCTGCTAGATAGCGCCCAGCCGACCGGTAGCAGAGCTGAGATTTGAACCAGGGTGTTCAAAACTTCAGTGCTGGTGTGCTAGCAGAATATTCTGCTGCGCCACCTGGGCGCCTAGAACCTCTTTTTTTGGGTGGAAACACGCTGAACCAGTTTAAAATCAAGTTTGCGAACCAGTACAGAGCTTTTTCCTCGTCTGTCAAAATGGGCTATATGTCATCCAACCTTCTCTCTCTCTACTTTTCTTTATTTATCAGCTCCTGAAAATACTCTTTCCACCTTTTTAGTACACATTCCTCATTTGTCAGCACATTCCTATCACTATCTGCATCATTTATTATTCTACACTGCTGTATATTCTTCCCAGCTCTGTTCCTCTGTCTGGCCAATCGGTGCAAGTCCTTTTCACCTTCTCTAGTGTCCAACTAACTATCTAACTACACTTTCACATGCCACCACCTGTCAGTCTCCTATCT
Source organism: Trichomycterus rosablanca (assembly GCF_030014385.1). Taxonomy (NCBI): domain Eukaryota; kingdom Metazoa; phylum Chordata; class Actinopteri; order Siluriformes; family Trichomycteridae; genus Trichomycterus; species Trichomycterus rosablanca. Next base: position 33,377,139 of record NC_085993.1, read on the forward strand.
CCTTCAGGTTGTGACTCCTGCATAGGAAATAGTCCACCTGTGTGCACTTTCTCTTGCTCTCTAAAATCATCTCATAAATCTTCTATCTCCTCTATCTTACAACCTACTTGTGGGAAATATGAACTGATGACATTCATCAACACTGCATCAATTTTGAGCTTCACACTCATCGCTCTATTAGACACTCTTGTCACCTCCACTATATTCTTGATATACTCTCCTTTCAAGTTTACCCTTACCCCATTTATTCTCCCATCTACATGGTAGAACAGTTTAGACCCACCTTCAATGCTCCTAGACTTACCTTACTTACTTTCCTTTTCTCTCTTTGCTGTAGAACATCCTTTCCCCCTCTCCTTCTCCATGTCTTTCCTCTTCTCCTTCTTTGCCCAACGTGTAGCACAGTTTCCACCAGTACCCTGCTGATTTGGCACAGTTTTAATGCCGTAAGCCTTTTCTGACAAAACCTCCTTATTTACCCAGGCTTAGGACCAGCACTAAGAGTGCACTGATACATGCACCCCCAAAGGCTAGGTTAAACGTTTTAAATGAATGAAATGAATAAATGAATTCTAACTATTTAGGTGCCCCTAGAGCTACAGGGTTAAGGGTCTTGCTCAAGGACTCAACAGTGGCAGCATGACAGAGCCAGGATTCAAACCAGCAATCTATCTCTCTACTCACTAGGCTACCACAGTTTTCACTTTTTGGCTCACTTTTTTGGGTCACACTATATGTAGTTCGTCTGAATAATCAATCTTGTATACATGTATTTTTTATTTAAAAGGTAGCAGTTTACCAACAACTGTATTATAACGTTCAAGAAAGAATTGGGTCCACCTTAGTGCCTGATTTAATATAAAGGCTCGTCTGCCTTCACACGCATATGAACTTGAGTGACATCCCATTCTGAATCCATAGGGTTTAATATGATGTCGGCCCACCCTTTGCAGCTATAACAGCTTCGACTCTTTTGGGAAGGCTTTCCACAAGGTTTAGGGGTGTGTTTATGGGAATCTTTGACCATTCTTCCAGAAGCACATTTGCGAGGTCAGACTCACAGTCTCCGCTCTAATTCATCCCAAAGGTGTTCTATCAGGTTGAGGTCAGAACTCTGTGCAGGCCGGTCAAGTTCTTCCACACCAAACTCGCTCATCCATGTCTTTATGGACCTTGCTTTGTGCACTGGTGCACAGTCATGTTGGAACAGAAAGGGTCCATCCCCAAACTATTTCCACAAAGTTAAGAGCATGAAATTGTCAAAAATCTCTTGGTATGCTGAAGCATTAAGAGTTCCTTTCACTGGAGCTAAGGGGCAGAGCCCAACTCCTGGTAAACAACCCCACACCATAATCCCCCCTTCACCAAACTTTACACTTGGCACAATGCAGTCAGACAAGTACTGTTCTCCTGGCATCAGCCAAACCCAGACTAGTCCATCGGATTTCCAGACGGAGAAGCGTGATTCGTCACTCCCGAGAACACATCTCCACTGCTCTAAAGTCCAGTGGTGGCGTGCTTTACACCACTGCATCCGACGCTTTGCATTGCGCTTGGTGATGTAAGCTTGGATGCAGCTGCTCGGCCAGGGAAACTCATTCCATGAAGCTCTCTACGCTGTTCTTGAGCTAATCTGAAGGCCACATGAAGTTTGTAGGTCTGTAGCAATTGACTGTAGAAAGTTGGCGACCTCTGCGCACTATGCACCTCAGCAACCGCTAACCCGCGCTGTCATTTTACGTGGCCTACCACTTGGTGGCTGAGTTGCTGTTGTTTCCAATCACTTCCACTTTGTTATAATACCACTGACAGTTGACTGTGGAATATTTAGTAGTGAGGAAATTTCACGACTGGACTTGTTGCACAGGTGGCATCCTATCTCGGTACCACGCTGGAATTGACTGAGCTCCTGAGAGCGACCCATTCTTTCACTAATGTTTGTAGAAGCAGTCTGCATGCCTAGGTGCTTGTTTTTATACACCTGTGGCCATGGGAGTGATTGGAACACCTGAATTCAATGATTTGGATGGGTGAGTGAATACTTTTGGCAATTTAGTGTATTTGTTTATGCAATTTCAAATGGAAAAGTGTTAAAACTATTAGCCAAACAGTGCAGTAAATGTGTGTACCCAGCATTGGATGATTGTGCAATCGATCTGGAGCACTTTAGCATCCCTAGACACCTCTCACTGTGTACTACAGACATGTTCGACTGCTGCCCAATATGAAACACTCTGTGGAAAGAATCTGCACTCGATCAATAAAAGCTTTTATCAACTCTCTGTTTTTCACAAGCACAACACAGCATGGGATTAAATCTGCTGTAGGATGGATGCATCAACACAGTTCTAAAGTTACTAAGGTGACAGTTAAAGTCACATTTACTTGCAAAGTGTCGTAATGACTTAGAATTGATGAGACAGTGTTAATATACCTTTGCACCCTGTGCACGTACTCTTTTCAGCACCCATAAGTTGGATATTCAAGTACACTGCCTTGAAAAATAGCTTTTCCAACTTCTTTATTCACACAAACAGTTTTTTCTCCTAATTCAGTCATTTCTAATTTCCTTTTGCAATTACTCTGATGCTTGCACCACCCCTTTGTTGGCTGAGGAAAACCACAGAATAGCAACCATGTGCAGTCAACAGCTGCTTCTCTTCCCACCCAGCAGTAAATTTTCGAAGAGAGACATGCCATATAAAGAGAGTAATGCTGTGCCCCATGTGTATTCTCCACAACTCGTTCTGGCACCTGAACTCAACAGTAGAGATTTTTGTAGCAATTTTGCAGCAGTAATAAGGAAAAACCCAGTGCAACCTGGTTGATTGGGTTGAACCACTAAGATTTTAATACAAGACCTCAAGCTCTCCATGGGGGTGAGTTTCAGACCACCACACTGCATAAGTGCCTCACACCTTGTGATTTTTAACAATGAACTATAAATAAAAACTTTTTTTAATCATACACTTACTGATGACGTTTAGTTAACATTTTATATGTATTTACTAGGGCTGGCACCGATCCGATACTCTGAATCAATGTTAATAACACTTAATGTAAATAAGGCCATTGTTCGTGTTTAAAGCAAATAACACACAAAGATACGCTCCAACAGAGTGTCGCTTATTGCCAGCTCACTCGGCAACTGCCGTAACAAGGTGCGTCTTGATGACATCATTAACATGTGCCACTGATCTACAACTCATCTGCAACAGCCGTTCAGAAATTAAAACACACTTAGTTTTAGCATTTTAAAAAATCATCTACTACTGCCACATCTAAATACAGTTTAAACACAGTAAAAATCATCTACTACTGCCACATCTAAATACAGTTCAAAGACAATGAAAATCATCTACTACTGCCACATCTAAAACAGTTTAAACAGTAAAAATCATCTACTACTGCCTTATCTAAATACACTGTTTAAACACAATAAAAATCATCTACTACTGCCACATCTAAATACAGTTTAAACACAATCAAAATCATCTACTACTGCCACATCTAAACACAGTTTAAACAGTAAAAATCATCTACTACTGCCACATCTAAATACACTGTTAAAACACAATAAAAATCATCTACTACTGCCACATCTAAATACACTGTTAAAACACAATAAAAATCATCTACTACTGCCACATCTAAACACAGTTTAAACAGTAAAAATCATCTACTACTGCCACATCTAAATACACTGTTAAAACACAATAAAAATCATCTACTACTGCCACATCTAAATACACTGTTAAAACACAATAAAAATCATCGACTACTGCTACATCTAAATACAGTTTAAACACAATAAAAATCATCTACTACTGCCACATCTAAACACAGTTTAAACACAGTAAAAATCATCTACTACTGCCACATCTAAATACACTGTTTAAACACAATAAAAATCATCTACTACTGCCACATCTAAACACTGTTTAAACACAATAAAAATCATCTACTACTGCCACATCTAAATACAGTTTAAACACAGTAAAAATCATTTACTACTGCCACATCTAAATACAGTTCAAACACAATGAAAATCATCTACTACTGCCACATCTAAATACACTGTTTAAACACAATAAAAATCATCTACTGCTGCCACATCTAAATACACTGTTTAAACACAATCAAAATCATCTACCACTGCCACATCTGAATACACTGTTTAAACACAATAAAAATCATCTACTACTGCCACATCTAAATACAGTTTAAACACAATAAAAAATATCTACTACTGCCACATCTAAACACAGTTTAAACACAGTAAAAATCATCTACTACTGCCACATCTAAACACTGTTTAAACACAATAAAAATCATCTACTACTGCCACATCTAAATACAGTTTAAACACAATAAAAATCATGTACTACTGCCACATTTAAATACACTGTTTAAACACAATAAAAATCATCTACTACTGCCACATCTAACACCGTTTAAACACAATAAAAATCATCTGCTACTGCCTTATCTAAATACACTGTTTAAACACAATAAAAATCATCTACTACTGCCACATCTAAACACTGTTTAAACACAATAAAAATTATTTACTACTGCCACATCTAAATACACTGTTTAAACACAATAAAAATAATCTACTACTGCCACATCTAAATACACTGTTTAAACACAATAAAAATAATCTATTTCTGCCACATCTAAATACAGTTTAAACACAATAAAAATCATCTACTTCTGCCACATCTAAATACACTGTTTAAACACAATAAAAAAATCTACTACTGCCACATCTAAATACAGTTTAAACACAATAAGAATCATCTACTACTGCTCTATCTAAATACACTGTTTAAACACAATAAAAATAATCCACTACTGCCACATCTAAATACAGTTTAAACACAATAAAAATCATCTACTACTGCCACATCTAAATACAGTTTAAACACAATAAAAATCATCTACTACTGCCACATCTAAATACAGTTTAAACACAATAAAAATCATCTACTACTGCCACATCTAAATACAGTTTAAACACAATAAAAATCATCTACTACTGCCACATCTAAACACTGTTTAAACACAATAAAAATCATCTACTACTGCCACATCTAAACACTGTTTAAACACAATAAAAATCATCTACTACTGCCACATCTAAACACTGTTTAAACACAATAAAAATCATCTACTTGGAGGTATAAATGATAAATCACTCACGCTTGTCCCGGCTTGGAGATTTCACATCCTCAACGATTAATCCATTTGTTTTATGAAATAAAACAAATGACACCGTTTTCTGTTTAGCCACAGATGTCCTCCTCAAAATACAGCAGGGTTTAATAATCTAAAATGAAATTTTAATGGAAAATCTCAACTCTGCATCAATTCTAATTGATCTATCGCATTTGATTGACATTCACATCTTCCAATTGTAGACACTTTGGACAACACTCCGTAAAGCGAGATGTGTTACGTGAACAACAGCTTGATTGTTAGTGGAACCAAAAATGCTGCTAAATGTTCTGTGTGTAAAAGTTAAAATAAAAACAGCAGTTTTGCATAAGTGTGATGTTGTAGGTTCTGTATTTATTCCTTTAGAATATTTGTTTCACAGTGTGAGCATTGTTATTTAGATAGCTAGTTTAACCATGGTGCATTGAGACATGTATTATTACTGCTTAGTTGTTTGAGAGGAGAAATGACGGTATCGGATTGGTATCGGCAGATACTCAATTTGCAGTATCAGTATTGGTATCGGAAATAAAAAAGTGGTATCGAGCCAGCCCTAGTATTTACTCTCCTGATTTAGTACTTGCTTAAGACACCTTTGCCAGTCATTAGTTTTCTTTAAGTTCTAAATAATTTAGTTCCATTTCTCTTGACACATTTTTATAAACTCTTGTTTGGCAGTGGTGGTGTACAGTTATTTTAAGGTCTCTCAAGTATTAACTGGGATAAGGTAAAGGCATCAATTTTCTTAATTTCATTCCACTTTAATGTTACTTCAGGTCATAACATGATGGCACCACCACTGCATGTTCTGCTTCAGCCAAATGCAACCAAATGTTGTTGTTTTTTTTTTCTATTTTATTTATGCATTTTCTACCCAATTTAGCGTAGTCAATTTGTCTTCCGCTGCTGGGTGATCCCCGATTGCAGTCGAGGTGGGTATATTGCTGCTCAAGCCTCCTCTGACCCTCGTGCATCCCTTAGCGGAACCCTTTTGACCTATGCACTCTGCACAGGCGCCTCTCTATCTGCTAATCAGGGTCCTTGCACAGCGTTTTGAAGACCCCACCCACATAGTCCGGTCATCCCGCCCTAGCAGAAATGTGTCCGCTGCAGGCACTGTCAGTTATGCCCACTAGCTGCCGCCCAGCCCACCGGTGGCAACGTCGAGTTTTGAACTGAGGAATGCAGAATCTCGGTGCTGGTGTGCTAGCGGAATATCCCGCTGCTCCACCTGGGCACCACAAATGTTTCTAATAACTGAAGATTAGTATTTTACATTATTCTACATTTATTATGGTCCATTCTCCTTTGCATTACTTTGACAAGACTGGATTGCTTAAAAGCATTAACATTTTGGTGGCACAATTAGATTAGGACAATTACATTAAGGTTAGAACAATTACAATTTGGTTAGGACAATTACATTTTTACGTAGGTTGTATAGGTGTTAAATACCATTTGTTTGATTAACAAATGTATCAATTTAAAACAAGGCTTTGTTTCCTAATATTTTTTTTTCAGCTATGCTCATAGTAATGTAACATCATGACATACCATCATGACACAATATGACAGCAATATTTATAATGCCTTATTAAAAAATGGATAAAATAGTGGCTGTAAAACAAATGTTTTTACATGTCACTGCAGTCCTGTGCTTTACAGCTTGGCTTTTGGCATTCAGATATGAAAGCAGCATAGGATTCATTCCCATTTCTTAGTGATCTGCTTCACTGAACTGCGATGCATTATGACCAAAGGGTACAGTCTGAAGAATTTGAACAATGGTTCACGGTGAAGGGGATAAAGAGAAAAGGGATTTGAAGTACCAAACAGGCGGTTTGTCTTCCTTGGGATTATAGGTGTCTTGCACTGTATTGCATTAACAACACAATCTATTGTAGGTTTTACACAAAACAATTGATAACCAGTAATATAAAAATCACTGTCTACATTTTATGGCCAAAATTTGTGACCACTTGATCATAAACTTGTTGAACATCCTATTACAGCTCTTTATCACTATAAAAGCCTTCACTGTTTTGGGACAGCTTTTCACAAAACTTTAAAATGTGTCTGTGGAAATTTCTGTCCATTTGGTCTGAGGAGCATTTATGAGGTCAGGCACTGATATTGGACAAAAAAGTCCTAGGTCACAATCAGTGTTACAATTTATACCAAAGGTGTTCAGTAGGGTTGAGGTCCGGTCTCTATGCATGTCTCTGAACAAACTCACCAAACCATGTCATGTGCACCTTTCTTTGTGCACAGGGGCACCTTTATACTGACACAGAAAAAAAGTCTTTCCCAAACTGTTGCCAAAAAGTTTAAAGCATACATTTATTAAATATAATTTATACATCTCTTAGTAATGATTGTGGGTAAAACAAACACCTAACTCGCTCTCCTCAATCGGGGCGGGGATCGGCATCAGTAGAGAGGAAGCGTAATGCAATCAGGTAATTGGGAAGAAAATGCATAAACAAAAAAAAAAAGCACAAATATTAAATAAATAAATTAAAAGTGTCCTACTGGGTTCTTACAGCATAACGTTTATGTCTAAATGCACTGTTATTCACTTCAAACCTCTTACTAGGTTAGCTGGTGATATTAATAATACATTCAATGTCTTAGTCACAAAGAACATCCTATGTCCTACATAGGGAGTAACTAAACCAAACAAAGGGGTCTTGTATGCTATTTGTGAAACAGCTATTTCGAATCTGCCTCTAATGGGTATTGATTTGATTATAAAATTCAATCCAATGTAAAAATGGTTTGTTTACCCCTAATAAGTCTTTGTTGAGACTACTGTGACACAGACAGACACACACAGGAATCCACTTAAAAGCAAGCTAAAAGCAAGTCCAAGTTTTATCATTGCCAAAAGTGCACTTGAACTTTAAAAAGGGTCTGTTCAAATAAATAGTGAAGCCACCATCAAGTCCACACAAAATTTACAAAGAAACATGAAAAGGTAAGACAAGACATGAAATAAAAAAGATTTTTGGACAAAAGAATGTGTTAAAAACACAATGGCACTTTTGATTTCAAATTTGATTTGTATGTACAAAAAAACAAAACCTCTTATACAGGAGGTATTCTACCTTATTTGCTTTTGTTTGTTTGTTTATTAGGATTTTAATGTCATGTATTCAACTTCATATCTTCAATTCATCTCACTTGCATGTCTTTGGACTGTGGGAGAAAACCCGAGCTCCCGGAGGAAACCCACACAGACACACAGGAAGGACCAAGACCACTCCACCTGGGAACTGAACTGGGTACCATCTTGGCAGCAGTGCTACCCACTGAGCCACAATGCCACACAAGATTTGCTTTTGTGATTTACTGCTGGTGCATATATCTACTTTCAACTGACACAAAAGGAACATAAAATTAATTGGGGGAAAAAGAATTCAGACATGACAGATTAATACAATTAATACTTGTAATTGTTGCCCATTAAGTCAAGTGTCTGCGGTATAAAATTATTAAAATTTTCCATAATTTTGTATCATTTGGGCTTATCATTTTGGCAAGCTGCTTTCAATTTCCCAAGGTTACAAGGGTCCTTTTACTAGACTTGCAATGGATACAATTTCAAATTATGATTTATTTAGGAGAATGGCTAGGTCTAAAGCGCACCTTCACCATCTTTAAAAAAAAAGAGTTATTTACATTTACATTTTTAACATTTAGCAGTCACTTTTATCCAAAGTGACTTACAGTACAGTGTGTGTCTCCCTGTACACAAAGCTGATCCGCATATGAACTTGCCTCGTGCAGGTGAAAAGATGCAGTCAGCTACTGCACACGTGTCAGAGGGGGTGTGTGCCAGTCTCGCTCTCCTCAATCAGGGCGGGGATCGGCATCAGTAGAGAGGAAACATAATGCAATCAGATAATTGGATACACTAAAAGTTGGGAGAAAAAGGGGAAAAAATGCATAAACAAAAATATATTAAAATATAACATAATATTTTATGATATGCAAAATGATGCAAAGTTATGGAAATTGGTAATAAGTTTATACCGCAGACACTTGACTTAATGGGCAACAATTACAAGAATTATTTGTATTAATCTGTCATGTCTGAATTCTTTTTCCCCCAATTAATTTTATGTTCCTATTGTGTCAGTTGAAAGTAGATATATGCACCAGTAGTAAATCACAAAAGCAAATCTTGGGTAGCATCGTGGCTCAGTGGGTAGCACTGCTGCCAACATGGTCCCCAGTTCAATTCCCAGGTGGAGTGGTCTGTGTCTGTGTGTGTTTCCTCTGGGAGCTCGGGTTTTCTCCCACAGTCCAAAGACATGCAAGTGAGGTGAACTGGAGATCTAAAATTGAACACATGACATTAAAATCCTAATAAACAAACAAAAGAAAAAACAAAAGTATACAATCTAGGCAATTGAGGGTTAAGGGCCTTGCTCAAGGGCCCAACAGCAGCAACCTGGCAGTGGTGGGGTTTGAACCAGCGACCTTCTGATTACTAGTCCAGTACCTTAACCGCTAGGCTATGACTGCCCTACATAGTTATTTGTAGCTGTATGATTTGGCTTGTGGGCGGCACGTTGGCTAAGTGGGTAGCACTGTCACCTCACAGTGAAAAAGTCCTGGGTTCGATCCTCAGGTGGGGCGGTTCGGGTCCTTCTGTGTGGAGTTTGCATGTTCTCCACATGTCTGCATCGGTTTCTTCCCACAGTCCAAAAACATGCAGTCAGGTTAATTGAAGACACTGAATTGCCCTATAGGTGAATGGGTGTGTGTATGTGTGTGTGTCTGCCCTGTGACTGGCGCCCTGTCCAGGGTGTTAGTGTGTGCCTTGCGCCCATTAAAAAGCTGGGATAGGCTCCAGTACCACCACCCCCCACGCGACCCTGATTGGATAAGTGGTTAAGAAAGTGAGTGATTTGGCTTGTAGAAATGTCCATCTACTGGAAAAAAGAGTAAACGCTACTCTAATATTTCACGATATAACAATTCTTTTTTAGCTTTGTTGTGTAATTCCAATTTTTTTAAACATGGGGCTGGAATATCACCAAAGGTTTGTCTAATTTGACTAATCCGAGCACATTGTTCCTAAAGTGTTCTGATTTGTTCACCAGCTTGTGAGCTAATTTTAGACCTGCATCCCTGTGCTTCATTTATTTATTTATTTATTTGTTTATGTGTGGGCTGTGGTACCGTTCATTACTTATAGTTTTCTGTGCATGCACTGTTTCTGTTTTGGTTCATTCTGCAACTATTTCCAGATGAGCTCCTGCCTTTTCATATTCTATAATTAATCTAAATCATATTTGCATGGTGTACCTGTCCGGGGACAAATCTGTCATTCAAATAACTTACCATTCTGGGATTATTAAAGAGGTATATTCTTGCTTTGGCTCTGTATATTTCCTGTAGATTTGTTTAATAACTCAAGCTTTGTTTAATAATTCAAGCTTTGTTTAATAATTTGAGCTTAATTAAAGTTTAAGTAAAGAACCCTAAGAATCTTATAAAATTCCTATAACATCATTGTTACTCTACTAGTTACATAAGCTTCAGATCCAATTAAGAAGCCACTTATTGCTATGCATCCTTTAGTGAGTGTTCCTTATTTTTTTGTTGCTGTCTCTCTTCTAATTAGTTTTTCTGGGTAAGTGGAAGAGTGGGTCGAAGTCCGGGCAGCATATTTTTCTGCAATCAAATTAAATTAGAGCCTTTTTTTAAAGATGCACTTGCAAACTCAAAATGGAATGCTCACTAGAGACCAATCAGGCAAAAAAAAGAGTTTTTATATGAACTACAAAAGTTATGGAAACCACCATAAACAGATAGGTGATTGGGAATTAGCTTTGATATTTGAATGTTTTCAGAGGCCCAAATTATTTACCCCTATATACAGCAGAGTGTATTTGCTCAGCTCTCTGTTGCATCCAAATTCTGAAACTACATTTTACAGATTACAGTTTACACATAGTGACTAGAACTAAGAAAAGAATCTAACTCTGCAGCTGTGTGGCACTCATTTTATCAGCTGTGCCACCTTGATGCCCACAAAATACAGCTTGTTGTATTACCAGTTCATGTTTCTTGTTACTTCAAGAGGTGACAGCACTTTCCTGAAATTTAAGCCATGTAAATTAAATAAAGATTTTGTAACAACAGCACAGTTTTAGTTCAGTAGGAATTATTAGCATGATTTTATGCATTTAAAATTACTAAGACTTATTAATCCTTAATACCCAATAATCAGTGCACCTTTTACTGCTAAATAATGTAGATCAGCAAACTGCTAAAAGCTTCAATTAATCATACTTAAAGGTATTTTATGATTACTATGACATTTGCTAACACTAAAATAGAGAATAATTAATATGATAAAAATGATGCATATAGACAGCAAAATAAGAGGAAGTCTCAGTAGTAGATTTCTCTGGCGGACTTGTTCATAAGATAACAAAATAAATACACTTTAGCAGGCATTAACAGACATTAAATATATAGAATTCATCAAATTAACCTAAATCACAGTACAACTCTATATACTTAAGTGCAAAAATGTGTATCTTTTATGGATTTTGAATAGAAAAAATGACATCTATTGAAAAATTTAGTAACAATAAAAGCTATTTCAAAGTATAAAAGTATACTTTATCAATTTTCATCCTACAGCAATTTAAAGGTTTTTATTTCAAGTTACTATAATAATAAACAAAAAAGCTTAATGTTGATCCTCTGTTTTCAAACCTGTGATCTACCATCATGTAACACATATTTCAAGAAGAATAAGCAAACATTGGCCAGGCTATGTTCTGTTCAAGCATGACTGTGTGGTGACTGTACAATTGAGGTCAAACTTAACCTAATATTGTTAATTATGTAATGTACACTGATCAGCCATAACATTAAAACCACCTCCTTGTTTCTGCACTCACTGTTCATTTTATCAGCTCCACTTACCATATAGAAGCACTTTGTATTTCTACAATTACTGACTGTAGTCCATCTGTTTTCCTGCATACTTTTTAGCCTGCTTTCACCCTGTTCTTCAATTGTCAGGACCCCCACAGGACCGGTGGTGGATGATTCTCAGCACTGCAGTGACAATGACATGGTGGTGGTGTGTTAGTGTGTGTTGTGCTGGTATGAGTGGATCAGACACAGCAGCGCTGCTGGAGTTTTTAATTACTGTGTTCACTTACTGTCCACTCTATTAGACACTCCTACCTAGTTGGTCCACCTTGTAGATGTAAAGTCAGAGACGATCGCTCATCTATTGCTGCTGTTTGAGTTGGTCATCTTCTAGACCGTCATCAAAGGTCACAGGACACTGCCTATGGGGCGCTGTTGGCTGGATGTTTTTTGGTTGGTGTACTATTCTCAGTCTTGCAGTGACAGTGAGGTGTTTAAAAACTCAGCATTACTGTGTTTTATCCACTCATACCAGCACAACACACACTAACACACCACCACCATGTCAGTGTCACTGCAGTGCTGAGAATGACCCACCACCTAAATAATACCTACTCTGTAGTGGTCCTGGGAGAGTCCTGACCATTGAAGAACAGCATGAAAGGGGGCTAACAGCGCATGCAGAGAAACAGATGGACTACAGTCAGTAATTGTAGAACTACAAAGTGCTTCTATATGGTAAGTGGAGCTGATAAAATGGACAGTTAGTGTAGAAACAGGGAGGTGGTTTTAATCTTATGGCTGATCTGTGTATGTTGTATAAAGTCCAGTGATGGCATAGTTACCTTGAAAAAGTAATCTGATTACTGATTACTCCTTTAAAAAGTAACTTAGTTACTTTATGGATTACTTGATTTTAAAAGTAACTAAGTTAGATTACAAGTTACTTTATTAGTTATATAATGCGGAATATTTCAAAGATATTCCTTTGCAATACTTTATCATTTGGCTGCCAACTTGTGTGTACTGATGAGACTCAATTGAATCCCAGAACATGCTAGTGTGAATGCATGGAAAACTAATTTTAATTTTCTTTCAAGAATATGATACAGACTGACCAACACTATTATGCTAAATCAGCATTGAAAATTGACTTTACTTTTAATAGCCTTCTACAATTCTTTTAAATAGAAGTGTTATTTACCTGCTATTAAATTGTTTTCCAACAAAATCCGCCCAATTTGGCGGATAATCGCCCAATCTGGCAACACTGGAATGCGCAGAGCCAGCTGGCGCTTTTACTCGTAGCCCGCCACGAATACTACTAAATAGTACTACTGTACTTCTGTAATTGTGTTGGTGGTTGACATTTATGTTGAGTGCATTACTGCACTGTTTTGGTGAAGAACTACTCATCTGAGGTGCGCTGCTCCTGCGTGCAGAAATGCTTCCGCAAAAAAATTGCCGGCAAAGCGGTAGTGGGGGGGCCAGGGGGGTGGCCGAAGATTACTTTATGGTGGCCATGGCAACCACTGGCCACCCCCTGGCTCCGCCCTGCCAAGAAGAAAGCAAAAATATCTTTTCACTAAGGAAAATGACAAAAATAGTAACGCACAGTAAATTGGATAAGTAACTTTAATCTGATTACTGGATTGGAAATAGTAACGCGTTAGATTACTCGTTACTGAAAAATGTGGTCAGATTAGAGTAACGCGTTACTAAGTTACGCGTTACAGACCATCAGTGATAAAGTCACTGTACTTGTGGCATGATCTATAAAATACTTCTTAGCAATTTAAATTTACAGTGCTTAATGACTTATTTCTGCCAATATAAATAGTGGTTAGTTTAACTGTACTCAATAAAAATAACATGAAACAGGAACCAAAAAACAAGCCTGCCATTACTTTGAAGCTACTGAAATGTATCATTGTTCACAGTTAAACAACCTCTAGACTAAGAGGTTGCCTTTGAGGGGTTTTCTATGTTTTTGCCATGCCTGTAAGGGTTTCCACTAGGTTCTTTTCTCTACCCTCTCCAAGAACATACTAAGTGGCTAGTCTCATTTACCCCTTAGTGTAAGTGACTGTGTTAACGCATGAGTGTGAGTTGCCCTGCAATTATCCTGTCCAGACCCACTACAACCCTGACCAAGAAGAAGCAGATTCTGAAAACAGGACTTTACATTCTTATTGTGGTTTATCTAAGAGAATTGGTTCAACAGCTACTCTTTCATTTGTAATTCATTAAAATTCCAGACCACAAACAGTCTTTAATTGTTTCATTATGCTTTTCTTACCTGCATTGCTGTTTAAATGTAGAGTGACAAACTGAAAGAAATTTTACTTCAATCATACAACTAAACAGTAGAACCGACAATTATAAAATGTCAGGCTAAGAATATAAAATAGAACTATTTTCTATATATACAGTACAATCAAACAGGTGATAAATAAAATACCCCCTAGTCAGTATTTTATTCTAAAAAGCTAGTAAAGAATAAAGCCATCATTTGCTCTCAAAACAGTTTTAGTCCTTGAAATGCTGTCATATTAGTACTGAATGTTTTGTATTGTAATGTTGGTGCAGTCTGCACTCCAGAACTGCTTAGGTTTAATGTCTGAGGAGCTCATAAAAGGAGCTTGATTTTCTTGCGGTGTTTATTAACCCATTGTCAAAAGATTAGCAATATGTATAGGGCAAGCTGTAGCCTAGTGGTTAGGGCACAGGACTGGTAATCCAAAGGTTGCTGGTTCAAGCCCCACCACTGCTACAGTGTATCACAAAAGTGAGTACACCCCTCACATTTCTGCAAATATTTCATTATATCTTTTCATGGGACAACACTATAGAAATAAAACTTGGATATAAGTTAGAGTAGTCAGTGTACAACTTGTATAGCAGTGTAGATTTACTGTCTTCTGAAAATAACTCAACACACAGCCATTAATGTCTAAATAGCTGCAACATAAGTGAGTACACCCCACAGTGAACATGTCCAAATTGTGCCCAAAGTGTCAATATTTTGTGTGACCACCATTATTATCCAGCACTGCCTTAACCCTCCTGGGCATGGAATTCACCAGAGCTGCACAGGTTGCTACTGGAATCCTCTTCCACTCCTCCATGATGACATCACGGAGCTGGTGGATGTTAGACACCTTGAACTCCTCCACCTTCCACTTGAGGATGCGCCACAGGTGCTCAATTGGGTTTAGTCCATCACCTTTACCTTCAGCTTCCTCAGCAAGGCAGTTGTCATCTTGGAGGTTGTGTTTGGGGTCGTTATCCTGTTGGAAAACTGCCATGAGGCCCAGTTTTCGAAGGGAGGGGATCATGCTCTGTTTCAGAATGTCACAGTACATGTTGGAATTCATGTTTCCCTCAATGAACCGCAGCTCCCCAGTGCCAGCAACACTCATGCAGCCCAAGACCATGATGCTACCACCACCATGCTTGACTGTAGGCAAGATACAGTTGTCTTGGTACTTCTCACCAGGGCGCCGCCACACATGCTGGACACCATCTGAGCCAAACAAGTTTATCTTGGTCTCGTCAGACCACAGGGCATTCCAGTAATCCATGTTCTTGGACTGCTTGTCTTCAGCAAACTGTTTGCTGGCTTTCTTGTGCGTCAGCTTCCTTCTGGGATGACGACCATGCAGACCGAGTTGATGCAGTGTGCGGCGTATGGTCTGAGCACTGACAGGCTGACCTCCCACGTCTTCAACCTCTGCAGCAATGCTGGCAGCACTCATGTGTCTATTTTTTAAAGCCAACCTCTGGATATGACGCCGAACACGTGGACTCGACTTCTTTGGTCGACCCTGGCGAAGCCTGTTCCGAGTGGAACCTGTCCTGGAAAACCGCTGTATGACCTTGGCCACCATGCTGTAGCTCAGTTTCAGGGTGTTAGCAATCTTCTTATAGCCCAGGCCATCTTTGTGGAGAGCAACAATTCTATTTCTCACAACCTCAGAGAGTTCTTTGCCATGACGTGCCATGTTGAATATCCAGTGGCCAGTATGAGAGAATTGTACCCAAAACACCAAATTTAACAGCCCTGCTCCCCATTTACACCCGGGACCTTGACACATGACACCAGGGAGGGACAACGACACATTTGGGCACAATTTGGACATGTTCACTGTGGGGTGTACTCACTTATGTTGCAGCTATTTAGACATTAATGGCTGTGTGTTGAGTTATTTTCAGAAGACAGTAAATCTACACTGCTATACAAGTTGTACACTGACTACTCTAAGTTATATCCAAGTTTTATTTCTATAGTGTTGTCCCATGAAAAGATATAATGAAATATTTGCAGAAATGTGAGGGGTGTACTCACTTTTGTGATACACTGTAGGTTGCTTCTGTTGGGCCCTTGAGCAAGGCCCTTTACCCTTAGTTGCTCAGACTGTATACAGTACTGTAAGTCGCTTTGGATAGAAGGCGTCTGCTAAATGCCGAAAATGAAAATGTATAGTGACAGTATTATTGTTTAACATGACAACATACTTAAGGAAAAGCATTTGCACCATGGTGTGCACCTAGAAATAGACAGCAGGCATAAATACTTACCACTAAAGTAGATAGTGCTACCCCATGTGTATTTTTGTGTATAGGTTGTCGAACAACAGCTAAACTGTCTTTCCCCTCTTTATGCAGCCTACTATGACAGGATGTGTCCACTTACACTTTTGCCATGCCACATTCTATTATTCTATTAATGGTGAGCTATGACTATACCTGGCATAAAAGAACAGCTGAGTTCAACATTATGTAAATGGACATTATATTCAAAGATTGACTGTCAATTTGCCATGACCAAGCTCAAAGGAACTGTTCCATGTACTTTTATTAAGTTCAGTCAAAGTAGCCTTATGTATATGAGCACAAAGGAATCACTAGGGAAGGAGCAAAAAAATAGCTTGCCACACCAAAAAAAACTTGTATTATTATAGGACATTCTATGCCTCACAGCAAGAAGGTCCTGGGTTCGATCCCCAGGTTGGGCGGTTCGGGTCCTTTCTGTGTGGAGTTTGCATGTTCTCCCCGTGTCTGCCTGTGTTGCCTTCACAGTCCAAACACATGCAAGTAAGGTGAATTAAAGATACAAAATTGTCCGTGACCGTGTTTGAGATTAAAATTGTGAACTGATAAATCTTGTGTAACCAGTAACTACAACCCCAAATAAGAAAAAGTTGGGACAGCATGAAAAATGCAAATAATAAAAAAGTTGCTTACATTTACTTTGACTTTATTTGATTGCAGACAGGATGAACCTGAGATATTTTATGTTTTGTCTGCTCAACTTCATTTCATTTATTAATAAACATCCATTCCTGCATTTCAGACCTGCAACACATTCAAAAAAAAGTTGGGACAGTAAAGCATTTACCACTTTGTAATGTTGCCATTTCTTTTTTACCACACTTAAAAGACGTTTTGGCACTGAGTATACCAAGCGATTTAGTGTTTCAGCTTTTATTTTGTTCTATTCTTCCTGCAAACAGTTTTAAGATGTACAACAGTACGGGGTCGTCATTGTTGCATTTTTGTTTCAAAATTCTCCACACATTCTCTATTGGGGACAGTTCAGGACTGCAGGCGGCCCGGCCAGTACCTGTACCCTCTTCTTCCGCAGCCATGCCTTTGTAATGTGTGCAGCATGTGGTTTTGCATTGTCTTGTTGAAAAATGCATGAATGTCCCTGGAAAAGATGACATCTTAAAGGCAGAATATGTTGCTCTAAGATCTCAATGTACTTTTCTGCATTAATGCTGCCATCACAGAAGTGTAAATGATCTTTACCAAGGGCACTGACACACCCCATACCATGACAGACCCTGGCTTTTGGACTTGTTGCTGATAACAGTCTGGATGGTCTTTTTCATATTTGGTCCGGAGCACACGGCGTCCATTTTGTCTAAAAAAGACCTTGAATGCTGATTCATCTGACCACAATACACGTTTCCACTGTGTGATGGTCCATCCTAGATGCCTTCGAGCCCAGAGAGGTCGACGCCGCTTCTGGACATGGTTAATATAAGGTTTCTTTTTTGCACAGTAACGTTTTAAGTGGCATTTGTGCATGTAACTCTGTATTATAGTGCTTGACAAATGTTTGCCAAAGTAATCCCTCACCCATGTGGTTATATCAGCTATTGTTGAGTGGCGGTTCTTGATGCAGTGCCATCTGAGAGATGGAAGATCACGGGCGTTCAGCTTAAGCTTGCACCCTTGTCCTTTACACACTGAAATTCCTCCTAAATCCTTGAATCATTTAATGATATTATGCACTGTAGAGGGAGAAATATGCAAATCCCTTCCAATCTTTCTTTGAGGTACATTGTTTTTAAACATTTCAATCATTTTCTCATGCATTTGTGGACAAATTGGAGATCATCTGACCATCTTTGCTTATCAAAGAGTCCTGGATGCTGCTTTTGTACCAAACCATGATTACAATCACCTGTTGACATCACCTGTTTGGAATCACATCATTATTTCATTACTATCCCTAAATTGCCCCCGTCCCAACTTTTTTTGGAATGTGTTGCAGGCCTGAAATGCAGTAATGGAGGTTTATTAACAAATGAAATAAAATTGAGCAGACAAAACATGAAATATCTCTGGTTCAAACTGTCTGCCATCAAATGAAAGTTAAAGTAAATGTAAGGAACACTGCATTTTTATTTTATTTGCATTTTCCATACTGTCCCAACTTTTTCTGATTTGGGGCTGTACCTGTCCTGTCATGAATGTGTAAAGACTGATTACACCTTTTATGTTCTAATTTCTTTAAATTCTCATTTGTATTTTTATTTGTTCGATCACTAAAAGCTGATTAAGCCACCAATTTAAATAGCAAAAAGCAGTCATAATAATTCACTGATGTTTTTTCTGTTCCCATTAAGTCTGTATTGTGTGATTTAATCAGCCTCTGTGTACAACACCACGCTTTTACATGCAGGCAGGTCGAGAGCTGTTTTTAGTGCTCTGTGGTAGAAATGCGCTGGTTTAAAAGGCTGCGTGACGTCATTAAACTTTTTAAGCGGATCGAGTCAGCAGAGGAGTAGCGGGAGCGCGCAGTGACGGGAGCGCGCAAATGCCTTCAGAAAGAGGCAGCGTGAACGGAAAACAGCGTCTTTACCTGTGAGTATTGTTTTCATATTTTGCTTTAAAAGTTTAAAATAATACACATGCCTGCTTTTGAGTTTGTTTTTGTCAACTTAATTTGCTTCACAATGTTGCGAAGTTGGGTATTTACCTGAAGAAGTAAGGTGACAGTTACAACTGTTCAGCACATACACTGTAGAGGTTAAAACATGATGATTTTTGTGCTGTGTTCGTAATACCAGACCTGCAAACTAAATACAGTTACTAATTGTTTATAAGGACTCAGCTGCCAAAGTACGAGAGTGTTTAAGCATGTAAAGTTCCGTACTATTTAATAATAATCGCATAAAGGTTGATTATTTTAAAGCAGCTCAGGTGCACTTATAGATGAAGCAGAAAGCAGTTTGGAATTCATCCACTAAATATCAGATTTTTTCTGATGTGATATGGCAGGATTGTTTGCAGTAAAACGAATACTCACAATCAAGGGTGCTGCCAGGTTTTTACTGGGCCCCATGAAAATTAGAAGAACCAGAATCACGTTATTTTGATTCACATACGTTATACATACACTGATAAGGCATAACATTATGACCACCTTGTTTCTACTCTCACTGTCCATTTTATCAGCTCCACCTACCATTTAGAAGCACTATAATATAAGTATTTCTACAATTACTGACTGTAGTCCATCTGGTTTTCTACATACATTTTTAACCTGCTTTCACCCTGTTCTTCAATTGTCAGGGCCCCCACAGGACCACTACAGAGCAGGTATTATTTGGGTGGTGGATGATTCTCAGCACTGCAGTGACACTGACATGGTGGTGGTGTGTTAGTGTGTGTTGTGCCGGTATGAGTGGATCAGACACAGCAATGCTGATGGAGTTTTTTAACACCTCACTGTCACTGCTGGACTGAGAATTGTCCACCAACCAAAAACTTCCAGCCAGCAGCGCCCCGTAGGCAGCGTCCTGTGACCACTGATGAAGGTCTAGAAGATGACCAACTCAAACAGCAGCAATAGATGAGCGATCGTCTCTGACTTTACATCTACAAGGTGGACTAACTAGGTAGGAGTGTCTAATAGAGTGAACAGTGAGTGGACATGATATTTAAAAAAAACCCAGCAGTGCTGCTGTGTCTGATCCACTCATACCAGCACAACACACACTAACACACGCACCTAAATAATACCTGATCTGTGGTGGTCCTGTGGAGGTCCTGACCATTGAAGAACAGGGTATGTAAAGAAACAGATGGACTACAGTCAGTAATTGTAGAACTACAAAGTGCTGATAAAATGGACAGTGAGTGTAGAAACCAGGAGGTGGTTTTAATGTTATGTACATACGTATGTTACACAAACGAGGAATGTGTTTTGGTGGTACACATAATAATACACATATATGACATGTAACATATTTAACAGACCAGGCAGCACGCAGACTGTTAACAAGTATTTAACCAAGGGAACAACTGTGGTTAAGAAGTGTTACAGCTCTGGGGGAAAAGCTGTTAGTATGTCTGGTTGTGTTTGTTTTGATTGCCCTGAGTCTTCTGTCAGATGGAAGTGTTTGAAAAAGGTGACGTCCAGGATGAGAGGGGTCTGCTGTAATTTTGCCAGCGTGCTTCAGCACTCTGCTGTTGTAAATGTCCTGGAGTGTTGGCAGACTACATCCAATGATCCTCTCCGCTGTCCTGATTATACGCTGGAGTTTGGCTCATTCTTGTGATGTGGAGGATCCAAACCAGATGGTAGCAGATGATGTGAAGATGGACTCGATGACTGTTGTGTAAAACTGGATCAGCAGACTCTGTGGCAGGTTGAATTTCCTCAGCTGTCTCAGGAAGAACATTCTCTGTTGAGCCCTCTTGGCAATGGAGAGTGTGTTCCTTTCCCACTTCAGGTCTCTGGATAAGGTGGTGCCCAGGAACTTAAGTGACTCCACCATCGAGACCATAGAGCCATTAATTGTGAGGGAGGGTAAGGAGGGGGGGTTGCACCTGAAGTCCACCACCATCTCTACAGTCTTTTGCTTGTTGATCAGCAGGTGGTTGCTGCTGCTTCTTTCTGTAGGCAGACTCATCACCATTGGCTATGAGGCCCACCAACAGTGGTGTCATCAGCAAACTTAAGGATCTTTACAGCTGGTTCCTTAGAAACACAGATCACACCACCAGCCCAGGCCATGGCAACCCTGAAATTATAACACTGTGCAGACATGCATGCAACATTGTGCATACAGTGAAATTCACTATTTGATGCAAAATGATATCCTCTATTAAAATGCTAAAGTCCATCTTTTACAGTTTAAAGTTAATTTTAATGGTAAAAGTCTTGAATGGAATTTCTTTCTTTATGTTAATAAATAAAATAAAATAAATATAACAAATATACATTCACCTATTTAAGTAAATTAGCATTATTGTCTAAAGAATTGTAAAAATAAAAAATAAAATAAAAACAGTAGCAGATTTTTGGACGAATTATGTATATCCATAGGTTTCTTCCACTGTGGGTCTTGATTGTGCGCAACAAATTTTATGGCAACCCAGCCTTTACTTTGGAATGTATCTCAGTCTTGTTTTCCAAGACTATTGGCTTGTGATCCAATATACAGACTGGAGTCAGCCTAGTTTGTTGATATGGGGATGGGAAGACAGGGCTGCTGAGCCTGAAGCTGCATCTGTTGCGCCTGGCATCAGGAACAACTCATTTAGTATGAATAGCTCGTTAAACTTTGCCTTCATTGATTAATTGTTGGCCAAAAGAACAGCGAAATAAATGCTCTGAATGTTTCTGTTAACAAATGTTAGAGGAGCAATAGTAGCAAAAAAAGACTACATTTCTAATTTCCACCATTCACATAGGTCAATTTCCACCATTCACAGACTACCCCCTCACCCTTAGTTTTCTCTGTCTTAGGTCCCCTTTTTCTATTTTTAGTAGCCAGGTTTTTCTTTAAAGTGAGACATGAGGCTGCTTATTTTCAGTTCACAGCTAGGAAATATTGTTTATGTTTGGTTTGTCTGTAAAATCTTTTGGAAATCTTTTCTTTCCTCATTGGTCAGTTAAATAAAGATTTAAGAGAATTCAAGAAACAATATAATACAATCACATATTCTTTTTAGAGCATTTTACAAAATGCCACTACTTTTTTGGAAATAGGGTTGTATGTATTTTTAAATTACCTAGCTAAATTTAAAGTGATTTTCCCGTCTTTTGACTTATGAAGACAAGCAAAACAAAGTGACAGAGAAAATATCCCAGATTTTTATTGTAGAGCTGTTGTTGACAGTTAAAACTTTTATGCATTTGTAATATAAAATGTTTTCAGTTTCAAAATCCTTTATAAATGATGATTCTGGTGCAGTTTATTGCTTATTGTTTTGTGTAACTGTTGTATTTGCTGCATTTAAGTTGTCTTGCAAGGCTGAAAACAATATAGAATAGCAGTGACCTCCAATCACCCAGATGGCACTGCATGCCTCTGTAATGAATAAAACTGTATGGACTTAAAATACTTCAGAAAATCCTTGTCAGTAAACACAATTTCTTGCTGCATCTGCAAGTGCAATTTAACATTTTTCTATACCAAGCAAAGCTATATATTAACAAGGTCCAGAAATGCCACTGAAGTGAAAACGTTTGCAGTGGTCTGACCAGTCCACCTCTATATTAGTGCCAGTAGTATGGGTAACTTGCACATCTGTGAAGACACCAGTAATGCTGTGGGGCTATCTATGCATTTTCAAGCAATAAATGCTTCCATCTACGTCCCTGCTTGTTTCAGCAAAACAGTGCCAAGCCAGGATTTGCGACTCATTGATGTCTGTTTTATTTTTCATAATTTCCATGGTCCCAACGTCTTAAAAATTGGGGTAGTGTTATTTAATTTAAATTAAAAAGTCTGGTTAGTTGCACTTTGAAGTGAACTTAATTCTGTAAACAATAAAGACAATGATAAAATATATGTTATAGTCAGAATGTTGGTTGTTAGGGTTCATATTATGAAAATCTTACTATTTGTACAAAATAGCTAAATGAATTCATATCTCAGCTCTAGGCTTTAGAGGTCTTATAGTTTATACACAGGTGAAAGTTAAATAAACTTTCTGCTTCCTTCAGCAATTTTACTCCTTTGTAGAAATTTAATGCTTTGACCTAGATTTTGGCTTCCAACCCCCAGCTGTGGTCTAGACAAAATTTTGTCTGTTTGTGTATATTTTTGGTGAGGATGTCCTTGAAAGGGCAAATGTGATGAGAGAAGGGAAGATTTCCGAATCTCAAGTTGGCTTAATGGCCTTAAATTTGGCAGCTAGTGTTGGCAGTGACAATCTTCTCTTTTCCCAAACACACCTTTAATGTCTGTTTTGAGTGTCTTGATGACTTAACAGTAAACAAGAATCAGGATTGATATAATAAATAAATAAAAAGTCTATCAGGGGGTCTATATTATTTATGCTTCTGAAACACTGTAGCGAATCTGATGGTGCTTTTTTCTATTTAGCTCCAGTGCTTAATTACCCATGAATAATTTCTATATGCATACTTGGACTGTGTACTTATCTTAAACTGCCATAAAATTAATTGTACTCTTGAAAATATGTGACTGTTATCTAATGAACAATAATACACAGACGTATTTGCATAGGCTACAATAACAAATCAGAATGAGTAGTTCCAGTGTTGAGTATTACAGTTTTATTAAATCTGTACATACTGTCAGCTTTAAATTTATCTGCCCCAATGGTAAAGATGGTTAAAATGCTTAAATGTACAAATTATTAAAGCACCTCCATATGAAGAACTTTAATGCAGAATGTACTTGCAAACATTATAGCACTTAATATTATATTATATACAGTGTATCACAAAAGTGAGTACACCCCTCACATTTTTGCAAATATTTGATTATATCTTTTCATGGGACAACACTATAGAAATAAAACTTGGATATAACTTAGAGTAGTCAGTGTACAACTTGTATAGCAGTGTAGATTTACTGTCTTCTGAAAATAACTCAACACACAGCCATTAATGTCTAAATGGCTGGCAACATAAGTGAGTACACCCCACAGTGAACATGTCCAAATTGTGCCCAAATGTGTCGTTGTCCCTCTCTGGTGTCATGTGTCAAGGTCCCAGGTGTAAATGGGGAGCAGGGATGTTAAATTTGGTGTTTGGGTACAATTCTCTCATACTGGCCACTGGATATTCAACATGGCACCTCATGGCAAAGAACTCTCTGAGGATGTGAGAAATAGAATTGTTGCTCTCCACAAAGATGGCCTGGGCTATAAGAAGATTGCTAACACCCTGAAACTGAGCTACAGCATGGTGGCCAAGGTCATACAGCGGTTTTCCAGGACAGGTTCCACTCGGAACAGGCTTCGCCAGGGTCGACCAAAGAAGTTGAGTCCACGTGTTCGGCGTCGTATCCAGAGGTTGGCTTTAAAAAATAGACACATGAGTGCTGCCAGCATTGCTGCAGAGGTTGAAGACGTGGGAGGTCAGCCTGTCAGTGCTCAGACCATACGCCGCACACTGCATCAACTCGGTCTGCATGGTCGTCATCCCAGAAGGAAGCTGACGCACAAGAAAGCCAGCAAACAGTTTGCTGAAGACAAGCAGTCCAAGAACATGGATTACTGGAATGCCCTGTGGTCTGACGAGACCAAAATAAACTTGTTTGGCTCAGATGGTGTCCAGCATGTGTGGCGGCGCCCTGGTGAGAAGTACCAAGACAACTGTATCTTGCCTACAGTCAAGCATGGTGGTGGTAGCATCATGGTCTTGGGCTGCATGAGTGTTGCTGGCACTGGGGAGCTGCAGTTCAATGAGGGAAACATGAATTCCAACATGTACTGTGACATTCTGAAACAGAGCATGATCCCCTCCCTTCGAAAACTGGGCCTCATGGCAGTTTTCCAACAGGATAACGACCCCAAACACAACCTCCAAGATGACAACTGCCTTGCTGAGGAAGCTGAAGGTAAAGGTGATGGACTAAACCCAATTGAGCACCTGTGGCGCATCCTCAAGTGGAAGGTGGAGGAGTTCAAGGTGTCTAACATCCACCAGCTCCGTGATGTCATCATGGAGGAGTGGAAGAGGATTCCAGTAGCAACCTGTGCAGCTCTGGTGAATTCCATGCCCAGGAGGGTTAAGGCAGTGCTGGATAATAATGGTGGTCACACAAAATATTGACACTTTGGGCACAATTTGGACATGTTCACTGTGGGGTGTACTCACTTATGTTGCCAGCCATTTAGACATTAATGGCTGTGTGTTGAGTTATTTTCAGAAGACAGTAAATCTACACTGCTATACAAGTTGTACACTGACTACTCTAAGTTATATCCAAGTTTTATTTCTATAGTGTTGTCCCATGAAAAGATATAATAAAATATTTGCAGAAATGTGAGGGGTGTACTCACTTTTGTGATACACTGTATATATTATATTTCTTAATATTTGTCAGTTCATAGGTCCTCTTTTGTGGACTTTTTTAGCTTACTCTACAGCAACAGCAGGGGTGCCCACCTTTTGTGGATTGGGATCTACTATTTCAGTCGACAGGTCATTGCGATCTGCTTTTTAAAAAGGTTCGCCTCATCGCTTCAGTTGCCTATATTGATATTCAGCTTTACAGGGCAAGCGACTGAAAAATCACGCTAACCTTATTCTGATTATTTGCACTGGATGGTGTCAGCCAGGTGTTCATCAGTAAGCGTGGACCGATATTTAGACATTAATTAATATTTAGATATTAAATGTATGTGGGAAAAGGCTGTTTCACATAAGTAGGTTCATCCAAAAAATTCATTTTTATATGTTTGGACATTTTACCTCAGCCAGCAAGTTCCAAAATTGTCAGCAGAGGCCCTTGACTTCATATGAATGTCAGATTGAAGGGTTAAAATTCTCCGTCAGCTTTTTCCAAGTATGAATGAGTCCAAGTCTTTGCAGTGTTATTGCCCGAATAGAAGCGTTTTTGTTTTCTTTGTGCTTGGTTGCGCACTCATCTTCACAAACAGTGTAGGTTACAAGAGGAAAAATGCAACTGGCTACTGATGAATGAAAACTTTCTACAGTAGATTTGCAGTGCTTTAGGTGGGCTGAGGCGTAGCTGTGGTACCAAACCGCAAATTAAAGAAACAGTGGCCACATTTCATGTGAATCACGTTGACCTGTTTGAGGGAGGTGTGATCTACCAGTGTGCACTGTGCGATCGACGTATTGGGCATCCCTGCTCTACAGGTTTGGTCCAGTGTGGTATAGGTCAGAGGACTGAAGTGGTCATAGGAAAGGTTTTATTCCAATAATATATGTGTGGATTTAGACCTCTTCTTTGTGTCAGTATTCTGTTCCAAAAATGAAAAGAAAACTACATAAATTGTCTAAGAAAGGTGTTGGGCCAGCACAAACCAAACACACTGAGTGTTTGTTTCCAAAATGTTTCTATTTACACTCACTAAGCTGTTTATTAGCTGGAACAATCAGATATTCTTAATTCATTGATTATTTTATAAGCTACACCTACCATCCAGATGAACTTGTGGGTTTGCAATTACTGACTGTTCCCCATTTATCAGTGAAAATGAACAAATGTTATTTGGGTGGTGGGACATTTTCAGTACTGCAATAAAAGTGTTTGTTGTACTTGTACTTAGGGCTGTCGCGCTAACCGCAATTTTGAAATATCGCGGTATAGACCAGCCAACCGCAGGGCATGCCAAGCAACCGCAACACCGCGATATTCACATTTTTTCTTTCTTTCTTCTCCTTTTTTTTATTGTTGCAGGTCCATCTTGTTTTATACGCTTACATTCGTGCGTAATAAATGTTAAATAAATTCATAATGAAAATGAGCTAGGAGCGACATTTTCCCGCAACCTGTTCTCATGCGTTGCTGCTGAGTGTCGGGCTTTGTGTTTTAAAATGTAAACAATCGCAACAGGAATTATAGGCAAGTTTATTAATGATTAAATTGAGTTCACACTCAATAAATACTTGTAATTTAGACTATATTTAAACAGCCTTGGCGAACTAAAACACTTAATGACGGTTAATATAGCATTGCAGCCTGCAGATTCTCTCTTGCTGGCTTGCTGGAATGATTTAAATGCATTTTTTCGTTGAATAAAAATTTATTGAAACGAATAATAACTTGAAACGTAGTATATATTGTTATGTTAATTATACCTACTAAATAGATGGTTAATAGTGGCGCGATAACCAGGCTAGACTTTCTCTGATCTCTAAAGTCGCATGCAGGTTCAGTACATCTACAGTGTATTAATGCAACGAGCACCATCAGAGAGGGTTTTAGTGCCGAGGGGAACATCACTACCCCACTCAGATCCTCTCTAAAACACATCAGGTGAACATGTTGGTTCGTCTAGCGCGCATGATAACGCAGGTTTAAACTCTTACAGACTTTATTCTTTATTCTATTTTTTTACCATATTTTGATTAGATGTGCATTTAAAATATTTAGCCTAAACACTTTTTTTTTGTTTCACAGTGTATATCTAACCTAGGCTAGAAGCTTATTTAAACCTTTTTTTAATAGAGAAAAGACGCGCATCCCTGCTCTGTTCTGTATTTAACAATAGCCTAAACACGCATTTCATTGGTCTTAAAGCCGTCTCATCTTTGTCATTATAAAGCAATAATATATCGAATCATAGCCTAACAATAAAGCTTGTTTATATAGCTCTAAAATCCAGATCAATTAAGTAATTTTCAAAAACAACAAAAAAATGGCGATATAACCGCATACCGCGATATTGAGACAGGCTGAATACCGCAAGGGGAAATTCTGTCACCGCGACAGCCCTACTTGTACTTAAGTGTAAAAGTGTTTTTTATTTTATTTTATTCATTCTTAATGCTGGGAGGGGAATAGTACACCAACCAAAAACACAAACCCAGCAGCAGTCTTTGATATAAAGTGTCCACTGATTAAAGACTAAAATCTCAGAAGGGAGTGTAAACAGAGTGTGTTTTTAATAAAAATGCTAGTGCGTTTAAAGAGTTTTAAAAACAGCATTAAAAATATATACCCACAAAAAGCATCTGTATAGTTGATAGCATTTACATACATTTAGGGGCATTTACATTTAGGGGCAGCTGTAGCCTAGTGGTTAAGGTGCTGTGGTCCAGTAAACAGAAGGTTGCTGGTTCAAACCTCACCACTGCCAGGTTGCTGTTGGGCCCTTGAGCAAGGCCCTTTACCCTCAATTGCTTAGATTTTATAGTGTCACAGTACTGTAAGTTGCTTTGGATAAAAGTGTCTGCTAAATGCTGAAAATGTAAAATACATACACCGATGAGGCATAACACTGATTATCTCTTCATCACGGCACCTGTTAGTGGGTGGGATATATTAGGCAGCAAGTGAACATTTCATTCTCAAAGTTGATGTTAGAAACAGGACAAATGGGTGAGCGTAAGGATTTGAGCGAGTTTGACAAGGGCCAAATTGTGATGGCTAGACGACTGGGTCAAAGCATCTCCAAAACTGCAGCTCTTGTGGGGTGTTTCCAAGCTGCAGTGGTCAGTATCTATCAAAAGTGGTCCAAGGAAGGAACAGTGGTCAACCGGCGACAGGGTCCATCCCTACACTTAGAAACATATCCTTAGATTCTGACGCTATTTAAGTCTTTCAAATGACAGGTAGTGAGGGTGAAGTAAACTCCCAAAACTGTTCTTTTGCTCAATTTGCTTGCTACTAGGGTCAATTTGGAACAATTCACTAAGTGTTGCAACCAGGACAGGTTAGGCAGTATTGACTGTGGTACTTGTCAGCCCTTTTTTTTATTTCTGTAGCCTGTTGGTGCTACAACAATGTCTTTAAGTAACCACAGCAGCTTTATATTGCAAGAAAGCTAAGCAATGACAAATGGGAGTTTATGCTAGTGCTTCACAGAAAGTTACAAAGATATTTAGATCATTGTCTGAATACTTTTATGTTCAGTGTTTAACTGATACCTAAAGATAGACCTTTTTTTTTTGGCAAACTTATATCAACCACAAATTTTGTTGTGAGGCTGTTTTCAATTGAAACCCAAAGCCATGTTGCATGAGCAATCCATAGCAAAGTCTTTGTGTTCCCTGCAGTTAAAAGATCAGAAATAACCTAAATGTGTACCTGTTACATTATGTATAACATGCTCTGACTACTGCAAACAGAGAGATTGTTAGGTAAACCCCTCTGTGTGCTATTAAATAATTCTCATTATTTTGTGTGGGGGATGAGATTAGCAGTCAGAGAGATGTGCTTTGTTAAAAAAAAAAAAAGAGTAAAATGTTTAAAGATTTATATTTTGTAACCGAAGGGAGTAGAGTGCTGCATAATCTAAAATTAAATGTTTTCTTATATGGTTATTAAATCCATATAATCTGTAAATAAGAAGATTATCACATACACATTAGTCATTCGATCATTGTAGATATGCCCGTTGAACTTATTGACCGATCAGCCATAACATTAAAACCACCTCCTTGTTTCTACACTCACTGTCCACTTTATCAGCCCCACTTACCATATAGAAGCACTTTGAAGTTCTACAATTACTGACTGTAGTCCATCTGTTTCTCTACATACTTTTTAGCCTGCTTTCACCCTGTTCTTTAATGGTTAGGACCCCCACAGGACCACTACAGAGCAGGTATTTTTTAGGTGGTGGATCATTCTCAGCACTGCAGTGACACTGACATGGTGGTGGTGTGTTAGAGTGTGTTGTGCTGGTATGAGTGGATCAGACACAGCAGCGCTGCTGGAGTTTTTAAATACTGTGTCCACTCACTGTCCACTCTCCTACCTAATTGGTCCACCTTGTAGATGTAAAGTGAGAGACGATCGCTCATCTATTGCTGCTGTTTGAGTTGGCCATCTTCTATACCTTCATCAGTGGTCACAGGACACTGCCTACGAGGTGCTGTTGGCTGGATATATTTTTGGTTGGTGGACTATTCTCAATCCAGCAGTGACAGTGAGGTGTTTAAAAACTGCAGCAGTGCTGCTGTGTCTGATCCACTCATACCAGCACTAACACATCACCACCATGTCAGTGTCACTGCTGTGCTGAGAATGATCCACCACCCAAATAATACCTACTCTGTAGTGGTCCTGTGGGGGTCCTGACCATTGAAGAACA
This sequence comes from Trichomycterus rosablanca, assembly GCF_030014385.1. Classification (NCBI taxonomy): domain Eukaryota; kingdom Metazoa; phylum Chordata; class Actinopteri; order Siluriformes; family Trichomycteridae; genus Trichomycterus; species Trichomycterus rosablanca. Next base: position 33,407,556 of record NC_085993.1, read on the forward strand.
ACATGAAAGGGGGCTAAAAAAAGCATGCAGAGAAACAGATGGACTACAGTCAGTAATTGTAGAACTACAAAGTGCTCCTATATGGTAAGTGGAGCTGATAAAGTGGACAGTGAGTGTAGAAACATGGAGGTGGTTTTAATGTTATGGTTGATCGGTGTATATGCCTGCACAAACTTGCCATCAGTAAATGTATTTTTAGAGGTATATGCAAACCCCCCCCCACCACCACAAAACAAACCTTCAAAATATTGAGTATAAACAGTATTAAAAAGTCTGTTATAGGCTGTGGTCCTGTGAGTAGACTTGAAAGAATAGCACTCTGAAATGGAACCACCCACAGCAGCTGTTTGCACTTTTGTTTAAATCTGATTTGAGGTACACTGTGAAAGAACAAATTGTGAGCTGCTTCAAACAGTACTTTGAGAAGCACTCAGGTGTTGCAGCACACTTCTGAGATTTAAAAAGTCTCACTGGCTACTCTTGCTCCTTTTACAACTGGAACCTTGTTCAGGATATACAGTAGCAGTTAATGTAATCATATGACCACCCTTCTAACTTTGACTATGGTTAATTACCAGAAGGTCCTTTGACTTCTATAAATTGTGAGGTGGCTCATCCTACAGTGTATCCTGATGTCATCTTTTTTTGCACCCAATAATGATTAAGCCCTTCCAGGATTACTTTTTATGTGGCTTGATTCATGCATGCCAATCTGACTAACCAGCCTTGATGAAGCACCCCCAGATCATCCCCATTTTTTCACCAAATTTTACAGTAGTTGTGAGACACTTTACTTGTAGGTCTTTCCAGGACTTTGTCTAACTGTAAGATTACTTGGAGTTGGCCCAAGCTGAAAATTAGACTCATTAGAAATAATGACCTTACTCCAGGCTTCTACAGTCAAATTTTTACAGTCTCTTACAAACCTCAGACTGTCTCCTCTTTTGTTTCTTATTGATGAATGGCTTTTTTGCTGCTTTGCGATAGCACCTGGATGCACTGTAGGATGATCCCACATACAGCAGCTGAAGGACCTGCTGGTAATGTCCTGGTACCAGATACCACAGGACTTCTTCAGATGTCTTGTGAAGTTCATGTCTCTGTGGGTCAGAGCTCATTTTAAAAGCATATGAGGCAATTGGTCCTAATATTTTGGCTTAACACAGTTCAGCTTTTAAAACAACAGTCATAAAACGACACTGGCATGGCTTGGTGCAAGTCTCTGAATGCCCTTACCTAAAACCTCTCAAACAGCTGTGGAAAGTTTTAAAGATGACAGCTGAGCGATGATCACTATCGAGTCTGACAGCTTCAAAAAATGTTGTGAAGAATAAACTGCCCAAATCCAGGTGTGCAAAGCCAGAAGTTTCAGAAAATGATGGCTGATCGTTTATTATAGGCAATTTCCGGTATGGCCTAATACACAAGGTGTCTGTGCCAATGTTACTAATTCAGTGATACCTTGTAACTCAACGTCCCCTAAACTCGAAATCTTTAAGACTCCATACCCTGCATCGAGAAATTTGTACCCTTAAATTTGACGTGTGTGCGATGTAAACATGTAGTTACATGCGATATAGTATTTTTTATTGATTTTAATTGTATTTCAGTATTTTTGATATTATATTTGTGTTATTTTCAGAGTATAGGTTTTAAACTAACCTCATATTTTTACATTAACCTAAAATATATGCAGTTCCATGGGACCATGGATTAACAGGTTTCCCATACATCCTTATGGAAAAAAAAACCTTGAAACTCAATGTCTTTTAAACTCGACACCACTCCCAGAACCAAGTGACATCAAGTTTCAAGGTACCACTGTACTCCTGCTTTTTCCTGGTCAGGGTTATTGTGGGTCTTATTTCTTGGGGAAACACTTGGTGCAAAACAGAAAGACCCTGGGATTTGGCCATCCCATAGACCTAGTCAATTTTGCAGATGCCCAGCCAGCCCCACTGTGCCACCCAATTGCCCTCGTACTGATAGGATTTTTAACACTTAAGTTTATCTTTACTCTAGTTTTATATTTTTTCAGTTTGTGTCTTTAGAGTTTTTAACACTTTTGTTTCAGACATTTGTAAGTTTCACTTCTCCCAGTATTGAGGTCATGAGGAGCGTGACTGGCTGGTTCTGAGTTCCCTCTCTAATTCACAGGGTTTTTGCAGATGTTAAAGGTTCACGTTTGCTGCAAGTGTGCCATCTCATGTTTTGCACTTTATATGCTAATGAATGAGAAACTCTCTTTTAGTAGACTTTGCTGCAAATTCAGTTTAACATTACTTCTGCAAGGATGACTATCTTCGAAAGTAGTTCAAGAACTCTCATTTCATCTTAGCCAGATATATTTATTATTGGTGTAGTGTGATGTTCTTCTGTCTCAGATGACATTTTGTGGCTGTTGATAATGATGGCACCACAGCAATTCTGTACTTCTGTTTTTGTTTTATTCCTTAGTGAGTAGTAGGGATGGAGAGGTATTAGTAACAAATATAAATGCAATCATTACAAAAATACGACTTTGCTTTTCCATAGCCACATGCTGAATATGTGCTATAATGAAAACTAAAAGATCCACTGCATGGATTTAATGTCACTCGACCTCTTAAAAGAACAAAGAATACATGTAGTTTTGCATTTAAAAAATGAAATGCTAAAGCATTGAATACAGATCAGCTTGAAATGAAATCAACTCACATCTGTATTACATTTCACTGTGTGATGCTTTGAATGTGCCAAAAGAAAACACTGTGCAATCATTGTATTTCAGTCCAAGCAGTGGGGTACAAAAAGTAATCATTGCCCAAGTTATGTTATTTGGGTTTGTAATGAGTAGGGGCCTACTAAATTCACTGGAAAATGTGCTTAATTTCATGGACCTCATTTTTCAAAAATAATTTTTAAAGAAAAGTGCCACATTTCACATCAGTCATTAAATAACACTCATGAATGTGAACTAGAACATCAGGAGTCATTGCGAGGCTCTGTCTCACTCGTCTGTGTTTTCACACCCCCCCCCCTCTGCGTCCACAGAATTGGTTGTGAGTTTTCCAGACTCAGTTACCTGAGTAGTGTTTTTAGCTGCTTTGACATCTATAGCATTTTGACTAACCGATTGCCAACTGAATTGTCGTAGGATTGCTGGTGTAACAGACTTTTCTGGGGTGTAGTGTACTGACAATGTTTGATGTATGTGTTTATGGATTGAGTGCATTTTGTCCCCTTGAGGATTCCATAATCAGTGGAAAAGTGTACTTCTCGAAACACATGATAATCTCTCTGTAGTCTGTGCTGCGCCTCAAAGAACAAGCCAGTAAAGTATTATGCTCATTATTGTTTGTCTATGTACAGTTTATTTCTTACTTTATGAACTCAGCAAACAATAAAGACGCTCGATTACACCCAGGACTGCCTCATAGTGCAGTTTAAGCAGTAAACGTAAGGCACTTGAACGCTATGCGAATGAAAAAAACGTTAAATTGTTGGGCATTAGTAATGAGGCACCTAAATGACAACATTTAAGACAGTGTTACGAAAGGACATATGGAAGGACTCAGCAGACAACATCACAACATGGATTGCAATATCAGGGACTAGTCTGCTACAAACTAGACTGCTGCCTTAAAGGAAGCTGACCCACCTGTGTAGCCAACCATTGCAAAGCGATGATGGCATAGTGACGTGCCATGAGTGGGTGCAGGTTTGTCTATGGGGAGTAATATTTTGTATTCATAAAAATGTATAATTTAGCGCCCAGGTGGCTAGCACACCAACACAAAGTTTCTGAACTCCTCGGTTCGAAACCCAGTGTTGCCACCGGTCGGCTGGGCGTTATCTGGAGGCCATAATTGGCAATGCCTGCAGCAGATACTAATTGGCCACCTTATCTGCAGAGTGGGGACCGGACTGTGTGTGGTTGGGTGGGTCTTCATACGCTGTGTAAGGACCCTGATTGGCGGAAGAAACGCCTGTGCAGAATGCAGGAGCGAGAAGAGGAGGGCTGTACACGTGTCGGAAGAGGCGTGTAAAGCGACGTGCTCTCCTTGCAATGCAATCTGGTATCTCTCAGCAGCAAAAGAGAAATTGAGTACGCTAAATTGGGAGGAAAATGGGGAGAAAATGCATTTGGATTGGCTGCTCTCTTGATTGCATCTAGGTACAAGTCAGTGAATAAATTAATCGTGTGTGTTAAGTTAATAATGCTTAACTTACAATTTCTGGTTTGAATTCAATAACTACAGTATAGCTTAATTTGTGTATGTTTGCATTGATCTGACTTTAGTATCACACGTGGTGTTTTATGGAGTGTGTCATATTTAAACCTTGCTAGCATGTGTATCTGTCTGTACTCTGTGATGAAGTAATACTTTACTCCAGTCAGGATTAGCAATAGCTTTGAACCTTCAATGTAAGGGGTTTGACAGTGGAATGGTTTGTTTTCCCTCATTTTTCCCTCATCAGCTGACTTTATAAACCTTGTTATGCTGGGAAATCCTTGTGCTTTAGAGACATATGGTAAACCAGTAGGATTTTATAAAGTAATAACTATTTTGTATGCAGTTGGAAGTTACAGCCACATGCTGTGTGTGGAGCAGAATGAAAATTTACAATGCAGATGAGTTGCTGAAATAGTAGAATGAATTAATGTGGGAGTGAGCAATTTTTAAACAATTTATTTTCATGTTTTTTCACTGCTTTACCCTGGTCATGGTTATAATGGGTCCCCCAAACAAGGCAACAGAACAGTAAATAACAGAGTAAGTAACACATAAATTACACTTTTTTGGATACACTTCCAATTGTTTAGTTTTTGGCTCTAAAATGATTGAACCCCAAATGTCTGTTTCTCTGCATGCTTTGTTAGCCCCCTTTTATGCTGTTCTTCAATGGTCAGGACTCTCCCAGGACCACTACAGAGTAGGTATTATTTGGGTGGTGGGTCATTCTCAGCACTGCAGTGATACTGACATGGTGGTGGTGTGTTGTGCTGGTATGAGTGGATCAGACACAGCAATGCTGATGGAGTTTTTAAACACCTCACTGTCCCTGCTGGACTGAGAATAGTCCACCAACCAAAAATTTCCAGCCAACAGTGCTCCATGGGCAACGTCCTGTGACCACTGATGAAGGTCTAGAAAATGACCAACTCAAACAGCAGCAATAGATGAGCGATCGTCTCTGACTTTACATCTACAAGGTGAACCAACTAGGTAGGAGTGTCTAATAGAGTGGACAGTGAGTGGACACAGTATTTAAAAACTCCATCAGCATTGCTGTGTCTGATCCACTCGTACCAGCACAACACACACTAACACACCACCACTATGCCAGTGTCACTGCAGTGTTGAGAATGATCCACCTAAATAATACCTGATTTGTGGGGGTCCTGACCATTGAAGAACAGGGTGAAAGAAGGCTAAAAAGGTATTTAGAGAAATTGATGGACTACAGTCAGTAATTGTAGAACTGCAAAGTGCTCCTATATGGTACGTGGAGCTGATAAAATGGACAGTGAGTGTAGAAACCAGGAGGTGGTCATAATGTTATGCCTGATCAGTGTATACTAAATGGCCAAATGTATATGGACTCCCCTTCTAATTATTAAGTTGAAGTTTTTTATTTATTTATAATTAGCTAACACATGTATAACGATCAAGTATATAAAATACATTCATCCAACTTTGTGGCCATTCCTGTTTCAACATTGCTGTGGTCTCATGCTCAAATCGCCTGACCTCAATCTCATTGAAAACAAATTAAAATGTTGATTGCAGGGCAGGTCTTTTCATTCAGCATCAGTACCTGACCCTACAAATGCTCTTTTTACACCACAGACACACAATGATGATCTTAATTGTTTTTTAAGACTGGACAATTTACTTGTATTTTCAGCATGAACTTCACCACCTCTCGGTCAACTCATTCTGCAGTACCTGGCTGTGATTTTGTAGTCTCCTAATTGGACCCTGGTGTTTGAATGCTTTAAAAATACATCAACTATGCACCTTTCTGAATGAGTCTCATGTCTGATTAAAGTCACCCTTTTATTTCTAGTGAAGCATAAAAATCAGCTGCTCAGCCTTTAAGCTGACTCTGTAAAAATTGTAACCAAGTGACAGTTTGCGCTCAGTGCCAAGATGCTTATGACCGTGCATACAAATTACATTATCTTTAATAATCCAATATCATGATACAGCTATTTAAAACAGCTATTTTATCTTTATAAAATGTTATAATTAGAAACAAATTCAAATCAGTCAAACATAGACCGATTGTGCATTATGCATTTGCATGTTGTGCAGTACCTGTGTATGTGGTGTATGCAACTGTGACATATTGAAATATTTAACCAGGAAACAAAAGAAAGAACAATAGTCACTAACGAAACAAAATAAATTGACAAAACAAAACCAATCCATAAGTCACACCCTGAAACAGAACTCAGCATTTCAGTAAATGCGATTACTTAGAAACACAAGAAAACAGAGGAACAGACATAAGAAGTATCAAAAGAGTGCTTGTGAAGTCTGCCAACTACTAGTCCACCAGTGAGTTATGACCCAACGCGACCCAAACGCTCACCAGGAGAAAACGGAGGACCAGCAAGCTGTGGCAGTGGCTAAAAAACCATGCTGTCTATGGAAAACTAAAGGATGTCTACAGCAGCTACAGTAAACACAAAGCCACTACTGTTTACTAAAAAAAACCTCAGCTGAAGTATGCTAGCAAGGACGTCAGTGGAAAAGATGGGTCGTCAAAGAACACAGCCCAGGAAATGTTTTGAAGTATAGTTCTGAGAGAACTTTACTTTCTGTCAACCTGTGATGGTTTGGCAGGTCATGCATACTGTGTTTTAATGCTTTTATTTGTTTTCTTCTTGCCACAAACATTTCTCAGCACTAGCAACTGGCACACAGTAAAACTGTCAGTTCACCACCAGTATTACTACTGAATTTCTTTTTCAAATGCAGGCTTCTGAACTTTTCAGATGATTGTTTTCCCCCCAATTTTGCTATCATTACTTGTCTATCTTCAAAGTGGATCACAAATGTGAGGGCTGATCATGTTTACAGAGTCCATGGGATGCCCAGTGAGCTGGTGTTGGATAGGTACCAGACATCACTTGTCAGTTCTAAAAAGCCCTCTGCCTGTATATAGGGGAAGTTGAAAGTACCCTTCAGTGTGTCAAGCTTCGGCCAACACACAGTGGATTATTAATCTTGATGAAAATTAAGACACACTATAAAGATTAAAAAATACACGAACAAGGGCTGAAAGCAGACGCTTTTATCCAAAGTGACCCAGTACTGTGACAGTATACAGTCTAAGCAACTGAGGGTTAAGGGCCTTGCTCAATGGCCCACAGTGGCAACCTGGGAGTGGTGGGGTTTGAACCAGCAACCTTATGCTTACTAGTCCAGTACCTTATCCACTGGGATACAACTGCCCTGAATGAATGGTGAATTAACACAAACATGTACCAATTTGAATTGGTATGTGGCTAACACAGCTGAACTCAGTAATTAGAAGGAGTGTCCACATACTTTTGGCCATAGAGTGAGCTTTTGTGGAGTAATGTGTGTCTGAATTTTGGGGGATTAAATCCCACACACAAAACAGATGGCACACAGCGTTACGAGAACCTAGCCAATGGGGGGACACATCAGTGCACCAATGGTGCCGGTCCCAAGCACAGATAAATAGGAGGGTAGCATCAGTAAGTGCGTAAAAACTTTGCTAAATCAAATACGCAGAGAAATGATCCACTGTGGCGACTCCTAATGGGAGCAACCAAAAGGAATCATTCATATTTAGTGTATTAAGTAGGTGAATCATATAAAATGACCAGTTAATGTAGGTGCAACTTAAATGTAAACCTAATTACACTATATTGCCAAAAGTATTCGCTCATCTGCCTTCACACACATATGAACTTGAGTGACATCCCATTCTTAATCCAAAGGGTTTCATTTGATGTCGGCCCACCTTTTGCAGCTATAACAGCTTTAACTCTTCTGGGAAGGCTTTCCACAAGGTTTAGGAGTGTGTTTATAGGAATTTCTGACCATTCTTCCAGAAGCGCATTTGTGAGATCAGACACTGATATTGGACGAGAAGGCCTGGCTCACAGTCTCCACACTAATTAATCCCAAAGGTGTTCTATCAGGTTTAGGTCAGGACTCTATGCCAGTCAAGTTTTTCCACACCGAACTCACTCATCCATGTCTTTATGGACCTTGCTTTGTGCACTGGTGCGCATTCATGTTGGAACAGAAAGGGGCCATCTCCAAACTGTTCCCACAAAGTTGGGAGCATGAAATGATCCAAAATCTCTTGGTATGCTGAAGCATTAGGAGTTCCTTTCACTGGAACTAACTCCTGAAAAACAACCCCACACCATAATCCCCCTACACCAAACTTTACACTTGGCACAATGCAGTCAGACAAGCACCGTTCTCCTGGCAACCGCCAAACTCAGACTCGTCCATCGGATTGCCAGACGGAGAAGCGTGATTCGTCACTCCAGAGAACACGTCTCCACTGCTCTAGAGTCTGCATCCGACGCTTTGCATTGCGCTTGGTGATGTAAGGCTTGGATGCAGCTGCTCGGCCATGGAAACCCATTTCATGAAGCTCTCTACGCTTTGTTCTTGAGCTAATCTGAAGGCCACATGAAGTTTGGAGGTCTGTAGCGATTGACTGCAGAAAGTTGGTTACCTCTGCACACTATGCGCCTCAGCATCCGCTGACCCGCGCTGTCGTTTTCCGTGGCCTACCACTTCATGGCTGTTTTCAGTTGCTGTTGTTTTCAATCGCTTCCACTTTGTTATAATACCACTGACAGTTGACTGGAATATTTAGTAGCGAGGAAATTTCCCGACTGGACTTGTTGCACAGGTGGCATCCTATCACGGTACCACACTGGAATTCACTGGAGCTCCTAGAGTGACCCATTCTTTCACAAATGTTTGTAGAAGCAGTCTGCATGCCTAGGTGCTTGGTTTTATACACATGTGGCCGTGGGAGTGATTGAAACACCTGAACTCAATTATTTGGAGGGGTGAGTGAATACTTTTGGCAATATAGTGTATGTTGCCATTAGATGCATTTACTTAAAAAAGTTTTAAACATTGATGTTAGTGTGATTCAGCACTTGTTTATTCTTGCACATTTCAATCTTACTTAATTGCTGTATAATTTATTGTAATAATACAATCGAATATTTAGCTATATAACTTTTAATGCACTAATATTTTGTTGAACCAGAAGTCTGTTAAGCTGTAATTATCAAACTCATTTTGTGGCAATGAATAAGGGTGCTAAGTGAAATTGCGATTAATGATAAAAATTATTTAATTTGCTTATTGACTCAAATGAGCAGGGTAATTAAAATGTTCTTTTGTGACTTTGCCAAAGATTCTCCTCCCTTAGGATCCTTAGTCTGAGCTAGTCCAACTGAAAGAGAGATAAGGGCTTTTTCTCTGTAGAGACACATGCAATTATTGATATCTAAAGCTGTTGAGATGTGTATTGAATGTTCTGTGCACTGGAACAAAGATAAGTGCCATCATTAAGCCTTATTGTGCTGTCCAATAATCCAGTATCATTTTATATCCCCAAAATTAACTAGAAGTCCTCTGGTTTCAGTATGAACCAAGCCCTCTTGAGCAATCAGGTCAGTTGTGCTTCTTTGTAAGACCTGTTTTTTTTCTGTGGATCAGGCATTGATTCTCTGTAATTACTTGCTATTAACTGAAAGTAGATATGTAGATAGAGTCATCTGGGTGATAGTTCAGAAACTTCTCTTTGTGAAGGCATTCAAAAGGCTTAAATCTTCTCATACCACTCTGTGTTTAAAACTGCATTCATTAGTATCCAGAATGCATTCCTACTCTGGGTGACCAAAGGTATGTGGACAACCCTCTTAATTACCGAGTCTCTGTGTTGCAGTTGTATAAAAGCAGGGTCCACAAAGACATGTTGACAAACTGTGTGGAGTAACTCCAGTGGCCTGCACAAAGCCCTGACCTCATTCAGTAAACACCTTTAGATGAATTAGAATTAAATTGCCAGCCAGGTCTTTTTGTCCAGCATTAATAGTGCCTGATCTCACAAATGCTCTTTTGACTACCACAGATACTCTACAAAATCATGTGGAAAGCTTACCAAGAAAAACAAAGACTACAGTATTATAGCAGCTTCATATTAACTCTTTGGTTACATTCATGACAGGACAGGTAGTTACTAGTTACACAGGATTAATCAGTTCAAGTTCAATATCAAACACAGTCATGGACAATCTAGCATCTCCAGTTCACCTCACTTGCATGTCTTTGGACTGTGGAAGGAAACCGGGGCTACTGGAGAAAACCCACGCAGACATGAGGAGAACAAACTCCACACAGAAAGGACCCGGACCGCTCCACCTGGGAATCGAACGCATGACCTTTTCGCTGTGAGGCGACAGTGCTACCCACCAAGCCACTGTGTCGCCTGCCAATGCTTTATCAAAAAAATGTCTACGCCCATGGTCCAGTGATCACATATTATATTATATTACATAATATTTAGTGTACATCTGAACTTAGCAATTGTATTAGGTCTCAACCCAGGCAAATGCTGTTGATCTACCTGGCATTTTGTCTTTTGGTCTTCCTTTACACGGTTACTACTACATACCTAGGTAAATGTGACTGTGTAAAAGAGGTTAGGGGAGGCACGGTGACTTGGTGGGAGTTTGCATGTTCTACCCGCATGTGTGGGTTTCCACCTAAAGCACTCCTAGGTGTGTGTGTGTGTGTGTGTGTGTTTGCCCTGTGATGGACTGGAAACTTGCCCAGGGTGTTTCCTACCTTTACCAGTAAATCACACCCAATGTGGCCCTGAATAGGATGAAATGGTGGTAAAACAGACAATGATTGATTGAATGAATGAATAAATTAATGATTGACTGATTAAATGAATGAATGAAAGAGGTTATAGCTCAAAATGTATTGTGTGCCATTTGGGTGCACCGGCTTTTCTGGATCATGCTGATGCAACAAGTTTTTCTTTGTGGAGAGCAGACAGTGTAGAACAGGGATTTTCAGCCAAAAGAATGGGTTGCAGAGAAAAATAATAATAAAGTAAACTAAACACGAACACCCCCTTGTGGAGGCTTTAGGTTACCTCTCGTATAACACAGTGGGACCAGATTGTACAGAGAAATAGAAAGTAAGATGCATTGCTTGTGTTGCATGAACAAAATGTGGGTCGCTTGAAAAAAAAAACCCTGGTCTAGAAAACTGTCAGGCCCAAAGGAAATTCACATTACAGGCTGAACAAATGTTTGTTTAATGAGAGCTAGAAGCATATCTAAGCAATTAAAGTAGTTTACTTATTAGACGCCACATAAATATGTATCCATGCAATACTGAGGTCTCCACAACATTTTAATTTTTTTCCACAAATGATAGATAATATCAGCTTTAAAATGTGTCTTGAACAGTGCTGCTTATGAAGAAGTGAAGGCATTAGACCTACATAACCTGCACTACAGATGTGCACAGTGAAGAAGTAGAGAGGCAGCCAAGTCAGACTGGGAGTGTCTGTCTGGCCACATACCAAATTAAATAATCTCCCCCTCCCAGGAAGGGCGCCCATTTTGTGCTCACTTTTCACCAGTTTCCCTCCGGTGTGCTTGACTTCCCTTTTTGGGAGGAGAAAACAGGAAGAGGTATGCAGAAAAACACAATGATAAAACATATCTAAGATTTACAAGGCTATGCTCTGTTTTGTTGTATTGTCTAAGTTTTTTGTAGTTTCTATAGTAATTTTTGTCACAATAAATAAAAGACTATCCAAGTGCTGAAGCTGAAGTGCCAATACTCACAGTTTACGCTTCACAGTTTAAGTTTCAGCTCAACAATTCTTCTTCTTAGATATCACATCTAGGAATGGAGTTTTGGAGAATGGTGAGGTCCTGTGAGCTTGCAAGTATTATTAGTAAGACATTTCTTTTAATTTAGCAAAAAGAATGTCTCAAGCTTTCTATAATAAAGGATTTAACTAATTTCTGGGAGTGTGTTTGGCCTCTACTAAACACTTTGGTTGAGCTTGTAAACTGACTTAACCAACCTTTAAATATAATCATAAGGGGGTTGGAAGGGGTGTAAACTGCATTTCAAAGCATTCCCTGTGCCTTGTTTCGCCACACCTGGGAGCAATGCTGTAAAAGCATAGCTAAGACTCAGCTCTGGGCTGGTCTTCTGACTTCCTGACATACGTCCATGTCTCCTTCTGTAGCTCCTTTGCTAGTGTTTTTCAGTTTTGATATCTAGAAATCAAAGCTGAATGGTATACCATGGCAGCTTTCTGGTTTCTGTAATTGCCAATGGCATCTTTCTGTTCTCAAGTTTTCCCCTGGGTCAAGTAGCAGTTTTAGCTGCTACTGCTTCCGTGTTCCGCCGTCTTTGGGTGTGGACTAAGTAGCTGACCCGAGCGCTCCTTGTGTGGAGTGCAGTTTATGCTCCTTTAACATGGTTGCATAGATTTTTGAGTCCTTCAGGTTGTGGCTTATGGACTGGTTTTACATTTTCATTTACATTTTCGCCATTTAGCAGATGCTCTTATCCAAAGCAGCTTACAAAAGTTCTTCCACAGTAAACATTTCCCTACTCTAGTTTATGTTGACAACAGTCTGAGAACACAAATCTGCTGAAACCATGTTAGAACAAAAAAATGAGTTAGCTTGCAGGCATTATGCACTCTGCTTTCTTAAATGCTAACATTGCTTACATAAAAGCTAAGAATTACATTGAATATACTGTAATTAGAACAATGACACTTCACTGTTGACATTTCACTCATATCTACCTATGACCAATGAAGACTAGCACACGTCTTCTCTTACAGTAAGTAAAAGTGTAGTGTAAGTTGCCCTGTGATGGGTTAGCACCATGTCAAATGTGTATTCCTGCCTTTCCAGTAGGTGTCGGACATAACATGAACCTGACCAGGATAAGGCAATTAATGACAGATATACACTGATCAGCCATAACATTAAAACCACCTCCTTGTTTCTACACTCACTGTCCATTTTATCAGCTCCACTTACCATATAGAAGCCTTGTGTAGTTCAACAGTTACTGCCTGTAGTCCATCTGTTTCTCTGCATGCTTTGTTAGCCCCCTTTCATGCTGTTCTTCAATGGTCAGGACTCTCCCAGGACCACTACAGAGCAGGTATTATTTGGGTGGTGGATCATTCTCAGCACTGCAGTGACACTGACATGGTGGTGGTGTGTTAGTGTGTGTTGTGCTGGTATGAGTGGATCAGACACAGCAGCGCTGATGGAGTTTTTAAACACCTCACTGTCACTGCTGGACTGAGAATTGTCCACCAACTAAAAACATCCAGCCAACATCCAGCGTCCTGTGACCACTGATGAAGGTCTAGAAGATGATCAACTCAAACAGCAGCAATAGATGGGCGATCGTCTCTGACTTTACATCTACAAGGTGGACCAACTAGGTAGAGTGTCTAATAGAGTGGACAGTGAGTGGACACGGTATTTAAAAACTCCAGTAGGGCTGCTGTGTCTGATCCACTCATACCAGCACAACACACCAACACACCACCACCATGTCAGTGTCACTGCAGTGCTGAGAACAATCCACCACCTAAATAATACCTGCTCTGTGGTGGTCCTGTGGGGGTCCTGACCATTAAAGAACAAGGTGAAAGCAAGCTAAAAAGATATGCAGAGAAATAGATGGACTACAGTCAGTAATTGTTGAACTACAAAGTGCAGTATAACCAAACAAAAATGTGGAGCAAAATGAAACAAAATATCTCAAGGTCAGTGCTGGTCACTGCACATCGATTTGTAGGTGCAATTTGTGTAGGTGTTTTTAAGTTGGTAATGTATGTAGCAGACTCTTTCCAAATACACTAAACTGTCACTTGAGGTGAATAATGTTTAGCTGCATCTTCTGTTAGCTATAAAAGTCAGCAAACTTGAGAAGTCATTACCTCAGGTAAATCTAGGACATCTGTGTAGAAGTTTCTGTTGAGGCTATTTCCGTTCCATTATCGGCTGCATATAAATCATTATTAGGATTTGAAACCAGTTTTAAACAAACCATCAGCCGTGCAGCATATGCCACCCATGGTTGGATCAATGAAACATAAGGGATGAGCCCAGACTGAAGACACTGCACTGAAACAGTTTTATGCTTATAGACTGTGTGCCGCACAAATGCATGTGTTCTGGGGATCTGGGTTCAATCCTCATTTTTGGTCACTATCTGTTATGGATTTCACAATGTCTTCCCAGTGTTCCCTTCCAGTACAATGACTTTCTTCTGTGTTTTTTCTCATTTATTACTAATAATAAAAGCCAATTTGCTTTTAACGGGGCAGTGGTTGCCGCAACATGGGTCCTGGCTTCCATTCTTGTCTTTATTCACTGTGTAATGAGATTTACACATTTTCACATCTCTGTGTGGGTCTTCGTCAGGGACTCCATTTTGTTTTTACCCAGCAGATGGATTATCTACTTTACAAATGCCTCTTGGTGTGAGTTAGTAATTATATAAGGGTGTGTTTCACTATATTAGCAGCGATCATGCTGTATAACACTTCACTGGTTCGGGACATTATTGAACACTGAGCCACTATCAGGATAGACTCAGGGAGCATAATTTGGCTCTCTGTTTATGGAGCCTACATTACATTACACAGCTGTTAATATTTACTGCAAAGAACACTTTACAACTGTTTAGTATTTTACATATTATTTTTAAATATTTTAAATATAAATTTTTATATTTATATTTGTAAATATTTTTCATACTATGATTATTCTTTTGTATTGTATATATTAGATATTTTATTGGGTGTAACTGGGACCTTGGGTCATAATTTCGTTCCACCTCATGTACCACATGTGATGTGAATGACAATAAACCCTCCTTGATCCTTGATCCTTGATATTACATATTGCATCTGATATTTACTGCAATTACAAGTTTTCTATATTACATTAGATATTACATTCTATTTATTTAATTACATAGTGTTGTACAATAATACTTGTGTACTTTAATATTGAGCTGCTGTAATAACTGACTTTCCTTATGGGATTAATAAGGTGATCTATCCCTCCATCCATCCATCCACCATCTATCTTTTAGCATTGGTTGTGGCGAAGCACCTAAACTCATAGGAGGGATGTTCACATAGTCATGTCCATATAATAAACATTAAACACTGCATATTCCTAAACAAATAATAATAATAATCCATTTTATGTATGGCACCTTTTAAAACACTCAAGGACACCTTACAAAAGCAATAAAGTAACAGACATCAATAAACCATTAAAATCTAATAGAAAAACCAATAAAGATAAATACAATAAAATCAATACAATCTATACAACAATAATTGTTTTTACTTACATAAGACATGCAGAGACTATCCCTTGTAACTTTGGAGACAGGATTATGGTATTGTCAGAATGTAAAATTGTGATCTAAATTAATGTCACATTTTTGGTCAGATAATTTCCACTCAGTTATGGGAAATGCTTGTTTGGTTCTTTTTTAATTTATTCAGAGCTTTTTTCCAATAAAATGTTTGTGTGTGTCTGTGGGGGTGGAGAAGATAAAAAGGTTAAGTTATTTGAATGGTAAGCATTAAATTAAAAGCATGGTAAAGAAGATGCAAACACAGATGGCCTTACAGAGGCAGATGAAAGGTGGAGATATACAGTGGAACTAGTGCATCCATCACGCCTCAAGCTATTAGTAGAATAAATAGCTGTGTGTGCATTTCAGTGCCTGGTAAAATCCAGCACATAATGTGCATTTTTCACTTGTGATATAAGAACTCCTCTGGCTTGTGATGCTAACCTTAACTATGGTTCATTCAGAGAGACAAATGATACAACAGCCCTTAATGTCATTTACCAATATAAATCATGCATAACCAATTGATTAGGGCATCCACTACAAGCACCATTTTAATGTATCAGCTTGTGTTTGTCTAGTAGAATACACAATATGGACAAAAGTATTGGGACACCCCAGCTAAATTAAATTAATGTGATTAATCCACAACAATTGCTAACAACAAATATGCCCCGTGCTCAAAGCATAGTCTATAAAGCCGTAAAAAAGCTTGGTTTAATGAAACTTCAGTAACCTGCACAGAGCCCTGATCTCAGCCTCACTGAAATAAATTGAAACAGCTCTTTTGACTGAATAGGCACAAATTTCCACAGACATATTTCAAAGTTTTGTGAAAAGCCTTCTCAGAAGGGTGGTTGTTGTTATAGCTAATACGATCGCATTAAAGTCATTCCAATTTTTAAAGTGGGATGTCCAACAAGCTCAAGGTCAGGCGTTCAAATACTGGTCGTATAGTGTAGGTCAAAATGAAAAAATTGGATTAGAGATTTTACTCAGCTAAGCAAGTTTATTGTTTCTAATCCTTTTAACTTACTACAGCTAGACAATATAATTGATAAGGTTGACAGTAATTACTTGTTGCAGTGTGGCATTAGGATTAAGTTACCAGGTCTGCTTTTTTTAATAAGATATAGGTCTAAATTTAGAATTGAGTTTCCTCCATGTGGTGAGGAGAATTGTTCACATTAATATTTCTGGACCTCTTAGCTTTTTGCTAGGAAAAAAAAATGCCTTTTCAGTTTAAGCATTTTTGCAGATGAAAGCAATATGATTATTACAGTAGGATTGTGTTAGCCATACCCACTCCTAATACATGTAAAATAATTTGATGAGTTTAGTGTTGAGGAAATGGCCTCACAGACCCCTGATCTGATGTTATTGTTTGCAAGCCAGGTCAACCTCATTGCCTTCCTTTTTTGACAGGATGTGCACACACACACAGAATTCAGAATCTTGTGTAAGACCTATTTAAAAAATTAGAGGCTGTTAATGGCTGCAAAGATAGGCCAACTTCATTTAAGCAATAGAACACGAGAGGGAGTGTGTTATCGCCTTCGGCTCGTGCCTGCGACCAAATCACAGCCGTGATGTTATTCGCGATAACACACGACCTCAAGTGTTCTATTGCTTTTATACAACAGTTTTTACAAAATAAAGAAAGAAAATAAATCAAAGAAGCCCTGAATTTCATAATAAATATGCTTTAATATTGACAATACCTTCCGCCAAAAAAGTAGTTCCACAACGAATATAAAGTTTAACACTACAAAGCAGACATCCCAAGTTGCAAAAACTCATTTTAGGGAGGTAATAACAAGAAGAAGAAGAAGGCAAGAACCTCCGAAGGGAAAAAAAGAAATAAAAAACCTCTCACACACACCAAAGGATATACGGGTGATAACAGAACTCTTAAGAGCTGTTAACTGGGCTATTAAGCGAACTGTTTGCGTTACAAACACATTAAAGTTCCCTACATAGTGCACTAGATTGTGTATCAGATCGCGGATTTATGTTCCCTACACAGTGCGCTAGATTGTATATCCGATAACGGATTTAAAACGCGATCGGGAATAAGGTCTGTGTCGCCTGCGTGCACGTTTGTGTGCATGAAGCTTGTTATTACTGGCAACGCGTCAGCGGAGTAATACAGTTGTGGTGTGAAAAGGCCGTGCTGTTATTACGAATATCAGCACGGTTAGAACGCTTCTCAGCCAATCAGATTGTAAGGTCGGAACTAACTGTTGTATAAATGTAGACTAATGATTTTGCAGAGGAATGTCTAAAAATCCATAGGTCAGGTGACCTACTTTTTAGCCATATAATGTATGTTCATTTTCATTAAGATAGTCCTGTGTTTCTTTTATATAAATAATTTACTGGCTTGTTTTGAATGCTACATTGACTAAATGTGTTTAATGAAAAGTCATTTTTATACAGATAGTATAACATGACAGCTGGTAATGTAGTTGGGCATTGGACATAGAAGAGTCGTGTCCTTCTGCATTGCCATTTTAGACGGCAGAGGGGGCACTGAGGCGCAGAAGATTCGTGCATCAGATTTTCTTAATTGACTTTAATTTGCTTTAAATGGGAGCTTTTCTGAATATCACGGTTACTCCCTCTCACACTTGCCAGCTTCTTCATTGGCAAACCTGCTATTTTTCTGAAGCTGTGAGATCAGGCTTGCTCTGGCAAAGCCAGCAAACGTATCTCTTTGTGGGAACTTATCCAGAGTCATAGCATTTTGACCTCATGACGGAGCTCCCCTGGGAAAGCGGACTGCCCCACAGTTGTCATGACGTCCCGTTCCCAGGGTGGACACTGCTCATCAATGCATGTTAATGCAAGGATGTACCAGTTGCCGCGTTATTGCAATGCCGCATGTGCATTGCTGGTTTTGGGTGGTTCTGAGCATCCAATATTCTAGCATCCATGTTCTAGACACTTTCCCTAGTCAGATTTTTTTTTTTGTTACTTTGTTTACATTATTTGGCCACCTTATTATACTTTTCCACATTTCACTTCATTTTTATAAACTGCTTTATCTTGGTCAGGGTTGCGGCAGCCCCGGCTCCACTGGGAAACATTGAGCACAATGCAGGATTACCCAGGACAGAGCACCACTTTATTGCAGGGCTTCAGTAGCCCAGATCGTAGTGGTGGTGGGATAGCATAATAGACCACTGTGCCACCCAAGTGCAATTTATTTATTTTCTTTTACTTATTTTTTATTAGTTGTAATAATAAAATAATGTTTGACCTATTATAGATCTGTGGGAGCCTTTATTATATTTTAAATATGCACATTGTGGCCCGCTCAGGTGGCGCAGTGGTAAAAACACACGCTGGAACCAGAGCTGGGATCTCGAATACATCGTATTGAATCCCAGCTCTGCCTGAACAACGATTGGCCTGTTGTTCAGATATGGGTGGGATTAAGCCGGATAGGGTCTCTCTTTTTCATAACTAATGCAGTTACGGCCTCTGCTGGCTGATTGATGGCGCCTGCGCAGACATGAGAAAAGAGTGCTCTCAGGATGTCTCTCCGTACACAACGCTGAGCTGCACTGCACTTGTCAAAGTGTAGGTGATAAGATGCATACGGCATGCTGTGCACGTGTCGGAGGGGGCGTGGGTTATCTTCGTTCTCCTCAATCAGAGCAGGGATCGGCATTGGTGGAGAGGAAGCATGACGCAATCTGGCAATTGGACGCGCTAAAAGGGAGAAAAAGTAAATAAAATAAATTAAAAATATGCACATTGTGGTGGTAAAAGAAAATATAGTTTAGGGCATATTATATAAATATAGTTATAGTAAATATTATAGGAAATATAGTTTAGGGGATATAATACTTTTTCAGGCTCTGTGTTTTAATGGTGTGTTTTTACCATGACTAAATAAAAATGACATTTGTTTATGTGTGTGTGCCTGTGGTTGAGTATTCCTCGGCCTGTGTGTGTGTGTGTGTGTGTGTGTGTGTGTGTGTGTGTGTGTGTGTGTTACAAGGGCAGTGTTTGTTGTTAGCCTGTTTTATTGCAAAAAGGGGTCTTTACTTGGCATGAACTTATAAGTGCAGTTTTGTTTTCAACCAATGAATGCTCCTCTGAATGGAAAATAGTAAAACTGCACCAGCTTAACTGAACGAAAATAAATGTCACAGCATTGTGCAGCATTGTCTTTCATAAGAAACAGAAAACCAATCAGCATAGTACATAAAAGGAGATTAGGACACTGCATGATATATGGACATCCAAACAATAAAGGCGTTGGCTCAGTTTGAATAGGTGCACAAACCTAAGATGAATGGCTGTCATTTATTTCCTATTAAATTCCTGAATTAACTCATTTAGCTTAGCATTAAAGAAGGACAGAGGTGGGTTATATACACTGTTCATTTTTTTACATTATTGCCCTTAAAATATACAAGTGTGCTTTTAGTACTGTACATTATAGTGTACCCTAAGAAAAGCCATTTTAAATTCTTAATATGACATTTCTAAATAAGTAATACTTTATGGCTAATGTTCTAGCACTAATGTTGGCCATTAAGGCCTGGCTTTCATTCAGCATTTCATTTCATATGAAAGGTGCTGGTTGGGGTGATATGGTGGTCAGTCTTCTTGTTTCACACCAGTGTTGGTAAGCCGCTTCTTAATGGAACTTACTTCAGACATCACATTTTCTTTGCTTTATGATGCAATGACTGTGGGAGTTAGGGGTTAGGACTTTGTTGTGTATATAATTATAGCCAGGTCTGGCATTACACATTGTGAAATTAGGCTTGTGTGTGGCTGCTTAGCCTTAGAAGCATAATTTAGGGGGTCCTTTTCTTGTATTTGAGTTCAGATTGTTCCATAGTACATGCTTTTACTCTCAGGGGTAGTTCCTTTATGTGAAGGTTTATGCCTTACCACATCGCTAGCAGTTGTTGCTAGTTTTACTCTGTGTATTAATAAAGCTAGTTTTTGATGCTAATGCCATATATAGAAAACATCTTGTCCAAATTGCACCTGGTTTTATTTTAAATAATTTGGCCATTGCTTGGAAAGGTAACTTGTATAATGGTGAATGTACTTTATGAAGTTCTCAGAGACAACAATAGAAAAAGCAAACAATGGGTGTGTTCGAAAACCTAGTGAGCTCCCTACATAGATGAAAAGATGCAGTCGACTAC
Organism: Trichomycterus rosablanca; assembly: GCF_030014385.1. NCBI lineage: Eukaryota > Metazoa > Chordata > Actinopteri > Siluriformes > Trichomycteridae > Trichomycterus > Trichomycterus rosablanca. Next base: position 33,428,185 of record NC_085993.1, read on the forward strand.
TGTACACGTGGATTAGTCACAGCTCTCCTCAACCAGGGTGGAGATCAACATCAGTAGATAGGAAGCGTACTGAAAATTGGGAGAAAAATAAAAAAAAAGATTAAAGTGTAATGTAAATTTGAATATATACAAATATAGAATTATAAAGGAACATACAAATAACTAAAGGACTACAGATTAAATGTTGCAATTTAAAAAGTATGGTGTGCAATGGTGCATTGTGCAAATCAAATACTACCATGTGCTGTCATACTATTAAGTGTTTACGTTTGTAGAGCTGAAATACTTTACAATAACTATTTGCATTTGTTCAGGGCAGCTCTTGCAGGGCAGTGAATTCATAAAGTAACTTGTGCCATTACACTGCCACTGTTTGTCTAGGAAAATTACATAAATGCTTGCCTGATTTCATGCACCTGTGTGGCTGAACTAGCAAACACTTAAATTAGAGCAATGTCCCCAAACGTTTGCCCATTTATGTACCATATTTACCTACAGTACTTGTATAGTTTAAAAAACCCAAAAGGGAAAGGAAATGGTGTTTAAACCAAATAAGCTCATTCACAGTCTTATTATTTTGCAGGGTAAATTATAAATTAAGGTGAACTGTTGATTCAGTTAGTGAAGATACAGATCTCTGGGTCTTTAATGAAAGAATCTAACTGTGGCTGATGTTTCATTATCTTTAAATGACCATTTTTATGCCATTTGAGATTTAAATGCACTTTATTTAAAGCTTATTAAACTGCTGAAGACAGACTAATTTTGTATAAGAAGACATAATATACAGAGATAAACCAGGAGGTACACAGATAAACCAGGAGGTACAGAGATAAACCAGGGGCAAAGGCTTCTTCTGGTATTCTAGCAACAGACTGGTGGGGAAGAGAAGCGGAATACAACATTTTAAAATTGTGTTTAGGGGACGCTAGGGAAATAAAAGCTACAGTAAGAGAATTATTTGTTAAAAAGTAAACAAGTAGCTCTGTTTAATCTGAAAATAAAGGAATCGTCTAAACAAAGTGTACCTTAGGTTCGCCTAGATACAGGGGTCTAGAGTGCGACCAATTTGGTCGCATGTGCGACCTAATTTCTCAATGGTGCGACTAAGAGAAATCTGAGGTCGCACCGGTGCGACCAGCCGTTCGAGGGAAAAGTGTCCGCGACTCTGAAAGCCTTCCTGTGGTTCAACAACAGACACACATTAGGGCCATATTGCGGTATAAACCAGGGGTTTTCAACCTTTTTGGACATGCGCCCCGATCCGTTTGCCGACCGCGAACTTGCGCGCGCACGCACACACACATGCACGCGCAAACTTGCCATCCACATCCCATCTGAGCCGATTCTATGAACACATGATATAAACTCGTGGTTCACTTTCGTAAATCGTAAGCGGTTCTTGCTTTTGATGTAGATGAGAGCAGAAAACGTTACAGAGCCAAGCAGAGGCAAAAGTACATCAATGACTAAGTTGGTTGGTTCAGGATCATCTGCTTCGTCTGACTAAACTTTTAGCCCACAGTCAGAACGAGTCTGACTCGGTTACCGCTCTGTGGTAATAGCATTAATTAAATAATTAAATATCATGGTAATTTAGCCTGCGCTTTATACGGTAAGCGAGTCACACATAATGTTCCAGTAACTGGTGTTTATTTAAAACCGCAACATTCATTATAACAGTAAAAGAGTACTAACACACGTACTATAACAGCACTCATTGTTTAGTCACCGATTTATCTTCACAGTTAGCCCTATTTTTAAACTGGATAACATTAAACTTAATATTGCCTATATGGACAGCGATTTAAAAACAAAAACAAACAGTGAACCTGTAAAACTGCAGTGTTAAATGCGCTGTGGTCGAAAATTTTGGTGCACCTAACTTTTGTGCTGGTGCACCTAAAAAAAAGAGTTAGGCGCACCAGTGCAACCAGTGCAAAAAGTTAGTCTAGAGCCCTGCCTAGATAGCCCAGATAATTCTCATTTAAAGCAGTCAGCAAACATTAACGAACTTTGGGCACAAAGGTCTTAAAAGTTGTGACATGTCATGCATTATCATGCCTCAGGCTTGAACGGAAATAACTCTGGACGTGTAATGAAGGTGGTGCACCTGGTGTTGTGTAGCAGTTATAGTTCATCCACAATGTGTGTGCATTAGCTGCACTGCGTTCATGCTACCAACTAGATCACACAGGAGAATAATGATAGTTTAAAACTGTGTTAATACTAGGGCTGTCGAAGTTAACGCGATAATAACGCATTAACGCAATCTCAATTTAACGCGATTATAAAAATTAGTGCCGTTAACGCAAATTCTAGTTCATGTTGAGACTTGACTGGTAGAACAAAAGTTTTAATGTCGGACTTGCCACCGTTTTTCATTTGCGGTTTGTTAACATAATGTTACCGAGCGTCGTAGTGTCGTAGTAATGCACTTGCATAATAAAGAAGCTGCCAGTCCTCCATTCACGTAACGCTAGGACGGACACTTAAAAATCCTCCTTTTGGAGTGAACTGGTTTCATTTTTGATCAATATTATTTACCATTGGCTCAGGTACATGTCAAAACAAATGCTTTGTATTTCATTGGTTTAACAGCCTCATTTCACTGCTTACAGCGCTACCACTGGCCAATCGGAGAAGGTCCGCCCTCTAAATGCTAGTCTGTGATTGGGTGGTTGAATTTCGCCCGCCCTCTCTGTTTTGTAAACACCGCTACCTGAGTCAATCACTCAGCTCTCATGATCAGGAACGCGGTGAAAATGCCAAAAAGTAAACTTTTGAGGCAGCGATGAACGGACCTAAATATGAAAAGACACAACATTTAGTGAGTAAAACAGTCATTTGTTATATAATTCTTGCTTAAATTGGTCAAAAACTCTGTTATATGGGTTCTGGATTCATTCTGTGTTGCAGTAGCATGTCCCCCTGTTCCTAATATGATGTCCGGCTTTTTGGGGTGTTATGTCCTCCTTTTTGTTACTATGAATCTGGCCACCCTAGTCTAAACACACACAGTTCATGTAGAAACGTCCATTAAACCACTGGATAGTATTACTGCCTAGTATGTGAGTGAATAAAACAGTTTTCTCTTGTCCCAGCAGTTTTTAACATCAGTACATTTAGCATAAAATGTGTTCACCATTTTAACTGTAACATTTCACTTAAAAATCCTTGTTTTCTATAACATTTACACAGATTTTTTTTAATGCGATTAATCGCGATTAACTATATGAAATTCTGAGATTAATCGCGATAAAAAATTTTAATCGTTTGACAGCCCTAGTTAATACTGATAAAGATGGATTGCACCAGCTCTAATTATAAGCAGGATTTAAGTGCTTATACAGTAGTACCTTGAAACTCGACGTCAGTTGGTTCTGGGACTGGCGTCAAGTTTTAAAGTCGTTGAGTTTCAAGGTATTTTTTCCCATAAGGATGTATGGGAAACGTGTTAATGCGTTCCATGGTCACGTGAAACTGCATATATTTTAAGCTAATGTAAAATAAAAATATAATATAATATAAAAAACACTGAAATACAATTGAAAAACAGTTAAAAATCTATACAAAAATACAATAAAACCTCAACTTTACCTTTACTTCTTTATTGTTTCCATACGTTTCTTGATCTTGGAATACAGTATTCCATAGCAAGCTCAGTAATTCACATGAGAAGCAACAAAATAGCTTTTTTGCTGGCTGTGCTGTTATTTCCTATGTAGTGTGGCAGTGCACAAAACTTAACGTGACTTATTGTACTAAAACAACAAGTGAGGAATTTCATGAGTGGAGAAAACGTATGAGCAGTAATAATTAAGTTAAGCTTTTTTTAACGATAAGTGTTTTAGACTCTCTCTGAAAAGCTGATTCTTACAATTTCTTTCACCCTGAGCAATAACACAAGTTTAAAAGTGAAACAGGAGGAAAATCCATCTAAACACAGATACATGTGGGTGCTCTCAGAGTGAATTTGATGGTTATTTCACACAAAAGCAAATTTGTCTCATGTTCGCACTTTGATGACGTTTCACTGCACCACTCTGAACAAGCGCTGAACCAAACAGCTGTTCACTATTAATTTGAAATTAAATAAATCTTTTTTTTTTTTTTTTTTAAAGCTAAACACAGAGTTCAAGGGAAAAGTCGAGTTTAAGGGCACAAATTTCTCCATGAAGTGCATCGAGTTTCAAAGAATTTGAATTTAGGCAACGTCGAGTTACAAGGTGCTGTATAAAGTTAGGTGTAATTTAGAAATGATTGCTGTAATTGCTGTGTAAACGCTTAGCGTAGTAGCCTAGATTTGTAATTACTAAAATGATAGCCAGATTAGCTGTGTACTTGTTTCAGCAATTGGTTATTGTTAATAGAATGTGATGTGGTTTTGTTCCTTGAAGCTTTGTCACCCACTGATACCAAAGTTTATCTGTACACTACTCTTTTTTTGGTGAAGGTACGTAGTATAGCATACACATCTGAAAGAAATAGCTAACTGGCTATGTTCTTTACCTGCCCTAGTAAAATATACAGACTGGGTAACAAATATACACCAACAACAGAATACAGAAAAATATCAGATGTAAAAATGAGAGTTTGCCTGTAGCAACAGAGGTCTCACCACCTCTGATCCAGCAAATGTGTATGACATTATACCTACACAATTGGTTTTGTGGTCCGGTCCAGCTATTCTCCACACATTCTGGAGTTCAGTTTGTTCAATTCAAGGTTAAGGCTAAAAAGAAATGTGCCATTCTGGAATGCTTTATTTTGCGCTTGGTTACCTAGCAGTATGATATACCTCAGATCTCTCAAGATCTATCAGGAATGTATAAATTCCTTGCATAAAAAGTGCTAATAAATTCCAAAGTTAGAGCACATATTTATTAGAAATGACTGTTCACAGTGGCAATCCTGCATGATTGGGTTCATAACATCAGAGCCTAGCTTCTCTCAAGAGCATTAACGTTTTAAATTGTACCAAAAGATGTGGTATTGTGCCATTTATAAATGAATTTAATATGCATTGGATTCACTTTGAACTGAGCTTTTTCCTGCTCTATTGAATCAGAATTTCTGTTAGTGCCACCTCACAATGATTTCTTACACAGTCCTGACATTGTTCAGACAATTTGTTTTCAAGTTATTATGCAACGACATTAGAAAAAGGAGACACTGGTTGAGCTTTACATTGATTATTAAATGTGTTTCTTTATTAAGGTGTATTTCATGTTCATCCTTAAAAGTTCATTCAAATCTCATTCTTCCACTGAAGGATTCACACACAGATGTCTGTTTAAATAGCTAACAAATGTTATTCTGTTTACATGCATACTCATCATCTGATTATTAATTTTCATAATTTGCAATTCAATTCTGATATCAAAGCACTAAGTATTGTCACAGCAATACCAATCTAATACTAATATCTTTAGACAAGCCTGGCCTACTTAATGCAAGGACGTTATCTGTGTCATTTCATGTGAGCATTGAAAATGTCAGTGGTTTGGTTCAGATAATACGTCCGGTCTGATTTAATACCAGTCCATCTACTTTAGATCTGCCTTCATGTAAATTCTTGGTAATAAATGAGGACATTTTTGGAACACAGTTTGCTCTTATATCTTAAATCAGATAATAAGCATAATAATCAGATTATTTAGCACATGTATGTCCTTAATTAATTCTGTTTTATTTCTGACACTGGTGAATGACAGAAAACACTGTTTTGAGAAAAGATCTTCCCACAGGCTGTATTAAACATGGTATTTCACATTGTTTCACTAGCATCCCTGAGCACCATATTAAGTTTTTTATGGTTTACAAACATAAAAAGTTTTGTGAATGTGTGAATGCACTCAACAGGAATTTAGCTACCTTGATTCACACACATTAAGATGAAATGTATTTTTAGAATTTGAAAAATAATCATTTAAAAGTTGTCAACATTTTACATGTTATCATCAGCCATATGTTGTTTAATCATGTTGTTTAAGCTAATAAAACCAAGCTGAAAGGTTTTAAAGCATTGAATACACATCACACTGTGTTCAGGTGCATGTGTGTGTGTGTACAATATTCTCAAGTAGTTTCCCATCTAAAGACATCCAGTTTAGGTCTGCTTGGGAGAAAACAGTTTGTAGGTTGGTCTTTAACAGTGTTAAAGCCTGAATAGATTCTTTAATGTCACATGTATTGTAAAAATAGTTTTGACAAAAATTTAATAGTAAAAATAATGAGTGGGGCAAATAGTCTATTGCGCTAGCTATCAGCCAGCGGCGTGTCCACACTGACATGAATGGCTATGTGTATGGCGTGTTGTCTTGTACCTACTGTTTCGCAGTGAAACCGGGAATCTAACCTTTATTTTTTTTACAGTGAGGTAATGCTGCCTGATGTGAAATGGTTGGTAGCAGAGTAAGTAGCTATGTAAACTTAAAAATTAAGTCAATGTAAATATTTATAATAAAAAAAAAACAATAATTATTACAATAATAAACATTTCACATTTTATGTTTAGTTTATGAATGAATTAATCTTTTAAGAACAAATTAATAATCATAATTAATTATTTTAACAGAGCCCATCCATTATACTTTCTAATGAGAAGCACATTATCACTTAATCATCTCAGTAATATAATTTCTGACAGAACCATTTTACACAATAGACACATAAGTGTGTGTAACACTGGCTGATGAAATTAAATATGGTTTCTCCTAATTCTTAGTTCTCTGAACAGGTGGAAAACCAAATGGCACAGATTTGTGTTGCACTAAGCTGCAGGCAAGAATTTTAACTTAACGTGCATGAAGCAATAAATAAATAAATAAAGCGCACACTCATAAATTAATGTCTGACTGTAAAATATGCACACTCCTTAGTGACTCGGGCAAGCACAGTATTCCACCAGGGCGACGACATTATCATGCAGAAACAGGCACAAAGATTAGATGGAAATTATTCAAATTGACTTCAAACAATCTAAGCGGGTGCTTGCAATCACCACTTGGATTTATGAACCTGCATCATTATTTTGGAACACTTTATCTTGGCAAAAGAGTGTCCATTGATGCGCATAAGAACCACAAAAAAGCTGGCATGCGTCTTTGTGCAGGATCATTTGACTGATTTTTAATAGGCTTTTGTCTTCAGGCTGATTTATAAAGCTCTTAATGCTCACTTAATTCTGTTTCTATGCATTACCCGCTTACTATACATGACAGTTTACTCAAAGTCAAATCTGCTGACAACTTGGAAGACAGGAATTTATTTCAACATTTTTTTGAGGTTTTAAGTTCTGTTTAAACAATCGTCTGGAGGTACAAAGTGCTGTTTGTTAATAGAAAATGTTCCAGATGCTCCAGGAACCACCAAAAACAGGTCATAAATCTGTCACCACAAATCTGTGCCATTTGGCTTTCCACCTGTTCAGAGAACTGAGAACCAGTAGAAACCAGATTTAATTTTATCAGCTAGTTTACGCCTCTTTTTATGTGTCAATGTAAAACGTTTCTGTCAGAGGTTATATTGCATATTAAATAGTATAAAAGATATGCTCAGTTAATTTTAATGCTTATTCACAGTTCTTAAAAGATAAATTAATAAATAAACTAAACCCAAAATGTTATTTTTTTTATCACGTAATCTTATTTTTTTATAAATATGTGAAGAGCATTGATACATTGACTTAAAGGTTACATAGCTTTTTTCTCTGGCACCCAACATTTCACATCAGGTAGCACCTCACTGTTTCACAAAGGTTTGAAGGCACAAGGAAGGAATACCCTTGACAGGGTGCCAATCCATTGCAGAACTTCAGCCATCCCACTTTCCTTAGATATAGCTAATCATGTCTGACACCCAGCCAACCGATAGCTAGAGTAAAGGACAGCTGTCAAACCTGAGCGCTATTATTATCTTTACATTTTAATTACAAGATGCTAAAAAACAACTGTCTCAGTCCACAGTGTCAGGTCTGGTCTGTTTTTGGCTTTGTGTGCAATCACCTTTGGCTTAATTCCAGTCAGGGCAGCTACAGGAATCCAGTGAATATCGTTCAGCTGGTTTAGTCACGCTTTTGGATAAAGGATGTGTTAACTATATAAAACATATGCTTTTTACTTTGCAGCAGCAGTGTGGGCAGTGCTCTTTTATGTTCCAGCTTGAGTATGCCCCTGTTCACAGTGCGAGGTCTATAAAGATATGGTTTGACAAGTTTAATGTAATGCAAGTCTAGTTGTCTGTACAGTTCCCTAACCTCTCTAACCTCAATCGCTGAACACATTTGGGTTAAATTGGAACAACAACAGGGCCTGACCTCACAAATAATCTGGTCACAATATTTATTTCATTTCAGTTTAACTAACGCTATTTAAGTCATGCTGGTGTGCTGTGCAGTAAAATGAATTGTTTAAAGACAGAAATATTTCAAAAAGTTATATACTCAGCTTATTGAGTGAGTGAATTGATGGTTAAAGCATCGTCTCACCGTTTACATGTACACTGGACTCAGAAGGTATTTAGACTTTCTGACATTTGATTTTAAATTAATATAAGAGCCATTAAAATTCATAAAAATAAAAACTAAGGTCTCTTATTCACAAAAGTACTTATATCCTTCACTCAGTAATTTGTACAAGTCTTTTTGCCAGGAATTAGACTTTGAATGGCATTGAATGGCACTCGTCTATAAATCGCCATATTCAGGTACCTCCACAGATGTTTGATGGGGTTTAAGTTTGGGCTCTTTCTGTGCCACTTAGGGACATGTAGAGACTTGCCCCAAATCCAATCCAGTATAGTTTTAGCTGTTGCAAGGTGAACTGTCACCTCAGTTGGAGTTTGCAGGAACACAGGAAGAGGTTTTTTGAAGAATGGTCTTATATTGGGCTGAATTCATCCATTCCTTCTATTCCTTAAATCTTACCAATCTCCCTGTTTCTGCTGCTAAGAAACACCCAATGCCATGATGTTGCCACCTGCATTTGTTAGCCATAAAGATTCTGAGATTTCCAGTGACAATTACTGCACTCACCTTTTTCTCTGAATGCCAGAGTTCTTCACATGCTGTTTAGTACAATAGAAACAGGCTGTCATGTGCCTGTTTTAGGTTTACAGTTTCTTGCATCTTGCCATTCTGCCATAAATGCCTGATTTATGGAGTGCTGCAGAGATAGTTATCTGTCCTTAAGGTTTTCCCATCTCTGTACAGTCCATTTGAAGCTCTTTTAAATTAATCGTTGGGTACCTTCATGACCAAGACTCTTTTTGCCCAGATGTCCAATCTGGCTGGATGGCCAATTCTAGGAAGGTTCATAATTACTTTTTCCATATCAGTTTTTTCAGTGGTACTCAAAGCCTAAGATATTGTTTTATATCCTTGCCCTTAACTACATGCTTGGCAGTGCCCTAATTGCTTCCCTTAACTGTTCATATAATTAGATTACATGCACAATGAAGCACATCATGATGTTACCTTTGTGTCTGCTTTGGAAAAGTTTGAATGCTAATTTAATAGCTGCCAAGAATCTTGACTGAGCTGAGATGAAATGTTGCGCTATAAGTCAACGTATATACCTGTTCATTCATCACAAACAGCCGATTATGCCTACTTACATTTACAGACTTTTAAATATTTATACAGTGTGACAACTTTTTACGGTTCATGTTTTGTCAGTGGAAAGAAACTTTAAGAATTAGGTGTGAATGCAGCAGACATGATATTATTTATAACATTGATACTGATGGTAACCCGGGGCAGAAAGTGGTTGTGTTAGAATAATGACATTTTGATGACGATGTTGTCGTGCTGGTAGTTTATCCAATCTAAATAGTTTCTTCTATTTCCAGTCAAAATATAGTGTTTATTGCCAGTTTAGAGCAGGGACATTTTTGTATTAATATTGATGTATTGCTTTCTCTTTGTGTATTAGAGTTTCAGGTTGCATTTGTTGATGCAGCAGCAGACTGCGTCAAGTGACAATGTTTTTCTAAAGTACTCACAAATTCATGTGGCTATATTTATCACAGTAGCATGACGGTTTCTCAAAGGTCTGAGAGCTCAAAAGTCATGCACATTCAGCAGTGGTTTCCTTACTTTGCCCTACACAAGCTGGGATTTGTACCTAAATTATTTTACAATATTAGGAATAGTAGATGGTAAAGGACAAAAAATATTGGCAATCTTGTATTGAGAAGTGTTCTTTTCTAAATAATTGCCAATTCTCTCCAAAATTTTGGTGAGTCACGACCCATCATTGCTCGTAAAGACATTTTATCATTTTATACAATTATTATTCGCTCACCTGTTTCCAGTTCAACCACTTATTGTGTAACACTGTGATTTGTATATTCTATAAACTTTTTACTTTTATTGTGCCTCTGTCCTAACTTTTTAGGAGTGTGTTGCATGCATCAAATTCTAAATGTATTTCTTTTTACAAAACACAACAAAGTTGATCAGTGGAAACAAAGGAAATCTTTAATTTCTACTTTTATCAGTTAAACAAAGATTCAAGATAATTAACAAATCACAGGTTCTTCTGTTAACTGTGTTTTACGTTATGTCCCAACTTATTTAAAAATGTGTTTGTATATTTTTAACTAAGCAAATAAAAAACACAACAGACCTTTAAAATATGCCATAACACAGGCAATCAGTGTATATCTGGTGAATGTCCTACATCACCTTTCACTCTAGCTTTAATGTCCTGGGAAACATGACAAGTAATAACGTGTGTAATGTCCCCTAAAGTTCTCAGTTTCTACCTCTATGTTATAAAAATGGCCTAGAGCTATGCCAGCAACTGTGATGGATAGCTTATTAAAAAACTGACAGCTAGAGTCATCGGGATCTGAAACAAGTCAAGTAGTAGCTTACAGAAAGCTTCCTGAAAAGACCTAGTCTGCCATTTAGACTTATTATAACCACCACCTACATATGACACACACTTACAAAAAAAAAGGTTATTTCCAGTAATGCACAGACCACTAGTTCTTAATTTCATTAATCAACTAATTATATTGTTCTTAAGCACTGGGATTCAATTACAATCCCCAGCTAATGGACATTATATGGACAAAAGTATTGGGGCACACCTCTCATTGCCACATGTGCTCAAAATCAAGCACCTATCCATGCAGTCTGCATTTATTAACATTTGTGAAAGAATGAGTCATTCTAAAGAGCCCACTGAATTCAAGCATGGTGCTTTAATAGGATGCCACTGATGCAACTTTAGTTTATAACATTTCTTCCCTCGTAAATATACCATGATCAACTGTGAGGGGTATCATTGAAAAGTGGAAACATTTAGGAACCACAGCAACTCAGCCGTGAATGAAAGTTGCTGAGGCGCATATTGCATAAAAGTTGCCAACACTCTGCTGGCTTAACAACTGCAAAGTTTCAAATCTTCTTTGGCATTAACATCAGCACAAAAACTGTGTGCCAGGAGCTTCATGGCATGGCCGAACAGCTGCATGCAAGACATCACCAAGCACAATGCCAAGTGTCAAATAAGGTTTTGTAAAGCACTCCACCACTGTACTCAGAAGCAGTGTAAAAGTGTTTTGTAAAGTAATTATTTACTTAGGCTTTAGCCTAGGCGAGGGTAAAGATGTCTTTAAACAGTCTTTTGTGACTTTTAGGATGACATGGGGGGAAAAGTTAGGAGTTGGGGAAAAATCAGCCATGGGTAGCTTTATGATGTTTTACATGGTACACTTTTGCTGTAGAAATGTTGGAATAAGTGCTTGTAACCTTTTTAGTTTTTCTGTAGACCAAACAGATTTTTTAGAACAGATTGGGGCTGGCTTCTTTACATTCCGATTGCTAGTCAGGTTATGACACTCCCCCAGGAGCTCTTTACCCCTACAAAATCCCTAGTGCTTACAAATAAAACATGACAGATTACCTCAGCATTTTTTTACTACAGTATGTTCATGGCAGAAAACATGATCAGTTGTAGTTTATTTACATTGTAACAACTAGGGCTAAAATCTTGCCGCATACTAGGATTCTACCTCATTAAGTCATCTCCATCTCAATACAGAAAACAATTTATTGTTATTTATTAAAATAAAGTTATGCAGGTACAATTAATTTATTAATGATTTTGTAAAAACAAATGTGACCTCATATGTATGTCAGATCACTGCTTGACTTTTATGGTAAATTTCAAGATGGTGAGACATTCTTCTGCAAGGCCAGCTGAAATAAAGACTGGTTATGGTCAATTACAATTATTCCAGTGAATTAGTGGCTGTGACTAAAAACATATTGTCCTTGAAAATTGGCAATTAAAAACCATTACTGTCAGTTAAATAAAGTTTCAGTGGAATTAACAAATCATAAAACATATAAATGCTTATTCAGAGTACATACAGACACACACACACACCTATATACACAATTATATATATGTATATATACACCGATCAGCCATAACATTGAAACTACTTCCTTGTTTCTACACTCACTGTCCATTTTATCAGCTCCACTAACCATATAGAAGCACTTTGTAGTTCTACAATTACTGACTGTAGTCCATCTGTTTCTCTGCATTCTTTGTTAGCCCCCTTTCATGCTGTTCATCAATGGCCAGGACTCTCCCAGGGGCACTACACAGTAGGTATTATTTGGGTGGTGGATCATTCTCAGCACTCCAGTGACAGTAACATGGTGGTGGTGTGTTAGTGTGTGTTGTGCTGGTATGAGTGGATCAGATGCAGCCGTGCTGAAGGAGTCTTTAAATACCTCACTGTTCCTGCTGAACTGAGATTAGCCCACCAACCAAAAATATCTAGCCAACAGTGCCCTGTCTGATCTTATAAAGATCTTAAAGATGACCAACTCAAACAGCAGCAATAGATGAGCAATCGTCTCTGACTTTACATCTACAAGGTGGACCAAGGAGTGTCTAATAGAGTGGACAGTGAGTTGACACGGTATTTAAGAATTCTAGCAGCGCTGCTGTGTCTTATCCACTCATACCAGCACAACACACACTAACACACCACCACCATGTCAGTGTCACTGCAGTGCTGAAAATGATCCACCACCCAAATAATACCTACTCTGTAGTGGTCCTTGGAGAGTCCTGACCATTGAAGAACAGCATGAAAGGGGGCTAACAAAGCATGCAGAGAAACAGATGGACTACAGTCAGTAATTGTAGAACTACAAGTGCTTCTATATGGTGAGTGGAGCTGATAAAATGGACAGTGAGTGTAGAAACAAGGAGGTGGTTTTAATGTTATGGCTGATTAGTGTGTGTATATATATAATTGTGGATTTGTATTTTTTTACTTATACCTTACCTAAGATAAAAACTCAAAAAGTCATAGATCTAAAAGGTGTAAAAACCTAGATAAGGATACAAGACTATCTAAAAGACAAAGATATCTCTGATCTACATTCTAAATATTCTCACAGAAGTTGATAATCAAAAGATATACAACTACATTACTAAAGCAGTAACACTGCACTCTGGGCTACATGATTACCTGGAAACACAGAAAAGTGACAGACTAGAGAAAAAAAAACAAAAGAGTGCCTGGGTTTAACTTTGCCATCTTTGCCACTTGCAAGATATAATCCAAAACAGAGTTTAACATGCAGTCTGACTTCATACTGACACAAAACAGCTTCCATTTGGGATTTTAATGCATAACAGTTCTGTCATTCCTGATTTAAATAATATACATGCATAATAGAGTTTTTGCTGCTCTGATTAGAATTGCAGTGCACGTTCTCTAAAAGAATATGGCACATACGCTATAAAGATGAGCCTCAAATCAGTGGTCAGAGCTCTTGTGTGTGTATAGATCTCTACTTTCACCTACTTCAAATCAAGTGTCAGCTGTTAAAAATGAATTTAAATGACCTTTTAACCGACAACATCAATTGAACAGTGACATGGTTATCAGTTAACCAATTAATCATTGACATTGCTTGCTTAAAAACCCACATCAGAGTTAAAATAAAGTAAAATGTCTTAGTTAGTACTGGTCAGTACAGTTAACTCTCCAGCATGGACTGTGTATGCTCATGTGTATTCACCTCAGTTTTATTCCCCAGACTTTCAGCACAATTTGAATTCCATCTGCCAAGTACGATTTGATCCACTTTCTGTAATGAAAGATGATTTAAATGAGTTTCTGCTCCTCTGCTTCCTCTTCAGTGCACTATATTTTCCACCTCAACTTTAAATGACTGTGTCAAGAGTGCTTTTATTTTGAGGCTGCCAATGTGTCCCTGGCCATGAAAATGTAATTAAACATCCATTACTTTTCATTTCCAGTTTTTCTGCTCTATTTAAATGTATTATACGGGCACATGTCTGGCAGCTCCTGATGAAAATGGTATCTCTAGCTCTTGGTAAAAGGATCCATAATGTCTTCGCCAAAACACTTAAAGTACATTTTAATGGTCTAAAAGTGTGAATGATGGACTTGTTATTCCCCTTTTTGCTAATGACATTGACTTACTATGATTAATTTAATCATGTATCTTTTGTTGGCCAGTCAATTTAACAAGTCACATCACCCTTTAGTGATTAGTAATTCTCGTGTTTTCTTCTTAACAGATATGAAGGTTGTCTTTTAGTTAAATTCCCAAATTTTGCATTAATTTTATTAAACAGTTCACAATTTCCTTAAAAGACAGCAGAGACAGAACCAAAATGAGACACAAACAGGTGGTAAGACATACTATTGACTAGCAATTAACCTCCTTAAAATAACCAAGCAAACACACTTGTATGGTACTTTTAAGCCAAGCTCCTTTTTACTGGAGTTTCAGTTTTTTTGGCCACTTCTGTTTATGCTGTATTACACTTTGTGTTGCTAGTAGGTCTAGTGTGTTAAGTCGATCTGTTCTTGCATGCTATTAAAGCAGGCTTTCTGTAATCTCAGATTTGTCTATTCAACAAATAGTTACCATCGCTCCAGAGTTCAATGTCCTTTCAATAAAGAGTGTTTACATACTTTTGGACATGTACTGTATATAAATCCAATCCACAGCTGTAGATCAGTAATGCACATAATGATAACTAACACAAAAAGAACTTGCACATACAGGGTAGAAATTACATTAGGCCAAGATGCCATCATGTTCATGATGTATCAAATAATTTAAAGATTTAAGAAAATAACAGGACTGAGCAGCTTTAAAGAAGCTTTAACTGGGATCACATTGGGGATGTTGCTCCAAACACTTATTGCAAACACATTAGCATTATTATTTTTTCTTCTGTGTGCTTTTTTAGGTTGATCCACACCAGATCAGTCCAGCCTCTCTCTCGCTTCACAATGAACTTCAGCAGGAGGAAAGGTAGGACACCTGGCAGCACTGATTTGTCAACTGCCAATCGCTCAAAGTCTGATTGATTGTTTTTTGTCCTGTTGTTAATTCCTTGTTTTCAGGGGTTTGTTGATAGGGCATGCATGAAGACTGATATGACAAGGTGCTCTAAAAGTTGCAAGAAGAAACTAAACACTGTGCTGAATACTAGACTTGTTACTGTGTGAGCATAATTTGGCTTTTCAGTGTTTGATCTGCCAGATCGTCCATCCATCCATCCATCCATTCATTAATCCATCCATCCATCCATCCATTCATCCATCCATCCATCCATCCATCCATCCATCCATTCATTTATCCATTCGTTGATCTCATAAACACTTTCTACATCGAGCATCCCTCTCTAAATGTTGATGCTTATGCTTCATTCTAAATTTAAATTACTATAGATTTAAAATACCGTTATAACAGCTGTCAGCCAAGCTATTTGATGAGTTTATGTTGTCTGTCACTTTTTAAAAGGGTTTAGTTGAGAAATTAAACAGAAATGTATTCATATTTTAGTTTTACTCACCTTTAAAACATTAATACCATGTTTTGAACCATTAGAGCTGCCGGCATTCATCTCTTCCAGATTACAGATATCATACCGATATTATTGTTTTTCATTTAATTTTTATCAACCACTTTATCCTCGTTCAGAGTCAGGTGGGTCCCTGTCCAGGGTAATCCCAGTAACATTTCACCACATCACAGATGGTGGTTAAATCCTTTTGGAGTGCTACCTGAAATAATTGCTTTAATACAGCAGCATTAAAGCCGCATTAAATTTTAAATTGGCTATATGTTTCTAAAATCCTTTGTGTTTTGCCTGCTTTGAAGAGTTATGTGTAGTGCCTAAAGAATTCTGCTTTTAAATGAGTTTTGCCTTTATTAAAGCAATAAAGTATATTCCAGACAATATGAAATACTATTTCATTTTAAATTACTTTAGTAAATATCAGGACAGCAAGGTGACTCAGTGGGTAGCACTGTCACCTCACAGCAAGAGAGTCCTGGGTTTCATTCCCAGGTAGAGTGACCCGGGTCCTTTCTGTGTGGAGTTTGCATGTTCTCCCTGTGTCTGTGTGGGTTTGCTCCAGTTTCCTCCCCAGTCCAAAGACATGCATGACAGACATGAATTGTACATGACTGTGTTTTACATTAAAGACTTTAAAGTCTTGTGTAACCAGTAATTACCTGACCTGTCATAAATGTAACCAATTTGTGTAAAACATTAAAATCCTAATAAATAAATTAGTAAAAATCATTTTTTTCAAAAAAACCCTTTGAACAAGCCAAGGGCTACAATGGCAAAAGCCTCAAGTAGCAGTGTAAAACTGAACTAAACAGACAGATCTGTGATCCTGGTTATCCAGTTTCCTGCTGGGGATAAACCTTGCATGTGTGTAAACTACGTACCTAACTGTTTGGTTACATTGCGTATTTAGTAAAGTTTTTCTTGTGTTGCTGCTGCACTTGTAGGTGGTATTGAATATTTTACAGATTCCGTTGGGATTTGCTGGTTGAATGAAAGCATCGAGTCCAAACACATGCTCTTTCTCACATACTCTCTGTTCTTAAGAGGACAATAATGGTACTTTAATGAGGTCGATGTTCTGCAGGAGTGTTTATGAGCTGGTTGTTTACTTTTATGGACCTCCAGCGAGTTAACAGACACTTCAATGCTTTGCTAAATTTAAAGGCTCTGATTTTATAGTAAAGGATTTGTTGAATATATGTAGTCATTAAAGTCTGCATGATTCATCAATTTCCTTTTACATTTATTGGTATGTTTATAGTGATATATTCTAATGAAAATTATAAAACCCTGCATATAAATGAAGTACCTTTAGTGTCCTCAGGACCCCAAAATACAGAGTTCTGGGGGAGGGGGTCATTTTGGTGAAATCAATCGTGATGCCGGGCTCGACCCGGTTTGGTTTTCCTCAGACTAAAGTTTGCTACTGATCACATTGACAAAACAAGACTTTTGAGAAGTTTTCTGGTTATTTTACATAAAAAAATTTATTTGGGCGCCCAGGTGGCGCAGCGGGATATTCCGCTAGCTCACCAGCACAGAGTTTCTGAACTCCCCAGTTCGAGGCTCAGTGTTGCCACCGGCCGGCTGGGCGCCATCTGGCGGGCATGATTGGCAGTGCCTGCAGCAGTTACTAATTGCCCACCGTATCTGCAGGGTGGGGGCCTGACTGTGTGTGGGTGGGTAGGTCTTCATACGCTGTGTAAGGACCCTGATTGGCTGAAGAGACGTCCGTGCAGAAAGCATGGGTGAGAAGAGGAGGGCTGGCATGGGCGGTGACATGCTCTCCTTGGCTGCGATCTGGTGTCTCTCAGCAGCGGAAGACAAGAATTGAGTGCTCTAAATCGGAAGGAAAAATGCATTAAAAAAATGCATTTGGCTACGATTACCAGAAGGGGAAGCAGTTATGCAGTTAAACCCAACACTGCACTACAGTGCTCCGAGAAACTATTTGCCCCCCACCTGATTATTTATATTTTTGCTAATGTCACATTTAATTGTTTCAGACCTTCCAACTAATTTTAATTTAGGATAAAAACTACACAAAATGAAGCTTTTAATGATCATTACATTTATTGAAGATAAATAATTATTTAAAATCTGTATCACCCATGTGAAAAAATACTTGCCACCCTTGGCAGTGACAACTGCTATCAAACATTTGTAATAACTTGCGATGAGTCTTTCTGTACAGGGATTCTTTGCAGAACCTCTTTCAAAAAGTTCTACCTTTGATGGGTTGATGTGTTCTTGGGGTAAATTTTGGTAGGTCGGCTACACCTGGGAAGATTGAGCAACTGTCTCAGAACAATGGCTTTTTAACCCTTTCCAAACTGGTAGATTTCAATAATTTTGCTATGCATCTCTGTTTAAATCTCTTTAGAATGTGGGACAATGTGCTACTTTTTGACATCTTCCAGCCTGCTTCACAGTGCCAGACAGGTTTTATTTAAGCAATGTGTAGAGTCAACAAGTCTGGCAGTTATCATGCCTGGGTATGGCTAGTGAAATTGGCTAGTTTTTAACTGAATTTGGTTAACTAGTGGATTTAGTATCTAAGGGGGAATTAATTTGTCATATAAGGCCATGTAGAAGAGAACACCAATACAGTGCTTTTATCACGAATTCCATTCACAATGAAATCATTATTTAATTAATTATCTAATATTACATGTCATTTGATAATTTAATATGCTAAAATCGAATTTGGAAAGGGAGGAAACATGTTCATAGCACTGTACATAGTGATAAAAGCACTGTATTTGTAATCTGGTTCTGGTGGATAGGCTTTAATTTGCTTTCTGATAGAGGTGTCAAAAAAAAAAAATTGTTCCTACTGACCATGAACTTCATTTTACAAGGAGCCTGATTATAAAAAGTGTTACGGTATTGGTCTTTGGCTCTGGGGCATATTGCCCTCTCCTTCTAAACCCAGTCTGCTGACTAAGGGCTAGATTGGCTCAGGTTGTGATGCTGACCGCTAAAACGTCCATTCATTTCATTTATCAAAGCCTATTTTCTTTTTTTAGACAGAGTTAACAGAGACACAGAGCATACAACCTGTTTATCACCCTGTACACTGGCAACAACCTGATACATCATACATTTTCTCCAGGGAAAAAACAGGTAGATGTTCAAGGTTATATAGAATTTATTGTACTGATGGGCAACATTTGTTCTCAGTAAAACAAGGCTGTTTTTAAAAGGGAGTTTTATAGTCAAGTTTCTTTTTCAGTATACACACACAAGGAGATTAAAAATTCTACAAAAATATAAGCAAAGGTAATAAAAGCACAAACCTGTCTTACTTTATACCATAACATAAACTGGACTTTTTTTTTTAATGTTTCAAGGTGAACCGTGTTTAAGGGCATAGCAGCATATGTCAAACATGGACAACCAGCACTAGCAGAGATGGTTCAACCTGCTGTGGAGTTTAGTAACAGTCCAACCTGCTGTGGAGTTTAGTAACGGACCAACCTGCTGTGGAGTTTAGTTACAGATAAACCTGCTGTGGAGTGTAGTAATGGACACACCTGCTTTGAAGTTTAATAACAGTCCAACCTGCTCTGAAGTTTAGTTACAGTCCAACCTGCTGTGGAGTTTAGTAACAGTCCAACCTGCTCTGAAGTTTAGTAACAGTCCAACCTGCTCTGAAGTTTAGTTACAGTCCAACCTGCTGTGAAGTTTAGTAACAGTCCAACCTGCTGTGGAGTTTAGTTACAGTCCAACCTGCTGTGGAGTTTAGTAACAGTCCAACCTGCTCTGAAGTTTAGTTACAGTCCAACCTGCTGTGAAGTTTGGTAACAGTCCAACCTGCTGTGGAGTTTAGTTACAGTCCAACCTGCTGTGGAGTTTAGTAACGGCCCAACCTGCTGTGAAGTTTAGTAACGAACCAACCTGCTGTGAAGTTTAGTAACGGCCCAACCTGCTGTGAAGTTTAGTAACAGTCCAACCTGCTGTGGAGTTTAGTAACGAACCAACCTGCTGTGAAGTTTAGTAACGAACCAACCTGCTGTGGAGTTTACTAACAGTCCAACCTGCTGTGGAGTTTAGTAACAGTCCAACCTGCTGTGAAGTGTAGTAACAGTCCAACCTGCTGTGGAGTTTAGTAACAGTCCAACCTGCTGTGGAGTTTAGTAACAGTCACACCTGCTGTGGAGTTTAGTAATGGACCAACCTGCTGTGGAGTTTAGTAACAGTCCAACCTGCTGTGGAGTTTAGTAATGGACCAACCTGCTGTGAAGTTTAGTAACAGTCCAACCTGCTGTGGAGTTTAGTAACAGTCCAACCTGCTGTGGAGTTTAGTAACAGTCCAACCTGCTGTGGAGTTTAGTAACAGTCCAACCTGCTGTGGAGTTTAGTAACAGTCCAACCTGCTGTGGAGTTTAGTAACAGTCCAACCTCCTGTGGAGTTTAGTAATGGACCAACCTGCTGTGAAGTTTAGTAACAGTCCAACCTGCTGTGGAGTTTAGTAACAGTCACACCTGCTGTGAAGTGTAGTAACAGTCCAACCAGCTGTGGAGTTTAGTAACATTCCAACCTGCTGTGGAGTTTAGTAACAGTCCAACCTGCTGTGGAGTTTAGTAACGGACCAACCTGCTGTGGAGTTTAGTTACAGATAAACCTGCTGTGGAGTGTAGTAATGGACCAACCTGCTGTGAAGTTTAATAACAGTCCAACCTGCTCTCAAGTTTAGTTACAGTCCAACCTGCTGTGGAGTTTAGTAACAGTCCAACCTGCTCTGAAGTTTAGTTACAGTCCAACCTGCTGTGAAGTTTAGTAACAGTCCAACCTGCTGTGGAGTTTAGTTACAGTCCAACCTGCTGTGGAGTTTAGTAACAGTCCAACCTGCTCTGAAGTTTAGTTACAGTCCAACCTGCTGTGAAGTTTAGTAACAGTCCAACCTGCTGTGGAGTTTAGTTACAGTCCAACCTGCTGTGGAGTTTAGTAACGGCCCAACCTGCTGTGAAGTTTAGTAACGAACCAACCTGCTGTGAAGTTTAGTAACAGTCCAACCTGCTGTGGAGTTTAGTAACGAACCAACCTGCTGTGAAGTTTAGTAACGAACCAACCTGCTGTGGAGTTTAGTAACGGACCAACCTGCTGTGGAGTTTACTAACAGTCCAACCTGCTGTGGAGTTTAGTAACAGTCCAACCTGCTGTGAAGTGTAGTAACAGTCCAACCTGCTGTGGAGTTTAGTAACAGTCCAACCTGCTGTGGAGTTTAGTAACAGTCACACCTGCTGTGGAGTTTAGTAATGGACCAACCTGCTGTGGAGTTTAGTAACAGTCACACCTGCTGTGGAGTTTACTAACAGTCCAACCTGCTGTGGAGTTTAGTAACAGTCCAACCTGCTGTGAAGTGTAGTAACAGTCCAACCTGCTGTGGAGTTTAGTAACAGTCCAACCTGCTGTGGAGTTTAGTAACAGTCACACCTGCTGTGGAGTTTAGTAATGGACCAACCTGCTGTGGAGTTTAGTAACAGTCACACCTGCTGTGGAGTGTAGTAACAGTCCAACCTGCTGTGGGGTTTAGTAACAGTCCAACCTGCTGTGGAGTTTAGTAACAGTCCAACCTGCTGTGGAGTTTAGTAACAGTCCAACCTGCTGTGGAGTTTAGTAACAGTCCAACCTGCTGTGGAGTTTAGTAACAGTCCAACCTGCTGTGGAGTTTAGTAATGGACCAACCTGCTGTGAAGTTTAGTAACAGTCCAACCTGCTGTGGAGTTTAGTAACAGTCCAACCTGCTGTGGAGTTTAGTAACAGTCCAACCTGCTGTGGAGTTTAGTAACAGTCCAACCTGCTGTGGAGTTTAGTAATGGACCAACCTGCTGTGGAGTTTAGTAACAGTCCAACCTGCTGTGGAGTTTAGTAACAGTCACACCTGCTGTGAAGTGTAGTAACAGTCCAACCAGCTGTGGAGTTTAGTAACATTCCAACCTGCTGTGGAGTTTAGTAACAGTCCAACCTGCTGTGGAGTTTAGTAACAGTCCAACCTGCTGTGGAGTTTAGTAACAGTCCAACCTGCTGTGGAGTTTAGTAATGGACCAACCTGCTGTGAAGTTTAGTAACAGTCCAACCTGCTGTGGAGTTTAGTAACAGTCACACCTGCTGTGGAGTTTAGTAACAGTCACACCTGCTGTGGAGTTTAGTAACAGTCCAACCTGCTGTGGAGTTTAGTAACAGTCCAGCCTGCTGTGGAGTTTAGTAATAGACCAACCTGCTGTGAAGTTTAGTAACAGTCCAACCTGCTGTGGAGTTTAGTAACAGTTCAACCTGCTGTGGAGTTTAGTAACAGTCCAACCTGCTGTGGAGTGTAGTAATGGACCAACCTGCTGTGGAGTTTAGTAACGGATCAACCTGCTGTGGAGTTTAGTAACAGTCCAACCTGCTGTGGAGTTTACTAACAGGCCAACCTGCTGTGGAGTATAGCAGTGGGCTAAGATCGCAGAATCATGTCCATCTGGACTGTCAGCACTGGCCAGCAGGGGCCATGGAGGCACAGATGATGTCTGTGCCAGCCTGAGGTTGGCATAGGCTTATGTTACTTGGAGTCAAAGTTAACTGATAATATGGACTTTAACCTAGTCAATAACTATGAATGGTGCTAGTTAGTTTAGTATAGTAAATGTGAAGCTGTACATTTTAACTGTTTTTCCCAGTGTATTGCAACTGGTAGTGAACTCACCTGTTTGCCATTTGCATTTGCTCTATTTGCATAGATCTATCCTTTATTGATACTGATTTGAGAATGAGACAGTACTATTATTCCTGCTGAAAAGTCCAAGAAAAACCTTATATTCAGATTAGATTTGCAAGGAATTGTGTTCTGTCAGCTGTGTAGATTTTAAAACCGGTTATTTTTTAAATGTACTGGGTGTAGGTGAATAGCATCTAGTAAAAGAAGAACTCAGTGAAGTGCCAACATTTAACACTAATTGTACATTCAGTAACAAAGTACTTATTTCATTATTTTCTCTGGAACTGGAAGTGACTTTTCATGAACTCTACACCAAATGAACAGCAAGTGTAAGCAGTATTTCTTGCTAATGTTGAGACAGTAATTGTGAGTCATGTGTTTAGATCTGTGTTATGTGTCATTTTCCACTTCCTGTATTAGAAATGCTTTCCAACATTCAGCATTTAGACTCTAATGCTTTGCCCTATGCTTTGTGTTTCTGTGAACTGTTTATTATAATCAAGTTTTTGCCTTTTGCAGATAAACCTACCATGCACAACCCTGAGGCTCTGGTGAATAATCATATAGCCTACAGTGCTAAGGTAAAGTACAGATTGAAAACTATTTTTTATTTTCTTTATTATGAGCTTTCTGTTGTGTGTGTAGCTCTACAAAATAGCATTTGTTTTGATGAAAGTTTGTACCCAGAATATTTTAATATACTTATTTGAAAGATTCAATCTGCAGTCATTGGAGCAAACCTGAGGAAAGGTTTACTGCACTGCAGACACACACACATAGAGAAAAGCAATTCATCACCCTACCTTTATATAGGCAGTCCAGTTGTGTACTGTAAATTGTTGATACATATTGTCCTTGGCAGTATTTTGATATATACACTTCTGGTCTGTTGCTGAAATGATGGATGTGGCCAGAGAAAGAACAGCTGTAAATGTTTGAAAAAACTAACCGGAGCTTTACTTTCTTTTTATTACCCTCTCTTGTGCAGTCAGCTAACAACCCGCAAACCTCCTTTTATTATCAGATAATCAATTACTGAATATCTCTACTAAGCTCTGCTTGGATTTCTTTTGTTGCTACATCTTTAACCATTTAATGTTCTTACAGATTTTTACAGCAACAGCAAAACCATAAGGACTCTGGCTTATTTTTTATTGCTTAATAGGAATCATATGATTTTCAAAATCCTGTGGACATCTCATGTGTGAGATTTAGTACAATTTAGTCAATTTACACTGCTCAAAAAAATGAAGGGAACACTTAATCATTACAATACAACACAAAGTCAGTTAAACTTCAGGGATATCAATCTGCCCAGTTAGGAAGCATAAGCGATTGTAAATCAAGTGCTTTGGTGCAAATTAAAGTGACAACAGGTGCACCGGAGAGGCAACAGCAAGACAACCCCCAAAAAGAAAATGGTTTTTCAGGTGGTGTCCACAGACAAGTAGTCTTTCCTTATCCTTCCTGACTGATTCTTCTCTAGTTTTGTGTTTTGCTAGTGACCTTGTCACTACTGGTAGCATGAGGCGGTACCTGCAGCCCTTTCAGGTCAGTGATGGTCTGGGGAGGCATATCCTTGAAGGGTCGCACAAACCTCCACAGTATAGCCAACAGAACCCTGAATGCTATTAGGTACCGAGATAAAATCTTCAGAGCCATTGCCAGACCTTACGCTGGTACAGTGGGCTCTGGGTTCCTCCTGGTGTAGGACAATGCCTAGCCTCATGTGGCAAGAGTGTAGTCTGGGAGGACATCCCCCAGGTGACCATCCGCCGTCTCATCAGGAGCATGGCCAGACGTTGCAAGGAGTGCATACAGGCACGTGGGGGTCATACACTCTACTGAGTAACATTATGAGTTGCCGTAATGAAATTCACAGAAATTGGATGAGCCTATGATTTCAATGTTTTACTTAGATTTTTGGTATGAATTTGAGTCCAGCCCTGCATGGGTTGATGATTTTGGTTTCTATTGACTGTTGTTATGTCATTTTGTTCTTAACTCATTACACACTTTATATCAGTAAAGATTTGAATCTTTCGTTCTTCAAGATTCGATGTATGATTTAAGTGTTCCCTTAATTTTTTTGAGCTGTGTAGTACAACAGAATTTTGACGTAATGGAAATGTGTTCTTCATGCCATTCAGAAGGTGCACTCATTTTCATGAAGAACTTCACTGAACTAATTTGTCAGATTGCAGGGATATGGACCATATCAAATATATGATGTAAAGAACACAAAATTAATCTCAGATTTAAAAAATATTATAAAACATGTATTTAAATTTCCCTATGGGATTAATAAAGTAAGATTTTTTTTTAATTGCCAGATTTAATAAACCAGAAGCAGGTCTTCCGTGAATTAGAAGCTGCTGAAACATACTGGACAGTGTCTATAGACCTACTGCTGCCAAAACAATCCACTGGGAGGTTTACTTGTCAGTGCGATCTCAGTGCCAGTCCCAAGTACAAATAAAAATAGAATGGTTGCATCAGGAGGGGCAACCGATGTAAAAACTCTGCCAAGTCTGGTATGTGGACCAGATTCACTGTAGCGACCATTAAATACGGTAGCAACTGAAAGAAAAAATTGTGGAAGATTCTTAAAATGAATAATTGTATTCTTTTTATTCAGTCTTACATGAATATCAGAAGAGTCATTCAAATCTCCAAAATGCCATTAAATGCATGTAAAAAGTCTATGTAAACATTTGACTTGAACTGTATGTGTTGTATTGCCAATATAAATAACATTATATAAAATAATATAAAATATATAATACAGTTTCTATATAGACGGGGTTCTGTGTTTATTTACAGCTTCACTTCTGGGGTATTTAGCAACTATCCTATTAAGCTTTGTCTATCCCTTTCAGTGAGCTTCATCCTGCCACCACTGTGCTCATGCAATTTGTCCATGTTTGACTTTCACGGCCCCGAAATGAGATTTTCTCATTTTTATGACTGATGCACCTAATGATGTGGCTTTTAAATCCCACATATCAAACTGTCAGTTGTCAGAGCTCTTTTTTGGATGAAATATGAAACAGACTGTGTTGTTTACATTTATTAAATTTAACATAAATTTATGTCATGATTTGTACACTTGCAGTTTTTGGGAATCACAGAGGTTGACCAACCAAAAGGCACCGATGTTGTTCGAACAGCTGTGAGGAAACTAAAGGTAAGTGTGTGTGCAAAATAAAGAGCACATCATATACAGAATTTACAGTCCATTCAAATATCCTCACACTTTTTTTTAATTTTCTGAAGAGTTTTTATGGTCTGTAAGCTGTAACCTTGCTACTGATTAAATGGCAATCTGCAGTCATTTAATCTGGAATGTTTACTTGTCATTTGAGTTTTATAGGATTTATGTGTGTTAGAGGAGCAACTGCATTAAGGGTCTGACTTTAATTATCTCAGTGTAATGGCTTTATATTTCAAAACAATGTGTAATAAAATATGTACCAATTCATACATCATTGTCCATTAGTCTCCTACGATAGTGGAAGTTGCTTCATCATTTTTATAGTTCAACTATAAACATTTCTCATTAGGCCACACATTAAAATGACTATTAAGTACAACATTAATAAGACTTAATAAGACGCCCAGGTGGTGCAGCCTGATAATCCACTAGCACACCAGTGCTGTGATTCTGAACTCCCCGAGTTTGAAACTCAGCACTGCTGCCAATCAGCTGGTCGCCCCCTAGCAGCAGACAAAATTGCCAATTTAAGTCTGCAGGGTGTAAAAAGACTGGCCCAAAAAAGTGGTTGCTGTCTTCAACACTGTTCAAGGACCCTGGTTAGACGCCAGAGGTGCCTCAACCAACCAGCAGAGGTCACTTTTGCAGCAGCAATGACGAACCCTGTTGACCTCTCTCCCTGTAGCAGCCGTGCTTGTTAGATACCCGATAGCACAGCAGGGATTCAAACTCAAGCTCTCAAGATCTCAGTGGTGGTGGGCTAGCATTAGATTGCTGCACCACCCAAGTCCTTTTTTTGCCATGTTTTTGTTAATAGTTATTATATCTGCCACATTTTTCTCAGAGCAACTACACTAGGGAACAAGCAAGTTTTGCTTTTTTTTCTATATATAAAGTGACCTTTCACCTTATTTAGAAAACATTCTTAAATATTTAGACTTTATATTTGGGGTTACTTTTTATTTATTTTTACATATACATATTTATCACTATATTCATGTTCCTCAGGACGTCATGTAATGACCCAGCTTTGTTTGCAGGAAAGTAAACCCATATTACCTTCCACCTCCATATTTTACTGTGAATAGGGTGTTCTTGGGATTATATAAGCAACTCCTCACTCTCCAAACAAATACTGAAATGTTGAAAAAAATTATTGTTTTATTTGACTATTGATCTGATCTGGCTGAAGTTTAAATGTGCAAGTTTCATAGGGACTGTAAAAAGGGAGATTATTGTGATGTAGTTCATTGCTTATTGTTCACAGTTTTGTTTTTTGTTTTTTAATTGAGTGCTTTTTTTTCTTGTATTTCCTATAAGTCTTGGAGCCTGTTTTAAAAATCTTGTATAATGCACCAGTTTCAGAAAGATTAAAGGTTCCACTTTTAGAATATTGAGCCAGTTTTGCTGACAAAGATGTTTAGAATGCTTTTTTCAATTAAATGTTGTTTAAGAATTTTGTCCCCAAGAATTTTAGGCAGCTCATTTACCTTTATCGTGGCAAGTCATTGTGTGAAATCCTTCCAACCAATGTTTTCTATGTGCTGCATACCATATGTTTATCATTAGTAAAGTGACTGAACACATGCAATAAATGTTTAACATGTTTGTTAATGGTAATAAGATTTTGGAGTGAGTCTTTGGGAATGTTTGCCCATTTAACCAAAGAGCTCTTGTGAGGTCAGTCATTGATGTTAAATAAGAAGCCTGGCTCATAATCTATCTTCATATTTATTCCAATGGTGACCAGTAAGATTGAGGTCATTTATGCAATCTTACTGGAGTAGGAGTTGATGTTGGCTTTGACACTCTCTGCCACCCTCTTCTGGTTTCATGATATAGTGCTGATCATTTCTACTGACTGTTAAAAGTTAATAATTAATATTATTGAATGTTCAGATTCTACAACTGAAATGCTTGTCTTTGCTTTCTTTAGTTTCAGAGGCATATTAAAAAGTCAGAGGGTGAAAAAGTTCCCAAAGTTGAGCTGCAGATCTCCATATATGGTATAAAAATACTGGATCCAAAAACAAAGGTACTAAGCACTCATCATAGTTGTGGCATGGTGTTTATGAATCATTGAAGACCCAAAAATGCAACACTGCTGTGATAATAAGGGCTAGATGTACTAATCTTTAGCAGAATAAAGTTTGAGCCATTTGCATATGTTAGCTGTATACTTTACATCATTTATGTAAATTATATAGAACAAATGATTCACAAAGGACATCAGTTGGAGACATTACAGTGTAGACTCAGAAACGCCAGGATGTGTTGTGTTTGGGGGTGTTACTTTTTTATTATTATTTTATTTTGTTTATTTATTTATTTTTTTAAACGAGAAACTGTTAAAAACAGATAAAAAACCTAACATGCATATATGGATGTTACATATCAGAAGAGAGTCACTAATAATTTTAGACAGTAGACTAGGTACACTTGTTAGATAGGCTTGTGCTACCACAGTAAATGTACATTATAACTTAGAAATAATTCAAAAAGTTCATAGTTTGTTTCCCATGGATTTTGTCTAAACAATGACATTTACATAAATTTATATAGAAAAAACCCACATATTTAATTGTAATAAAATGCAGCCTTCCAGAAAATCTTAGCAGTGAGTACATTGTTTTTGTCTTTTTGAACACACATTTTTTTTGTCCACCCAGTTCTCAGTTAACGTAAAACACGTAGTAAGCGTGTAATTGTGCCTTTATTTTCTCTAGGATGTTCAACATAACTGCCAGTTGTATAGGATGTCTTTCTGTGCTGATGATAAAACGGACAAGCGAATCTTTGCCTACATCTGCACCGAGCCTGACACCAAGAGGCACTTGTGCTACGTGTTCGACAGTGAGAAATGTGTATGTCTGACATGTCTTTGTATAGGATGCACATATAGTAGTGCTACACAGGTGCTCTTTGTAGGTTGTTGACTGTAGTCATTTGCCATACACACTTTTTTCACATCCTCTTCCCTGTGAACAGTGACTGCCACTGTTGTGCTAACACTGATTCACCACTCAAGTAATACCTGCTCAGTGGTGGGTGCTATAGTGTTCCCTTGTCAGTGAAAGACAGGGTAGAGAGGGCTGACAATTTATGTGTAGCATTAGATGGCTACAGTCAGTAAATGTATACAATTTATCATCATTTGTTATTACCAGTTTTTATTATCATTTTATATTTTTATATTACATTTATATTATAATTTTTTCTTTGTTTTTTTGGGATTGGCTGGTTTAGGCGGAAGAGATTACCCTTGCCATTGGACAGGCATTTGACCTGGCATATAAAAAGTTCCTGGAGTCGGGAGGAAAAGATGTAGAAACAAGAAAACAGATAGGAAACTTACAGAAACGGGTAAGTGCATGAATAAATAGTGCATAAAGGTACTGAAAATCTGAAATAAATTTGGCAAAAAAAAAACTACAAAAAACAAGACAATAAATAACAAACTCTTAGTTGTAACAGACTATATATAACAAACTCTAAATTGTAACAGACTATATATAACAAACTCTAAATTGTAACTGACTATATATAACAAAGTCTAAATTGTAACAGACTATATATAACAAACTCTGAATTGTAACAGACTATATATAACAAACTCTAAATTGTAACACACTATATATAACAAACTCTGAATTGTAACTGACTATATATAACATAGACTATATATAACAAACTCTGAATTGTAACAGACTATATAACAAACTGAATTGTAACTGACTATATATAACAGACTATATATAACAAACTCTGAATTGTAACAGACTATATATAACATAGACTATATATAACAAACTGAATTGTAACAGACTATATATAGCAAACTCTGCATTGTAACTGACTATATATAATACAGACTATATAGCAAACTCTGAATTGTAACTGACTATATATAACATAGACTATATATAACAAACTCTGAATTGTAACAGTCTATATATAACATAGACTATATATATAACAAACTCTGAATTGTAACTGACTATATATAACAGACTATATATAGCAAACTCTGAATTGTAACTGACTATATATAACAAACTCTGAATTGTAACAGACTATATATAACATAGACTATATATAACAAACTCTGAATTGTAACACTATATATAGCAAACTCTGAATTGTAACAGACTATATATAACATAGACTATATATAACAAACTGAATTGTAACAGACTATATATAACAAACTCTGAATTGTAACAGACAATATATAACAGACTATATAAAACAAACTGAATTGTAACAGACTATATATAGCAAACTCTGAATTGTAACTGACTATATATAACATAGACTATATATAACAAACTCTGAATTGTAACAGACTATATATAACAAACTTTGAATTGTAACTGACTATACAGGGGTTGGACAAAATAACTGAAACACCTGGTTTTAGACCACAATAATTTATTAGTATGGTGTAGGGCCTCCTTTTGCGGCCAATACAGCGTCAATTTGTCTTGGAAATTACATATACAAGTCCTGCACAGTGGTCAGAGGGATTTTAAGCCATTCTTCTTGCAGGATAGTGGCCAGGTCACTACGTGATGCTGGTGGAGGAAAATGTTTCCTGACTCACTTCTCCAAAACACCCCAAAGTGGCTCAATAATATTTAGATCTGGTGACTGTGCAGGCCATGGGAGATGTTCAACTTCACTTTCATGTTCATCAAACCAATCTTTCACCAGTCTTGCTGTGTGTATTGGTGCATTGTCATCCTGATACACGGCACCACCATTGGATGCACATGGTCCTCCAGAATGGTTCGGTAGTCCTTGGCAGTGACGCGCCCATCTAGCACAAGTATTGGGCCAAGGGAATGCCATGATATGGCAGCCCAAACCATCACTGATCCACCCCCATACTTCACTCTGGGCATGCAACAGTCTGGGTGGTACGCTTCTTTGGGGCTTCTCCACACCATAACTCTCCCGGATGTGGGGAAAACAGTAAAGGTGGACTCATCAGAGAACAATACATGTTAAACATTGTCCACAGCCCAAGATTTGCGCTCCTTGCACCATTGAAACCGACGTTTGGCATTGGCACGAGTGACCAAAGGTTTGGCTATAGCAGCCCGGCCGTGTATATTGACCCTGTGGAGCTCCCGACGGACAGTTCTGGTGGAAACAGGAGAGTTGAGGTGCACATTTAATTCTGCCGTGATTTGGGCAGCCGTGGTTTGATGTTTTTTGGATACAATCCGGGTTAGCACCCGAACATCCCTTTCAGACAGCTTCCTCTTGCGTCCACAGTTAATCCTGTTGGATGTGGTTTGTCCTTCTTGGTGGTATGCTGACATTACCCTGGATACCGTGGCTCTTGATACATCACAAAGACTTGCTGTCTTGGTCACAGATGCGCCAGCAAGACGTGCACCAACAATTTGTCCTCTTTTGAACTCTGGTATGTCACCCATAATGTTGTGTGCATTGCAATATTTTGAGCAAAACTGTGCTCTTACTCTGCTAATTGAACCTTCACACTCTGCTCTTACTGGTGCAATGTGCAATTAATGAAGATTGGCCACCAGACTGGTCCAATTTAGCCATGAAACCTCCCACACTAAAATGACAGGTGTTTCAGTTATTTTGTCCAACCCCTGTATATAACATATATAACATAGACTATATATAGCAAACTCTGAATTGTAACTGACTATATATAACATAGACTATATATAACAAACTCTGAATTGTAACAGACTATATATAACATAGACTATATATAACAAACTCTGAATTGTAACAGACTATATATAACATAGACTATATATAACAAACTCTGAATTGTAACAGACTATATATAGCAAACTCTGAATTGTAACTGACTAACATAGACTATATATAACAAACTCTGAATTGTAACAGACTATATATAACATAGACTATATATAACAAACTCTGAATTGTAACAGACTATATATAACATAGACTATATATAGCAAACTCTGAATTGTCACTGACTGTATAACATAGACTGTATATAACAAACTCTGAATTGTAACAGACTATATATAACAAACTTTGAATTGTAACAGACTATATATAACAAACTTTGAATTGTGACAGACTATATTTAACATAGGCTATATATAACAAACTGAATTGTAACAGACTATATATAGCAAACTCTGAATTGTAACTGACTATATATAACATAGACTATATATAACAAACTCTGAATTGTAACAGACTATATATAACAAACTTTGAATTGTAACTGACTATATATAACTTAAACTATATATAACAAACTTTGAATTGTAACAGACTACATATAACATAGACTATATATAACAAACTCTGAATTGTAACAGACTACATATAACAAACTCTGAATTGTAACAGACTATATATAGCAAACTCTGAATTGTAACTGACTATATATAACAGACTATATATAACAAACTCTGAATTGTAACAGACTATATATAACATAGACTATATATAACAAACTCTGAATAGTAACAGACTATATATAGCAAACTCTGAATGGTAACAGACTATATATAACAAACTTTGAATTGTAACAGACTATATATAACATAGACTATATATAACAAACTCTGAATTGTAACAGACTATATATAACATAGACTATATATAACAAACTGAATTGTAACTGACTATATATAACATAGACTATATATAACAAACTCTGAATTGTAACAGACTATATATAACAAACTCTGAATTGTAACAGACTATATATAACATAGACTATATATAACAAACTCTGAATTGTAACTGACTATATATAACAGACTATATATATAACAAACTCTGAATTGTAACAGACTATATATAGCAAACTCTGAATTGTAACTGACTATACAGTGTATCACAAAAGTGAGTACACCCCTCACATTTCTGCAGATATTTAAGTATATCTTTTCATGGGACAACACTGACAAAATGACACTTTGACACAATGAAAAGTAGTCTGTGTGCAGCTTATATAACAGTGTAAATTTATTCTTCCCTCAAAATAACTCAATATACAGCCATTAATGTCTAAACCACCGGCAACAAAAGTGAGTACACCCCTAAGAGACTACACCCCTAAATGTCCAAATTGAGCACTGCTTGTCATTTTCCCTCCAAAATGTCATGTGATTTGTTAGTGTTACTAGGTCTCAGGTGTGCGTAGGGAGCAGGTGTGTTCAATTTAGTAGTACAGCTCTCACACTCTCTCATACTGGTCACTGAAAGTTCCAACATGGCACCTCATGGCAAAGAACTCTCTGAGGATCTTAAAAGACGAATTGTTGCACTACATGAAGATGGCCAAGGCTACAAGAAGATTGCCAACACCCTGAAACTGAGCTGCAGCACAGTGGCTAAGATCATCCAGCATTTTAAAAGAGCAGGGTCCACTCAGAACAGACCTCGCGTTGGTCGTCCAAAGAAGCTGAGTGCACGTGCTCAGCGTCACATCCAACTGCTGTTTTTGAAAGATAGGCGCAGGAGTGCTGTCAGCATTGCTGCAGAGATTGAAAAGGTGAGGGGTCAGCCTGTCAGTGCTCAGACCATACGCCGCACACTACATCAAATTGGTCTGCATGGCTGTCACCCCAGAAGGAAGCCTCTTCTGAAGTCTCTACACAAGAAAGCCCGCAAACAGTTTGCTGAAGACATGTCAACAAAGGACATGGATTACTGGAACCATGTCCTATGGTCTGATGAGACCAAGATTAATTTGTTTGGTTCAGATGGTCTCAAGCATGTGTGGCGGCAATCAGGTGAGGAGTACAAAGATAAGTGTGTCATGCCTACAGTCAAGCATGGTGGTGGGAATGCCATGGTCTGGGGCTGCATGAGTGCGGCAGGTGTTGGGGAGTTACATTTCATTGAGGGACACATGAACTCCATTATGTACTGTGAAATACTAAGCAGAGCATGATCCCCTCCCTCCGGAAACTGGGTCGCAGGGCAGTGTTCCAGCATGATAATGACCCCAAACACACCTCTAAGACGACCACTGCTTTATTGAAGAGGCTGAGGGTAAAGGTGATGGACTGGCCAAGCATGTCTCCAGACCTAAACCCAATAGAACATCTTTGGGGCATCCTCAAGTGGAAGGTGGAGGAGCGCAAAGTCTCGAATATCCGCCAGCTCCGTGATGTCGTCATGGAGGAGTGGAAAAGCATTCCAGTGGCAACCTGTGAAGCTCTGGTAAACTCCATGCCCAGGAGAGTTAAGGCACTTCTGTGAAATAATGGTGGCCACACAAAATATTGACACTTCAGGAACTTTCACTAAGGGGTGTACTCACTTTTGTTGCCGGTGGTTTAGACATTAATGGCTGTATATTGAGTTATTTTGAGGGAAGAATAAATTTACACTGTTATATAAGCTGCACACAGACTACTTTTCATTGTGTCAAAGTGTCATTTTGTCAGTGTTGTCCCATGAAAAGTTATACTTAAATATCTGCAGAAATGTGAGGGGTGTACTCACTTTTGTGATACACTGTATATAACAAACTCTGAATTGTAACAGACTATACATAACAGACTTTATATAACAAACTGAATGGTAACAGACTATATATAACAAACTTTGAATTGTAACAGACTATATATAACATAGACTATATATAACAAACTCTGAATTGTAACAGACTATATATAACATAGACTATATATAACAAACTGAATTGTAACAGACTATATATAGCAAACTCTGAATTGTAACTGACTATATATAACATAGACTATATATAACAAACTCTGAATTGTAACAGACTATATATAACAAACTTTGAATTGTAACTACAGGGGTTGGACAAAATAACTGAAACACCTGTCATTTTAGTGTGGGAGGTTTCATGGCTAAATTGGACCAGTCTGGTGGCCAATCTTCATTAATTGCACATTGCACCAGTAAGAGCAGAGTGTGAAGGTTCAATTAGCAGGGTAAGAGCACAGTTTTGCTCAAAATATTGCAATGCACACAACATTATGGGTGACATACCAGAGTTCAAAAGAGGACAAATTGTTGGTGCACGTCTTGCTGGCGCATCTGTGACCAAGACAGCAAGTCTTTGTGATGTATCAAGAGCCACGGTATCCAGGGTAATGTCAGCATACCACCAAGAAGGACAAACCACATCCAACAGGATTAACTGTGGACGCAAGAGGAAGCTGTCTGAAAGGGATGTTCGGGTGCTAACCCGGATTGTATCCAAAAAACATCAAACCACGGCTGCCCAAATCACGGCAGAATTAAATGTGCACCTCAACTCTCCTGTTTCCACCAGAACTGTCCGTCGGGAGCTCCACAGGGTCAATATACACGGCCGGGCTGCTATAGCCAAACCTTTGGTCACTCGTGCCAATGCCAAACGTCGGTTTCAATGGTGCAAGGAGTGCAAATCTTGGGCTGTGGACAATGTGAAACATGTATTGATCTCTGATGAGTCCACCTTTACTGTTTTCCCCACATCCGGGAGAGTTACGGTGTGGAGAAGCCCCAAAGAAGCGTACCACCCAGACTGTTGCATGCCCAGAGTGAAGCATGGGGGTGGATCAGTGATGGTTTGGGCTGCCATATCATGGCCTTCCCTTGGCCCAATACTTGTGCTAGATGGGCGCGTCACTGCCAAGGACTACCGAACCATTCTGGAGGACCATGTGCATCCAATGGCGGTGCCGTGTATCAGGATGACAATGCACCAAAACACACAGCAAGACTGGTGAAAGATTGGTTTGATGAACATGAAAGTGAAGTTGAACATCTCCCATCGCCTGCACAGTCACCAGATCTAAATATTATTGAGCCACTTTGGGGTGTTTTGGAGAAGCGAGTCAGGAAACATTTTCCTCCACCAGCATCACGTAGTGACCTGGCCACTATCCTGCAAGAAGAATGGCTTAAAATCCCTCTGACCACTGTGCAGGACTTGTATATGTCATTTCCAAGACGAATTGACGCTGTATTGGCCGCAAAAGGAGGCCCTACACCATACTAATAAATTATTGTGGTCTAAAACCAGGTGTTTCAGTTATTTTGTCCAACCCCTGTAACTATATATAACATAGACTATATATAACAAACTCTGAATTGTAACAGACTATATATATAACATAGACTATATATAACAAACTCTGAATTGTAACAGACTATATAAAACATAGACTATATATAACAAACTCTGAATTGTAACTGACTATATATAACATAGACTATATATAACAAACTCTGAATTGTAACAGACTATATATAACAATATTTGAATTGTAACTAACTATATATAACATAGACTATATATAACAAACTCTGAATTGTAACAGACTATATATAACATAGACTATATATAACAAACTGAATTGTAACAGACTATATATAGCAAACTCTGAATTGTAACTGACTATATATAACATAGACTATATATAACAAACTCTGAATTGTAACAGACTATATATAACAAACTTTGAATTGTAATTGACTATATATAACAAACTTTGAATTGTAATTGACTATATATAACAAACTTTGAATTGTAACTGACTATATATAACATAGACTATATATAACAAACTTTGAATTGTAATTGACTATATATAACAAACTTTGAATTGTAATTGACTATATATAACAAACTTTGAATTGTAACTGACTATATATAACATAGACTATATATATATATAACAATCTCTGAATTGTAACAGACTATATATAACAAACTAAATTGTAACAGACTATATATAGCAAACTCTGAATTGTAATTGACTATATATAACAAACTTTGAATTGTAATTGACTATATATAACAAACTTTGAATTGTAACTGACTATATATAACATAGACTATATATATATATAACAATCTCTGAATTGTAACAGACTATATATAACAAACTAAATTGTAACAGACTATATATAACAAACTTTGAATTGTAATTGACTATATATAACAAACTTTGAATTGTAATTGACTATATATAACAAACTTTGAATTGTAACTGACTATATATAACATAGACTATATATATATATAACAATCTCTGAATTGTAACAGACTATATATAACAAACTAAATTGTAACAGACTATATATAACAAACTCTGAATTGTAACAGACTATATATAACAAACTTTGAATTGTAATTGACTATATATAACAAACTTTGAATTGTAATTGACTATATATAACAAACTTTGAATTGTAACTGACTATATATAACATAGACTATATATAACAAACTTTGAATTGTAATTGACTATATATAACAAACTTTGAATTGTAATTGACTATATATAACAAACTTTGAATTGTAACTGACTATATATAACATAGACTATATATATATATAACAATCTCTGAATTGTAACAGACTATATATAACAAACTAAATTGTAACAGACTATATATAGCAAACTCTGAATTGTAACTGACTATATATAACATAGACTATATATAACAAACTCTGAATTGTAACAGACTATATATAACAAACTTTGAATTGTAACTGACTATATATAACTTAAACTATAAATAACAAACTTTGAATTTTAACAGAGTATATATAACATAGACTATTTATAACAAATTCTGAATTGGGACAAGAGAAAGAATTTCATTGTACTGTACATGTGTATATGTATATGACTTATTTTCCTGACAATGTTCACTTATAATGTAGTTATAAATAGCTTTCAGTTAAAAGGTTTGCCCTAAAACTGTATGTATTATGTTTTAATAATAATAGAAGGGTACTTGGTTGTGGTCTTAGTTTAAGTTCATCCAAAACGTTTTACACCGCTGCTGTAGAGTATGTTTTTTTGATTACTATGAAAATGTGTTTATTTTGTTAGATTCAGGATTTGGAAACAGAGAATTCAAAGCTCAAAAAGCAACTCCAGGACCTGGAGGAGCAGCTCAGCTGTGCACAGTCATCATCCGTATGTTCAATTATTTATATAGATTGTATTTAATGTACAGCTTTTAAATCTATATGCAATTGCTACAGTTTTTTTCTGTTTTTTGCAGTTTTGCATGTTAATTTCTCTACTTCTCTACAGGCTTACATGTTATCATCCATGCTTTCCTGCTCTGCTGAGAATTTCACCTCACTATCCTCTTTCGAGATTTCTTCCGTCACGCTAACGCCTGTCAGTTCACCTGATTCCAACCAATCAGTAGGCCTGCTCACGCCGCCCACTGCTAAACCGAACCTCCTTCTGCCAATCCCTGGCTCCAGTATTCCTCGACCTTGTGTAAACCTGTTTTTCTGCTTTGCTGTTATACTGTATATGTGCATAGATTCATAGACATGATATAGAGCTGACTGAGTTACATTAAAACATTGTTGATTTAGTGGAGCACACTTACATTTCTAAAACATATTTTATTGCTTATATTTTTGTGAGCAGTAGTAACCTAATGTTTGTGTGCTGTTGATAGGCTGGAAGTTTCCCAGTAAAAATGCCCTCTACAGACCTATTTGACATGGTGCCATTCACTCCCGAATCTTCTGTGTTAGAGATGCCAGTGTGTAATGGTACACCAACTCTAACTTCACTGTCTCCCAAGAACAAATGTGAGTACTAAAATGTATTCATGAGTGTAGATTTAATTAAAAGTAATTAAAAAAGACTGTAATGAAAGGGAGGGAAGTCTGAGAATATTTAGTTAAAGCTGGCAGCCAGACCTTCCTTCTTTATTGTGTAGATAAGAGTTGTGGGTGCCATTATTCATCTTATTCAAGAGATGGGAATGATGGGTAAATTATAGTCAACACACACACAAACCCAATTTCCAGAAAAGGTTAAAAAAAGTCTGTCATTTGTTAATCCCCTTGAATATTTAGAAACTGTCAAAATAGTACAAAGAAAATATTTCCACTGGCCAACTTAATTGTATTTTGTAAATATATTTTTAATTTGATGGCTATTATTGTTATAGTGTAGTGTTGCTTTGTGTTTAGTTATGTGCAGCATGCCCACTTACCATGGAGACTGGTGAGGTGTGGGGATGGTACTCCTCATTATGCATTAATTCACTCCAAATAAAAGTGTTTCTTTCTACCATGCTGCCCCAGAATGTTTGCTTGCTGGCAAGTTGCTATGGTTTAAGTAAAATAAAGGACTTTTGACCTGATGTATAAGAAACAAAGCATGATCTTCCAGTCTGTCTGTCCTGCAGGTATAGATCTGTTTGGAGCTGTTCCTTTTGACCCTTTTACCAGCAGTCCTGCAGACTACTCTCCAGATATCCAGTCCAAACTAGATGAGATGCAGGTGAGTTCATTAGTTTACGCTTAACTGAACATTTTTAAACAAAATGTAATTTTATTATAGGACAGGAGTTTATACTGGTATTACACATAAACACATTTAATGTTAGTAGGTCAGGTTACATGTTCTATGAAATAAAAAAGCACTCACACTTAAGTGGGATTATGACTCAATTTCTAATGTATGCAAGAATTATGATATCTTGTGCCAGTAGCTTTAATTATGAACAGAAAAAAATATCTGTCAACATCAAGTATTATTGGCAGCTAGTATATCAATAGATAAAAGAAAATAACCAGGTTGTTGGCTTGGGTGGATTTGTTAAGATATTGCCAGCATAATTTGAATGTAATATTTAAATTTTTTAATTAATTTATTATTATTTGTAGCGTTGTTTTGTTTTTGACACCAATAAACACCCCAAAAAATATGAGAGACTAAAAGTGGAATATGCAGTGCCCTAAAAAAGTATTTGCCTTTATGTCATTTCTTCAGTTTTTGCATATTTATTACAGGGTTTTGTAACAAATAAAAAAACAGTTTTTAACGATCATTTAATTTATGACAATAAAAAGGTTAACCAACGCTAACATGCCCTGTGTGAAAAAGTAAATGCCAGCTTGGTCACTTAGTAAAGAAATATAATTAATCAGTTGGGTTTACTTATACCAAACACACCTCAGGCTTGAATACTGCCAGCTCTGTTAAATCAAAACATCATTTAAAGAATACTTTCAGAAATGCATTTGACTTTGGGTTAAAAGTTCTTAACAAGCAGCACTTGCAAAGGTCTTTCCAAGGCTCTGAGACTCCAGCAAACCATATTATAACCACAGAAGTAGTATGAATGCAGTGTTATGACACAGACCTATTTAAAGTATTTACTTTTAAAGGTAAAATTTTTTGTCTTTTTTTGAAAAATAAAAAATAATGTTAATAGTGAATATTTGTTTATTTAAATACAGTACAATGTACATCACTAATTTATGATGTATGCCTATTCCCAAAGGAATAACTAAATTACCTTGCTGTTTTTCTCACCCCTGTTTCCCATTACCCTTGCAGCGGCAGAGATGGTTTGTAAAATGTTTGTGTTTTTGTACATCAGCAATGTCATATCCCATTCTCTTTTCCACTCAGAAGCATTTTAGAGTTGAATGTGTTCACAATTGCAATCAAAGCCTTTGTGTTTTTCATTAGTGATGCTGAGCATGAATGATTTCACATGCAGAACACGCAGTCTGTCCTTCACTCAGAGCTGTAGACCTCATCTGAATGTTTAGCATGATGTACCGAAGCATTTAACATAATCATGCTTTAGGGAACCAAAGTGATTGTCAGTGACTGACTATGATATAGAACAATAAGTGGATGTTTAACAAGTGCTAAATTCATTGCCAAGTCTGATCTACACATGCATTCATTTACCTATCCTTGTTTTGTAATGATTCTCTGAAATCTGAGGGACCCTCAGAACTCTGGGGAGGTAAAGACAGTTTGCCAAAAAAAAAACCTCAATTTAATAAACCAGTTTTTGTTTTAATTCTTTTTTTTTTTTTTTTTTTTTTTTTTTTTTTACTTTTACTTTACTTTTTTTTATTACTTTTTCCAAAGTATGAATGCATTGGTAATCTAAAATTGCAATATTAAAAAGTTTTATTTCTCGTATTTTAAAATCTAAGCGATATTTTTTTTTATATGCACTGCTCTAAAAATAAAATTACGCTAAACTCCTTTTTTTTAGATTGGATTGTTTTAAACATGTTAAGCTAAGTTTGTAAGAAATTGTTTTCAGTTAATTTACAAGGGTGACTAGCATATTTGTTTGTTAAAATATCAGAATAATACAGACCATCCACAGAACAATTCATAATTATTATGTTACCCTATACTGGTTTAAACAGTGTGTGCAAACCTCTCAGTCTTAATATTTTGTGTATGTTTTTTAGGAGGGGTTCAAAATGGGTCTGACTTTGGAGGGCACTGTTTTCTCTCTGGATCAAGTGGACAGTCGATGCTAAAGTCGGCAAGCATTTGCGTTGATGTATAAACTCAAACAGAGATTTTACATTAAACTTTGTATAAAGTATAAACTTTAACAAAGCACTAGAACAGCGTGTACAATTTATTTTTATACTGTACAAAACGAGCCTAGTGAGATACATGTACTTTTACTAAACATTAATTGATCTGAAGTGTATGATTGAGGAACTGTTAGGAGAAGTCACATGGGACCAGCCATGACAGAGTTTGACAGAGCTTGAGAGGATCTGCCATAAAATCCTAATTCACGGATGTGAAAATCGCGTCACGGACCATGAAATGAGGCATTTGACGTGATATATGCAATTTGCTGTAAAATTTAGAATGTAAGGTTTATGTTTAGCGATTTAACATTAGCATATGAAATATGAGGTGCAATATGAGGCAGTCCTAGCAATTATACGGTAATTAAGTTAGTGTAACAGACTTTTCTGTGGTGTAGTGCACTAACAATGTTTGTTATTTTGTCACTTTGGGGATTCCACAGTCAGTGAAAAAGTGTGCTTCTCTACACACGTGATCATCTCTCTGTAGTCTGTGCTCAAAAGAACAGGGAGGGGTGTCAAAACAAACACAGTATTTTTGTTTTAAGGTAGGCTGTGCTGTGTATTGTAGCTTCCATTTATTCTATCATTTAATTTATAAATGTTATTTAATGACTGCCATGAAATGTGGCACTTTTGTTTAAAAATCCGTGAATTTGTGATTTTTGAAAAACGAGGTCC
Organism: Trichomycterus rosablanca; assembly: GCF_030014385.1. NCBI lineage: Eukaryota > Metazoa > Chordata > Actinopteri > Siluriformes > Trichomycteridae > Trichomycterus > Trichomycterus rosablanca. The sequence goes on from NC_085993.1 coordinate 33,470,026, forward strand.
GTGAAATTAAGCACATTTTTCTATGAATTTAGTAGAACCCTAGCTGCCCAAATCCAGGTGTGGAAAGCTTGTAGCGACCAATCCAAGAAGACCTGTAGCTGTACTTGATATCAAAAGGGGTTTCAACAAAGTATTAAATGAAGGTTGTAAATTTTTACAAACATTTTAAAAACATTTTCACAACATCATAATAGGTGATTAAGTTAGGCTTGATGGGTAAAATAGCAATTATAACCATTGAAAATCAAACCCACAACACAGTAAAGTGCACAAGGGGTCTAAATGATTTCTGAATCCAGTTTATGGTCATAATTGGTAAGCATTTTAATGCACCACAAGAGAATTCTGAACTGTGTAAGTATGTAGTGTGGAACTATGCTGTTGCACTAATTAGACACACTAGATATACTGGTTATGTTAAGGTGTGTTTTGTATTGAATTTGTGTTTCTTTTAGTTCCAGATTTTTAAAAATATATTGGCTTTTCAAAATTTAAATTTGGGTTTCCACACTCAACTTTAAACCAAAATTCTTAACGAGGATTCTTTCAAGTCTGGTCCCATGATACTACAAGAAGATTATTAACATACCTTCACTGTGTAAATTCTTTTCTGGGCTTCAGGTTAGTCATTGTAGTGTTTGGCAGAACACTGTACTTTAGTTGAAAAAATACCAAGGGATGCAGTATTAGTAGTAGTTTTGATGTAACTGGAGGGTCCATAAACTGTTTTTAGATTAATTTTCCACTTATTTTTTAGTCATGTTTGCATTTTCTACAGTAATGCCTAAGTACACAAAAACATCCTTCTTTAGCATTCCTGCTGTTTGTGTAAATACCTTTTTTGCAGAATGACTGTAATAATATTTACACTGTGGATTTTTCACAATATACTTTTGGTAAATAAAGAATCATTCAGCAAACACATCTTTTGCTGTTGCCTTTGACTTAAGGGTTGGTTTTGGATTTTTTTGGTCAAAACCCATCAGGATATTTGTTCTCATGTTTAGCAGCTTTAAAAATATTTGCTTACAGGTACAAATTCAGTCTCTGTGGCATCTTTTGGTGGACCACAAACATCTAACTAATAAGGACAGAAGGGTGTATCTACTTCAGTTAGGTTACTTGTACTGATGCAACGGAATTTAGATTTCATGTTTATAAAGGTCAACATTTATTGCTGTCCTTGTTTGAGAGATTGTACATGTACTTTTAGTAAACTTTAATTGATCTGAAGTGTATGATTGAGGAACTGTTAGGAGAAGTCACATGGGACCAGCCATGACAGAGTTTGATAGAGCTTGAGACGATCTGTAATAGGACCCTACCTAATTCACGGACGTAAAAATTGCGTCACGGACTGTGAAATTAGCCATTTCACATGATATATGCAGCTTGCTGTGAAATTCAAAATTTAAGGTTTGTGTTTAGCGATTTTACAATTTTTTACTCACGTAGCGTATGAAATATGAGGTGCAATATGAGGCAGTCCTAGCAATCATACGATAATAAAGATTCACTAAATATTAATAGCACCTTAAATAATGGCAGTACCACCAAATGGAAATGAGTTAGAAAGTCTTCTGTAGCCAAAAATTATAGTCAACAGGAATCATGCACTTGAAAGGACATGTATGTCTTGGGATTTACATTCTTCGCAGCTATTTAATTTATGACTGACTGGCATACCAATAGCAGGGAGACAGCTAACCATATGCTTGCTTAGGATCAGGGACCCTCTGGGAGGGCTTTTAATAATGTTTTGGAGCGTGTCTTTAGGAATTTCTTCTTATTCAGTGAAAAGAGCATTTGTGTGGTCAGGAACTGATTTTGGACGTTTTTCCTTGGGGTTTTGAGTTTATTGGACCTGGATGCTGAAATTTTGCTTTGAGACACCTGTTTGAACTCAGTAATTAGGACAATTAGGACATAAAATGCCCAATCATTGTCTCTATTAATGATTAATTAGTGCTGTGTGTGTGTGTGTGTGTGAGTAAACTCCAAGTTGGCTTGGTCATTTAACAGAGAAATGCAGTGTGTTTTGTACACAGCCTCCTGTAGCAATACACAGTGAGAGGTGCACTCAATCTGGCACTGCTGCCACCATCCTGATAATCTTTAAGATCCTCTTTTGCACTTAGCATTCTGCTTATATGCACGCTGATGCCTATACCGTGTCCTATTGATGCTATTCTGGGTGGATTTGGCCAGATGTCAGTTTATGTTTTTATTAAAACAGGGGCATTACAGTTTCCTGAAACACTGATGGAAAAGTCCCATCAGCTAAACATTAGCTTCTGTTGATGCATCAGGATTCTGCCACTACCACATCTGGCAATTTGACAAGGATGTTTTTTCTGTGTAATTTTAACTAATTTGGTTTATGATAAATGTCATTAAAACTTTTCAATTGCCATTGCGAATTGGTAGAATGCTAAATCTCAACATAATTGCTGTGCCACAGTGATTAATCATTTCCAGCTTAAATCTAGCAGTCCCAGGCTACACCAAATGGGTATGGACACACAGACTTGATCTTTTCTATATTGTAGTGATACAGTTGATGTCAAATGTTGGTACACACTTGTTTGTCTTGAAATTTCAATCATTTTGAATCATCTAATGATTTTTAAATTATTTTAAATCAACGGTTATGTGACTAAATCATTTGAAACACCTTTTTTCACATATTAGCTATAATTCCAGTAATAAGCCACTGCTTCAAACTTTGTCGCTGATTACATAGACAAACAAAATCTTTCTTGCATGGCAGCCTTTTAGATTTTAAAGATATAAAGCTCGTCTTGACTGTGGAAAATGTCACACGTTTCAGCAGCTTCTAACTAATGACAGACCCAGCTGTTTTGGTTTTGTTGGATTACTTCCGACCATCCAGTTTACATGGTCTCTTAACATAATGTGACTTTTTTCTGACCTTGGAAACAGGCCGCTGTTCCATGTTCTTTGTATTTAAAGACAATTGTTTGTAATCCTGGGACATAATGTTACTTAGAAATATCTTTAAGTGACATCTCTGACTATGATAAGTCTAGACTTGAAATTAACACAGAGCAGTTACTAGTCATAATCAGTAACCAGATATTTGGAGGCCAAGCCACAATGTTAAATTACATTAGAAAACTGGGCGGCACGGTGGCTAAGTGGGTAGCACTGCCGCCTCACAGCAAGAAGGTCCTGGGTTCCATCCCCAGGTGTGTGGAGTTTGCATGTTCTCCCCGTGTCTGCGTGGGTTTCCTCCGGTGCTCCGGTTTCCTCCCACAGTTCAAAGACATGCAAGTAAGGTGAATTGGAGATACTAAATTGTCCATGATTGTGTTTGATATAACCTTGTGACCTGATGAATCTTGTATAATGAGTAACTACCGTGTCTGTCATGAATGTAACCAAAGTGTAATAGATGATGTTGAAATCCTAATAAACAAACATTAGAAAACTTTGTACACAAAATAAATTATCTAAGTTACTGTGATTATATATTTTACCAAAATAAAAAGAAACTGCCATACATTGACATACATTATAGAGGCCAAAAGTATGTGGACACCTTAAAATCTTTAAGATGTTTTAGCCACACCCACTGCATGTGGATACAATTAATTATATGAAATAAATGACATGTTTCTGACCTTGTGGAGTTTGAGACAGGTTCTTTCTGTTCCTTCTCCATTAAAATTGTGCCCCGTGTGCAAATCTTTTTATGGGTTTGGTGTGGAGGAACTCCACAGGCCTGCACAAAGCCCTAATTCATATTACAAGCCAGACCTTCTTGTCCAACACCACTGCCTGATACATTAAATGGGTAAATTTGCACAGACATTCTTTAAAAAATGATCTGCAAAGAAAGAGGCAGCTCATGGTTTTTAAATAGGATGTCCAACCATCTCATGGTCAGGTGTCCACATATTTCTGGCCATATAGTGTACGTGTTGCCTACAAGTGCATGTTAACTTTTGACTGTTCCACTTGGTGGGATTTTAAAAACATAATTAATTTATTCTGACTTAAAAGTAGGTTTATTGTGTACAAAAATAGTTCAGACCCCTATAGTCATATAGTGTTATAGTAAGCATGCACATATGAATGATTACATCATAGACAAATACAATTATTCTTTATTGAGACACTGTATGGTCATTAACGGGAAGTTAAAAACTATTAATATCAGTTGTTCCAAATGCATACAATGATCCCTTACTGATAAAAGCACCATCTTTCCGAGGTAGTGTCCAATTTGCAGCTTAAATTTCTAATTCAACACAAATAAGTTCTGAGGGGTTTTCTTTGGATATTAAAAAATAGAAATAAGCTTCATAAGCATTCAAATAAAGTAATAATTTACATTGACTCATTGTACCAATCACCATTTCTCAAGCATCACTTCTCTAGCACCTTTGCTCTTTTGTTAAATATGACAAAAACAGACATTAACAGATATTAAAACAAAGTGGCCATAACGTTAAAAACGTATCATACTCATTTTTGACATTACACAGCAGTGTAAGTGGCACATGGATTGTAATAAAAGACCTATAAATTAAAAGTTCCACACAGTCTCTTATAAATTCATACACCCCAAGCTAGTAGAAGTCCTTAGTAAAGTGCTAAGGTAAAAAAATCACTGCTGTGGCTCATCAAGGCACTTATGAACTGTCCTAAAATAAATACTGCACTGGCAGAGTTCTGACGTTAAGCTTTTTGGCTTGCTGCACAGTATCAGCGGGTAGCTGAAGGATCACAGGGTTGTTTCCTTAAAGACTTCATGAGAAGCACACCGGGCCGATATCGATGCCAAACTCCTGGTCTGCTCGGCCCACGTCTACTGGCGCCATGTCCACAATAGGAAGCTTTGATGGATTTTGTGTCCGATACTCAAACACAGTCTTGGCCCACTCGGAGCTGGATTTCTAAGGCACACAAACAGAGAAAGCAGAATTAGGGTAAACTCTGGAGGTGGATGTTCCAAAAACACTGTAATTAAATTACGCACTGCCTGGATTTAAATTGCTTGCCTTTAATATGAAACTGATCAGGCTATAATTAAATAACGTAAAGTGTACTGCTGCTTTACTGTGCTGGACTGAACCTCAAGATATTCAAAACTTTGAAATAAACGTAGGTTATTGCATTTACCTGTCCTATCCTTACAGAACTTCTTGAAAGAGTTATTGCTTAGAAAACTGTAAGAAGCTTGTTTTGTTTTGTTCTGCCACCATTTGTTTGACTGCCAGGCACCATTTACAGTCATTAAGAAATACCCCCTCACCACCACCACCCCTCACTCCGCCTATCCAATCAATCATTTATTCATTATGTGTTTTACCATTACTTTATTCTGGTCAGGGTTACAACAGGTCTGATTCATTGGGTGAAAGGCAGGACTGGTTGTCAGTCCATCACAGGGCACACACACACACACACACACACACACACACACACACAATCACACCCAGGGCAATTTGTAGTAGCTCAAATTGGCCTGACTGCATGTCTGGAGCACCCAAAAGGAAAGAAACACATGGATACTGGGGGAACAGGCAAACTCCACACAAAAAAAACCCTGTCTGCCCTGCTGGAGAATCAAACCCAGGTCCTTATTGCTGTAATACAGTATATGTGGGCCATGAAATGTTTGCAGGAATTATACGGTATATTTATTGTTAAATCTGACTGATAGTTTGAATATTTATTATCATATTTTACAGATGTGTGTGGCTGACTTAACATTTCCTTCTTAAGTCCAGTGTTTAAAGGTTTAACATGCTGTCAAAACAGTTCTGACCTACCGAAACATGGAATGTACAGGACTTTATAATGAGTCCTGTGGTATGTGATTCCTGGTGCCTTATCTTCCATGAATAATCAATGCAAATGCATTTGCTGCATTGTCTGATGTCTGTGTGCATCACCATCTTTAAAAGAGCAAGAGTAGTTCTTCTGCCAGATTCCATAGTCTTCATGTCCTCTGTGAGTCTTAACCGAACAAGAACCTGTCTGCGATTCATGGTTGGTGGGTACTCACCACAACTGCCTATGGGCACCCCCTGCAGTTTCGGAGATACTTTAACCCAGTGATCTTATTTTTCTGAGGTGCTTCAATCCAGCCCTTTTCAAAGTAACTTAAGTCCTAATGGATGATCATATCTGTTGCATTTAACATGTTGAATAGGACTAACAACCATCAGCCCAACATTTAATATATACCCGACTGTCACTATTATAAGTGCTTTTCCACTGATAACACAACAGACCATTCATTTCCTGTGTGATACACTGTGATTGATCATTGCTTTCTTTTTTCATGAAATGATTTTGAAGAAAGCTCTGGCATTACACAGCCCTTTCTAATCTAAAAATAGCCTAAGTGGCTGTTCCCCTTTAAATTTCAAAATTCACCTACCGAGCAGCTGTCCTCAGTTACTTTGTACTTGAGTCTGTTATTTCCAAATGCTTTAATGTCCATCCCATCTGCAGACTTGAGAACAGCAGCTTTTTTCAGATTGTTGTTCTTGTCGTCCCTGTAGGCGACGCTGTTTTTGCAGTGGTATGTGATGGTCTGCACTCCCTCTTTAGAAAGCAGACGCAGGAACCTTAGCTGTACAGTCACTGTGTTGGGGGATTCCTCTTTACTTCCATAGGTAAACTAAACACAGCGATTCAAATAGGAAAGTAAAGCATCAAAACTATAACTTTGATTATGAATGAAAATAAATCTCTTTTGTCTTTACATTGTTTAGAGTAAATTGTGCTGAAGTGTAGGATCATGTATCTGCAGTAGTTGCTGCAATTTAATATTGCAGGGCTAATTAAAATTTGTAATCCAAAAGGTACACTTACCTTCATTCCTTTGTTTATCGTGGCTCCGTACCATACAGGTTTTGGTGTGCTGGAGCGTGTACTCCACCAGTTTTTGCGTGGAATGCTGTTTGGATTGGCAGATATACATGTCTCACCAGTCTCCATATTGCAGAACACCTGGATGGCATCTTTTAAACTGCCCTCATTAGGGTCTATCCAGTAATTACCTGCAACACATTTTTACATATTAGATGAAAAGAAACAGTAAAAACACATTTTGTAAATCAGAACTTTTTTTTATTTAAAAAGTAAATGCTTTGTTAATAACAGGTTAAACTACTTTTTTAAGACAGTGACTCTAACTAAATGCTGTCGATAGTTAGTAATAGTCTCTCACTATTTAGTTCAAGTTATGACCTTTAATACATCAAGCAGATGACCTTACATTTTGCAAGCAGATGATCTTAAACTTTGCTCAAGAGTTTTCTTATGAAATCTGGTATTCTTTGATTCTTTAATAATAGAAGTCGTCCTAGCCCTGACACAAGTAAAGCACCCTCACAACATTACACAACCACCACCATGTTTGTTGGTAGATTGTCCTTACTATGACATGCTATATTTTTCTCAATATATTTTCTCCAAATTAATGAGAACCTTGTTGTCCAAAAGGTCCAGTTTTATTTGTTTGTCATTTGAACATTATCTCAAAAAATGTGCTTCTTGCATATTTTTGCATAAAATAATAACATATTTACTGGGATCTTGTGTGTGTGTGTGTGTGTGTACACAAGGCATATTATGTGTGGAAGGCAAATCTCCCATTAGCTTATAGAAGTACATCCTTGTCTTAATAATTTACTTTATCCAAAACTGTGCAAATCTCAGGCAGACATGACTAATAAACCCAAGCATCATGCAGTGTTAGGATATACACAAAAGTGGACATGACAGTCCCACATTTTAAAAACTAAGCCTAGCACTGCTCCTCACCGCTTTTCTTCATTGGGTAGCACTGCTTCAAGTCCTGACAGGTGCGTGCTGGATGCTCACGGCTACCATCAGGGCTCTTCATGCTGTCCAACTGACTACTCAGAGCCTTTAGTGAGACATGAACACCACTGTCCATGTGAGCAACATCAGGGCTTTTAATAGGCATTGCCTCATCCTTGTTATACTCTGGAAGGGAAGAGTCTGAAGTCTCAGGTTCAAAAAGGCCAAGTTGAAAGTGATCCATGTTACCGCTGGGGGGTCCGGGCGGACCAGGGGGTCCTGAAGGGCCAGGTTCACCTTGAGGGCCCTAAATAGAGTATAGAAAAATAAAGTTTAAATAAAAAGGTTGAGCCTAAACCCATGAGTAAAATATATTTACTAAGCAAAGTGAACATTTTGTTTTGTGCACTACACTGTAAGTGAAAGAAGGAAATTGTCAAACTAAGGAACAAATTCACTAAACATTTAAAACATGGTCAAATATTTCTTCCATTCAAATTTATTTAACCAAAATGTGTATGGTTTTAACTAAAGACTGTTCATAATAGATTTACTTAGACAAAAATAATGTTTTCTTAACCTACTTTTAATTTTAGGCCAGTAGAGGAAAGGGCTTAATTGATAATATATACAGACCTTTAAGCATGCATTGCATTTTATAGATAAACAGCCAATTCCCTATTCTGTCAAGCTTCTCACCTCTGGTCCAATATCTCCAGAAGTGCCCCGAGACCCAGGTGACCCCAATGGTCCAGTAGCACCTGTTTCACCTTCCTTACCAGGGGGTCCGACAGGTCCTTGAGGTCCCTACAAGACAAAGACAAAAACATTAGTTACAGTGTGAATAACAGAGAATTTACTATTTTTATGTACTAAGGTAGACAATAAATGCCTGGTTTATTATTTTGTTGAAATACAATAAACAAATTATTTACAAAGATCTAGAGCTGTATAATCAGTCCTTTAAAATGTGGGACTACTTTTTGAAGCGCTCATAACTTCAAAACCTGAGCTTATCCAATTTCAAAAACATAGGCATTCATTTAAAGATACCCATCTACCCTTAGTGAATAAAACAGACTTTGTTTTATTTGTGCCCATTTAGTGAAAACAGTGTTTGTAAAGTCAGGCACTGCTGTTGGCCTGACTCATAAGTGACATTCCAATTTATCCCAAAGATGGTCAGTGGAGCTGAGGTCAGGGCACTGTGATGGCCACTGGAGTTTTTCCACACCAAACTTGACAAACAATGTCTTAATGTACCTCACTTTGTAGACAGCGGGTTATGCTGAAATAGGAAAAGGACTTCCCTTAACTGTTGCCACAAAGTGAAAGTATTTGGTTTATCTCATTTTAATTTCCATATCTGTTAGCAATGTGGATGTCTACATACTTTTGACCATATAATGTAGATGGATAGATAGATGGATGGGGCCAGTGTGGTTCACATGCATACTGCTTTAATCGATGTTTGTTTTGATGCTAAGAACAATTTCACATTTACAGGAAAGTTTAGAAATTATACTACTTTGGGGGACATTTTCCTAGAAAAACCTGAATGGACAGCATTATACTCTATCCCATAAATAGTTAGAGCAGTGAACTGTCTCTAATGATACTGTCTTTGTAATGAATTACTTTTTTTCCATTTTGCTTGTACTGTTTTGCCCTAGTTGGTTGAAACAGCATAAGGGTAGTCTTTTCTCTCATTAATCTTACAATGATGTTAATTTCTAAATGAAAATAACGTTAAATTAAAGTTAAATTTGTAGTGTTGTATATAGTACTATTATATTAATATTATATATGGTCAAGCATTTTAACTATTTGTTAAAGGCCACAACAATTTCACTTATAACAATCACATATAAATGACAAAATGAGTACCTAAGCTTACAATACAACAAACTTGCATATACTGTACCCAGTAGCCAATAACAACCCAAAGTAGTCTTTTACAGGTAACATATACACAATACTTACTCTTTGACCACTTGGTCCGACAATTCCTCTTTCACCTTCATCTCCAGTAGCTCCCTATGTTAAGAGGAAAAAGTTGATATCTTATAATCAGAACCATCCTTGTTAAACTGCATGTGTAAAATTATGTCATAAGAAATGTTAGGAGTTTTTATTCTACTATCCTATACTTACAGGTGTTCCCTGCACACCTTGCAGTCCACTAAATCCACGGTGACCTTTTTGCCCCCTCTCTCCAGCAAGTCCTTGTCCTCCTTTATCTCCTTGAGGACCTTGAGGTCCCTATGGTCAATTAGATCACAGTAGAAAAATGATTTTATCTGATTCAGTTGATTTCTTACAGTGTTTGAGAAGAACATCTTCTAGTTTGTAAATCCAGCCATTTTAGTCACACCAGTTGCTAACAGTTCTATAAAATTAAAAACGCAGCCATGAAATTCCAATTGGTAAACAATGGCTTGTACTAAATGGTTTAATACTTTTTACATGCTTTTAAAAGAAAAAAATCAGGTAATCAAATTTCTGCAGTTCTTAAGCAGCCCTGGTCAGTTGTAACAGATATAATGTACATCAAGGCTCAACAATAGCTCAGCTACTATAAAGCAGACTCTATATATGCTCACACAATGAGACTACAGAGTGCTGAAATGTGTTGCATGTAAACCAATGATTTAAAACAGATCGTTATAAACAAATGGTTTTCCATGCCAGGACAATTTACTTTGCCCAACCTTTTAATGTTTTGTGGTTAAATGAAAGCAAAGCACCAGCCAGTGTCATGTTCCAATGTCAGTTTCAAAATCTCTTGTTGGTTATTCACATACCCGGGTGGCGGAGCAATGAATTACGATAACCTACTGCGACTGGGATCAAGGGCGTCCTGTCTCGGTGTGTTGCTGCATTGCAGCCAGTGGTTCTGGGAAAACTAGACCCACTATGATTATTTAGGATAAAGCAGTGGTAAAACAATAAAATAAAATTAAAATGGAAAATTTTTAGTTGGCCCTTGTAATAAACTGATGCCTACTGACTGTTTAAAATGTGTATTCTGAATGTTGAACTGGCACTGTCCAGAATGTTTATGCTCATCTTATTGTACTACATTACTATCATGTTCTCTGTGATGTGTTTTATAATTAACAGGACACTATAAGCTTTAAGGTTAAAGCTATAAAGTTAACTGTCAACTAATCACTGTCAGTTATCAGTTAAAAGACATTGGCAAAATGTGCATCCCTTGGCTATAGTGTTTATTTGAATATTTAACCTGTTTGCCCCTGATGCCTGGCTGGCCAGCTGGACCATGTGGACCTCTTGCACCCTGTAATAAACAAAATTACATAATTTGAATTTTAATTCAAATAAAACATGATACATTGGAAATTATAAGTTATATGTAAAATATGGTTTATAGGTCATTACTTTTTCCCCTCTTAATCCAGGACCTCCTGGTGCTCCAACTGGTCCAGGGGTTCCTGGACCCCCCTGGGCTCCTGGCAGACCCTCAGGACCAGCATCTCCCCTATTTCCCTAAAAATAACACATTTAGCAATTTATCCTAATTGTGATTGAATTAGACAAGCTGAATCACCTGCATTACATCATCATATAATAACATTTTTATTAGAAAATAATTGAATTACTTACTTTGACTCCAGCAGCACCATTAGTGCCTGTAACTCCATCTGGTCCTGCAAGACCCTTTTAAAGCAAAGCAAAACACAATGCAAATACAATTCTGTCATTTAAAACAATATAACTAAACAAACTCTGTGTGGTTGACATGACAAACCTGTGGGCCAGGATCTCCTCTATCCCCAAGTGGTCCAGGTAGTCCAACCAGGCCTATGCCACCTTTAACTCCCTGAGGGCCCTTGGTGCCTTGCTTTCCAGGTGGACCCTACAGGATGAGTCAAATTTTTGTACATACTTAGAACTGACACAGTAATCCAGTGAAATATGTATTTGACAGGGGGTGTATAAACTGTTTACAGCTTTTACTCTTTATTATCTTAAAAAATGACCAGCGGAAATTGATACTCTAAATATACCAAGTGAAAACATGTTTATTGGTTTTCTCAGCTGAACTTCTTTACTTGGTATGTATTTTGGATGCAGTAGACTCCAGGTGGTTCAACAGAGCAGGAAAATACATTCCTGAGCAAGAAAGTACATTCATTCCTAGGCGGAGAGTTTTTTTTTGCAATGGATTAAGGATTTACATTCCATAGATTTGAAGTACACACTAATGAGGAGAACCCCAAGTGTAAAGCTATTTCTGACAGACAGCTACATTTACTAAACTGATGATATAAAATGTAAATCTGTGCTAACAGTCTATCTATATTTACTGTTCATTTTACTAAAGCTGTAACATAGTGATTGTCTAATCATACTTACAGCAGGTCCAGGAAGGCCCAGCAATCCACGCTCTCCTCTCATACCAGGCAGACCCACCAGTCCTCTCTGCCCTGCGGTTCCTGCAGGTCCTGGAGGTCCATCAGGTCCCTTGAAGTGAGAAAAACTTAAAATATTTATCCAAGGCTAGGTCCGCAGCAGTAGAGGTAGCGAAATGCAATTGGGTAATTAGATACTACTAGAGTGGGAGAAAAAATGGGCAGGTGGGTCCATCAAAAATATATTAGTACTGTCATGCACCAGCCTAATGCAACTTAATTGACACTAAAGAAATCTGCTTTAATTTAATTGTATTTACATTTATACTAGATTATTATAGGATGTATTTTTGGCACACCAACCAGATATTTGCATCTAGTATGTATTGAATTACTGACTGTAGTCCTCATATAATGTCCAGTCCAAATAATAGGGAGCATCACAAGACCATTGCTGACCATATCTTATTTTGGTGGTGGATCATTTGCAGCAAAGTGCTGGCACTGACCATACTAATGACAGTTTGGTACTAAAAATTGCAGGTTCAAGGACTATTTTCAAAAAATCAGTTGCAGAATCTTGCTTCATCTGCCATGCCAGTTATGGCCTACAGAGGGGACAAGGAGGCACAGGTTATTAATCTGTAAGTTTCTCTTAAATGGAAGATCACCTGCGCCTCATTGAACATTAATTTGCATAAGGTGGGAGTGTTTCTATATATCACAGTTTCTCTCTCACAGAATTGCCAGCATTTCTATACAGAAACTGCTTTTTCTCTGGAGCCATGATACTGGGCTTGGTTTGGTCTGTTTTTTTTGTTGGTGTATAAAGCTGGCATATAAAGCCCCAACCGTTATGCTGACCCCACACAAAGGTTTAGGTATCACTCCTGTATTGCCAGTCTCAGCTTGTTTTGAGGGTTCCCTATCTTTTCTGTTTTTTAACAGAACAGTTTGTGACAAGCAATTCTCAGGTAATTCTCAGTTCTGCACTATCCCTTTTCTTTCCACTTTTTCCTTTGTATGCTGCAGATGTTTTTGTGTCTTTCATTTGTTACTTTATTTCTGTTATATTGGTGACCCCTTTTTATGGCTTTTCAGCCACAGTATTGTTCACACTTGGTTAACATCCTGCACTTGGGTTTATTTTCATTCTTGCAGGTGCGAGGCTACACCTTATGCTTTAGTAGCAAGGCGTGACCCGCCCTGTTACAGACACACAAAATTCTGTCAAAGTTGGTCTTGTGGTTTCTTTTTATTGATAAATGTCTTGTACAAACTGTGTAGCTGATAAAATGCCAAATGAAAGTGGGTGTGGGTGTACCTAAAATGTACAATAAATGCTTTAACAACTTAAAATGATATGAATAAAATTACTAAGGAACTAAAGTACTTGAAACCTGTAGATATCTACCCTCAATGCTTCTTTGCAAAGGACAGCACAGGGAGCCCTGTTGTTCTGAGGACCAACTATATGCTATGTGCCCCAAACAAACAGTAGGAGTTGCTGTTTTGTGGGCAAAAACATAAGTGTCCACTGTGATATGGGAGTGTATTTGTAATTGTAATTGTATTTTATGTTCAGGCTTGTTGTACACTTGATAACAGTGATAAAAAAAATTACGCATACCATAATTTTAGCTATATAGTCCCATTTCCTGTAACAGTCAAAAGCTGGTTAAACTACAAACTGCATCTTGCTTACCGATGGGCCATCTTCTCCAGAATTGCCTTTATCTCCAGGGCTTCCAGCAGGTCCCAGGTTTCCACGCTCTCCTTGACGTCCAGGGCCACCAGGTTCTCCTGGTACTCCAGGTTCACCCTTCTTTCCAGGGGGACCTTGTGGACCAGCCTCTCCAACTGGACCCTGGCAAGAAAGACAGTCAGTTCAAAACCAAAACTCATTATGCCGATAATACAAACCCCATTTCCAGAAAAGTTAAGACACTTTCTAAAATGCAATAAAAACTGCTGTTGTACATTGTAGAATTTAGAATTAGGCCTATTTGTGGATGCTCCTTTTATACTCAATCTTCACGACCTCACCTGTTACCAGTTAAACTGCTACCTGTGGAACCCCCCTCCGCATCAACTTTTTTTGAGTGTGTTGCATTATATTGATTTTATTTTATTTAAAAACAAAATACAGTTAGGTTTGTTAGTGTACTTTTTTATCAGTTAAATAAAAGAACAACAGGATAAGAGAAAGATTAACACATGCTGGGTTGCAAGTGAAACACTGCTTTGGAAGCACTTACAGCAGAGCCAGGTTGACCCACTCCCCCTGGTAATCCTGGAAAACCACTAGAGCCCTACAGACATACAAAAATAGTACTGAGTCCAAGAGAATGACATTTTTGAGCGTATCATGAAAAACCTTCAATGTAAGACTTACAACAGATCCCTGACTTCCTCTGGCTCCTTTCAGTCCAGTTATACCCACACCTCCCTACAAAAAACACATCAACAAATGTTTCAAAGTGCTCTTCCAGTGATGGACAGGAGCTTAAACTTCATTGCTTCACCATTAGGACATTATAAGTTCTGTAGGTCCGCTCAGACCTGTTACATGTCCAATAGAATACATTTAAACATAATTTAATGCCAATTTATAGGTATTTTGTGTGAACAGAAATCAGTTTCAATGATGGGGGCTAAGATCAATGTACAAATCACTGGTATTAAGACATATTAAATCATTAAATGTTTCCCTTGACCAACCTGAGATCCAGGCTTTCCTGACATTCCCCGTGGGCCTGAAGCTCCAGCCTCACCCTTTGCACCTGGCTCTCCTGCTTCACCTTTTGTACCAGGCTGACCATCAGGACCCTGTTAAAATGAACAATAACATAACTCTTCTTGTAGGTAAATATAGCACAGCATTTGCCATATTTCTAAAGGAAGGAAAGGAGCTGTATGGAAGAATGATGAGTTTATATACTCACGGGACTACCAGCAAAGCCAGGTGGACCAGGGGGACCAGGGGAACCAGGAGAGCCCTAACATACACAATGGTGAAATAAGCTCATCAGTGAACCTTTGTTATATTAAAACATTCTATTGTAATAATAAAAAAAAAACATGACACCTACAGCTGATGCTCTGGAACCTGGTGGTCCAGAAGGTCCTTTGGGACCTGTCTCTCCCTAAAAAAAATTTATTCAGTCAAAAATGAGAAACAGAATTTTACAACTCATGGCAATGTACAATGTCATAGGTTAGAATAAACAAATAATAAAATAGCAAGCAGGTTTAGTAGGACTGTGTTACCTTTTCTCCAGGTGGTCCAACAGGTCCAGTGGGTCCAACAGATCCAGTAAGACCCTGCAAAAACGGTAAGGTTGCTTTCATTGTTGAGTAAAATACAATGTGTTAATATTGTAGATATTGACATTACTTACACGTGCACCGTCAGCACCAGCAGCTCCCTCAGCTCCTGCCATACCTGTTCCACCCTGAAACATTCAGACAGGATTTTAAAATAATCAAGATACCAGATCCGGGATGCTTTTAAACATTGTTTAAGCCTTGTATTGCACTTCTTAAAGATGCTTCTTTAGGTCAGCGCAGTGGGGTTGTTTGTGAAGTCAGTGTTTAA
Organism: Trichomycterus rosablanca; assembly: GCF_030014385.1. NCBI lineage: Eukaryota > Metazoa > Chordata > Actinopteri > Siluriformes > Trichomycteridae > Trichomycterus > Trichomycterus rosablanca. Next base: position 33,485,806 of record NC_085993.1, read on the forward strand.
ATCATGCTTAAACGCTTAGTCATTTACAATTGTAAATTGTGAAAAATAACAAAAAAAACTAAAAAGCCACTAGTAGACTGTAAAATCAAAAATGCTTTAGGCTTTATGAAGTTCATTTTAAATTTTTTAGTTCAAGCTGTTAAGTCACACTTACCCGTTCTCCTTTGGGTCCCCCAGGGCCTGGAGTCCCCCTTTCTCCAGGCATTCCCTGCAGCCCGGGTGGGCCTGGTTCTCCGACTTTTCCTGCCGGTCCTGCACTACCCTGAAAGACATAAAAAACACACATTAACAGGGTAGCCAACATAGCAGAGATGTAGCATTATACCTGTTATAAATAAACAGGTATAAATAAATAAAATACAAGGACAAATAAAAAAACAAAGATAGCCAGACATGTGGTCAAAAAGTCACTTTAGGGAGTATAACAGCAATTGACTTAATAATTAATTATACATGGTCAGCAGTAACAAACTGATGACAGCAGCCAACAGTTTACAGTCAATTCAAATTGCATTTTGATTTTTTAATTGCTTTGTCACACCAGAAATATTATTTCTACAAATTCTACAATATACACAGATTAGTGGAAGATAACTAGCAACTAGCAAAATTAGTCTCTATTAGTGCACCTGATTAGCTAACCAATTTGTGGTGATGTATTCAGGTTTATTTGTGCTACTTTTATTTTTCAATAGCAATTTAATGTGTTCACTTTTACTCCCTTTTGCAATTTTTTTCTTTAAATTTAGACTTCAACAAGTCTAATTTGAAGTCAAAACACCAATGTAGTGGCATTGGTGTGCATCACTGGTTATTGTATCTGTCACTTTAGAGCTATTCCTTTATGCTATCATAGCATATGCATTATCATTATCATTTATCCACTAGTGTTTTCATGTTCTGTTGTAAGTCTTAGTGATTAACCTTAGGTCCATCATGTCCTGGTGCCCCAGGACTTCCCTTAGACCCTGGAAGGCCATTCGGTCCTATTGTTCCTCTCTCTCCTGGGCCCCCACGCTCTCCCTAAGGGGCAAATAATAGGTCTGTAATATTATACAGTATATGCATGGTAATGTTGTAACCAAGAAATGCTGATTTAGTATAAACTTACTCTTGGACCAATCTGACCAACAGGTCCCATTTCTCCACTAAGTCCCTAAAAAGTAACATCACATTGTTATGGCAGTTTACATATCCAATGTATAGAAAACCATATTTTAGCAGAATATGTCGGAAAGACAAAAAAAGTGCTGCACTTACTTCATCACCTGGCTTCCCTGGCTCTCCAGGTGGTCCTAAGGATCCAGGTAAGCCCTAAAAAATTCATTTTAATTTTAAAATGCACCAAAGTGATTGATTGCTTAAAGAATTAAGCTCATGCTTCCATATCAACTGAAAGTTCAAAATTCAGGTCTACTGTGATGCTGTCATGAATGCAATTTGACTGCAAAACAGCTTTATTAAGGTGCTATACTGTAATTAGCCCCTGGTGTATGAAAGAAACACCACAAGTTTGTGAATTTTCTGCATTGCAAATGTAGCTCTCTAACCACTAATTAAAGGGCTGTATTTAAAAATGCATTTGCCTACTCATTGACAATCTTATTAAAATGCAACTGCAGTATACATCTATAACACAGACAAGCACGGCATCAATACACTCAGTAAAAGTTGCAAAAAACACTACAGCATTATTTGTTTCTTTGTATACCTACTAATTTTGTCTACTGGTATATGAATATCTAGTACCGTATTTTCCGCACTATAAGGCGCACCGGATTATAAGGCGCAGTCTCAATTACGGGGTCTATTTCTGTACTTAACACATACATAAGGCGCACCGTATTATAAGGCGCATGCTAAAACATACGGTCTACAAAAAAAAGGTAACGGAAGCAAAGGAGGCGTGGCGGAGGTAAGCGTACGTACGTACGTATTACGTAATGTTCTCTGATTGGTTTATCGCTGCCAGCGTACGTAGTGTACGTATTACGTCCCTGTGTCAGCGGGAAATGGTCCGATAGTCAATCAAACGGAGCGCTTACCAAAGTCGCACAACAACATTTTTACAGATTTTGGAACTCAGTGCACACATAAGGCGCACCGGATTATTAGGCGCACGGCAGATTTTTGAGAAAATTTAAGGCTTTTAGGTGCGCCTTATAGTGCGGAAAATACGGTAGTTATTATTAACAAACCACAGACTGACAAAAAAAACAACAATAATACCCTAGAAAAGGTTCTCAAGAAAACATACAGAACACTAACAAATTGCACCATTAAATAATTTTAGCAGCAGGAGCATCGCAGATCCTGTACCATTTACAAGATCATGTACATGTGCAATAAATTACGTCAGTCATATAAGTTTCAGTACAGTTTCAGTTTTGTTTATTTGCGTGTTTATTGGAAAAGTGGAGCACAGTTCTTGATTTAGTTTACATACCTGAAAGCCTATGAGACCAGGAGCTCCCTGTTCACCTCTTTTTCCAGCAGGACCCTGTAAACATAATCACATATTTAGATCTGTAAGAAAATAGTACAAACAAATAAATACATCTGTAACCTAAAACATCATGACAAACATAACACACTTACAGGTGGTCCATGGGGTCCTGCAGCCCCCTCCTCTCCATCTTTTCCATTGGGACCCTGTGAGAGTAAGACACAATTTCCATAATAGTGATTTTAACTTTTTTTTTTAATAAAATGTATTTATAATTGTCTATATTCATACTATAGTTCTATGCAAACATTTAGGCCCCCCAGTTGGTTAATTTTTAATAACTTGAAGTAGTATCTGTGGAAAACACTTAAAAAAATGCAGTTTATTTGTATAAAAAATTAAGAGACCACAGCTTTTTTTCTTACATTAGTATCTTTACATGTATGGAAGCCATTCCATTCCAGTGTTTATCTCCTAAGGTATGGTTATCCTCTCTGATGAGTTCAATTTTCAGCTTGGCCCAAATATTAGTCTAAATGCTTTCAGTTTGGCCCAACTGTTAGACAGAGACGAGGAGAAGCATAAAGCCACAGTGGTCGAGGATTGAGATAATCTGGGGTGCTTCAGCAAAGCTGGAATCAGGCAGACTTGTGTTTCTTAACTCTGGACTGTGTTTTGACTCTAAGGACAATGCTTCATGCAACAAAGCCAGGTCAATCAAGGTGTGGACGGAAGACCACCAGATCAAGATCCTTTTATGACACCAAAACTCTAGACCTGAACCCCACTAACAAAAGGAAGAGGACAATGGATGGTCACAAGCTATCAAACAAAGCTGAGCTGCTTGAATTTTTATGCCAAGAGTGAAGAAAAAACCGGTGGAAAGCAAATATTGTCTTCTGAGCACTTCTTAAGTTCATCTATAATTATAAAATATAAAATATTCATACCCTTTGCTGTACTCTAAATTGTGGACAGGTGCATCATGTTTGCTTTAATTATCCTTGAGATGTCTTTAGTGATTGTGCCCAAGGAGTTTTTTTTATTAGTGCACAGCTCTTGTTTCTCAATCTACAGTCTTGTATTGCTTTGCATACTGTGAAAAAGACACTCTTTTTCAATTAGTTTAAAGGTAAGGTTCAGTTTTGATGGTTTTTCTATGCAGATTTCATTAAATCATTAAAAATGTAAAACGTTTGCTGCAGAGGTTGTGCTTAATTCTTCTTTTTTATTAATAAAATATTTAATTAGACAGAGATGTCCAAACTTTTGTATACTATTTGGTTAAAGAAAGTGAATAATAAATCATTATAAGCGTTGACATTCGACAATACTCACTCTTTGTCCTGGTCCTCCTGGTGTTCCAGCCTCTCCTGTTTTTCCTGGATCCCCCTAAATTTTAAAACCAATGAATTAGCTAAGAAAAACATATACAGAATACAGATTGTTTTGTAAAGTTGTTGATGAATTACACTGAAGCCTTTTGGACCAGGCAGACCCATTATCCCTGATGAGCCTCTACCTCCGCTGGACCCAGCAGGTCCAGGACTACCATCATCTCCAGCTGCTCCCTGTAAAGGAGAGTCAAAAATGGTAATATTATAGATATAATACACCAGTATTTAAGTACAATTGTGGGACGGCACGGGTAAAAATGGGTAGCACTGTTGCCCTACAGCGAGATGGTCCTGGATTTGATTCCCAGATGGAGCAGTCAGGGTCCTTTCTGTGTGGAGTTTGCATAACCCCCCAACCCCCCCACCCCCAAACACACACACACACACACACACACTTGTCTGTGTGCTTTTATCTTAAGCAACATAGCTTCTTTATTATGCAACTGCCCAAAAAAATGTTTTGTTCTCATGCATTTATTAACAATAATAAAATTCATTTATTAATAATTGTGCCTTTTAAAGTCCTGATGAGCTTATGTTACCTGAGGTCCAATTTTTCCATCTGGTCCATGGGCTCCAGCAACACCACTCAGACCCTGCAGAGGTAAAAATATGAGTGTAATGGCAACATACATTAGGAGAAAAGAGGTTATTGGTCATTTCTTACCCTTGCACCTGGAAGCCCTGGTTCACCTGGCCGACCAAGATCACCCAAAGCGCCTTTACCTCCTGAAGTGCCTCCTATGCCACGATCACCTTGGGCACCCTAGTGGCAAAATAATAGCAAAATCCTTAGGCTATCAAGCAATAATATAAAAGCATGATAAATGTAGTTGGGTAAATTATTTTTATATAAATGATTGAATCTTTTACCTTATGTCCAGGTAAACCATCAGCACCTGGGAAACCACGAATACCTGGGGCTCCCTAAATAACAGAAAACAAATGTGTTTTTTTTGGTTTTACTAAACAATATACCAGATTCAACATCTTGCAAACTGCAATCCTCTGTGATGTACAATAATTAACAATTTATAATGGTTATGGCAAATCAGTTAATAATTTTCCTTACTCTTTCTCCTGGAGAGCCAGGTGGTCCCATGGAACCTGGATCACCTCTTGGGCCCCGTTTACCTTCCTCTCCCATTGAACCCATCTCTCCTTGAATTCCATATTGTCCCTGTGACACAGACAAGCTTTAACAAAACAGCAATTAACTACCTATTAACAATTAAAGTGTAGTTAACGTGTAAATTACTAGATATAGGAAATTCTGGGAGCATTTACACAGTAACTATATAGGTAAAGAAACTGAAAGTAATTTGATCAGCAGGTTTATGTGATTTGAATAATGTGATTATGGAAAAGCTCACAGTCCGCATAAGTCAGTAATTAGATGTTTAAAAATATTGTGTGAAGAGGATGTGTAAAAATTGTTCACAAGCAATAAAGGTTATACTTTCCATTTTAAATTAAGTTGTATATATTAAATGCATGGACTAAGAAGTGCTAGTACATTTAGTTACAACATTTAGTAACTCATTTTAAATCTATATAGTTCATGTACTCCAGTATATTTAATATGAGAAAACATCTGCTCTGTATATTTTTTATTTGCATTTTACCCAATTTTTCTCCCAACCTAGTCATGTCCAATTACACAATTGTATTTCTTGACTGCTGCTGACTTCCACACTTGACCCAGGAGAGCTGTGACTAACACACACCCCCCTCTGACAAGTGTGCAGTAGCCGACTGCATCTTTTTAACTGCACAAGACAAGTTCAAGTGTATGAAGTTGTGAATGAAGTCATGAATGAAGATCTGCATGTGGATCTCTTGTAATTGAATTGTGGCAAGGCATAAAGCCGGACAAAACAATATATAAAACCATATCTGAGTGTTCCACAGTGGCTTTAAAATTTTTGAAATGGAAGAAACTTTGCAGAGCTTTGAACCTTCCAAGATTTGCTGTCAAATAAGGCATTCGAGTAAGAAGGGCCTTGATCATAGACATAAGAAAACCCAACAATCTATTTAGAAGCACTCAAAAAGTTTTGTTCAGGGACAGGAGAACCATCTATGCAGCACTCATAAACCAGTCCTTTATGAGTGGCAAGACAGAGGCCACTGTTAAATAAAAGACATATGACAGCTCACTAGGAGTTTTGCAAACAGCACATAAAGAATTCTTACAGCATAAGGAAAAAGATTAGCCAAAAATTAAGCTCTTTGAGGACTAAGGCAAGTTTTATGCATAATTGTCAGTTGGCATTAATTGTGTACAACTAACAGTGTGTTGGTTAAAACCTCAACCCCCCAACATTGTGCAATGGAAAGATATGGTTTAAAAGGTTTTCATTATGGAAAAAATTACAGCAAGGTTACAGCTAAGATCAGATAAGTTTAACAAAAAATGGTTACCAATAATGCTTGAAATGCAAGAACTGTAATTACCTCTTTTCTTAATTATTTGTTATCACTTTTTTTTCTTTTGTACTTATGAATGCATCTCATACATGTTGGAAGTTGTATGTATTGTTTTGTGTGATTAATAAAAAATCAGTTAAAAAGAACTGTGTACAACTGCAGCACAGTGGACATCAAAAGAAATTTTAATTAATTATTCAAAAATAAATGTTTTAAACTTACAGCTTCTCCTTTACTTCCATGTTCTCCTTTAAATCCGGGAATGCCTGCATCACCCTATGACAACATGAATGCAATATGACTGCATGATCATTACTCAGAATGACTTTGAAATGATTTTTACAATGAAAGTCATGTTTTAACTAATAAAATACCATTAAAATCTACAGAATACAATCTTTTGAATCAAACTCACTAAATGGGTGAACCAAAAAATATTAATTTTAAGAACACTTTAATACTGTAACAGTATGCAACTAAACCACCCCAAATAAACAAAAAATAGGCTTGTTTACTAAAGTACAACACAGACATGATGAATGTAAATGATGCCCCTGTGATAAGATCTAGTGCCTTGGTAAAAAAAATAAAACTTGTCATTACCACTTGACCTTTGGCACCAGCAAGTCCAGTTTTTCCCTGAGGTCCAGGTGGTCCAGGTTGCCCAATCAGTCCAACAAACCCTTGCACGCCGGGTGTACCCTACATCAAGATAATCATAGATGGCACACTTGAGAACAACACATAACTACAGCAATTAAGTTTAATTACCTAAATCAATACATATGCCAGTTTTTTTAATAAATAGCTTAAACTCACTGATGGTCCTTTTGTTCCACGAGAACCATCCAGACCAGCTGGCCCCTGGAAAAAAAAACACATGCATTTGCTCCTGAACATTTATGCATACTAGTAGTAAATGAGTGGGCCCCGAAAGGACAAATGTTGAAAATCACTGGCATAGTTCATAAGGACTGGCCAAACAGGGCAGACAGACAAACCTGTTTTCCTTGAGATCCCTGAAACCCAGGACGTCCTGAGTCCCCTCTTGATCCCTGTGCCCCACTTGCACCTCGAGGACCTGTAGGTCCTGCCTCACCCTACAGAATAAAAGTAATTACAATTACACATATTCATTTCAATTATTCTATAACCTATGATTCTATGATTAAGTGAAATTTACTAGAGTTGATAAAAAAAAAAAAAAAAATTTAAACTAGTCATGCTAACCTTCATGCCAGGACTGCCAGGAAATCCGTGTGCTCCAGGGATTCCAATGGGGCCCTGTAAAAAAATAAAACATTATTAACATCAAAAATAACAACTTTTTCAGAATTATTTTAATGCCAGTCTGTGATTTTCATATGTAAAGTATAAAAGAAATTACTTACAATTGGACCTGTCTTTCCAGGATTTCCTGCCATACCACGTTTTCCCTACAGGAACAGAATAATACATTTACTCTTCATATGTAATAACAGTATAATAATGCGCTTTAGCTTTCGGTTAGTTTTTTATGCCAATACTCTCCTTATTTAGTATTAACAAATTCCAAGCCCAGCTCATGATGCCTATAATTGGTAAGTTTTACCCACCAGCTTCCATAATACCAACCAATCTGAATGGACTGTATGGGCTAGCGTTCATGCAACATCATAGTGCAACTGAATATGTAGTAATACATGATCTATTCTGTACAAGCTCAGACTGCTAGATAGGATAGGTGGAAGATGCACAACATCTTTTTAAGCCAATGAGAAAGGCCATTGTCAGTAATCTTGGTTATGGTTAGTATTAACGAGATTCAAACCAATAATTTTGCACCACTCAGGAACATGGCAAGTCTTACAATGATTGACAGGAAAAAATATTCCAACCCACAAAGCAGGGCCAATTAAAATTTCCTATCAATTAGTTGCCAGCTTGTAAATTTGTGATTTCCTACCAATAAGGTAAACAGTTTACTTAAAAGCTTTATGAAAACCAAGTCTAATTAAAACAACACAAAAGTTGCTAAAAAAGGTTTTTTAAAATGTTTATTAATATCATCTTACTGCAGGTCCACTAGAGCCAATCCGACCCCTATCTCCAGGCAATCCAGGAGGACCCTAAAAAGTCCAAATTGGCATGTTAGTAACACTTCAGATTAAAGTCAATTTGTGTGATAACTTTTTGCATAATTATATTATTATAATTGCATTATTTTACATACCATTGGACCGACAAGTCCTATTGAGCCTTGGGCACCTGATGCTCCCTAATATAAAACAGGTTTCTATTAACACACACAGCACCTAAATATAAAGTATAAAGTGTGTAATGTAACAGCATTGTATTGCTGAAAATACAGTAGGCATTACACCTGTAATATATCTGACCTTTGATCCAACAGCACCTGGCTCTCCTCTTGATCCCTGTGCACCTAAATGTCCCTGAAATTAAAAGCCATATTAATTTTTCATATTAATTTTTTTATCTTTTTACTTTCTTATCAATTCAATAATCAATTCAATGAGTTCATTTCGATCAATAAATTCTTAAATAATTAATTATGTTTTCATGTATACAGTATATTTCACAGTGCAGCGTTCTATCATATATTTGTTTTGTAATGCTTATGAATGTTATTTGGGAATTCTTTAAAGAAAATTGCTAAATGGTCTGTGCCAATCCCTACTTAACTGATAAAGCCAAATAAATGATAGAATACTAACAAAGAGCAGCAAATACAACATTTATATTTTAATTAAGTAAATTATGTAATTTAAGCATTTAATTTATTTGTTTAAAACTTTTGTCAATATGCAGCTCAAGCTCACCCAGTGGCCTTTAAGTCCTGGAAAACCTGGTAAACCTGGAAATCCTCTGGACCCCTTAAAAATATACGTCATTTAGAACATTTACACATCCATAATGCATTGAACTTTATTATTAGAATAATGTGAAATTAAGAGACTGATTTACCTGAGACCCTGGTAATCCATCTTCTCCTTTTTTTCCTGACTCACCAGGTTCACCCTGACACAGAGAGAAGAAACATGTCAAGAGGAAAATAAAGCTACACTGTGCTTCACCCCATTTTACCCCACCTGTTGCTGTGTTTGTGAATGTGTCAATTCTTTGTATACCTTTTCCACCATGGACATTCACAAAACAGGATATTAATAATGTTTGGGTGGTGAATTATTAATATCCCTGCAGTTGCTGGGATTTTTAAATACTGTTTACACTCACTGGTGTCTTTATGGGGAATAAATACCCTGTTAGCCCTTGTTCTAGGTGTACAGTTAATGACTAGACTGTTTATACAACTATAACACACCAAGTCATTATCATGACAGTGTCATTGCAATGCTGAAAGTCCATGACTTAAATAACATCTGATGGGGGCTCTACAAGTGGGGGCTCTATGAGTGTTTAAACAAGTTGACAACTTGTGGTTGAAAATGCACATGATCATAATCATAAAATTAGGGATAATGTTAGGTGTGAAAACTTTTTGGCATACTTACATCTAGGCCAGGTTTTCCAAGTGGACCCTCTGGACCCCTTGGTCCATGTGTACCCTTAAAAATAATAATAATTTACAGTGTTTACCTGTATTAATTTAGTGATATTGCAGTTACTTAATACAATGTAAGTATCCTTTTACCATGGGTCCAGGATCGCCTGGTTCTCCAGGGCTGCCCTGTGCTCCAGTCGGGCCCTGTTGGACACAAAAAGCACAGTTGCATTATAAAGTGTCTGTTCTGGTTATAATATGTACTAATGAGAAGGGGAGATATATAGGTATAAAAGATGTCAGCTATTAATAGTTCAGACTTACAGGTGGACCTGCTGGACCTTGATGTCCTCTTGGTCCTGCTTCACCCTGATTCAGCATAATAGGGGGAAATCAAAAGTGGATTTTTTGCATATATTATCAACAATAACAATAAATAACCAAAAACTAAGTTCGAAATTTTGTTATAATTTTTCTGAACACAATAAAAAGGATTAATTTTATTACAGTGCTGGCGAGATACTGGCTGATGGTCTAATGCGTTAGCCCACCCCGAGTTCTATCTCTCTAGCACTATTTTGGCTTGCTGGCCACCTACATATACATGACTCGCTATGTCTGAGTGGGAGTGCCAAAGGGATTCCTTATTACTGCTGCAATTGCGGCCTCTGCTGGGTGGTTGGGGCATCTGAACAGATATAATAATATATCTGAATAATGAAGAGCAGTGCCTATATCTCTGTACATGAAATGCTCTCTGTCTGAACCCATCTTGGGCAGGTAAAAACAAGCGTTTGGCTACTACACACGTGTCAGAGGGGTGTGTGTGTGAAAAATACAGAAAAACAGTGCATGAGTGTGTGTGTGTGTGTGTGTGTGTGTATATGTCTGCCCTGTGATAGACTGGTGACTTGCCTGGGGTGTTCCCTACATTTTACCCAATAAATGAGACGTTGACCAGGATAAAGTGGTGGTAAAAAAGACAATGAATTAATTAATAATAAAATAGTGTTACATCTGTGGTACAAAATTCTTTATCTGTAATATTTAAATTGGTCTTACAGGTGATCCAGAGACCATTCCTGCCACTCCTGCCTTGCCGTCATGGAATCCTGAGGCCATCTGAGAGGTAAACTGACTCTGTATAAAACATATATTACAACCATTAAAATGAAGTGTATACACTATAGTATCCAAAGGATTTTTTTTTTTTAATAAAGCCCACGAAAAAATCCCATTTCTAACCTTAAGTGTATAACTAATATAGAGCTAATATTTTCAGAGTGGAGTTATGCATGCATTATCAACTACAAAGTGGTCAATACATAATAAAAATAGATTAATAAGCACGCACCATATTTACCAGGCAACAGCTCTGCTATTTGCTTAAGTTTAAAGGCCATTTGAAAGTCTGTTCTTCTTTGATGGGTAATTATTATCTTTATTATTTATAGCATGACATTATGTTAAGTTTGAGTTAACAATGATAAATATTGGTAAAAATGTTTAGTATACATCACTGCAACACAATATGTAAGGCGTATGCCCTTATTTCTTGTTGACATAAAACACAATGATAAGTCCATGTGCACTAAAATGTGTGTACCTAATAAACATCATTCATGTTGATCAGGATTTTGTTGGGTCCTGAGGCTACCCAAAACACTGGGCACAAACCTCAATGTGGCAAAATGGGATTCCCTAAATCATAAACAAAAAGCAGATGACAACTTGTATATGTTGTTATTTATTTGGGAATTGACAAACCAAGTCTTAATGGACCTCACTTTGTGCACAGGGGCACAGTAATGCTTAAACAGGAAATAAACCTTTCCCAAACTGTTGCCATTAAGTTAAAAGCATATTTTTTATATGTAGTTGATTGGTTAGCAATGGGTATAACTATAACAAGGGTAACATCTGGACTTAATAATTAGGAGATTTGAACACATACTTTGTGCCATATAGGGAATATTTTAAACTTAAATCACCAATTATGATCACTAAAAGTGGGTGTAACCCACTTTATGTTGCAGCTTTGCTTTAATAATTGTTTTCCCTGCTAAATATCTGGTCCATATTGGTATTTAACTAGCCAGGTAGTTTGGGCATAGTTAATATGAGAAAAGCATTGCAACAAGATTGGGTGCTTCATTTGTTTTTTTATTTATTCAAACAACACTATAAAGAAGATTAAATGTACACTTTTTTAACTCATGAGAAAACCATAATACATTTTGTTTACAATTATTTTAGAAAGTCAGTTTCTATGTCTATTTGTAGAGCTGTTAAGGCTTCTATTTATATACAACCTTACCAACATAGAACATAAATCAAATAGAAGCAAAACACTCACCCCTGGTAATGCAGACTGCCCTGCTGGACCTGGCCGACCTGGTATTCCTGGTACACCTGGTGTACCATCAAAACCAGGTGGACCTGAATCACCCTTAATAGGTAAAAAGGTGTCAGTGTAAGATTTCACCAAAATTTAACAACAATATAGAGCTGGAAAACTACATCTAATTAAAAGTCATCAGATGATTCCAGCATACAACATACCTTTCTCCCTTTAAAGCCACGATGTCCTGGCGGACCGTCTTTACCTGGGTTGCCCTATTTCACACAACACATAAACACCAAAACCAATCAAGCAAATTTCTGTGTCTGTATTTTTGTGTCAAAAAAATAAATAAATAAATAAATAAAAAGACCATTGCTCCAGGTCGTCCAGGTAGTCCAACAACCTGGGGAAAAAAACACACACAATTCTAAAATGAGTGGTGAGTTGGAGATAAGTGAAAAGGTTAGATCCATGCTATAACCTGACTTAATGCATATTGATCCCACTTAAATTAGAATTTTCTAGATACTTACAGTAGGAATATCACCAGGCTCTCCTTTTGGTCCCTTAAAATTGAAAAATGAGTAAATGAGTAAAAATGCATTAGAAAAAGCAAGTAATTGTAAAATTAAAATGTTACTCATTAAGGAATATGACGTATAGTGTTTTCACATACCCTGAGAGACATTACCTCTGAAAGAAACAAAACAAAATTTAGCATAGTTTAAAATAACGTTACAAAATAGTATAAAATCTAAAATTTACATTTACAGTTTTTAGGAATAATACTGGATTAAGATGCAATTACAACACCTTATAATGGTACAATAATTTGTTATGATGCTTTTTTTTTTTCAAATTCCCCCCCCCCCCCATTTTCTCCCCTAATCTGGTCATATCCAATTACCCTGTTTGCGTGACGCTTCACCTCTACCGATACAACCCTCCACTGCTGACTGTGGAGCTTCGCAACTGACACACGAGTTTATATGCGGATCAGCCTTGTGCACGGAGAGCCACACCCTGATCAGCATTATTCCCCAACTCTGCGCAGGCTCCATAAATCAGCCAGCAGAGGTCATAATTGCACCAGTTATGAGGAACCCTGGTCCGGCTTACCCACCCTGTGAACAACAGCCAATCATTGTTCATGTGGCTGTCCAGCCCAGAGCTGAGATTCGATACGATGTATTCAAAATCCCAGCTCTGGTGCACTAGCGTGTTTTACCGCTGCAGCACCTGAGTGGTTAAAGTTAAATTGGTTTAATAATATGATAATAAGTTACAATGTTACAATAGTTAGTGTACCGTCATATTACAGATTAGTAAACTGTGTATTCTTAAAGCAGATGGCAAAAACATATCCCTAGAAAATACGTTTAAGTGAATGAAATTGTTGATTTTACTTCATATACCAGTGGAACAATAATGAGCTTGTCTAGCACCGCTATACCGTCCTAACTAAACTCATGAGGGCCCTCTAAAGGACATTTTGAGTATCGCTCACCGACTCGTCCACGAGCACTGGCAAATCTTTCGCACACAGGGCAGCACTCTCCTTCTGGTACTGTGACCTTCTCGCAGCCCTTCAGTTTCTCACAGCGAATCTCTTCACACACAATGTTGCCTTTGTCACAAACACACAGCCTGCATGGATCTGGCTTCCAGATGGCGTTATGTTTGTACGTCACACCTCCGTCTTTACAGCTCTTTTGGGTTACTGGATTTAGAAAGCAGGAATAAAAAAGTGCAGTTAGATGTGGGACCAAAATCTGTCCACTCCATTTAATATTAAATGTGAGGGTTTTTTTTTTTTACTTCAGTGAGTTATTTCCTACTGTTTTAAATAACTCCCTAATAGCCTAATCATAGTTTCATTTTATTTGAAACAAATCAAACTATAAAGAAACTTTAATAAACACTTAGTGTAGATTCACAACTCTCCTTTTTGTGGCTGAATGAATAGTCATTTAGCACCTCATTTCTTATTTGTGACCATATAAATAGGGTTAGTGTGAGCAGGGCTTCTGTGGAGCAATGTGAAAATGTAAATCATTATATTTATATATAAATAACTGTCAATGTAGTTTGATCAGGATTGGGTAAAACTGACAATTTAAGCTAAAATAATATAAACAATTATTATTATCACTATCAATCTTATTTTATGAGAGCACACTAAAGTCAACAGAAAATTACACAATTAGTTGCATTTTATGTGGTAATAAATTCATAAATGAGCTTACTAACAAACGTGCTTTTTGGGTTCAACTCCAAATGTGACACCACTGACAAACCAGAAGAGGGCAGAAAAGAATCAAAAACCCTGATGGCTGACCTCTAACAGATATTTTACAGCTTCAGCTCTACTTAGTGGTGACACTGAAGATTGTGGTACATTTAGCTGTGTCTGTAGAGGATATATCCCATTTCTCTTGGTCTCTATATATAGTATCTCTGTGTAGCTGAAGTTAAAATAATACAGAAGGCTGGTCAAAATCTACCTGTCTAAGTCATAGATTGAGCTAAGCAGGCTAATCAAGATTTTAATGTTGATTATCCTTCCACCAATAAAACCAAGGCCAAATCATCTACCCCACCCTGTAATTATGGTCTGCAGCAGATGTGTCAGCCACACTGGCACTGAGAGTGGGGCCATTCAGCACTGCACACCATACAGAGAACCACATTAAAGTTTAGGTTGGGTCCAATGCAGGCAATATTGTGGCTTGAAGATTCTGGTCTATAATCAGGGTATAGAATTATGTACTGTATGTGTAAGTAAATGGGTAAGTGTGTGCAGTTTTGCCTTGTCTCTAGGTGGCGCCACATACACTGCGACTCTAGTGTAGGTGCCTATGATAAATTAATTTAAATGTATTAACAGCAAACAAATGTAAATAATGCTGTTACACCGATCAGCCATAATATTAAAACCACCTTCTGGTTTCTAAACACACAGTCCATTTTATCAGCTTCACTTACTATACAAAAGCACTTTGTAGTTCTACAATTACTGACTGTAGACCATCTATTTCTCCTCATACCTTTTTAGTCCACTTTGACCCTGTTCTTCAATGGTCAGGACCCCCACAGGACCACCACAGAGCACGTATTATTTGGGTGGTGGATCATTCTCAGCACTGCAGTGACACTGACATGGTGGTGGTGTGTTAGTGTGTGTTGTGCTGGTGTGAGTGGATTAGACACAGCAGCGCTGCTGGAGTTTTTAAATACCGTTTCCACTCACTATCCACCCTATTAGACACTCCTACCTAGTTGGTCCACCTTGTAGATGTAAAGCCAGAGATGCTCATCTATTGCTGCTGTTTGAGTTGGTCATCTTCTAGACCTTCATCAGTGGTCACAGGACGCTTCCCACAGGGCGCTGTTGGCTGGATATCTTGGTTGGTGGACTATTCTCAGTCCAGCAGTGACAGTGAGGTGTTTAAAAACTTCATCAGTGCTGCTGTGTCTGATCCACTCATACCAGCACAACACACACTAACACACCACCACCATGTCAGTTTCACTGCAGTGCTGAGAATGACCCACCACCCAAATAATACCTGCTCTGTAGTGATCCTGTGAGAGTCCTGAGCATTGAGAAAACAGGGTGAAAGCAGGCTAAAAAATATATGTAGAGAAACAGATGGACTACAATCAGTAACTGTAGAACTACAAAGTGCTTCTATATGGTAAGTGAAGCTGATAAAATGGACAGTGAGTGTAGAAACAAAGAGGTGGTCATAATGTTATACCTGATTGGTGTATAATGAGTAACACTGACCAATTCCATTATCACAGTAAAATTTTACTTTATGCTAATATTTACATTTAATTATTTGGTATATGCTTTAATCCAAAGTGAAGTACAGGTAAAAGCTTTCTTCATGGACTCAGCAGTGACAGCTTGGTGGTACTGGAATTTTAACACACAACCTTTAGTGGTCTGTAAGGCTAAAACAAATAGTTAGTTTTGTTAAACTCAAGTTAGTGCCAATGTCTGACAACAGATCATTCATATGAGTAACTCTGTCATGATTTAAGTCACAATGTCCAAACAGCAAAGGTTCTTTTAAAATCACACCATTCTCACTTTACTGAGCACCCACAATTCACAAAACTTTAAGTTCCGCTACTGCAGTCAAAACTGAAGCCACCCCACCCCACTGTAAACAGGATATTTCATAATGACCCATCCTGACTTTACATTGTTACATTATATCCAGTAAATTAAAAATGTGTTGGCAGTAGTTCAATTAACTGTTTTTTATGTTTACACTTAAGTGTCAAATATTTATAAGCGTGATTTTTGGTAACTTGGGGGCAATCAAAATTGGGGAATTTTGTAAAATGCAATAAAAACAAGGATTTGTGCTAGCCCACCAATGCTGAAGTCTATGTTTGAGAAGGAAAAAATCAAAAACTCTTTGCTGCAATACAACTGTGGCCTCTGATCAAAGTGCTTACATGTGCTTAGCGTGTCTCTAAAAAGCAATTCAGCTCTCTCTAAAACAGGTAAAAAGATGTGTTTGGCCACTACGCATGTGTGAGATGTTGTATGTGATTCTCTAAACCCTTCTCAGCCAGAGCAAGTGGGAAGCAAGGAAGGGGAGGGGGGGATGATGTGTTGGCTACCCATTTCAGTTCACTTATTACAGTAAGTAGGTGAATTGGTAACAGGTGAGGGTATAATAATTGAGTATAAAGGGTGGCAACTTTAAGCAAAGATGGGTCTTAGCTCACTACTGTGAAAATCAGTTTAAGAAAAACATTGCTCAATGCAAAGTTTGTAAATTATTTGGGTCTTTAACCATCTACCACACATAAAATTGTAAAAAGATTTCAGGAAGCCAGAGAAATCTCGGTCTATGTAGGGCAAGACCAAAAATGTATGTGACTTATGAGCCAGACAGCACTACATGAAAAACCATCATGATTTGAGTCCACTGCTGCATCAAGAAACGCAACCTGAATTTCTGTTACACAGAGGAAGCCATTTATCAATTTCATACAGAGACCGCTGAGTTGTCTAGACGCAAGCTCATCTTAGACAGTGGGAACAAGTACTGTGGTCAGATAAGTCCAAGTTTCAGCTGGTTTCCAGAAAAAATGGACGTAAAATTCTCTGTGCCAAAGATAAAAAGGATCATCCAGACTTTGGTTAAGGAAAGGTGCAAAAGCCAACATCTGTCATGATATGGAGGTGCATCTGTGCCTACAGCGTAGGTGATTTACATAAGGCGTATATTGGGATTTTAGATAGACACATGCTGCCATCAAGCTTAAGTATTTTGCTGGGAAGTCCATAATTATGTCAGCAAGGCAGCCAGGCCTTATTCAACAGCATGCTACAATAGTATGGCTTTGTAGACACAAATTGCATGTGCGCTTGCCTGTCCTGCCGGTATTACTGATCTGTCTGCTGTTAAACATATATAGTGCATCACAAAGAGGATAATCAGACAACGGCAACCACAGACTGGCTCTATCCCAACAGTTTTGGATTTGTTGCAGGTATCAAATTGAAAATTAGTTCATATTTAGAAAATATAATTAAGCTGGTCAGTAAAATCATTGAAAATATTTTGTCATATAAATATGCTTTAAGAAAAAGCTTTAAGAAAATGAATAAATTACTGATTTTTATTGTATTTTGCAATATGTCCAAACTTTTCCTGAAATTGGGTTTGTATTAAGGAGTTTTTGAATTTTTTATTTTTTTTTAGACACTTTTCAATTAATTAGATAATTAAAGCAAGATGTTTATTTTTAAAATCAACACTTTTCTTAAAGAAGGGCTGAAAAAAATAAAGTTAATCTTAATCTTATAATTGTAAAACACTCGCTAGCAGAAATGTACATCCAAAAGTGTGTCTAGCGTTTTATTCACAGACAGCAATTAAAGCACTCTACCACAAAAATCCTAAAGCAAGAAGTGTATAATTCATGGTTTCATTTTTACAAAAACCCACACAGAAGATGATAGCCTTGCATTCTCTGTGTCTTCTTTAAACTGGTAGCTATGCTTGTCTGTGAATTTGTGGCTTAAAGCCAGGCAGTAATAACTTAGTCTGACTCTCCAGGAGGCTCAGACTATAGATCAGAAAGAAAATTTGTGTGATTATAGCGGTATCAAAGGCATGGAGGATCCTCATGAAGGATTTCACTTTCATTGTAAAGCACCTTTGGTGTTGAATTCCTGCTATGGAAGCTGAATCATGTACTGAAGATAATGACAGATTTTGGACATATTATTTTGTAGAGACTATTTTTAGCATCTGTCATGCTAGTTTATGACTGTGGTTGTGATGTTGTGCATAATAATACAGTCATGGTGCTTCATTTACTGCTGCTTTAAAAAAACAGTAAAGATCTCACATAAAAAGAAAATTGCATGCATTTACTATTAGTCAGTCAATAATTGTCTAAAACTATGTAGAATAAAATTATGTATATTCTATACAGTACAACTGTCCTTTATGACTGGGCAGATTGCAAATACTGTCTTATACCGCGATCAAAATAGAAATGAAAGCTATGAGTTGCTTTTTACAATATTTCTAATCCCCATTTTGACTGAATGTGCACAAATGTTTACAGACACACTCCAAAAAAAACCTTTAAGGGAAAACCTTTTCAAAGAAGTGAAGGCTGTTATAGCTGCAAAAGGGTGGGGTTTTAGATTTGAATGTCCAAACAACTGGAGGTTAGGTATATGCATACTTTTAGCTATATACCATAGATACTTGTAGAACAAACAAATACAGAAGACCCTTGAGTTACGAACGGTTTACAATACGAACATTTCGGGTTACGAACAATCTTTTTCAACTTTAAACTTTTTCAACAAAACACGTGACGTCACGAACAAGTTCACTCCTACCGCAAACATTCGGACAGCGGACGGTGTTTTTCCGGTGTTTTCTTTATATTTTGTAAAATTCAATATTAAAATGTCCCCAAAGAATGTGCAGAGGAAGTGCAGTGGTGAGAAAATGAACAAATCTATTACATTTGTTGTTGTATAATTACTCCTGCCAGTACCTGTCACTGTGTATCAGACAGAGGGGACAGTGAGTGAGAGAGAAGAAGGAATTCGGCTCAGTAAAGTATTCTTTCTTTCGTGCAATTACACCTACAAAATAGAATACTAAATAAGGAAATAATAGAGAAATATTATTAGATTATGTTATTGGTGTTTCTGGTAGATACATTTTACAAAAAAAGAATTAAATGTATTATGGTGTATAGTACAGCACACGTACTGTACTGAAATGTGGTGTGTGTTTTATGTACAGTACAGTACTACTGTGTTGTTGTTGTTTATTATTGTTTATTACAGTAATGTCTATTCTACAATTTAAGATTAAGGGAAAATATACTTGTATTTATAACAAAAAAGACCTTTTAAGACATTAGAGAGGTTAGGTAAGGGAGTGGTTTGGGAGGTCTGGCACGGATTAATTCTGTTTACATTATTTCTTATGGGAAAAATAGGTTTAACTAACAAACATTTTGACTTAAGAACAGCCCTTCAGAACCAATTAAATTCATAAGTCAGGATTCCACTGTATTCTATAATAGAAATTACAAATAGATAGCAGGCCAACAGCTAGCAGGTAATTTTCCCTATAAGTAAAAATGTGTGTATGACTGATTTGATCTAAAACTGAAAATGTTGTTGGAAAAGAATTTAAAATAATGCTATGTGGATCCCTTGATTATGAGTGCTCCAAGTGCACGAACCAGAGTATAAAATATTTAAAAATATATATAACAAATAAAAATCTACGAATTCTGCAGCTCAGTCCCAGGCACCTGCTTCACTCAGCCTGAAATATGTATAAAACGTATATTTCCAATGCCTAAAAAAGTAAAACTGCAAGTACCAATTTAGTGGGAGAGCACAGGCGTTATTTTAGGGAAACCGCAAAACCCTCTATTACACGTTCTGCTGAAGTTCAGCCTGCACGCTGCTTTTATTCCTGTCTTTAAAATAGACACACCCAGAGTCTCCCATACTCTGCAGTATGCATTCTGTGATATACAGTAAATACAAAATGTAACTTTTAAAAGTTTGTAGAGCAAATTGTCTTGTCATTTTGTTTCCTGACCTCCATTAAAGATTTAAAGGTTGCCACATGTGGTTCCTGGCAGCTTTCTATTAGTCTTGATTACTGAAGGAAATCCGCATATCATTCTTTAAGCTTGTTAAGATAATTTCACAGGAAGCAGAAATCCAGAAAATAACAGACTTAACAATGCTTAGTAATAAACGTGATCTAAAACCAGATGACCATAGATGTGTAGACAATACACAAATTTCATATCATACAGATTTTTTAGCCATTCAACCTGTTTTTCCCACAAATGTTATACTTGTACAACCATCCCAAGTATATTTTCCATTCACCCATTACTCACCCAGTAAAATTGGGTTATATCAATTATAACCAAAATAGCTAATAATTATAACATGACCCATTTTTTTTATAGAAGAAGGGAACGCCTTAGTTTTTTAGATATTATATTGCATTACTAGCCAAATGAAAGGTTAATTTTCTTCCCAGGTCACACTCCTAGCAAACTAAGAAACTAAAATATAAAGTGGTTATTCTAATTAATGAAGCCAAATATTTTTTATACAATAACACTGTTCTTACTTGTCTTCTCAGAAGACGTACTAATCAAAAATCAAACTAAGTAGTGTAACGTTGAAACTTAATAGCTTAGGCAGTTTGGACTATTGTTTTCAAGTCATCCCCTAAAATATTTTTTTGCAGGTCCCAGGTCTGGAATATCGGCTACCAGGAATGTGTTGTTAATCTGGTCAGGCTATTACAGCATTAACATGCATGTGACAGTCCAGTCACATACATTTTTATTGTTTGTTCTTTTCTGTTTCATGAAAATATACCCTTTATTTGTTTATTAGTGTTTACTATTTTTGTAGTATATCACAATTTTAATATAGATTTTAAATTTAACTCCGTATGAATACAACATAATACAAATAAAGAAACTAATTAATTTTGCAAACATTGTATACAATTTTTTATAGATTTTCCCACTTAGGGTTCTACAGACCCACAAGCCCTGAACATTTAAATTCCCAAATGCATTGGATTGATTTGAAAAATGTAAGGCAACAGACTTTATGGACAGTTTTAAATTTGCTTAAAGCTTAACATTCAATTTGACAGATCAGTCTAGTAAGTTACAAAATATCAGGCATCTCAAAGTTTTTATTTAAAGTTATTTGTTTCCTTCTTTAACCTAAAAGTCAATGCAGTGGTGTAATAATACACATAAGTGTAACTGTACCTTATAATGACTTCCTTTTGAGGAAGCAGTCCATATGATCATACACATACTTGTTTAACCCCACACAGCACACTGACTGTATGGGTGTGCCTAAACATCTCTACTTGAGCTGTAGCCTGACCCAAAATTAACAACATAGGAAAACCTGGCATCAGTAAACACAGGCCCTAGATAAACCTCTCATTCCTCAAACTTAAATAGCTACAGGCTGGCACAACTCAAAACCCACTTTCCCAAGGGCCAGTTCTGGAAGCACTAAACAGTTTTAAAAGTGTCTCTGCATATAAACATTTGACTAAGCTAAAGTCAGGCTTGGCAGTCCTTTTGCACGGCTCAGCTTCATAAAACAATTTAAATCTTAATGGTCCATGAAAATAAAAACATTCCTGTTTCTAAGGTGTAATATTAAATCTAGGATCAGCAGGGTCAGTGCGGCTAATGTGCTGTGTGGTTGTGTGTGAAGGTAATAATAATAATAGGTTTTACATATGCAGTACCTTTACAAAGCTCAAGACCATTTTACAAGGATAATTATAGATGGTATATGTCTAAAACACATGGATTTACAGTAAAATCCTAAAAAACTAACAAAAAACGTTTTACCAACCATCTGAGTGTTTACTTGTCTTCTTGTCATTCAGTGGTATTTTGGTCAAATACTATTTTGACATAAATGTTCATTCACAGGGCGTCCGGGTGGTGCAGCAGTAAATTACTAACACTAGCCCACTATTGCTGGAATCCAGGGTTCAAATCACCAGCATTGTGTGTTGCTGCCTTGCGCCCAGTGATTCTTGGGAAACCAGACCCCCACTGTGTTAAGGGACCAAGATGAAGAGATGGTTAAACATAAAAATGATTTAAAGAATGTTCTGTTGACTATTATATTTTTAACAAGTTTCCAATTTCCTTAGTTATAAAGTGTTTACTTCAGTGTTGCTTTGACATCCTTTACAGTTGAATCATTCAGATAAGCAATTCAAAATCACTCTCTACTGTAATCCATTTAGAAATTAATGATGACCAAACTACCAGTTTCTGATGCTAAAAGGTATTCCCATTTCATATTGCCACCATCACCAAATTTTACAATATGGATGGTGCAGTATGGACAGCTGACATAACTTGATAAATTCATGGTATACTGAAAATTCAGACTAAAAAGGTCCATTTAAGTCCATCAGAGCGCAAGCATTACTACCACTTTATCTGTTAGACAGTATTTAGCAAATTCCTTTAGTATTATCTTCCTAACAACACTTAAATAACGACCCATTCAATGTAAAACCCTGAATATGATTAATATGCTTCAGTCACAGACACTGATTTCTGCTGTCAAGTGTCAATTTGTGTCACAGTAGTCATTCAAAAATGTTTACAGTGATTGTTTGACCTGGGTTTTCACAGATACATATTGTGGCAAGCCTTTTTTTAAAGAGTGCAGGCTGTTATAGTTGCAAAAGGGAGCAACTCCATATCCATATATTGATTTTCGATTTTGCAGGAAATACCCCTAACAGGTTGCCAGCCTATAACAGTGCAGACAGACAGACAGACAAACACACACACTCACACTTAGGGCAGTTTTTAGTAGCTCCAATTGGCCTGACTGCAGGTCTTAGGACTTGTGAAAGAAAACCGAAGCACCCAGAGAAAAACCCACGCAGACACAAAAAAAACATGCAAACTCCACACAGAAAAGACCCAGGCCACCCAGCTGGAAAATCAAACCTAGGCCCTGCTGTTGCTGAGGCAACAGCACTGCTCACCGTGCCATTATGCCACCCTGCTTGTATTTATTTATTTATTTTATTTTTTGACTGTGCCTTTTTATTTTTATAAATTAATTAACTATTAGCTATTAGTAGTTAACAATTAGGAGCGAATGTTTATTAAATCAAATATCCTCTAGGCCACCCAAAAAGAGTGGTACCATATTGAGTCTGGTTTTTCTTTATGGAGTTTTTTTCCCACTGTCACCCTCAGCCTGCTCATTAGGAGTTTTGGACCTGCAATGTGTTGTTTTGAGACAAATTCTAAACAGTGTAAAAAGTGTTATACAAATAAATTTGACTTGTCTTTACAATTAGTTAATTAATCAGTTTTGGTCTCATCTAATAATCACTTCTGTGTTACTGTATTATGCAGCAATCTGATGGTCTAGCCCACCATCACTCCAAGCTCTTGAGTTCAAATCTCAGCTGTACTGTTGAGTTTATATATAACTATATAGCTGAGATTCAAACTCAAGAGCTTGGAGTGATGGTGGCCTCCCCTCATACTGGTTCGTCAAATAATTAATTCTCTTTAAAATTTTCCCGGGCAAATTAATCCCAAGTCTAAGTGGAAAAAACATGTTTTTCCCCTGTGCTGACTACTTTTTACGGTAAAGTTAAATTTTGCATTTTGCCCATACAAACATCCCTGCACGGTCACACCTTGTGTCTCTGCTGGAGGAAATGTGAAGTTTGATGCATATCCAATAAAAATATTAGCCTAAAAGCCAAGGGCTTCATTTAGAACCTACTGCTTCTCTAAACAACACAAAGTATACAGAGAAATGTACCACCAAGCACAAAAACGTCACTGTTTGCAGCTGCCGTTTTACGCCATATGGCCAAAACTATGTGGACATGTGAGTATAAGTTTATTGAATGTTCTATTCCAAAACCTTGGGGATTTTAGAAAGGAATTCATCAAGTTTAAAAGACTGTCTGTGGAAGCATTTGTGAGGTCAGACACTGATGTTAAATTAAAAGGCTTAGCTTCTAATCAGTGTTCCAGTTCATCTCAAAAGGGTTCAGTGTGGTTGAGGCCAGGGCTCTGTGCAGGCCACCTAAGTTTCTCTACACCAAAATCATCAAACCTTTCTACATGGGCCTTGCTTTGTGGAAAGGGCACAGTCTTACTGGAACAGGAAAGGACCTTTAAACACTTTAATGTCAATGTTTGGAAAAGAATAGTGCTCCAACCAAAAAAATACAGCCAACAGTGTCCTGTGATCAGAAAGTGTCCAATGATTAAAGACTATAGGAAAATCAACACAGTGAAAAATAAACAAAAACCCTGTAATCTCTAAATGTACTCCTACTACAAATACAAACAGGACATGTGTGCCTAATAAAGAGGACTGTATGTTAAAACAGTGTTTAAAAATCTTAAAACACCTGATACAATGATATCAGCACAAAGATCACCACCCTGTCATTACATGCGGTGCTGAAAATAGTCCATCACCAAACATTATTTGGTCATTAGTGGTCCTATGGGGGTCCCTTTTGATTGACAAATGGGGTACAAGGGGGTGACAAAGTGGCTACAGTCAGTAACTGTATGTCCATAAAGTTAATCTGTATAAAAAGTGAATGTACAAACCAGATAGGTGTAACGTATAAAGTGTTTAAAAAGTACGATTTATTCCATCGGTATGGGCCTAGTTTTGTGCAAAGAGGGCAGTAATGCTAGAAATAAAATGGGGCTTTTACAAACTCCTGTCACCAAATTGAAAGCATATATATATTTTTTTTTTCTTTTAATTGATTTAGACACCTGTTAGCAACTGTGTGGCTAAAACACCTGAACTCTGTAATTAGAAGTGTCTACACACTTTTGGCCATAATGTAATGGACAGCACACTATCAGCTCAGCTAGCCATATTTGTAATTTAACATATAAATCAAAGCCAGCATTAACACCCCTTAAAATGTCATGACTTTTCCAAAACTTACTTTGTTTAATTGTTTTCCAGGCTCTCGAAAACACTGTTACATTTAATGATTTTCCCATGATTTTTATAACCATACAAACCCTGCACATAATACATAGCATTTATTGTTTTAGCTGGTATGTAACTTAATAGCTAGTGTTGTAAAGTGTATAAAAATAACGGTGCTTCCTGATGGCATTGACAGGCCTATGATCTAGACTTCTGGGACTAAACTCCTAATTTAGCAGCACCAGAAAATGTTTTTAAAGTGATTCCACACACGAACATCTTCGGTGTCCCTAAGGGCCTTTTGATGGATGGTGCTTTAGACATTTTTGTCACATTGCCACAGTGAAATGAAAATGATCTAACCATAAAGATCATAGTGTGTTGTCTTCTTTGTTTAGTCTGAGCCACGACAAACTGAGTATTTACACTACATGAACAAAAGTGTTGGAAGACCCCTTCTATCTTTTTGAATTCATGTGTTTCAGCCACAACAATTGCTAGCAGGTATAATAAATCAGTTAAATGAAGAACATTTTATGCCTCCAACTTTGCACCAATAGGATGGCCCCTTCCTTTTCCAGCATGACTGTTCCTGTGCACAAAGCAAGGTCTATAAACACAAGAAGAAATGCTTGGTTTAAAGAAACTCCAGTGGCCTGCACAGAACCCTGACGTCAGCCCCACTGAACAGCTTTGGAATTAACTTAAACATCAATTGAGCCTTTCTTGAGCAACATCAGTGCACAGCCAAACAAAAGCTCTTTTGACAAAATGAGCACAAGTTCCCACAGGTATACTTCAAAGTTTTGTAAGACGCTGTATCAGAAGAGTGTGGAGTAGATGAGTAGCTGAAAAAATTAGATACAGGTCACTCTATTTTAATACCTTTTTTAAAAAAAAGTTCATGGTCAGGTGTCCAAATACTTTTGGCCACATAGTGTATTTTTCCAATGAAGGCATGCTTGTAGAAAATTGTTTCTCATTTCTGGCACCAACATCTTACACAAATTAACATCTATAACAAGCTTTAGCTAAAAGGGAAGTGAAAAGAAAACATTTTGTTGATGAGCTTTTTTGTAGATGGGGTGTGTTGGTTTTACAATTGGATTGTTGCTTTAAGATTGAGTACCGTGGATCCTGATTGCACTGACAGGCCACAGAATGGCCAACATGCTATCGCACAACACCCATATTAACCCTTTGATGCACAACCTGGGTCAAAAGTGACCCAACTGAGTTTTTATTTTCTATATCTTTGCAATAAATTAATTTTGTCATTCAAGCTTCCATGAATTCCTCAATTAACTTGTTTTTGATCATCACAAATCCTTATTTCAGTTTTATATTTTTTACTTTTTTAATAAAAATCATTTTTGTATCACTACCGTTCTAATGCACAACATGGGTCAAAAATGACCCTTATGTATTTACTATGGAATTTGACAGGAACTACTGACATTTGTAAGCGTTTGTAGTCAAAAATATATTTACTGATCTTTTGAAAGACAACCAAAGATTAGGCTCTTGAATCTTGAATATATCCAATACTATTTGCTTGCTAGCTGTTTACATATTCTAGTATAGATAGCTTTTATTAGCTAAGACAGCAAATACATGAATAACTGACTAATGTGCATATGAAAATATTCTTGAATGGATGAATATGGGTCATTTTTGACCCATGTTGTGCATTAGAAGGAGTTTGCTTAGCTTGTGCATCAAAGGGTTAAAAAAATAAATAAATTTTTTCATTTCATTTTCATGTTTTACCACTGCTGTATCCCAGTCAGGGTCGCAGAGGTACTGGTTTCTCCAGAATTACTGGGTACAATGCAGTAACACCTGCGTTTGCAGGTGGCATCAGACTTACTCTCTTAACTTTTAAGAAGCTTTTAGTGACAAAATATCTCAGGTGCAACAGGTAGATTCACTACTGTAAAGTGATAATGGAACAGCATTCTGCCCTGGGTGACTTGTGTTTAAATAATGAGATCTAAATAAGCAGACTAAAACAGTTGTTGGATGATGACTGTATAACTCTAAACAACTTTGTTACTACCTGTAAAATTGTTTCAATTGGTAAATTGACTGGCTTACATAAAACAAATTAAGCCTTAAATTGCAGGTGAGACATTACATTACCATTAGCTTAAATCACTGGTAGTAGTTAAAAGACAGGCCTATGTGAAATAAAGTTTAAAAGTTGAATAAATATACAAATAAATATATACAAATAAACACGTAATATCGTGACCTAACATGACGTGTAAGCAACAGTGACATTCAAAAGCAACCTTATAGTTTTTCAGTGGTATCCAGAGAACCTCTTAGGCACTTTTACAGTTTTATATGGATTTATTTATGTAATTTTTGCATTTAAATAACGTTAAAGCGTGTATAAACAGTAAGCAAGCAGCACACGAAGTACTGTGCTTATTACAGATTACATTTGTATAAACAAGCTATGCCGCTGTCACTCACCCGTCTTTGGTGCTTTACATGCCACCCACAGCACCTGAGCCAGGGTCAGCGCCAGCCACACGGACGTCCTGAGGTAACGACTGCTGCCCATTGTACCCCTCGGGACACTCGAAAAGCCTTGAAGGGGTCCAGCCGAGGATAGAAATCCTCCTGTATGGCTTCACAGACGAATACCCGCTGCTTCCCTGCAGTCAGGCTGGCAGTCAGCAGCAGAATCCTGTCAGGCTTTACTTCTCCACAGCACTGTCAGTACCAACTCCATCCTGCGCGCGCTCACCGTGATCTAGCTCCCCCGCGCGCCCCCGCCCTTCATCCTGCCTTCATTTCACAGGCGCAGCCCTTCATCAAGCATCAGTCTGAGGTAAAATAAAATATACTGAATTAAAGTTATAAAGTTATATTGAGAGGGAATAAATAAATAAATAAATAAATAAATAAATAAATAAATAATCTGCCTTGAATTAGCTGCTGAAGTGCTGAGCTTGCTTTACATTTACTTGTTTGTTTGTTTGTTTGTTTATTAGGATTTTAACGTCATGTTTTACACTTTTGGTTACATTCATGACAGGAACGGTAGTTACTCATTACACAAGGTTCATCAGTTTACAAGGTTATATCAAACACAGTCATGAACAATTTAGTGTCTCCAATTCACCTCACTTGCATGTCTTTGGACTGTGGGAGGAAACCGGAGCATCCGTAGGAAACCCTCGCGGACACGGGGAGAACATGCAAACTCCACACAGAAAGGACCCAGACCGCCCCACCTGGGGATCGAACACAGGACCTTCTTGCTGTGAGGCAACAGTGCTACCCACTTAGCCACTGTGCCGCCCTTTTACATTTACTTACATTTAAATTTAGCTTTGCTATTTTGTAAATGATTACATTAAATTATTAAATTACATTATTAAATTAAACAATTAAAAGAATATTATTATATTAGATACACTACTTTTTATTTATTTGATTTACTTTTCATATAAATTACCTACTAAACTCCACTTTGCAAAATCTATATCACCCATGTGAAAAATAATTGCACTCTGTGAGCTGGTTTTGCCCCTTTACTCTGCAACAACTGCAATCAAAACAATAACTAAAAAAAATTTTCTTTTGCATAGCTGTGTCAAAATTTTGGACCACTGTTCTTCGCAGAATTGCTTACATTAAGAGTAACTATTTACTAACTATTTAAAGTCCTCCCACTGCATCACAATGAGGTTTAAGTCTTACTTTGCCACTAAAACATCCCATTAAATTCTTGTCTTGTTGCTTAAACAGTGTCTGTCTAAAACAGACACATCACACCTGATTTTTTTAATTTATTTTTATTTTTTTACCTGTCATGTGGTGGTAAAACAGCCTGCACCCCTGTCAATTGGCTCTCGCTTCCAAGGGTCCAATAAACAGCAGGGATTAAAGCTAATCCAAATAAATGTGTGCAAAAGAGAAATTAATTGCAAATGAAATTATTTCCATATGCCATGTTTGTTCCAAAGTGTAGAGTGTAGGATGTAGAGTGAGTGCCTCACAGCAACACAGATCTTGAGGACCAGGATTTGAACTTTACCACCAGGTGGTGAACAGTGAGGTGATGCAGGAGTATTTCTTTAAGCTGTCTAGGAAAGGAATACACACTTCCTAAAGATTTCTCCATGGGATATTATGGGCTGTTTTGGTTTTTAAATGGTACACCATGTTTGTCTCTATGACCAGGGATGCTGAAACCAGCTGTGCATAAGATGATAGAGGATGTAGATATATCACCCTGCCTCTGGAAACCAGGTCATGTGCAGACTGCGGGAAACAGCAAAAGGAAAAAGTAAAAGGAGAAAAGCAGCTGTAATGTTCTGGGTATTTAAGGGGTCAGTAAGCCCATGCATCACATAAGAGAAATCCTGTTTTTAAACTTTGTTGGTTCATGTGTTATGGCCTATTTTTTGTACTTTAGTTTTTAATTTCATGTTGTTTGGGTGTGCAATAAAGTTCTGGGGCAAATTTTCCAAAAACATTAACCAAGTGTAGTAAAGTGTATTTTACTTAAATGTTTTGAATTACATTCTTACATTCTTCGTGATCTTAAGATACATAACCTATAATGCAAGCCTAGGACAACAGTAGCAAGGAAAAAATCCTAAAATGTTATTAGTGGAAACTTATGAGATCAATTATAATGACTAATGCTTCTTTGGCTACCTTTAGCAAGTGTTTACTGTGATAGTCACTCTAATAATATTTGTGCTACAATGCTTTCAGGAAACTTAGCAGTGGCCATTACAAAATGGAATCCTTTCGTAACATTGTTGTCGCAAGAAAAGCATAAACCCATTTCCAGAAAAGTTGGAACAGTAGATAAAAATGTACATAAGCCGCTCAGGTGGTGCAGCGGTAAAAACACACGCTGGAACCAGAGCTGGGATCTCAAATGCATTGTATCGAACCTCAGCTCTGCCTGCGAGCTCTGCTGGCTGATTGATGGCGCCTGCACAGAGATGAGAAAAGAGTGCTCTCAAGGTGTGTCTCTCTGTACACAACGCTGAGTTGCACTGCACTCGGTGATAAGATGCATACGGCATGCTGCCCACGTGTCGGAGGGGGCGTGGGTTAGCTCCGTTCTCCTCAATCAAAGCAGGGATCGGCATTGGTGGAGAGGAAGTATGACACAATCGGGCAATTGGACGCGCTAAAAGGGAGGAGAAAATGCATAAAGAATTTTTTTTTTTTTTAATGTACATAAAACAGACAGCAGTGGTTTGCAAATCCTTTTTTGAAATTGATTGAATTTTTTTTGTCATAGGCAGAGAAGCCGGTCATATTGTGACAAATAGTTCTGCACTGTCCCTTTCCTTTTCGCTCTCTCCCTTCCATGGTGCAGATGTTTTTGTGTCTTTTATTTGGTAGTTTGTTTCTCTTATTTTAGCCACACTATTCATTTACTTTTATTCCAGCCACAGTATTGTTCTACCTTGGTCAAGCATTTTGCACTGGGTTTATCTTTTAATCTTGCAGGTGCAAGGCTTTACCTTGTGTTTTACTTGTGAGGTTAATCTCTTCCTGGTAGAAGAATTTGTGTTTTCTTAATTGTCTTGAACCTTTATTTAACTGATAAAGGCACAAAGAAAAGATTTACAATGTTTTAATATTTTCACTGAGCAAGTTAATTGTATTTTGTAAATAAAAGCCATGTTCACCACAATGTTACATTACATTTCCTATTAATAAAAATTGACAATGACAGTTACAAACATATATGATGATGCTCAAACTATGTGTACATCTGAGCATGACCTTGCTGGACATCTAGCCAGTTGGCCACTTCACACAGGTATGAAAGTTCATGTTTTTGATATGTTTTTACAGTAGTACGTTATTATCTTTATATTATAGTTATTAATTCTTGCAGTAATTATATAACATCAAGGAAAATGGTTTTTTCAGCTAATTTAAAAATATCTTAGCTAAGCACGTAGGCACAGAGGTCTACCCTGCCAACACTGAGATTCGGGCTGAATCTCAGCCAGGCATCTACACAGATGATTTGGTATGATTGAGGGGGATGGCCAAAGCCCTCCAGTGGTTTGGCATCCAGTCCAGGGTGTTCCTGCCCTGCATCTAGTGATTTCCCAGTGGGACTACACCCACCATGACCCTGACAGGGATAAAGTGGTTGATGAAAATGAAATATCTTTGGTAAAACCAATTATTATTTAAAATCCTCAATTATTGCCCCAGCTGGTGGGAAAAAACATTATGCCGCTGTTTTATGCACCTGATGGCAATGGTTGTGGCTGACACATCTGAACTTAATAATTAGAATGTCCACATACTTTTAACAATGTTATGCATCTCCTTAAACTAATAACTCATAGAGAGCAAAGGGCATTTGGATATTTTGTGTCACTACTATTTTATGATACTTTGTAAGTGAGCATTAATATCTCATTATTTATCATAAATCATTGAAATGTTTTGCAGAAAAGCGTTGTGATGTTCTGCCATTGTACTGTCTATCCTGGCAGCATAATCTCCTCTTTAATGGAATGAACAGATAAGTAGGACATGTTCACTGGGAAAGTGTTTAATAAATAAGTGCACATTCATGGTTCCTATATTTCAGCCACAGAGTAAATCCAGGAATAACTTTGGGTGGTCCACCTAAAGATAACTTTATTTGGGACACTCCTTAACCAGGAAATGAATAGTGATGGGCCAGTGACCGCATATGATGATCTACGTGAAGGACTGTTAGCATACCTCACCCTCTTTCATCCCCACCTTAGAGATCTGTCAAAGAGGACATTCAGCCAAAATGGGTAGGTTCTATTTGTAGTTATTTTCAGAACAGCTTCAGGAGAGCACTAATAAAGAGAATTATGTGCCATTAGAGCTTTTCCTTATAACTGCGTTGGTTGGTCTGGATCTCCTCCAATTTGAACATGCCATATCTCTATAATCTCTAAAACTAAATACAGCTATAAACAACAAACGCAACCTAAAGTTTCCCTGTTATTTATTTTTCCTTTTTTTCGTTTGGTTGTACTAAATTAAGCTATTTGTTCCACCCTCCAAAATACACATGCCTATTTACCAACCTTATCGTCATAACTACCTGAGTAACACTCTGACCTCTGGGATGTTCCAGACATAGTCCACAATGAACCAGTGTAAACTCTGCTTGTTTTCCAACAGACAGCACTTTGTGAAAATGCATTTAAAGACTCAGATATTTTGCTAAATGTTCCTCAAACAGAGTCTGGCTTTACTTTTCCCCACCCAGTAGTGAAATTACAGGCAGACATTGCGCATGATGTCATACGTGAGCCACTTCTTCCATAAATAGGCCATATTTGCTCTTTTGCGAATGCAGCGTTGTTTTAAATGGCCACCACTAGCAGCGGGCATATAATGTAGTAGTATTTCTACATTTTTAAGTCTATAATTACTTACCAGTGCAATCCTATATAATATAGTTTACAATGCCTTATAATTTTCTTTCTGCATATTTTGTAAAAATAAACCAGCCCTGAACAGTTAGTGATATACAGTTAAGGTCAAAAGTTACAGGACATGTATGTAAAAAGAGTCAAATGGGACATGAATCTATTCTGTAACTGTTCACTTTCTGTAACTAGTTGGATTACAATCTTTTATAAAGCATTTATGAATTTTCTTTTTTATAACTTAATTTGGGTTTTTCTTAGAATATAAATGCAGCAAGTTCAATTATTTATTTGGTGATGGAAAAGTTGTACATTTCCAATCAAATTTCATATATCATATATATTTAAAATACAGGAGAACCTGTGGGTGTATTGTGAAAGGCTTTCCTTAGTCCTCAGACTTGTGGTGAAAAGACTGGAGATATTTTTACTTCAAGCAAAACCAAAAGACCAGATGTTACAGATCATACAAATGGACATGTGTTTAATCCATGGATGCTTTATCAGAACATGAGAGGGTTGTTAGTCTCTACTTAATACAATGTGGTGTGCTTACTGGTACATTATCCAACAAGTACTGAATGTTGCTGTTGTTGGTCTATATAACTAATACTTTCATAAATATTGTAACAACCAATGTTTTAAGCCACAAATCAGATTGGCTGAATGCCATATGACTGAAAATAATATGTTTTGTGTTCAGCCCAATTAATTAACAGCATTCCACAATAAGCAGGAGAACTGGTAACAGTTGAGGGATACATGAGTAAGGAGGATCCACCAAAGGATCAGACCTTACAAACATTGATTGGTCATGGCAAATAATTTCCCCATCTACCATTGATAATATTGTGAAAAAATTCAGAGAATATTAAGAGATCCTAAGAGAGGGCTCGTATCAAATGGTCCGAAAGAACCATGGAAAAATGTGCTGTGGTCAAATAAATTTTTTTTTAAACAGATGTCGAGTTTTCTGCACCAAAGATAAAAAGGGGCATCCAGACAGACTGCTAGCAAACATTTGTCATGGTATAGGGGTGCATCAGTGCCCATGACATAAGTGGCATATATGTGTGAAGGTGTCATTGATGCTGAGGCATATATTGGGATTTTAGAGAGATACATGTTCCATCAAGGTGATGTCTATTCTCATGTGTCCTGTCCTGTAAAAAGATACACAAAAAGACAGTCAGAAGATCATGCCCTGATATAAAAAAATATTTAGTCGCTGTTGCTGTATCCACGTAACAGAAGTGTTAATAGAAGGGCAGCAAATAGAAAACTAGGGCTCTTCATTTTGAATGTAAGTAAGTAAATTAATAAATAAATATATGCTAAAAATCTGACTTTTGCAAAAAGACCACCTAGATGTTTAACAATACTTCTAGACTGATGCTCTTTTGGATGCACATAGTGCCATGAAATAGCATGCAATTATTACATTTCAAAATGACTTATTGCTAAAATACTGACACTACAGTACAATACAAGATTTCACACAGTATTAGCGTGTAATGCACTGTGAACAATGTACAGAAAAGAAAACAAAAACAAGTTGTATTACTAGCTCAAGGAGAGCATGTGTTTTTATTTACTATTATTGTTATTATAATGCCATTCTTGAGCAATAAAAGCACAACTGTAAGTAATTACATGGGTTTTACAAACTTTCAAACTGTAGTTGTGATGTGTTTTTGTATCAGGCCATCTAACATGATGCTAAAGTTAACATAGTCAAGCAGGAAAGAAAAGCACACTGACAAAGGACACCTATATCATCTTACAGTTCCCTGTTCATTATTTATTACCTGTGTGGCTGAGTGGCCATGGTGCATCTCTCTCCTGTCATTCTGCTTTCTGGAAGTAACCATGTTGCCTAGATAGACTCCATCACAAACCATAACATTTAAACAGGGACTTGTGTTACACTGATTCAACATGTTATTTAAGGAATAAGTTTTTATCATGTTTGCAGCAGCTACTAAGAACTTTGTGAAGCAGGTGGGGGACACAGGGCGGTTGATTCCTGTTCCAAGCCTCAGCGAGGCAGACCGGTATCAACCCCTTAGCCTGGTGACCAGAAAAAGGAGAAGACATTTTTGGAAGAAAACCAAGTATGCTTCGACCCCATTCTCACTGAAAGACATACTCGTAGGAGAAAAGGAGATTACTGCAGGTACGATATTAACAACTTTTATTTATTTTATTCAACTACACCATTTAAGTGGAAGAAAGGGGTTACATAAACATGTAAGGAACATTTAGGTAGCAGTCTTGGGATTTTAGTGATTTCTGCAACTGTTATTTTTCTGTGATTACAGCACAGTATTGTTCAAAAAAATGCTCATATGTATGTGTTCTCTCATAAATATATTGTGGGTTTTATAAGAGTACATTTATATCACAAAAACAGGTCTGTCATAAATTAGAAGCTGGTTGATACTGTTAACATTCAGGCAACCTTTAAAAGCTTTAGACCTGTTTTAGTGGTTCTTGAAGTAAACTGAAATTTCCCCATGTTACCATAAGCTTAGCTTATGTGACAGTTCAGGTTATTTTGCTGATCTTGGGAGGAGACCACGATTCCATGTACTTTGCATTGACACTAGACCTATGTACCGTGGGTGTATTACATTGTACTTTTTTTTTTAATGTTTAATGTTTTTTTATGATAATTCAGCAAAAATATAAAGTTTTCCATGCAATTAAATGTACAGTATAGACAATTTATGTAGTGACATATGACATATGTGGTATGTTCACACTGCAAAATGTGAAGATGTTTAAGGGGTTAAATACAGGTATGGCACCAAATGCAAACTAAATTCTTTTTATTGTGATTTTATTAAACAAGGTCCTTTGCGGCCTCCAGAGTTTAAATAAACTAAAATAAACAAAAGTGTAAAATCGCTAAAAGTAAAGGTGCTCAGATGGCAATAAAATATGCTACGCTAGCCCACCAGTGCTGAACTCTCAAGCACAAAGAATCGGATGTCAGCTGTGTTGTCAGCCTACACAAACACATGATTGGCTGTGTAAAGAAGTACAATGACTGAACAGGGTTTCCTCATGGCTGCTGCAATTATGGCCTCTGTGGGCTGATCGATGGCATCTGCATGATGAGATGGGGATGGTGGAGATTGGTGCGTGACTCTGTGTGCCCATAACGGATCGCCATATGAAAAGATGTGATCAGGGCTGTGCACATGTCGGAGGGGGCAAGCAGAGACGAATTATGATCGGGTGATTGGATACAACTAGATTGGCAGGAGAATTTAAAAAAGAAAAAGAAAATTTAAAGTAGATCCACCCATAGTAACTCAAGAGAGTCAGGCATTAAAGGTAAACAGGCTTTTTCTATATTAGCAACCAAGAGGTGGAATGAACTTCCCCTTACTGTTCGAACAGCTGAGTATATTGCTGTTTTTAAGAAACAACTAAGACCTCCATCACCTCTTTACTAGGCACTTAAATGAACCAAACATGTGGCTGTAACTTTAACTGACAGTTAAAGCAGGTAGTTTACTGTCTTTCACCCAATTGGACCCACAGCAACCCAGACCAGGTGGTTAAACAGTCAATGAATGAATGAATGAAACTGTTTTTAACTTTATTTGATCATATTCTTCACATCTTTCCACTTATTATAGGACAATTATTATTATAAGAACAATAAAATACTGACCAAAAATTCATTTTGAGTTCTGGTGTTTCAGCAACACCCATTACTAGCAGGTATATAAAATCAAACAAAAGCCTGTTCAAGCCTGACTGTGCCCCTGTGCACAATGTGAGCTTCATAAAGACAAGTTTGGTGCGAAGCAACTCCTGTGGCACACACAAATCCCTGACCTTAACCTCAATGAATCTCCTGTGGGATAAACTGGAAGGTTGATTACAAGCAAGGTCTTTTCATCCAGCATCACTGCCTGACCTCACCAACGCTCTTTTGAATTAATGGGCTCAAATTTCCACTGACACATTCCAAAGTCCTGTGGAAAGCCTTCTCAGAAAAGTCAAGGCTATTTAGGTCACAAGAATAGTAGGATTACTACATATTACTGGCCATTTTGAATGGTACGTCCAATAAACTATAATAAAGAGTCAGGTGTCCACATATTTTGGCTATATAGTGTAAGTAAAAAGCTGACAAATGCATTAGTACATTATTACAACATGCACACTGATTATGTGAGACTTGTAACTCAAAGTATATATCTGTATTGTAGGAGTGTCTTCTTACCAGCTTCTCAACTATGAAGACAAGTCAGATGTGTCTCTGACTGGACGCCTGGGCAACCATCTCATTCATGAAGTGGGCGTAAACATCAGTGGTTCAGACTCTGTGGCGGTCAAAGCTTCTTTTGGTGTTGTAACTAAACATGAGGTGGAGGTTCCTACTTTACTACGAGAGCTGAACTCAAGGTATTGAATCTGCAAAAATATAAGTTACATCTCAGATGTAAGAAAATGTTATTCTGATGAATTTATTGTCTTATTTATTTTGAGTTTTTACTTTCATAGAAAGTTGGGTCTACACTTAGGGCCTAATTCATTAAATACCATGGATGTATAACCATTGCCCATTTTATCAAGTACCACTGCCATGTATACTTATGTACAATTAATACTACCAGGCCACTATTATGCCATACATTGCTGTGCTAAAATGAGGTTAAATGAGGGGCACACAGCTACATATTCTGAAGTCCTGATTTAATTTGGAGTTTTACTTGTACACCCTGTGACTGTGTGGGTTTTATCCAGGTATTTCCACCCAAAACAGGTTAATAATTAATTGACTGCTCCAAATTACCCCTATGTGAGTGAGCGAGTAAGTTAGAGAGTAAATGTTTAGTTTTGCAATTAACCGGTGCCCTGTCCAGCATGTATTCCTGCTCTACACCCAGTGTTTCCAGATGGTGATTGACCTACCATAAACACATCAAACCATGTCGTTATAAACCTAATTAAGTTTGTATAGCTGTTAGTAATGGGTGGAGCTGAAACACCTGAATTGAATAATTAGGGGTGTCCACATACTTTTGTCTATATAGTGCGTGTATACATACACATATACCTAATAACATATCGAGAATAATTATTTAATAAGTATGATTATCGTTTTGATTTCTCTTTGTATTTTCTTAATGCCATATCTTCTCTTTTTAGAAAAGTTGACCTGGATCACTGTCTGGTCCGCCAGTCAAGGGAAAGTGGACGAACTGTGCTTTGTGTTGTCATGGAAAGTATTCGTACCACACGCCAGTGTTCGCTCACCGTACATGCTGGTGTGCGTGGGACTACTATGAGGGTAAACACAAACATCTGCTAATACATAGAGTTAGGTACTCATGTATGCTATCATACAAGACCACTCACATACATCTCTCCTGTAGTTTCAGATAGACAATGGTCATAATCCTAAAGGCCGTGACAAATCCATCGTTATTCCAGCTCACACTACCATAGCCTTTAGCATATTCGAGCTTTACGTGCGACTTGATGGACGTCTAGGTAAGTTGCAAAGGTGGCAATCTTAACACATGCTTTCTTCCAAATTAAAGTATATATAATTACTAGCCACTTTATTAGGAACATCATACTTATACTGTGTAGGACCTTGTGCTCTCAGAACAATTCCAATCTTGCCATTAATTTAAAGTTTTGGGCCATTTCAACATAATTGCATCACGTAATTGCTACAGATTGGCCAGCGGCACACTCTGCTGAAAAAGAAATGTTGCATAATGTATTTTTCTTTTTTGATGGAGGGTAGTTTATTTTTTGTACCATACCACAGTGAAGACATGTATTATTTGATCAGTTAATTAAACTGTTTCTAGGTTTAAAATAGTAGATAAATGTGAGTGTGTTGCCAGGAAACAATTTTTTCTACTGACTACATTTTAAAATAAAATAAAAAAAATCTCACACTCATTACCCCTCCCCTTTTTAAAATGTATTTTGGAGGACATTTTTATAATATACACTGATCAACCATAACATTAAAACCACATCTTTGTTTCTACACTCACTTTCCATTTTATCAGCTCCACCTACCATATAGAAACACTTTGTAGTACTACAATTACTGACTGTAGTCCATCTGTTTCTCTGCATGCTTTGTTAGCCCCCTTTCATGCTGTTCTTTAATGGTCAGGACTCTCCCAGGATCACTACAGAGTAGGTATTATTTAGGTGGTGGATCATTCTAAGCACTGCAGTGACACTTACATGGTGGTGGTGTAGAAGTGTGTCTTGTGCTGGTATGAGTGAATAAGACACAGCAGCGCTGATGGAGTTTTTAAACACCTCACTGTCACTGCTGGACTGAGAATAGTCCACCAACCAAAAATATCCAGCCAACAGTGCCCTGTGGGCAGCGTCCTGTGACCACTAATGAAGGTCTAGAAGATGACCAACTCAAACAGCAGCAATAGATGAGCGATCGTCTCTGACTTTACATCTACAAGGTGGACCAACTAGGTAGGAGTGTCTAATAGAGTGGACAGTGAGTGGACATGGTATTTAAAAACTCCAGCAGCGCTGCTGTGTTTGATCCACTCATACCTGCACAACACACACCAACACACCACCACCATGTCAGTGTCACTGCAGTGCTGAGAATCATCCACCACCCAAATAATACCTGCTCTGTGGTGGTCCTGTGGGGGTCCTGACCATTGAAGAACAGGGTGAAAGGAGGCTAAAAAAAGTATGTAAGAAATAGACAGATTACAGTCAGTAATTGTAGAACTACATGGTTACTATATGGTAAGTAAATCAAATCTGGATTTGATTTTACACCAAAACGAATAATTTGGTCTGACAAATGCTTCTCTCAACATTTGTAAGGCATAATCTACTTTGAAGCTGAATCTTTACAAAATAATGTACACAAATAATAAGTCTACAGTAAACAAAAAAAAGCATAGGATGCACATCCATGTTTTGAATGACACAGGTTGACAACTCTTGTTTTAATAGCATTCAAAGCAGGTGGCACATGATGAATATTAATGTGGCCCTGCATGTATCAACACCTCCCCTTACTTTTTTTATCTTCTGTCCAGATATTTGTGTAGCACCAGCATCAGTGGGAGGTTTCGAGAGGGAACAGATCCGTGAGCAACTTGGTGGATTTGTTGGCAGGTTTTCAGTAGGCAGACTGCGCAGGTTTCTGTCAGGGATTATTTATGGGAACCCCTTCAGAGCAGGTAAAATGACAGCATCCTATTACAGCTAATGACAGATGATACGTCTGCATTTCTGTCATGATGAACTCTGTCTTCAATTATAGTGCTGAGGTTAAATGCAGTCTGAGGATATTTAAATGAAAAATAGTTTTGGTGATGAACAGTTTTACAGACCGTGCGATGAAAAAATATTTTAAACTAAAATATTTTAAATCATTAGATAAAGATGGCAGCTGCTCGTCATTCAGTCTGAGAGAGCTTGAGAGGATCTGAATAATGAATAATGCGATATCCTTTCCAAACATAGGTGTGAAAAGCTTGAATTGAAAATTTGCAGCTGTAATGACTGCGAAAAGGGCTTCTACAAGTTATTGAATAATTGGATTTTTTTTAAAATAAAAAACAACCCTATAAAAGTTTTACTTTGTCATTGTGGATTATTACGTGTAGAAACATGGGTAAAAAATGCAAATATTTAATCTATTTGAAATCAAATCCACAACACAAAGTGTGTAATAATTCAAGGGGTCCTAATACTTTTTGAATCCACTGTATGTAACAACTGTTCTTCAGAGAAACTTAAGGCAATTTAATCAAGTTTTTAAATTATTATTATTAATACTGTATAATGATTATAAAATGTAATTTATAGGGTCACATTTCTCACTCTCTACAGATGACAGAACGTTTGAGGAGCTCACTCACTCGGACATGTATATGGACGACGTAGCAGATTACTATGAAAAAGCAGCCAGCATGACTGACTTGTCTATGTCTTACCTACGTGAGGACAAGCACACTCGAGTTAACCTGCTAAACCACAACATCCCTAAAGGCCTATGCTCTCTCTGCAGCATGAGCCACCAGCGCCGGGAGACTGTCTACGGCTGCCTCGAGTGCTCCTCTGGTGGGCAGAAGTATGTACGGTTACACGCTGTGCCATGCTTTGATCTGTGGCACAAAAACATACGGTAAGGAGTTGATGGCAATAGTCCCGGTGCTAATTGACTGGCTTTTGGATACTGGAAAAGCTTAATCAGGGACTGTAGGAGCTGTGGAGATCATTTAAATGACTAGGATGGGTTGGAACCAGACCTTATGTTTCTTGGATGCTGGTGGTATTAATGGCCTTAGTCTCAGGTTTGTTTGTTTAACCCTAGGATTTTAACTTCATGTTTTACACTTTAGTTACATTCATGACAGAAACGGTAGTTACTCATTACACACGATTCATAAGTTCACAAGGTTAAATCGAACACAGTCATGGACAATTTTGTATCTCCAATTCACTTCACTTGCATGTTTTTGGACTGTGGGAGGAAACCGGAGCTCCTAGAGTAAACCCACGCGGACACGGGGAGAACATGCAAACTCCACACAGAAAGGACCCGGACCGCCCCACCTGGGGATCGAACCCAGGACCTTGTTCCTGTGAGGCGACAGTGCTACCCACTTAGCCACCGTGCCGCCCTAGTCTCAGGTTAATAAAATAAAAAATGACAGTGTGAAATGGAACTACACATTTTTAATTATATTATTTATTTCTTGGACACTTCAGGGTAAGCTTGTTTATTTTGGACTGGAAATCGTTGGTCACAGAAATGGACATGCTTTTTATTTTACTATTTTAGCCACACACATAGCCAAGGGATGCATAAAAACAATCACACAGCCATGAAATATCAATGGACAATCATTAAGCCAGCAGGTCCT
Organism: Trichomycterus rosablanca; assembly: GCF_030014385.1. Taxonomy (NCBI): domain Eukaryota; kingdom Metazoa; phylum Chordata; class Actinopteri; order Siluriformes; family Trichomycteridae; genus Trichomycterus; species Trichomycterus rosablanca. Next base: position 33,527,306 of record NC_085993.1, read on the forward strand.
CTTACACTCACATATTCACCAGTTGCTACATCCCCATCATACAAAGCAACCTGAATAATTAGGGTATACTAGTAAATTAACTAGTGGGTCATGTAAGGAAGAGCAGAAAGAAGTTGTCCTATTTTAGGTAAGAACTAGGCCATGTTTTTGTTTTCATGAGTAATGCAGCCCAGCATGATGAAGATAATGCAGTAAAAACCTACTTACCCAGGTTAGCATCTTACATTGGCCACCTCCACTGACCAAAATGTCTTTGTGTTATAATTACTGTAGTGGATTGGCTTTATCATTTTTTGTCATTTTTGAAACACTAATAAAAGCAATTGGCCAGTGGGTTGTAAAAGTATCTTTCTTCTGCAACAGGCTTTAGGTGTAGCGTGTAGTGTTGCTAGTACACAGTTTCAGGGTCCTATGGACCTGGGTTAAAATGTTACATCCGGTCTTTGTGAAGTTTTACGTTCTCCTTGCATTTGCATGAGTATACTTCTACCTTTTAAAAAATGCAATTAGGTGGACTGACTGATGTAAACTGGATTTGTTAGACCAATCAACCTTCTATTGCACTGAGGTCCAATGCTGATACCTGCTTGCTCATTGTAGTTTTTTATAGTGGACAGGAATTTGCAATTGGCACTTTTGACTGGCCCATGACCACACATTTGCATATGCAGAAGAATTTGAGACACTGTGTGTTGACAGACTCACCTCATCACCAGTATTAAAATTATCTGCAGTTTAAGTCACATTAGCTCTTCTGTTGGTTCATCACAGACACCATAACTCTCAGGTCCGTTTGCATTACATAGTCTTGGCTGAGCAACAGTTGTTGTGAATTGTCCCTCCTTGGACCACTGTCAGTTGGTACTAACCATGGTGTCTTTACACATCCCTTGCTGTTTTGGAAATACTTCAAACCAGTCATCTGGCTCTAATTTGGCCCTTATTAATGTCAGTTAGACCTTTATGTCACTATATATGATGCACTAACATGTGTAGTACAAGTAAATACCATCAGCCCAACATTTAATACAATTCACTACGCAATCAAAAATATTCACCCCCCCCCAGAAAATTAGGTATTATAGCTCTACATTTTACTTCACATTAAGTTTTTTAGTTAATCAATGCAGCAAAGAACTAAATGAATGATGTATGTTAGTAGCACCATATTTTGTTAAAACTGCCATGTCACTACTATTCAAAAACTACATAGTATTGTGACCTACTTCTAGTCTGTATAGGCTAACAAGATTAAACCATTGGAAACTCAATAACGTCCCTTATTTGCCTCAGCTGTGATGTGTTATATAAACGCAACCCAAAGATTCAGGTGTTCAAGGTGTGTTGCAACCATGGTGGAAACTAAAGAACTGCACAAAACCCTAATGAATTCCATTGCACCAAGATGGCAGTGTTGACTGTAAGACCAAGGCATCCCAAGTACACTTTCAAGTAAACCAAAGCTTGGCTAAGGAATCAGTCTTGGAATATCCTGTAGTGACCTTCCCAATCTTCAGATTGAAATCCCATAGAAAATCTTTGGTGGGAACTGGTGGCAGTACGTCTCCTGTTGAAAATGCATGGAGCGTCATAAAGATGAGAATCAGACATTGGCAAGCATGAACTGTTGAGCAGCAGGAATGTGGGAAAATTCTACTTGTAAAACTTTAGTGTCCTTAGTTCACAAACCATTAAAAAGTCTAGGAAAGGTGATGGACCAGTGTCATACCAACGTTTTGAAGTGTGTTGGAGGCATTACATTTTACATGTGTTTATGTTTAGAACATACAGTGAAAATAAGAAAAACACTGGAAAACTTTTTTAACTTTTGTCAGCTCAATAAAGATTCAAGAGAATTAACAAATCACAGATCCTTCTTTATGCTACATTTTACAAAATGACCCAACTTTTCTGGAAATTGGATTTTAACTTAATTATTTTGAATTGGGGGGGGTAACACTTCGCATTGAATACCACCAAAGTAACCATTTTTGTAATAACATCTATTAATTTTGTTTCTTTACTTTCTTATACAACACTGAATCTAAATGTATCGGGGCTGTTTCACAATTACATTAGAAACTAGACATTGCCTGTGAGCAAATACAGTGTTACCTTGAAACTCAACGTCAATTGGTTCTGGGACTGGCGATGAGTTTAAAAGGCGTTAAGTTTCAAGGTATTTTTTCCCATAAGGATTAATAGGAAACCTGTTAATACGTTCCATGGTCCCATGGACTTGCATATATTTTAGGCTTATGTAAAATAATGGAGTTGTTTTTGACACTTATACACTGAAAATAACACAAATATAATATAAAACACACTGAAATAAAAAGCTGATTCTTACAATTTCTCAGCACCCCGAGCTGTAACACAACTTTAAAAGTGAAACAGGAGGAAAATCCAGCTTAACACAGATACATGTAGAGCTGTCAGAGTGAATCTGACAGTTATTCCACACAGACGCAGTTTTGTCTCATATGCACACTTTGATAACATATTACCACACCAAGATTTTTTTAAAGATTTTGAGTTTAGGGACGTTGAGTTACAAGGTACCACTGTATAGACTACAATTTTTCTTAAAAGGTGACAGCTCCACCTGGTGGTAAAGAGCGATCACAACATCTAAACTTTCTCACCTTCTACCATGTATGAATGTACTGTACTTTGCAGGATGTGGATAACAAATGACAATTTCTTCTCCAGTTCTTTATTACTTAAAAAAATAATTACCAACCTTCTACATGAAACAGCATATACAGTAGACCTCGACATCTCTTTAGTAATGCACACAGCAAAACAATCGCATTCACATCACACTCCTCATTCTCACCATCACTTGTAAGATAATATATGCAAGCCCAACCAAAAATGAACTTATATAACAAGCCTCCTGCTTTCAGTTTGCATAAAGTAGAATAGAATAAACTAGCATGAAGTAGTATTTTTGATTTGCAGATACATCCAGGAAAAAAATGGTGTAGAAATTGTAAAGAGTAAGAATCTTATTCATTTATTCAAGAAATCTCCATTTTAATTCTCAACTTTATTAAATCTTGGCCAATACGAATAGTAATCCAATGCATATAGTATACAATTAGAAGCCACTTCCACTTTAAAAGACTTTGAAGTCAGATCCAGCATTGTAACATAGGATTAGCCCAAATATTAATTTTAGGATCAGTAGATCCTTAAAACAAATATGTTTGGCAAAAATGTTGCAACTTAATAAGGTAATGCAACAAACAGGCTACAGATGAAAATGCTAACTGCAAACCGCTCAAGTTAAAGGGCATTCCACAAGCATGCACAGGATGAAAAAGAAGAAAAAACCTCTCTATTTGGCATCAGTTACACTGTTGTGGTTCCAGCTCATAACTAAACACTTGCATTATAGGTTATAATCTGTATTATAGACGCAGATTTAACAGCTCATTAAAGATAAAAATAACAATTCCTCTGCCTTGCTATTGCACACCAGAACTATACACACAGCATATAATCAGTAGCGTTTCTGTAGTGTTTTAGTACTTAATTCTCATTAACTGGGAGAGGTGCAATCTCTGGACACCTTGCAATTTACTATGATTAGAATTCAGGGACTGCTGTTAAAAAGAAAAACAGTTCTAGGTTGGATTGTTTTCCCCTCTTAGTTTGACCTATTCTTGCTGTTTACTTGGCAGCTTTGTATGTTTAAATGTTTAAAAAAGGAGAACAGTTTATTCAAACAGTAGTTTATAACTATTCACTTTGAGATCCAAGCTAAGAAAAGCAAGAAATAATTTGCTTTGCATACACCAACAGCCATCAAGAATCACTGTAGATCAAACAGACGTTTTCAATTATAATTAGTGTTTGGTTCTTGTGCTGTAACTTGGAAGTCACAGAGCTAGTATAGTCACACACTACCATAGTTTTTAACAATTTAATTTAATGCTTGGAATGCAGATCAGGATGCTGCTCTTTCTCTCCCTATTCCACTAGATTCATCAGGGTGATGCTGCATTAGAAACCCACAAAGTAAATGTACTTTTAAACAATGTTTTTAAAAAATCCACTTTAAAATCTAGATATGTGCATTGATGAATAGTTTTACTAGATAATTAAGTTCTCACACCTACTATCTGGTCTAATTAGTACTGCAGATTAAAGTACATGAGAAAGAAAGCTTGCATCAAGGCACTTTGAGGCTGGGTTTACATATTTGCACATAAATAAATATTGTTGATTCCACTACACAGCTCAAGTACCAAAAATCTCATATACATTCACTTCAGACATTGCTTACGGTTGCTGTAAGCAACTATAAAATGTTTACTTTTCACACCCAGCTGAATTGACTAACACACTCCTGACTCCTGTAGCAATAAATAGTTTGTAACTATGAAACATGGTGGCCAGTGTCTAAAATTAATTAAGGTTTAGTGCACATGACCACGTCAAGAAAAAAGAAAGATTGTGCAAAGTTTCTGCTCCCATGTTTATGATATCAAAATGAAAATGTTATTCGACATCTTTTTAGTAACAACCTTCACACAATATTTACATCAGTCAACATAAAACATGTTCACTGCATAAAATTACCCGTTAGCCAATCAGATTGGAGGAGTATAAAATATAAAGATGTTTTACCTTTCAACTTAACAGCACCTTAAATAGACCGTCCTGCTTACTATTAGTGTAGGCGTATGTCCTCCGACTATAGTCCAAGTTTAGAAACGAGACAGAACACATACAGAAACCCCTGGGGGTGATACGAATTCCAGGAATGACAAAATGCTTTGAAAAAAAAAAATAAGAAAAACTCCACATACCGATTCATCTAAACAAGGTTCAATCCTCTGCCTTAATGTCCAACCTTAGACCAATTTAAACAAACAGGGCAGAGATGAAACAGGCACTACAAATAAATCTCTGAAGATAAATGTGGAGAATAAATATAATGTGGTCCAAAGCTTTGGTCAAGTTCAGTCTGTCAATTAACCTCCTACTGGAGCAGCTTCTGATTCAGAATCTCCCAGATCATCGCCTTCCGGAAATAGGGCATGTGACACTGCAGAAAAAAAGATGCAGTCGGGTGGTTACCCAAAACATTCAAAAGTTTCCACAACTATCTGATTTAAAAAATTTGATGAATAATTATTCTCGTAATAAAAATATTGAATTTAATTTGTCGATTTTTTCAATAGAAAATACAAACTTTTTCATAAGGCATATAAATTAAAATGTTTTGTCTAAATAAAGGGTTTTTGTTGTCAGGCCCTTGGAACTACAATAATAAACCAAAATAGTAGAAACAGCCTCCAGAAATGAGCATAGCATCTATTTCATCAATTATGCATGTCATGGATATACAGCGGATATTTACACAACCCTGTTTAAATGCAGGATTTTTGTGATGTAAAAATGAGACATTTTAAGAATCATTTCAGAACTTTTTCCATCTTTAATGTGACCTATAATGTGTACAATTCAATTGCAATTGGCATTCATCTTCACTTGGCATTCTTTGCCCAATGAGCTTAAAAGCTGTCATTATGAGGGCATTTTATATGTGCAGCCCTCTTCAGGTCACCCTACAGATTTTTTATTAGATTCAAGTCTGGCCTTTGGCCAGACCATTCTAAAACTTCTGGTGAAGTCATTCTTTTGTTGATGTGGAGGTATGCTTTGGTTGTTGTGCTGAAAGGTGAAATCTTCTTTAGCAGAAGCCTATAGGGTTTGTGCCAAATTGACTGATATTTGGAAGTGTTCATAATTTCCTTCACCTTGACTAAAGCCCCAGTTCCAGCCAAGGAAAAACAACTCCAAAGCATAATGCTGCCACCACCACGCTTCACTGTGAGTATGGTGTTTTTTGGTGATGTGCAGTGTTTTTGCACCAAACATACCTTTGGAAATTATGGCCAAAAATTTAAATCCTGGTCTTATCAGACCATAACATCTTCCCTCATGCTTTTGGGCCACGCTTGAATGTTTATCTTTGTTTGTTTATTAGGATTTTAACAGCATGTTTTATGCTCTTTGGTTACATTCATGACAGGAACGGTAGTTACTCATTACACAAGATTCATCAGGTCACAAGGTTATATCAAACACAATCATGGACAATTTAGTATCTCCAGTTCACCTCACTTGGGGATCGAACTCAGGACCTTCTTGCTGTGAGGCAACAGTGCTACCCACTTAGCCACCGTACCTCACCGTTTATCTTTGTAAGAAATTACTTCATCCCACCATACCCCACAGCCAAGACTTCCACAACCAGTGTACAGAGTCTACAACCAGTATTAGCCAGGCCAATGTTGATCCATTACGGATACCCAGTATCAGAGTTTTTGTTACCTTTGCCTAAATGATCACAATTATACTTGCAAGACATCAATGTGTACACTGCACCAATGCAATGTATTACACAAACTATTCTACCAGTGCAAACTAGAGAGCATGTGTGTTACCTGTCTAAAAGTACAGGGATGTCCACGGGCAAGGTAGTCAGCATACTTGCATGCAAACACACCACAGTCACTCCCATTCTTTTGCTGAGGAAGTTCCTGTAATGATACAAAATATCATTTTAATGATTAGGTGTCATCAGGAATAACATTCAGCAGATAAGTAATCAAAAATTCTAACAACCAAATTTTTAACTTTTAATAATTGTGTTTAATCTTACAGATGCCCGTAAGCTGGTCACTGTCCACTTCAAGACTTCCAAATCCTTTCCTTTCTTAACGTTGCACTCCTCCTTTAGATACATCCTGCAAAAAACGTTAACATTAGAGCTAGCTTAAAGTGCAAGCTTAAATAATGCTGTCTGAATAATGCTCTGTTATTGCACATATAGAAAGAGCACTGTCTCTCACAATATCAGGTCACAGATGTCTTCATGTCTCTGGCCCATGGAGTCAAATGACCGCACAGATTTTCTTCTGAAGTCAACAGCCTTCAACAACAAGGAGACAGATGATTCAAGCACAAACAGAAACTTAGGGTTCTATTCTTTTTTCCAAAGATAGAAAAGACAAATCATTGCAGTAAAAGTGGCTGCATCACTTGTGCCAAGATTTCCATTGGTTGATCAGATATCTGGTTAAATAAATTATATATGCTGAATAGCCACCATGAAGGGAATACAAAAATAAAACTGATAGTTTATATCAGACTACTATTTTTGAGTATAATGTATGCACAAAATAAAAGAAAATCCTATTCTTTGCCTTAACGGATCAACATATTCTATTTATGTTTCATATATTTTGTAAAGTTACCTTAACAGTTTTGATAAAGAAATGTATAAAAAAAATGTGAGTAATATCAGAACAGATGACTTACTGCAAGAGACCAGTGGACACCCAGGTGGAGGGGGATAAGGATTACATCGTACAAAAAAAGATCAACAGCCTTGGTCCAACGACGGACAGCAGCATGGCCACCCCCATGAAGCTTGGGGAAGAAGAAGGTACTAAAGCAGTAGACCTTCAAAGCACCCTCATCCTGCTCCGAACGTGCCATTACTAGGTTAAGGTAGAAATTTATCACCTAACAGACAGACACAAAAGGCAATGATTTAGTACTATACCTGAAGTTACATTAACAAATAAACCCAATTCCAAATAAGTAAACTAAATAAAATGTATTAAATATATTATACACCGATTAGCCATAACATTAAAACCACCCGATTGTCTCTACACTCACTGTCCATTTTATAGGCTTCATTTACCATATAGAAGCACTGAGTGTACAAACAAGGAGGTGGTTTTAATGTTATGGCTGATCAGTGTATATGTACACACACTTATAACTTTTAAGATCTGTTTGCAGAACAGAAAGTAGTCCTGTACTGTGTTGTAAGAACCACTGCACGTTTATTTGCAAGCTCAATAATTTATTAAACATATAATTTTCGAACTGTTCCATCTTATCTTACCTCATCATTGAGCCAGCAACCCTCCCGCAGGGTTGCCAAATCTCTCTGTGTAATGCGCAGTTTGAAAGCACTGCTTAGAACCAGATTTGGATCTCTCTGTGCTAGAGCAGCACTCACCTCCTGCTGCATTTCCTGCAACACATCATACACGAAGAGCAGCAAGTATTAAGCATTCTAGGTTTTCCTAAACACTGTATTGGGAGTACAGAAAAGAAACGTGTAAATATAAACAGTAGCAATAAAAAATTATATACTGTACTGGTTGAAATAAATCACATCATATTGAAAATGGCTATACTACATTTTCATTAAAACAGTAAATTATGCTGTGTTGACCTAAACAGGCTAAGATTAAATCATCAAAGTAAACTGTAAATTGTTTAAGCTTTCACAGTTTTACAACTTAAACATCATTGTCTAGCGTGTGTGTTGACTTGCTTGCACCATTAAGTTATAACCCATTTTACCCAAAGGGAATTGAAATGCTTAGAAGTCACAAACAATTGAATAAACAAAAGTAATTGATTGTAGATGTGGCATTTCTTCCAAACATGAATTTTTCAGTTTATCCTACTCCACACTCACCATTTTACAACAAATACCAAAGGGGCTCTGGCTCATAAAGAATAATCCCAGTTGTCAGTTTCACCTGCTTACGGTTCATCCAATGCTCCTAACCATATTATAAGACACCATTTCCACCCCAAATACACACCAGTAATGTTTTACCTTAACCACTAACTAGATAACTGTCAAATAATTAAAATGTTTAATTAATGTCATGTAAACATAGAATTAAATTTTAATTACAAGTCTATTTTAAGTTTAAGAGCGAATCATATTTTGAATCATATTCTCCACAGGAAAAGGGCAGGTATTGAGCAAAAATCCGACTCAGCAGAATCTAAAACCAGTACACTGCCACTAGTCTACTGGTCTACTGGCGCTTTTTTTTTTTTTTTTTTTCCAAGAAAATAGTGTATTCACATACGCAGCAGCGTTTATCTGCAATAATTAACCATATGCCCCATTTTTAGACATGACACGGATAAGTGTGTTGGCTAGTGTTGCTTCTGTATTGAAAACTCAACCATGGTATTTTGGATTGTGCATTGTTATATTAAAGCCATCGACATGTTGCACTGTGTTGTTTTTAAATGACAATCATTGGTCAGTAAATTTGGCCAAATTTGCAATTACATTTACAGATTGTATCTAAGCAAATCTGGAAGGTTTTGCATATGGTTTTAAGGCTTTAAAGTGCTCACCTTAGTCAACCTGGGAAACTCCTCATCACTGCACCTCCCTGTGTCAAGGAGCGATTCAGACCTTATTTGCACTGTTTGCTGGGACAATGCACTTGGTTCTCTCTCCTTTAGGTTCAGCCTTGTTTCTACTTCTACAGACAAATCTACGTCATCTACTGGCTGGAAAATCAGACATTACACTTCTTTAGAGCCACAACATACCACAGTTCATACAGGATCAACTTACACAATGTAGTATGGTATTAAAAGTCATCAATCATTTACCTTGGCTCTGTCCAAAGACTGATCTGGTTTGTAATTCCTAGAATCACTGACCAGGGCACTGCTAGTTATAACCAGTCTGCAAGTTAAACATGGTTACAAAAAAAAAAACATTATGCCATATATAAAAAATCTTATGCCAAATCATATAAACTATAAAAAAGATAAACAAAATCAAAAATCCTCTACTACAAGATGAGTTAAACCTGCCTTTCTCTGGTGTGATTTGCTGAAGTTGGATCCCTCCACATGGGCACATGGGGGTTTACTACAAAACAGAAATTAAGGCATGATATTAGACACTCTAGGAGTCTGAGAAGAAGAAAGTCATGTCAAGCCTAGTTTACCTTTAATTGGTACAGGTTTGCTGATCTCGGAAAGACGGCCAAGAGATTTTGAACCATCCGAGGGAAAAGTAGTACTAAAAGATTAAAATCTGTCAGTAAGCCAATAATGTCACTTTTTCACTACAGTACTAGCGTTCATGAACTTTAAGTCAATTTCTTTTACAAAGTCATCAGTTATATCACACCCTAGGCACACAAATTGACAAAAATAATGAATAAAACATAAGTGATTTAGCATGTGTTCCTACTTTGGTGGTTTGCGTCCAAATGGTAGTGGTTTATTCTTTGAGTACTTCTCAGAGACCATCTCCACCAGCCTCCTGTAGTGCTTTCGATCACTTTCCTTCAAGGCCTAAAATATAGGGGAGTTCCGAATACTCAACGGATGCAACTTTAAATAAGACCTATTTTAGCTAAGACGTATGCATGTCCCGTGTAATCTACCTCCTCCACAGCGAGGCAGTGTTTGTGCGTTCGACTGGGTTGACCTATCTCAGGAAGTCCTGGACGTGATGGAAGCAGCTGTAACGACCTCCTCTGTGGCCGATCTCTTGGTCTGTCCTGGTTTCCCATATACAGCATCGCTCCTCCACTAAAGTATTTGTGAATATTGAAGATGTGAATGTTATTAAGCTTTTGTAACTGTTTGCTGTGTTAACCTATTTTCTTTAACTACAGCATTAAGACTTGTTGGTATGAATCTCAGTGATGTATTTATTTTGATGGAATACTATAAGCTTGTCAAATGACAATTATAAATTAAATATGGCAAATTTTGCATTCATATTTGTAATAATTTTATAATAAATCAGCATTATATTTCCTATAATCCATCAGGTTCCTTCTTGTTGTTTGGTTTAACGCATAAATATCTCTAGAATATTAGTTTGTTAGTCAAATCTGTTTTATCTCAAATAATCTGATTTTTTTTATTATTGTTGTATTTGTGAAAGCAGCATATATTTTACTGAAAATATGTTTTGTAATCATACTAACACCGACCTTCTAAGAACTTATTTGTAAATCGCAGCATTATTTGGGCCAGCATACATGCATATACATGAGCTGAATAACCTGATTACCAAGCAAATATCAAGGTGTCTTACTGAAACTTATAAGTGGAATAAAATGAAGATGATTAAAGTATGCTGTTTACATTGCCATGTAAATAATCAGATTACTGCCACAACCTGCCCTTATTAGTTTACATGTTAACACACTGGAATAACAGGGCAATAAATCGATCATGTCAGATGAACACTAATATTGTCTCAGTAAAAAAAAAAAAAAGGTATTAGTGCAGCCCTAGCATTAGGTATACTCACTTAGGTTTCCTTATCAGGGGCTGTGCACCCACACAGAAATTAGGAACAGTCTTCTCTTTATTAGTAAACCCCATTTCTTTCTGTTTCTCTGAAGAAAAAATAAGGAGGGGGTGAGATAAGTATTGAGTGTCATAGTGAATGAATGCACAACAAAGAATTGCACCGGCAAAGCTTACCCATTTCACCATTTCCACTGATCATCCACTTATTTAGAGTATTGCTATGAATTTCATCAATTCCCATCAAAGAAACATTTTCAACCTGTGTTAAAAGAACAAGGTAAATGAAATTGCAGGTAATCACAGTGATATGCTCATGTGCACAGTGCTCATAGAACTATAACAAACCTGTGCTTGTCTATAATCTTTGTCACCTCCATGTTGGCATGACTTGTGTTGTCGCAAACGAAGCAGCCCAGCAATCCCTGCAAAGGTCTTCTTGACAACTCTGACAATCACATCTGCAGAGTAAAGCATTATGTTTGGGAGGTTCACAACTGACACAGTGAGAGATACAGTGCCCCCTTCCCAAATTTCTTTATTTTTGTATATTTGTCAACTGTCAGCTTATCAAACTACTTTTAATATTACAGAAAGATGACTCAAGTAAACACACAATGCTTTTTTAAATGATTATTTCATTAATTAAAGAAAAAATGCTGTTCAGCCATACCTGGACCAATGTGAAAAAGTAATTTTACGTAGCACTTTACATTAGGTCACAATACACTTAAAAGCAGACAATATGGACATCTTTTCATAAAATAAATAGGCTGAGCTACCTCGTCTTGGTCTTTTGATTTCCAGGTGGTCAGATGTACCATCAGGAGAATGGACACTGCATGAGTCAGGACAAATATATACATCATTAATACACTGCAGGTGTGTAATTATGCATGTGTTGAAATACAGGGGTTGGACAAAATAACTGAAACACCTGGTTTTAGACCACAATAATTTATTAGTATGGTGTAGGGCCTCCTTTTGCGGCCAATACAGCGTCAATTCGTCTTGGAAATGACATATACAAGTCCTGCACAGTGGTCAGAGGGATTTTAAGCCATTCTTCTTGCAGGATAGTGGCCAGGTCACTACGTGATGCTGGTGGAGGAAAACGTTTCCTGACTCGCTTCTCCAAAACACCCCAAAGTGGCTCAATAATATTTAGATCTGGTGACTGTGCAGGCCATGGGAGATGTTCAACTTCACTTTCATGTTCATCAAACCAATCTTTCACCAGTCTTGCTGTGTGTATTGGTGCATTGTCATCCTGATACACGGCACCGCCATTGGATGCACATGGTCCTCCAAAATGGTTCGGTAGTCCTTGGCAGTGACGCGCCCATCTAGCACAAGTATTGGGCCAAGGGAATGCCATGATATGGCAGCCCAAACCATCACTGATCCACCCCCATGCTTCACTCTGGGCATGCAACAGTCTGGGTGGTACGCTTCTTTGGGGCTTCTCCACACCGTAACTCTCCCGGATGTGGGGAAAACAGTAAAGGTGGACTCATCAGAGAACAATACATGTTTCACATTGTCCACAGCCCAAGATTTGCGCTCCTTGCACCATTGAAACCGACGTTTGGCATTGGCACGAGTGACCAAAGGTTTGGCTATAGCAGCCCGGCCGTGTATATTGACCCTGTGGAGCTCCCGACGGACAGTTCTGGTGGAAACAGGAGAGTTGAGGTGCACATTTAATTCTGCCGTGATTTGGGCAGCCGTGGTTTTATGTTTTTTGGATACAATCCGGGTTAGCACCCGAACATCCCTTTCAGACAGCTTCCTCTTGCGTCCACAGTTAATCCTGTTGGATGTGGTTTGTCCTTCTTGGTGGTATGCTGACATTACCCTGGATACCGTGGCTCTTGATACATCACAAAGACTTGCTGTCTTGGTCACAGATGCGCCAGCAAGACGTGCACCAACAATTTGTCCTCTTTTGAACTCTGGTATGTCACCCATAACGTTGTGTGCATTGCAATATTTTGAGCAAAACTGTGCTCTTACCCTGCTAATTGAACCTTCACACTCTGCTCTTACTGGTGCAATGTGCAATTAATGAAGATTGGCCACCAGACTGGTCCAATTTAGCCATGAAACCTCCCACACTAAAATGACAGGTGTTTCAGTTATTTTGTCCAACCCCTGTATGTTATTGAGACAGTGTCTTGTGCACTACAGTACTGCTTGTTTGCTTAATAGACACAAAAGCACTGCATATGTGTGATAGAATGTTTTTCCCATTCCATTAAAGTAAACTGTATTGTTATTTAAAGAGGTTAACAGTTGTGAGTTAAGGATAAAAGGGAAAAAGCAATAAAACTGCCACGATTTTGTGTTGAAAGTGAAGGAACAAAGAATGCCTTGTCCAAGAGCAACAGTTCACTCTTTTAAAGCTTGAATTTTTTTAAGAGAAAGGCAACTCTTGGTGCAAAAACTACAAAAGAAATAACTACAACTGAAGCTGCACCAGGATTACATATGCAATGCTAAAAACACAGTAGGTAGTTCCTCTTTTATTTCCAGGTTAATAAAAGACTGTCTTGTTGTATATGTCATTTGTTTATGTAACAAACAGACTACTAAGTAGCTCATGTAAGTAGCACTAGGTTTACCATAATCGGATTACAGAAGTGCATGTAAATCCAATAATTGTATTATGGCCATTATCTGATTTCTTGGAATAGTCTGACTAGTGTGCGCATGTAATTCACTCAGTTGTGGACCACTAAAACTGACAGTTGATATATATTAAATAGGCTTATCCATGGAATTTTTAACGTTTGCAAATTTCGCCATTGTCTGATTCTCCTCTTAATGATGCACCATACAGTTTCGATAGCTGACAGATCAGGACATCTCCTTGATGACATCATATGTCTCACTAAAATCCCAATATATGCTTCTGCATCAATGGTGCCTTCATATATATGCAAGTCACCTATGTTGTTGCCACTGATGCACACCCATACTGTGGCAAAGTCCTTCACACAAGTTGAAATGTGGACTCATCAGACCACAACAAACGTTTGTATTCGGGATAACCTTAAGCCCAGAGAATTTTCTCATGCATTGGTGGACAGTGTTAAGTGGCCAATATTTTCTGAAGTACTCCAGAGTCCATATGGCTATATTATCCCACCAGCATGATGGGCTTTTATGCAATGCCCTCGGAAGGTTCCAAGGTGATGCACATTCAATAGTTGTTTCCAGCCTTGCCCTACACAGACTGAGATTAGCTTTATCTTTTTACAATATTATATACAGTAGATGTTGAAGGCCTAAATTCTTTGAAGTGTTGCACTGAGAAATGCACTTTTTAACGTTACTGACAATTCTCTCACAAAGTGGCAAGCCATGACCCAACTTTACTTGCAAACACTGAGCTTTTAGTGGCTTATTCAGCACTTATTGAATGAAATGTTTCAAAACAATGTAACTTAAACAATCTAAAATATTTGCATGTATTTATTAACAGTTCATTAATATAGACCGATCAGCCATAATATTAAAAGCACCTCCTTGTTTCTACACTCACTGTCTATTTTATCAGCTCCACTTACCATATAGAAGCACTTTGTAGTTCTACAATTACTGACTGTAGTTCATCTGTTTCTCTACATATCTTTTTAGCCTGCTTTGACCCTGCTCTTCAATGGTCAGGACTCCGACAAGACCACCACAGAGCAGGTATTATTAAGGACCACTGACATGGTGGTGGTGTGGATCAGACACAGCAGCGCTGATGGAGTTTTTAAATACCATGTCCACTCTCTGTCCACTCTATTAGACACTCCTACATAGTTGGTCCACCTTGTAGATGTAAAGTCAGAGAAGATCGCTCATCTATTGCTGCTGTTTGAGTTGGTCATCTTCTAGACCTTTATCAGTGGTCACAGGACGCTGCCTGTGGGGCGCTGTTGGCTGGATATATTTTTGGTTGGTGGACTATTCTCAGTCCAGCAGTGACAGTGAGGTGTTTAAAAACTCCATCAGCACTGCTTTGTCTGATCCACTCATACCAGCACAACACACACTAACACACCACCACCATGTCAGTGTCACTGCAGTGCTGAGAATGATCCACCACCCAAATAATACCTGCTCTGTAGTGGTCCTGGGAGAGTCCTAACCATTGAAGAACAGCATGAAAGGGGGCTAACAAAGCATGCAGAGATAGACTACAGTCAGTAATTGTAGAACTACAAAGTGCTTCTATATGGTAAGTGGAGCTGATAAAATGGACAGTGAGTGTAGAAACAAGGAGGTGGTTTTAATGTTATGGCTGATCGGTGTATATCCCAAAACAACACTTAATAAACTTGTTTGTTCATTTGGCGAAATCCATGTTCCTCATATTAATCGCTGAAATATTCACTTAAGTGTGTTTAAATATTTTAATTTATTAAGTTTTCATGTTAGCTCTGTTATTACAGCTTGATGGATCTGGTCACAGAACGATACAAGAAATGCCACCGCTGGTTTACAATTTTGTCTACATTTTAATTACCGGGCATATGCTGTAGAAATAAGATAAATGTACAATTATCTACATTAAAGTTTACTGTAAGTATAATAATTTGTTAATGCTACCTGTGTAGCATTAAAACCAAACTGTGTTTGCTAGTTAGGCTAGCTATGCTATCTAGTTAGCATCTGGATTCCAAATTCTTCCTATTTTCATAAATAGAGCACTTCAACGAGTGTAAACGTCATTTTTTTCATTACAACAGGTAGGGCGCCTATAGAGTGAACTACGTTACATATGGGACACAACAAAAAAGTAGCACGCTAACATTAAACCTTCATGGGTAATGTAAGCTAGTTTTGTCCTCAAATTAAAGCTTGGGTAATGAATGAAATACAGTATTATGATTATAAACACTAACCTTTGATAGTTACGCTTGGCGGCTCTGGTATTTTCTTGTAGCAATTGTTGTGGTTGAGAGGGAATGGTGACGGTGGCTGGTGTTGATGCTGCTAATGGCGGGTTGTCCACAGGATAGCTCGTAGAATTCCCTCCAGAAAAAACAGAAAACGGCACGAACAGCGACGACAGTCCGTCAACTATCCATTCATACATCACAAACCACCAAGAAGAATAATTCACAGAGCCTGTTGGTAATGCCAGGGTCTGATTTGATCTTATCCAAACAACAACACTTCTGAGCTACACAAACTGCGACACTTCAGTTTAGTGCTCGAGCTCCATGCATGCGCCTCCGCCAGTCATTAACCACACACTACAGCCGCCTGCCGTCACAAAGTAATATTAGCCGTCCTTGTGAAGGAAAAGTGTCATCAACAACCACTAAATAACTATGTTTTCTATAAATAATATCATTTATTTAATGTAGAAAATGCAAACATTATTCCAGGTAACCACAGCTAATGTGTTACACCGATTTTGGTGACAGTCGAATTGTGTGACTGTAGATGGCGCTGTTTCGGAATTGAATTAGATTTATTTGTACAATGAAAATTGTCCCAAAGCAAATCGACGGCAGCAGCGGCCAAAGTTTATCATCTATCAGTTCAGTCTGTGGTAAAATAGTGTGGTGATGAGTTTCTGGACATTGTTTGTCATTATCACATCAAGCAGTGTTGGTATGGCAGCCACAAGCCTCTGAGCTTCAGCCTCAGGTGGGGAAAAAGGTTAACGTCTGAAACATTTGGGGGTGAAAACTGAACATGTGATATAAAAAAAATCATAAATTAAACGATGTCAGTTGTGCAGAGCACGCCAGCATCCCTAAAACAGCTACACAGCCTAGCCACTAAAAGGTGGGCTGCCACTTTGGTGCTGTTGGAGGGTTGTGTCAAAAAGGGCATAAAACTATGACATATCAGGTATGCGGACCAGAATTATCTGCTGCGGTGACAGGATCAGAGTAACATATCCCTGGTTTATAAAGTTTAATAAAAAGCCAGAGGACACAAGTACAAGAATCCCGAACAGAGGTTGAAAAGTTATTCCAAAGTCTACCCCCTTTGTTTTTTCATAATTCTATGAACAAGAATTAGCCCTACAGCTTGTAAACAAAGAAAAAATGCTGCCTTGTTAAGCTCAATAATTCACTAAAATATTGTAAACCAAGGTCACATAGTGCTTTCTAGGTAAGTAAAGGCATTTTGTAATTAATGTGGAATTTAATTGACAGCAAATACAGATATGATAGTATAGGACCCTGACCAGGATAAAACGGTAATAAAACAGACACTGAATGGATGAATGAATGAATAATCTTGAAGCTAGGTGATATAAATGAGGCAAGATGCCCACTGTTCCCCACAACTGAGCTAGGTGTTACAAGAAAAGCATTAAGGTTTAGAACCAGGTTAGAAAACTTGTCCTTTATGGCCTTGGATCTAAGAGTAATATCTCAGTTGATCCGTATTAAGTAGAAGAATGTTACATGACATCCGTCTTTTATTTCTTTTACACAATCTTTAATCTTTCTAATTGTCTGGATGTTATTAAGTTTAACTTATATATTGTCTGTCATCTGCATAGCAATGGAAATTGATGCATTGTTTATAACTTTTCTAATGGTAGCATGTAGAGTGTAAATTATAGAGGTCCCAATACTGACCCTTGTAGAACACCATACATTATTTTGCAGTTTTAGAGCATTATTATTTACACAGACAAATTGGTAGCAGTCAGTCAAATAAGAATAAAACCAAGAGTTTTTAAAGTTTTTAAACCAACAGGTGTCCAAGTAGATATAAACAATAAAGAATGTTTTAGCTCATTTTGTTCTTTTTGTTTCCAGGAGTGCCAATATTTGTAAAGAGAACTGTATTTAGCTGAAAGCATGATGTACAGTATGTTAGAAAACTGTTTCAGTTTACAAATGAGTAACACTGGTAAACAGATCACTACCAAGTGAAGAACAGACAACTTCAAACATATTTATTTCAAAATATAACCATGTAAAAACACAAACAACTTTTAGGATGTAAACATGGTTATCAAGTACCATAATGCACCTCAGGATTACAAACAACTTAAAATGCATACTTTTGTAAATGAGAAACACATTAAGATATTTTTAACAATTAAAAAAATGTGTAAATTTAAACTTTGTAAAATAAATGTATAATAATTGCATTATTTATCACCACAACTATTAACATTATATAACAAGCAGAAGAAGAACTCATCTCCCAAGAATCAATGTACCAGCATAAGGTGCGAAGGTGCATAGGATGACAGTGCAATTAAGTCTGTGCCATGTAGAAATGTTTATCTTTTTTGGAGTTTTGACTGTATAACCATTCCTCTTTACACAAATGTAAAATCGTTTTGCATGTTTTGCACTGGCTGAGACATTGTTCTTTCATGAAGTAACGCAGTGCCACTTACCTTGCCACTGCACTACCTTGATCAGATTCACCGCTATGTTTTTTACAGCTTTGTAGCACTTTAATGAAATTTAAAGCACCGGTTTTGCAATGTATCATCTGAAATGCTTGAATGGCATGATACGTGGCAAGTGCAAATTTAGCCTTGTAGTTACAAGAAGTGCAAAATGATTATCATGTTTATTGTCCAAATATACGGGTTAATGTTTGCATACAATATTAAGGAAGATGTATGTCATGTTGGTTCCAGGAACTGGATTAGGTTTAGAGTCTTTTGTGCAAGAAATAATGCCCTGTTCTAGAACTGCCATCAAGCCAGCTTTTGTTGCTAATTACATGGACAAAGAAAAATCAGGAACTTACTTTTACTTGCATAACAACTCTTAAGCCAGTTGAAATCCCAAACCTTTGTCAACTCTATTCGACCTTCCAGTCAATAGAGTGGTCAATTGTGTCTGTTGAGCATCCAACTAGGCCGGTATTAAAAAAAACTTAATTTTACAGTTCAGTGCTTGCCTACAATAGAAAGAATGTGCTGGCAATTATGCCAACTGGCATGTCAAAACTTCAAACAATATAGGAACAATATGTTTACATTTGAAGCTAGATCTTCCTCCTGAGGACCTAAACTGAAGCAAATACTGTTGTGTAACTGAAAAATGACTTTTTACTAAATTTGTGTCCAGTAGACATGCTCTGCAAGACTTTCTGCCTTACTAACTGTAATTCCAGGAAGACCAGGAGAAGAAAAAACATGCACTGATCCCTTTTAAAGTCTGGCATTCCATGTGAGAATTCCAGCAGCACAATGTCTAGTAACAGAGGAACCATTATGTTTGTTTAAACTTCTTCAAGCTAAAAATTATTTTCAGTAAACTATGTTTACAGTCCAGTCAGTTTAGTTTACTGATGTGCATTGCTGTTAAAGAATTTCTGTTTTCATCATTAGAAAAACAAACCAAAGAAACAAAGTGATGCTGGATAACTCCACCCTGCTGCAGCTAAACCCACAGAGCAAAGCAACGTCCCTGACTTTGACTACACCTACACGCAGAAGCCAATCAACAAGCTCACGACCCAGCAACCAGCCAGCACATCTGTCATAGTAAGGATTCACCCACAGATCCTGAGAGAGATTCAGCAGATTCACTGAGAGAAAAAAAGAGGAAAGAAAAACAGGAGGAAAAGAAGAGAAGAAAGTTGTGTTATGATGTTCATGCAAAGTGAGCAAGTGAGAGAAACAGAAATACATTATCAGCTGATAGTTCACTGTTCAGGGTGTCCTCAAAAGTATTAAAAGTGCTGCCATATCACTACACTGCTGTGCTCTTTAAGCTGCCTGCAGTAGATTTAAAACAACAATGCTTGCCTACAAGGCCAAAAACAGACCAGTCCTGACCTACCCGATCTACCAGAGAGCACTTATTAAACCCTGTTCTGTACCATGTGCCCTTTAAGCCACAAGTCAGGCCTGTCTCGATCCACCAATCAGAACTCAAGACAAGCATTAAGTTTTTTGTCTGTACTGGCGGCCAGGTGGTGGAGTGATCATCCCCGTCTGTTGGAACAGAGTCTTTTGACCTCTTCAAACTATGACTAAAGACTATCATCACCTTTTTACTAAGTACTTTAATGGAAACTAACCTTCCTTGCAATTCCAAAAGTCTCTTATCTTACCCGTGTATATTTTTGTGTTTTAACAGGGTTTTATCAGACTTTTGTTCTCAGACTGTTGGTACTTGTACTGTAAAAATATTTACCAAGAAAGCACTTTTGTAAGTCTGATAAGAGTATCTGCTACAAAAACAAAAACTGTTTAAAACATGTGTAATTTCACATCATATAATTTAAGACCACATTTTATGATATAGAATACACACACATTCTTACACGTCACGCCCCAAAAATTTGAATACCTTACCATGACCTTGTTTGGCAACCTATTCTAATTAGAAGGAATGTCCAGATACACCACAAATTCAAATTCATGACATTTTAGACAAATAAAGACTTAAAGGCAAAAAATATGAAAAGGGAGCAGAAAGCAGGACTTTTCTGGCAACCACAGAGCCAGCTAACAAATCTGTGAATACTTTCCAAACAGAAACTCACACATTTATATGAATTTCCCTTTTTTCATCTTGGACTAAAAATGGACTGATCAAACGTTCTAAAAACATGGCCACACACTCTTGTTGGTGTACTTTATTTACTGTAACCTGTAAAAATTAACAAAAATTCTGAAACCCTGAGGACGGTTTGGAGTTCAAATTCAACAACCAGCAACATATTTCACAAATTAAATAGAATTTAAAATCTGATCTACTTTATATTGCCGGCTTTGTTTAAGGCTAAAAAGCAAGTGCCTATTTTTAAAAAAGGCCAAGATTAACATGAATCCCGTTCTTAGAGAGACATGATTTTTTACTGTATACATGGCAACCTCATAGGGTCATTTGTTAAATTAAAATCTAAATTTAATGCCTTCTATACAGATTCATTGTGTGTAGAAAAGTAGAACTTTTCCAACATATCTTTATCTTTTTAGCTTGAGTTGCCAATGTATACTATTATCTCTTAATACAGACACTTACTTGTATGTGCACACAAACCTTCTCTTGTGAACAACATCCTGCACACATTTGTTTCTGTGGTATCGGACAAACTGGGTGCAGGTCAGACGGATTTCTTCAGGAACTGCAGAGGATGCAGCACTCACATCCTGCCCTCCACTCCACAGTGCTGCCAGCCTACTCATAAACACATAATAAATAAATTATTGAATGGACAAACAGATCTAATCCAGCTCTTAATGACTTATGTCTGTTTTAAACTAATAACTACCACTTTACCTCTACCTCTTCTAAAAGTATAACTTTTAAAATGTGTATATGTACCATGTAACAGTTCACAAAAACATTACATTATAAAAAAAGGACAAATATCTACTATAGATAGACTATCTATTATAAAATAACAATATATTTTCATATATTACAGACAGATCATTGAATAGACATGCAAACAGACAGACATACAACACCATTTGCAGAAAACTTGGGACATTTTGTAAAATTTAATAGCTTTGTTAGCTTTTAGAACATTTATTGAACTGAGAAATGTACAAAACATTTTCAATGACCAGCTTAAATGTATTTTGTAAATATAACAAAAATCTGAATTTGATTCCTGCAACACACTCAAAACAGTTGGGACAGAAGCAGGGATGGGTTGATGGAAAGATATCATACATGACATAAATAATCTAAACAAGAAAAGCATATGTAAATGAGGACACTTAATTCACTTGACATTGGTTATGTCTGGTGCAACAATCACAATTCTTTTTTTACACTCACCTCTTTTTGAATGGTAGAATAATAAGATGCTCGTCCAACCCAAATAACCCAAATGAAATTAAACCCTGGGGAAAAAAATCACCATATTAAAATAGTATTTATTGAAGTCAAATATAAACTTAAATATGGGTTTCAGTGTATATAGTCAGTGTATTCAGAGTATGCTTCCATACCTGTCCATAATTGGCCACAGCACAGAAAAACTGCAGTTCAAGGTAGAGTCGGCCAGGATTAGTATTTAAAATCCACCAGAGGCAGCTGGACAGATTCTATTAAAAAACAACAAAAAAGATTCAACCTAAAAACCGCAACTGTTTTTCAAACTCCTAGTCCAGTGGTTCTCAAATGTTGTAGGTTAAGTACCACTTCTGTGTAAACAAAACCGTATGGTAACACTGTACAGGTTCATTTTGCAAAAGAAAAACTGTTGGGCCAACAATCATGACCTGCCTGATTAGTACCAGTTATCAGCTGATATTTGGGTATCATTGTTTTATTGACGAATCAAAAAATATGGGATCAGTGCATCTATAATGATTAATCCTGCTTTCAGTTATCAGTGTAAACACTGATTAAATAAAAACTATTTTAATGTTATACACTACATGGTATTTATATGTTTTGCTGGTAGCACACGACAGCAGCAACTTACTGCTAGAAGTCCGATCATTAACAGCAAACACAGAAGCACATGACGAGTCACCTGCCTCTCCTCCTGTATCAGTGCACATCTGGATGCTTCAGGCAGTGCTACACCTATAAGAGTACAGAACTACAGTAACTACACATGTTAAAAGCTGCAGTGTATTGGTATTCACACGTTCCATTCAGAATATCTTTCAAAGTAACTTTACTTGCCTGTTGATGGTGCTGGTGATTCATTTAAATGACCTGCTCTGATTTCGGATATGGAGTCATCATGATCTGAACCTAACACAAAGGTTTGCATTAATCTCAAAACAGTACAGTCTAAATATTGACTGAGACTTATTAAGACTAATAATAATATCTGATATCTATTATCTAAAATCTTTATTATCAGCAGTATGTCCAAAATGGCAGATTGGGAGTTCCACAGCAATTTTTACTGTCACTGAAAAAATATAAAAAGCATAGTGTGTTCCTCTGTATGTGTTAAAACTCCATAGAAATCCTATAAGATCCCTGCTCAGCCAACAACAGTGTCTCACATGCAATAGGGGTTGCCAGTCTAACAGGAAATTGGAAATGTCTAAATTGGGACAAAAGGGGAAAACATCCAAAACAAGTGATACTTAAATATAAAAGCAGGATCTTGTAAATGTTTAGTTTGAGTTGAGACTTGCATTAGAAAAATGCATTAGTTAATAATCCAGCACCTTTAGAGCAATCATCAAATCATGATTGCACAGACTTTAGGTATTTTACCCTCAATAGTAAATATTGGATTCAGGAAGCGATACTAAGGTCGGGTCGCAGTCTAATGTGCCAAACAATACAGAGACCCGGGTTTGAGACTCAGTGTTTTTATCAGCATGTTTCTCTGTAGAAATCTGTTGCTGAAAATAAGTGCAGGTGGCTTCACATGTGCCAGAGAAGTCTAAGTCTGTCATGGAATGAAAAAGAATTAGCGCCCATAGCATGGGTGACTTGAAGATCTATAGGGGCACCAACAACAAATGCTGCCCTCTAGACAACATTATTTTAATGTAATGGCACCAAGCCACATTCTGTTGGTGCTAGACTGGCCTGCCTGCAGTTTACACCTATCTCTTACCAAAGAGGTGAGGTGCGTTGTAATGCGCAACAAACAGTAGTACTATGGTAGTGTGGTTTGGCTTATTGTCTTGCTGTGCATTATTTATTTTTTCTATTAATACTCACCAGACTGTCAGATCACGCAACAAAAAAGTACTGCCCTGTCACCATCACATAGTGTTTTATTTGAATTACACTACAAATACCTCTTATAATTCAAGCTCATTAAACTACAAGACTTTCTGCCAGTATGTAAGTCTTCCAAATGATATTCAGCAAATTCTTCAAAAGCAAGTCATTTATTTTACTAACCACTTTATTCTACTCAGGTTTGAAGCTCATACAGCACTAGGCCTATCAATAACATAAGTAACTGATACAAAGAGGTAAAATACCTGCTTTGGTATTGCAGTTCGATCTTGTGAATTCAGCTGCATTATGATCCTGGGGTTGAGTCGGGCTCCTGACGTCATCTGTGATGCCTGATATCGCACTCTGCTCAAGGATCTGATAATAATGCTCCTCCCGAGTACCTTGACCAAGGCCCATCAGAGACACTCCACCCAAAACAATGCTAAAACTTAACACCACCACACTGCTCACAATCTAAAAGTGAGAGGAAGCAGAATGAACATTTATGTAGTTTGTGTAAGTCATATGCACCACCTGATCACCCATATACTTGAGATGTGTCTAGTACTCATCTGGAATCCACAAGTTACAATCTGAAAAGCCTTGCCTTTCTTGCACAAGATAAACCGCTGATCCATAAGATCAAACACTTCCAGTTTTGATTAATGTCTCCCTAAAATTGTTTTCCAAAACTCTGTAGGCCTATCCTGATTCCTTATGTGTTTTCCATTCAATGCTTCTTGTGCTTCTTGGTCAAGAGTGTCATGAGTTGTGGAGTCCAGCCATGAAGTCCTTGCTATCCTGTATGTGTTTTGCAGTGACATAGGAGTGTTACTTTGTTGTTTGTTGTTATAAGACCACTAGGGCCTCTGGACAAAAGTTTGGGCTTTCTCCCACGGCCAGGTAGGTTTGCTGTTGTGCCATAATTTTGGAAATACTACCAATGGTGTCGACAGAG
Source organism: Trichomycterus rosablanca (assembly GCF_030014385.1). NCBI lineage: Eukaryota > Metazoa > Chordata > Actinopteri > Siluriformes > Trichomycteridae > Trichomycterus > Trichomycterus rosablanca. The sequence continues at coordinate 33,552,008 of NC_085993.1, forward strand.
TTGTTCAAAGTTTTGAAAAATAAGTTATTGCCTATTATAGCAATGAAATTATTTTCTCTCTTAGCTTATGTGACTGCTCCTTAGGTTTAACTATGGTTGCAAAACATATTGAACACTTCCATCTCTAGGTGGTGTTTATATAACACATCACAGTTAAAGCAGTTTTTATCAGCATTATTATGTAGAGGTTGAGTAATTGTGGCATGACAGTATTACCAATATATTTTTCTACTCTAAAATACTACGTACTTCATTTTCTCTGTTCATTTGCTGTATTTTGCTGTATTGTTCTTTTTAAATTAGAAAACAAAAAGTGGCCAAGTGTGCTTAAAACACACTGTAAACGCATTTAGTGTACAGATGTACAACCACATCAGAAATGTAACAAAACAGCATTTACCTGCCATTTGCCATAGAAGAAGGCAGAGTCACTGGTATTGTTTACTCTTTCACCCACAATAAGCAACAAGCCCACAATCACAAATGGTACCCTGCAACATAAAGTCTCATTAACGTCTCACACATTATATAAACATGTTGTCTTCTAAAAACTGTTTTCTACTCCACCCCACACAAACACAGATACACACTCACCCCCAGCCCAGGAGAATAAAGATGATGGGTCGAACTTTGAGCTGTTCATTCTTCTTTAGCAAAGCCAGAGAGAACGCTAACAGACCTAGAGCAGAACACACAATCTACACAACTACACAACACAGCAGAGCACAGACTAATCACGACTTCAAACAAAAACAACATAACCAGCTGTCATTACCAGTTTACACTCAGCAGTATACTCTCCCATTTTTAAGAACATCTGAACACCTGCTCTTTTATGTACTCATCAAATTATGAGTTCAGCTGTGCAATGCATAAAAGCATAGACATCAGTAAAATAACCTTACATCAAATGTCATATTAGCTGCTGTGCCTGGGTGGCGCAGCAGTCTACATTAGCCCACCACCGCTAAGATCGAGGAGGTTCGAATCTTAGCAGTGCTAATAGCTGACAGGGCATCTGGGGGGTTATGTCCAAAGCCCTGCGATGAATTGGCATTTCTGCGTTGCACCCAATGTTTCCTATTGAAACAGGACCCACCATAACCCTGACCGAGGTAAAGCATTTAATAAAAAAAAATCATATTAAGTGGAACATCTGATCTGAGTGACTTTCATTGTTGCATAGTAGTTGGTACCCGCAATTAGAGTGGCTGGATTAAATGGATTAAACTGACAGTGTTGTGCAAAAACATCAGTAAAGTAGCAGTTCTACTGGCAGAAACATCTTTGTTGATGATCACAGTCAGAATAGCTGGACTGTTTTGGGCTGTTCACTCAACCAATCCTTACAGCTGTGATGAGTAGAAAAGCATTTTAGAATGCACAACATGTCAAACCTGGAGGCAAACATTCTAAAGTAAGTCTAGAAAAATAGTGCCTGCTAACCCTAACCCTGCTTCTTATCTCAGTTTTTGCTTCACCTTTAAAAGGCAGGGTCTGAATTTAGCATAAACAGCATGAATGAATTGACCAAAAGCTAGTCTGAGGATTTTCAATCACAATTTTTAATTCACTAATGGCTCCTTCTATTTCACTATGGCCATTTAATTCACTAATGGCTCCTTCACCTTGTCATAAAGCACATCTCTAACTGGTACCGTGTGTGTCAGTGTGTGTTTGACCATTACCTGTCCACATATAGGTGCTATAGAGAGATCCGTAGAGCAATGTGAAGGTAAGGATCTGTCCCAAAACATTATCCTTCTGATTAACAAACTTCCACACACTCATTGCCAGACACACCAACAGCTATGATAAAAAAAACACACAGTTTTCAAAAACACACATTTGACAAAAGAACATTGTGTTTAAAAAGTAAAAGACATTAGCATTACCCACCTGAGCAAGAAAGAGGTTTGTTGCAAACATATGCGGCAACCTCCTGAACTTCTTGCTGAGCACCATGACAGCAACAGTCCATACCTATTATACAAATGTATTACAAAATCCACACAAACAGCAAAAAAAATAGCACAGCATAGAAGGGCAAATGTCTTTTTACTTGAACTATTTTATTCATAATTAGTGTAAAACTGTTAAGCATTTTGTATATAATCAGGTGCATTAACACAAACATACACATCTATGTCAAGGCAGCCTTGGGATTGCATTAATCCACTATATTGTCTAGGAATGTGTTTGTGGAAATTTGCACTCAAAAAGGCAGTCAAAAACCATTTGTAAAGTCAAGCAAAAAAAAAAAAAACATCCAACAAAAGTTTAAGGGCGGTCAAAGTCCTTCTTGGTCAGCTGAGGCTGTCAATGTAATGGGGGAACTGGACATATCTAAATTATAGGGGATAGTCTTTATAGGCTTTGCTTTATGTGCAGGGGCACAGTCATGCTGAAACAAAAAAGGGACTTCCCTAACCAGCTGAAAGCACACAATTACAACATAGCAATGAGTGAGGCTAAAACACATGAATTTAATAATCAAAAAAGGTGTGGGTATTTCTGGGCATATCCACACCTGGGCATTGTACGGCCCCCCGGCCTTAGCTGGACCGTTGAGTGACCAGCCTGCATGAGATCAGTGGTAATTAGAAATCAGACATAACAAGTGAACATCAAACATGCAATACAATGTCATTGTTCTTATTTTGAAGGGACTGTTATTTTTCCAGTTTACCTAAATTTGTATGTTCGTGCGTGTGTAATGTGTAACACCGTAATGTGTTAGCGAGTAGAACTGTGAGTGCGACTGATACAAAACAAGACATGGACTTTACCTTTTCAATCAGCACAAGTCAGATGTAAAACCTGCACATTTTGTTCAAAACGGTTTTCGTAAAAGCATTAAATAGTTTAATGATGTCAATGTTATTTGTGGCCCCTTGCAAAATTTAATTGCCAACCCCTGGCCTACACTGTAACTGGCCCTCTTACAGTGAAGCTCAGCTGGGCTTGGTCACAAAATCTTATTACTCATCTTTGCTGTAAATAAAACCATTGCTTACTTACCAGGAAGACAAAGCTGATAATGCTGACGTTAAAGCTGACCTCCTGCAGCTGTGAAACCAGATGTGTCACCTCCATCCGGGGTATAGAGAGTAACCACGCTGACAGGTACATAATGGGTGCAGACAGCAAAGTGCTGATAACCATGCCTGAGGTCACCTACACACAGACACATAATGCACACATAATTAGGATTGCAGGAAATCTTCTTTCAAAATCATTAATATAGAATTCAAAGCTGATAAATCTAACCACTTAGAATGAAACCACTTCCACAATTATGACAATATGGGCTACATGAAATATTTACACACAACCCAAATACCCAACCCAAATAAATAAGGTAGAAACCGTTCCTGAAAATGGTGGAAATCCATCATATACATATTCAGTCATTCACCCACACCTATAGCGAATTAGAAGCAGGCAATAAACCTTTCAGAGAAAACCAAACGTCCAGAGAAAACACAGGGAATATGGACACAGACAGCAATTAATAAACCCGGTCCCAGGACTCAACACAATAGACAATTAGTCTATTGTGTCTATTAATATTTCTCTGCGTATTCGGTGTTACATTTGTGATGCAAAAAGCACGACCAATAATTAACAACAGTACTAGTAGATCCACAATAAGCACCATTAAGTCCTGCTAATACAAATGAAACTTTATAATGCACTGCTGTTCAGTGGACAAAGCACAGTTCTATTTTTCCGATGCTAAATGATACAGCATGGTACGAAATATACTTACCACCTCCAACTGCATGTTGTATTGACTGGCATAAATTGCTACACTGGGTGCAGATGGAAATATGCCGTATATAAATGCATAGTCCGAAAGACTGCTGTGGTTCGATGAACTAGAGTTATCTGTATCCAGGAGCTCCAGCATGTCCTTACACATCAACGGCATCAACAGCCTGCACAGTTACATACAAACACACAACACAAAAACTTGAACATAGGATAATCCTCTTAGAACTTTTTGACACATTAAAATAAAAATGCGAATGCCAAAATATTTAAGCAATACACACATATACAGACAAACATTCTTACAGTTTGGCCGTGATGAGTACTATGAGAGTGACCCCGGTGGAGCGAGTGGGACCTGTCTGCCCCACCATCGTCAACCCTAGGTAAAACAAAGCTGCCCCTCCAAATGAATCTGCCAATCCATCCACAAACTCTCCCAGCAACACAGGGACATGTCCATCAAACAGAAAGTGACAGACAATCCCAACCAGGACCATGAAGACAATCGGATTTTTAATTACCTGCAGACCAGACAAAACACAGAAATTAATTAATTAATTAATTAATGAGGTTTACAAGAAGCACAAAGGAATTTACTTTTTTCTGACAATATTCCATTATGTTAAGTGTTCAAACAATAAGGATAAATAAGTATTCAACCACTTTTACTCGTTATGGAATACAAACATACAAACCCATTTTCCAATATAGTATTTAATGTTTTACATAATTAACTTTATTAATAATTGTAAATATATGCAACAAATAATTGGAATAATCCCTGGAGAACAATCCGTGTTCAGCAGCACACATACACTACCAGCACAATACAAAACAACACTAGAACAAAATACCCATATTATACACACTGTCTAAGTCTTGTACGTATAATCCTGCAACTTGTGTATATACTTTGCTTCCGTCTGCTTTTTGGATAGTTGGTATTTTTTTCTTATGTTCCATGTTTGTCTACTTTCTTTTAATTAACACTAAATTAATGCCTAGGCAAACACTCACCCGCAGCAGGACAGTGGAGACAATGTGAAGTTTGCTTTGGTTGTGGTCAGGGCTTTGCCTCCAACACTGGAGCTCACACAGAAAAAAGCCCACTGGATTCAGAAGCATCAGGGACACCGGAGCAACCAAATACAGATACTGCATATAGTCAGGGTGTGAATTGCGGTATAGAGCATCCACTGAGAAAAAGAAATAGTTAGGTTGATGGGGTAGAGAATTTAACCATGTATATGCAAGAGTTTAGACTGCATAGACTCTCTACGTTCCTTGATTGGGTATTTGTTTGTTTTGTTACACTTACAAAATGTTTATTTTGTTCCACTCACCTATGGGATATCCAAGAGCAAAGTCATTACTCTGTGTGGCAAAGATGGCAAACAGTCCGGCTTTCCCAAACCTACTCTCTGAACTCGCCACCAGCAGTGTGAGAACACATACCAGCATAAACACACACACCTTTGCAATCAGCACACTCCACAGAAATGACCACACTACATTATTAAACTGAAGCTGCACCATGTTTTTAAAAAGCAGCGCAGGAAGTGCAAAGCATGACACAAAACTTCCCAGGCTTTTAGCTTGTCCCACACTGACAATGTCACTGCGACCTGCCACATAGCCACACAGAATAATGCCGAAGCATTCAAGCAGTGCGGGAAAGAGCCTGTCAATTGACATGGCAGTCGCTGACAAAGGATTGTGCGTGATGTTAAGACCATGGATGGAGACATAATGGTTTTCTTCCATGTTGTCATCTGGCCCACCAAGAGCTTAGGAACGAGGGGAAATCTACAAAAGAAATACATTTCAAGAAAATTATAACATTTCAGAACTGATCATTATATAAAATGCAACATATGTACAGTAGAAAAGTATTTAACAACTTTCTAGTGCATGTCTTCACTTTAGTTGTACATGCATAATGTATTTCAATTTTAGGAAGTTTTAAAAGCAAAAACATAAGTTCTAGATATCAATGCTGCAAATTCTACCTTGTTTTAATATAATAGACATTGCAAAAGGTTGGGAACATTGCAGTCCTGATAAATTCTTGGGAAAATGTGCTTAATTTCCCAAATCACAGATTTCACAGATTTTTAAAGAAATGTGCCACATTTTACAGCAGTCATTAAATAACACTCATAAATTGACAGAATCAATGAAAGCTACAATACACAGCACAGCCTACCTTAATAGCTCCCTCTCAAAGACCAAAACCGTCCGTGTTTTGACACACCACATAATCGGTTGGAAGTTTTCCAAGTTATCTGAGTAGTGTTTTTAGCTGCTTTAGACTTCGACATTATGTCTAAACAATTGCTAATGTAACCGAACGTCTTTTGAGTTTGCTGAGTTTATAAAGAAAGAAATAAACTGTACACTGACAAATTATCAGGAGCATAATACTTTACTGGCTTGTTCTTTTGAGCACAGACTACAGAAAGATGATCATGTATGTAGAGAAGCTCACTTTTACATTGACTATTGAATCCCCAAAGGGACAAAATGCACTCAATACGTAAACACACATCAAACATTGTCAGCACGCTACACCACAGAAAATGCTGTTACACTAACATAATTGCCGTATGATTTCACGGTCTGTGACGTGATTTTCACGGCCGTGAATTAGGTAGGGGCTTACTGATAAAGGATTAGATGATTTCCAAAAAATTATTATTATGATTTTATCTACTCATAATTTAAAAATTAACATTTATATAGATATTGATTTTCAGAGGGCTGAGTAAAAGGAATTTATTGGAACACTGAGTTTGAGCGCCACATTCACTGGGTTTGTAATTATTGTGTATGTAAACTTTTGTGGGTACAAAGCAGGTGTGCATAATAAATTGGAAAATCTTGTGAATTACTTGAAGATTGCCCACATGATACAGAAAAGCACAGCTATTACTGATGTTATTTTTTCATTGTTATTAAATGTTATTTTATGTACCAGACCTTTTTTAAAACATCATGTCATTAGCATGTTGCTAAAACACATAAAATGTTCTGACAATTTGACAGGACTATGGGTGGAGCACTGAATGATAACACGGGGACAGAAAGGATATTGTGAGTTCAAACCTACCTTTATAAAACAGTTTTTATAGGTTTTTCTTTTCGAACCAGTATTTTTTAATAAACATATATGTCTTTTTCACACTGTAACACCATAATATTTACTACCCTCAAACGTATCGCGCGAATGTATAGCCATCTTCAATCTGCTGGGGTACGTCCAAAACCGCATACTATCATTCTAACTAGTGCGCTACCAAAAACGTGTAAGTGGACAGTATACTATTCTAACACACTACTAGGTGGTTTAGTATGCCGTTTGGGACATAACCTTGAAAACCGTTATCCACCATAGTCTAGCCTTTGATTGACGTTAGACTTAGCCTATAATATTGTAAACTACCTAAGCGTCCCACCCATCTCCTCCATCTATTGGTCGACGTTTTCACAACCCTGATAGACGTAGAGCAGTCGGCATAGCAAAAACCGGGTTATTCATTCCATGAGAAAAAAATATTTAAATAAGGTGTAAATAAAACGATAGCCTTCAGTGTTTTACAGTGTTGTATAAAGCTCTCAGTATTAATGCTTGAGTAAAAGTAACAATACCTCTCAGATAAATGACTTAAAGTAAAAGAGAAAGTTAACCATGGGAATCTACCCAACAGTAAAACACTTCAGTATCCCATATTATTTTTAAAATTAATTTTAGGTACACAATGGTACCTAATAAAGTGCTCAGTGATAACCATAAGCTACTATCTGCATTGTGTCCGCTTTAAAAAATATGTGGTCACACTGTTTTATTAGTATTTCAGAATCGGTTCAGTATTCTAGAACTTTCCCAAATGATATGGCATTAGTCAGCCTCATTAACATGGCTGTTGTTTGAAGTATGATGTAGAAATTGTAATTTTTTTAATACAATAATCTTTAAAAAATTGTATACATAGATTTAAGAAAACAACAATAAAGCATACACATTGTAGCACTCGTAGGTGTAGAGACTACATCTGTTTTATTATTTATGCACAATGTGTGTTAATCATTGTGTAAAATGTGATAAAACACCTTTATTTAGCTGAAAAGTACAAAGGAAGGTTTCCAATGTTTTCACTGACCATCTTCATTGTATTTTGTAACTACAAGCAAATTTAAAACTTAATGCCTGCAAACTCTTAAAACTTGGAGCAAAATAGCTAGGATTTTCCTATTAATTCCACTTTTTAATTGTTTGGAAACTGAGGGTACTAATTGTTGCAGTTTTGCAAGTGAAATTTTTGCCCATTCTTACTTGATACAAGACTTCAGCTGCTGATAACAGACCAGATGGTTCTGTTCATCTTTGTGACAGAAAATTCAAAATCCATTTTTTTGAGAACAAGCTGAAATGTGAACTTATCTGACCACAGCACACATTCCCACTGTTTCTTTGGTCTTAGATGAGATTAGACCCAAAGAATCTTGTGATGGTTCTGCATAAAATTGATGTATGGCTTTCTCCTTGTATAACAGAGTTTTATGTTGCACTTTGTTAAATGTGTTAAGTAATAACATATTTCCCCAGCCAGTGTAGCTATATTTTTCACAGTAGCATAATGTTTTTTTTTACATTTTCTGCATTTTTATGCAATGCCATTAGATGGCTCAAATATGATGTGGCCCTGCCCCACACAGACAGATTTCTCTCATATTTCCTGAATCCTTTACTCACAGTATGCATGATAAATGCAGCAGGTTTGGGTAGATGTAAAGAACTGAGTCACTGTGATAAAGAAAAATTGTTAAGGCCAGACACCCATAAAGGCTGCTTACAGGCAGCAGCCATATGTACCCCCCAACAGGAATGCCATGGCATTGGGTACACACCAACAAAAGGAGATAATTAAAATACTGGTGATGTGTCTGCAAACACTGGCCTTAATATCAGAATAAATCATCACCTGGCCACTTCAACATCAATGCCTAATGTCTGCTTGGGGTACCAGCACAAGCGGTGAAGAAATACAAAACGGCTGGCATGTTTCTTCTGTGCATGTTGGTCTCCCTTTAAGGATCCACAGTTATGTGGTTAACAAATGTTGGAGGAGGCCTGTGCAAGCCAGCATATGTGTCACCATATAATAGTAAACTAAACATGACTAAACTGGGGGGCTACATTTAATCAAACATTAACGCTAACAAAGCATATAAACAAATGTCAAAATAAGGTGTCAATAAGGAGTCAATAACATCTATAACAATTTTGCACAATCAGACCAAGTTTTGGTTCATCATTTATTTAGAAAACTTCTGACATATTTGTTACATACAAAAAGTCACAAGAGGAAAGACCAATAAACAAAGGAAACAAGGATTACAAATCAAACAATGGAATAAAGTAAGAAGAAACTCCTCTGGTGCATGCGCACAGAGAAGGAAGTACCACTGTAAGTGCCTGTCCCAGTGACATCCTTAAGATACATAGATAACAAGCATGCATCAAAACAATTATCTATAAATGGCAAAATCCTTGACCTGCCCTAAATTTGCATAGACCTTCACTTCCTAAGTACTGTAAGCTGAACGTAAAGGCTCAGCTTGTTTTCTGGTCATACTTAGTCATCCGATACATTTTTGTGCATATCTGCTGATATTTAAAACACTATTTATAAAGATTCTTGCAGTCCAGACCACAGGATCTGTCAAAAATATGATTTATTTTAATGTACCTTGTCTTTCATCAGTCACTTCTGAAAGAATATGAGTTTGCATCCTTGGAAGTGATCCATATTTCTGCCTATTTTTATTATTACATTTCCTCTAAAATGTATTTTATTGACAGAAGAAATATTAGTCTAGACCAAGATACTACACATCATCTTATTTTAGACATTCATCTAAAATGGCAAGTATGCAAGTTATCTAAGTATGGCAAGAGTACCAATAATGGTGTGATATGAGTATACTGTATGTAATCTACGTATATCAGCAAACAAGGCAAAAAGTGCACCTTTTTAACACAACACACATCTTGTGAAATATATAACAGGCTTAATACTGAACTGAACAAATATTCTAGTAAACATAAACCAACATTTTAAAAATAAACAAGACAAACCTGCCTAGGCACTCTGTGATCAAATCTTCTATTTTTGAAGCATAAAGAAACTCATAAGGCACATCCTTCTTTAAGATTTCAATATATTCTACACCCAACTTCAGATACTCAGTACTACGTTTATTGTAATCTGCCAGAAAACATTCAACCCTGCCCTGGCCAACAGTTTATTTTCACTTTTAGAAATTAGCTGACATTGATTTTACTACTGTTAATATCTGTTACTGCTTTATATGCTTTTAATTCATGGCAGACCTATTTCTGGTGTTTTTTGGATAACGTCTCAGCATACATCTCAAGTTTCTTTTAAAACCTTGGGAGAGACCACCAATCTGTGCAATTTTCATTTGGTGGAGTCAAAGTAGGCTTTATTTGTTTGAACACACTAGTAAGCATCTACAGTCAATTATATTCAATAACAAAAAATTAGCTTATGTTAATCCTTCAATCATAGTAAAAGGGCAGTTGCAGAAATCCCTGAAAATAAATGTAAACTTTACCTGTATAACCCTCCCCCCACCTAATCTGTCCACAAAGGGGAGGAAGTTTAAGACTAAATTAAGCAATATTGAAATATCTAACTAACGTACTTCTTTGTGATCCATCTACTTTGTTTACATGGTTGTGCAGCAGGTAGCGAGGGTACCGCACAAAAAATAAACCCTAGAAACCTGGTTTTGAAAAACCTGTATGTGAAGTTTCCTTCTAGGCACGCCAGTCTTCTCAGACCTTCCATATAGAGAAGGTGGAGTGCACCTAGATGTGAGTGAATGACACTCAATCTGTCAAAGGTGTATTCCTTTTGCTCACAGTAATTTTCACTAAATAATAACTCTTTTGGACTCAGGTTTCACTGTAAGCTCTAAAAAAAAACAAGCTCTTATTTTTCCATTCACAATTACAACTGTTATTGGTTGTAGTTGGGTACTAATTGTTTTAGCATGGTGGTATTGCTGAATGACTACAAAAATACTACAAAATACACTTGCACACATGTTACCAGTCAGCAACATGATTATTATCCCAGCAGCTACATATCAAGTGTTTCCAACAATCAAAACTAAACTTGATGCATAAAACTTGCCATGCCAGCATGAGAAATGAGAAGGTAATGAGAAAGTGGAAGAACAGTGGCTTGGGCACATGTCAGAATGGTAATGCCTGGTCCTTTACAACATGATTTAAGCCAGAAGTGGATTCTCTGGCTCTGATATAACCCTTCAGTTAATTACCTGATTTACACAGTTGGTCAAAGCTACAGAGTAAAGAAACTCTGCTGGTCATACAGGATCAAGTTCCCATATGAAAAGTGTGCTCCTACCCACCCTTTAATCATGAAGGAAGAATGTAAAAGTAAACTCTGGCCCAGCGTTGTGAACATGGTAGGCACTGTGTGGTGTTGGCACCTGAAACAGTTTATATGGCCTTAACGTAAACATGTATAATATTTTCAAAAACCAGCACTTAAGTGCTCAACATGCAAAATAAATGTTTAAAGCAAAATGAATAGCACATATTGAGAAAGAAGCATGGTATCCCTGAGCAGCCAGTCTACTTCATTTATCTGGGAATAGGGGGCAAGGGGGGAGCACCTCTCTCCTTTTTTCCTGAACCTAAAACGCACAAAGTCACACATATAAAGTATTAAAATGCTAAAAGCATTTTTATCAATCAGTTCATCAATGCTCATCCAACCTTAACGTGCATAACAATGCAAATTTTGCATTATTTAATTAAATAAAATAATTTAATGAAAACAACACACTTTAATCAATTTCCTAAGATGGCAAGGATGTTGCTAAATGTTCCTACAGTTTTGCTAATGCCAAGTTCACACTACACGATTTTTGGCCAGATTTCGCTCGGCTCGGCGTTCGCTCGGCGATCAACAACTCCATCCGACCAGCTCGCCGAGAGCTCGGCGACCGGATTGAGATTTCTAGCATGTCAGATATCTGATCTCAGTTGCACGTCTGGCAATGAGTGCTCTGTCAAACAGCCAATGAGAACGCAGGATACGGTGTGAGGGGAAACGCAGGAGAGGAGTGTAAACAGGTGGGAGAGGGGGATAATATAGTTTATATCAGAATACACCGGCACACACATTTTACAGTATTTCTGACTTGATCGTTCTCTACAAAACACCAACGTTGCATTGCAAAAATATTAATTAACCTCCAACTTACTATAGAACAATCCATACTGTACATGTTGCCAAATCCACTCAGATGCATTTATTTTTCCTCCTTGATTTTACGCTGCACATCAGCGCACAAACACTTTGATCACTCGCTACTTGTTGACGTGCATTTTTGGACGTGGTATCATTAAACCCGTCGTCACTTCTCGCGTTTGTTTTCGTGACAAAACGTAGTTTGGGAGACCAGAGAAGCTCGCCTGCGATTCCAGTTGGTGATAGGTCATGTAGTGTGAAACCCCCTATCACCGATCAGTCGTGTAGTGTGAAATACACACCGACTGAAAGACTCCCGAGTGCAAAAGATTCAGTCGTGTAGTGTGAACTGTACAGCGACCCGACAAATCAGAAAGTCGAGTAGTGAACTTGGCATAAGAGGTTGCTATGATTTTTGAAGTGGTTTCTATAGTAACACTAGGAAGTTGTTTTAGTACTTCAGGTGGTTGCTAGGGTGCTGCTAAGTGGTTGAGTGTCGTTACAGGTAGTTGCTTTCGTATTCCACGTGGCTAGATGGTTGCATTGGTATTTGTTAGTTTGAGTCTAGTTAGGTGTTTGTAATGGTAACTCAGATTGTTGCTAGGATGCTCATTGCTGTGGTATCCTGGGGTGTTGCTATTGGTTAGTATACCAGGTAGTTGTAAGGGTGATCATGAGTGGTTGATATGGTGTTTAAGGCCGGTGCTAGTGTACTGCAAGCTTTTTGCTATGGTATCTTAAGCGGTTGATAAAATGTTGCTAGATGTTTCTTTTAGTATCCTAGGTAGTTGCCTGGGTGTTGCTGATCATATATGGTTATCAGGGAGTAGCTAGGTGGTTATGACTTTTCAGGTTGTTTATAAATGGGTTTTAACTATTGTTAAAGTATTTTAGGTGGTTGCTAGGGTGATGCTGGTTGGGCATGAATGACACTAGGGTGTTGAAAGCTGTTTGGTATAGTATTCCAGGTGATCACTACAATAATGCCAGATAATTTAAACTGTGTTTCTAGTATTTAACAGACCATTTCTAGGTTTTTACTATGGTATACTGGGTTACTAGGGTGTTGCTAGCTGGTCGCTGCTGTCCAAGGTCGTTGCTGTGGTATCTCAGGTAATTGCCAAGGTGTTCATAGTCATTTGTGAAGGTGTACCACATAGTTGGGTATTCTTATGTTGTTGCTGTGATAGCCCAGGCAGCTGTGTTAATTTCTGTGGAAAAACACTTTCAGACCCAAACATTCTGGAATTACAGTATTAAATAATGCTTTGGGAGGTTTCAGGACTAGAAATTGCACATAATTTTATCTTTCATTAAATTGTGCATAGTGTTCACTGCTTGAAGAGCAACCCTTTTGTAAATGAGCACATAAAACATAATTTATGGCATTAGATAAGAAGTATACATAAAGTGAAGAATCTAATTACTAGAATTATACAAATTCATTGAAAACAGCAGCATGTTCACAAGACTAATGATTTAATTAACTAATAATATCAGTTGATTATTGTATTTGCGCATACACACTAGACTAGTTAAACTCATTGTAAATAATTTTGAATCACAGTGATTACAAGTAGCAAAATGAATAAAGAGTCCTAATCAGTTACCTCTGCCATCACTTCTGGCTAGTTTGCTGGGATATGTCTTTTGAAAGGGAATATAAGGATCTGGGGGTGGGAAATCTGACACAGGCCGGAAGCTGAAGCGCATTTCCCACTCATCTAATCAAAACACAGATAAAGACAAAAAAATTTGAATGACAAAGTAATCACAAGGGTTAGCACCATAGATGGACCCTCACTAAACATACCACACCTGCATTTTGTGACTGACTGTGGTAACCGTTGCCCATTGGAGGAGGCGGAGGTGGAGGACCTCCAGAAGTGGGCCTGTCTGGTGGGGGTGGCGGTCTGTTGCTGCCACGAGGAGGGTCCGATCCTACTCTGTTTGGAGGAGGTGGGGCTCCTGATGACCGTACACTCCCACTGCCTGGTCGACCAGATGGTGGTGGAGGTGGGAGGGGACCTGACAATGCCCACACAAAATAAAAATACAAATGTTTAAACTGGAAATTAAGTTAAACAAGTATGTCTAACATTTAATAATTATTTATTGTTTGATTTACACTTAAGTAGTATAACCACAGCTTATAAGAGCAAATGTTTATACACTATTTAAGTTACAGTGTTTTCACAAAATACAGATGAATTAATAACAGGTGAGGATATCATGAGGTGCCAAGCAAAGATTAGTCATGGCACACCACTTTGTGTATAACTTCATGAAGGAATTATCAGTCAGTTCAAAATCCAGACAAATCTCAGGTCATATAGGGCAAAGCTAGAAACCACTACTGGTTGTATGTGACTTTCAAGCCCTCAGTCTGCCCTGCATGAGAAACCGTCACGTTACTGTGATAAATATAGTCACATGGGCTTAAGTGTATCTCGGAAAACCATTGTCACCTAACACAAGAACCAAAAGACAGTGGAAACATGCTGTGGTCAGATGAGTCCATGTTTCAGGTTGTTTTTTGGAAAAAAACAAATGTCAAGTTCTCTGTCTCAAAGACATGGAACTGCATTAGTGCCCAAGGCATGGGTGACTTCATAGACACAAAAGTGCAGATGCTTGAGTGGCCTGCCTGCAGTCCAGACCTGTCTTCTATTTAAAATGTATGACAAATTAAGAACAGAATCAGACAAACCGACTGTTGAGCAGCTGTCTAGTATCAGCAACTGGCAAAAAAAATCCATTGGGCCAAACCACAACAATTCATATCCTCAGTTTTCAAATGAAAATGAAAAAAGTGTGATTAATAGGAAGGGTGATGTAACACAGTGGTAGACACACCTCTGTCTCAAAAAATGTTGCAAGCATGAAATAAATTTTTTTTTTTTTTTTTATAAAATACACATTGATTTACACATTTGTGGCATTTAGCAGACGCTTTTACCCAAAGCAATTTACACTCATCACTGAATACAGTTCAAGCAATTGAGAGTTAAGGGCCTTGCTCAGGAGCCCAGTGGTAACTTGGCGATGATGGGGCTTGAACCGCCAACCTTATGCTTACTAGTCCAGTACCTTATCCGCTGAGCTACTACTGACCATACAATGCCTTTATTTGTCATATATACATATACAGGTGTACAGTACTACGTACAGGGGTTGGACAAAATAACTGAAACACCTGGTTTTAGACCACAATAATTTATTAGTATGGTGTAGGGCCTCCTTTTGCGGCCAATACAGCGTCAATTCGTCTTGGAAATGACATATACAAGTCCTGCACAGTGGTCAGAGGGATTTTAAGCCATTCTTCTTGCAGGATAGTGGCCAGGTCACTACGTGATGCTGGTGGAGGAAAACGTTTCCTGACTCGCTTCTCCAAAACACCCCAAAGTGGCTCAATAATATTTAGATCTGGTGACTGTGCAGGCCATGGGAGATGTTCAACTTCACTTTCATGTTCATCAAACCAATCTTTCACCAGTCTTGCTGTGTGTATTGGTGCATTGTCTTCCTGATACACGGCACCGCTATTGGATGCACATGGTCCTCCAGAATGGTTCGGTAGTCCTTGGCAGTGACGCGCCCATCTAGCATAAGTATTGGGCCAAGGGAATGCCATGATATGGCAGCCCAAACCATCACTGATCCACCCCATGCTTCACTCTGGGCATGCAACAGTCTGGGTGGTACGCTTCTTTGGGGCTTCTCCACACCGTAACTCTCCCGGATGTGGAGAAAACAGTAAAGGTGGACTCATCAGAGAACAATACATGTTTCACATTGTCCACAGCCCAAGATTTGCGCTCCTTGCACCATTGAAACCGACGTTTGGCATTGGCACGAGTGACCAAAGGTTTGGCTATAGCAGCCCGGCCGTGTATATTGACCCTGTGGAGCTCCCGACGGACAGTTCTGGTGGAAACAGGAGAGTTGAGGTGCACATTTAATTCTGCCGTGATTTGGGCAGCCGTGGTTTTATGTTTTTTGGATACAATCCGGGTTAGCACCCGAACATCCCTTTCAGACAGCTTCCTCTTGCGTCCACAGTTAATCCTGTTGGATGTGGTTTGTCCTTCTTGGTGGTATGCTGACATTACCCTGGATACCGTGGCTCTTGATACATCACAAAGACTTGCTGTCTTGGTCACAGATGCGCCAGCAAGACGTGCACCAACAATTTGTCCTCTTTTGAACTCTGGTATGTCACCCATAATGTTGTGTGCATTGCAATATTTTGAGCAAAACTGTGCTCTTACCCTGCTAATTGAACCTTCACACTCTGCTCTTACTGGTGCAATGTGCAATTAATGAAGATTGGCCACCAGACTGGTCCAATTTAGCCATGAAACCTCCCACACTAAAATGACAGGTGTTTCAGTTATTTTGTCCAACCCCTGTATCCACGATTTTCCTGAACTTTGACCTTTCCCGTGATTCGTAGCTGAAGCCGGTTTTTGACTTCCGGTTACAGTGTTTACGTTCTGAACGACAGAAGTAGTGGTCATTCGTAACTGGTTTTTTTTAACAAACATGGCCAAAAGCACTCGGTGGTTGAATAGTAAGTGTAGAGCGACTGTCTATTTATGCATTTTGTTAGACGAGTGCACTGTTGTACCCTTATTCCCTCCTCTCGGTGTGTTGTTGGAACGCACTCTGCTCACTCGCATGTTCTGCGTCTCTGCAAGCTGATACTCCGAACAATAAAGCAGTTTTGTTTTAGTTAAAACTGAGTCCTTTCTTAATTCCTAGCACTCGACAGTAAGGACATTTTAAGAAGCTGTGGTGACCGTGTTCTGACAGTGCCCCACGCTTACAGAGTGGGTAGATGACATGAGGTTAGCTATATTGATATAAGTGAACCATTTCGTCTTTTCCGAAGCTGTAGACGGTGAGGAGCTACAGAACTATAAAAGCACAGAGGCTTACATGCGTAGGAATTGCTGAAGGTAAACATCAGGCGTGGGTAATGCTGAGGGAAAGTGGAGTAGTGGAGACGGTGGGTTACTCGTGCATTGCAGGGTTAGGGAAGTTGTGGAAGGTATGGATGAACCGAGGAACATTCTAATAGCTGTGAAACACTGGAAATAATAAACGATGTATCACGACTGATTTGTTGATTGTTTTTACTTCTACAACAGTGTATACTTATATTGGTTCATGAGTGGATGTAAAGTAGGAAAGGGGAGCTGAATGGACAGAATAAAACGCGTTGCGTTGTTTAATTTACTAAAACAATAAACTGGGAACAACACTTGCACAAGCCGTGTCTGTCTGGGTGTCCGGATTTAAATGTTATTTGTGCAATTTCTGCAACGCTCTCTAAAATTTTGGACTATACAAAGTGAAACTGCATTATACGATATTAATTTTTTTTTATTATTATTTCATTAATAAATATTATTATATTATTAATATAATTAATATTATTATTATGGAATGTAACGCGTAAGGCGCAGCGCACCGACAATGTTTACAAATCCGCTGCTGTTAAAAGCTCGTACTTTCCAATAACAGCTTTAATTTCTTTGAGTTGTTGTGGCACCCGAGAGCGGCACACGTCGAGCCCGAGTTCATATTTGAACCATGCAGTCCTTACCAAAAGTAGTTTAATAATGTTGTAGTTAGTACTACAGCAAATCTAACGAGACCGGAAACGAAAAACCGGCAAACGGAAATAGGGAGGTGTCATGGCAGCCCCCATTGTGTTGCCAGGAAAATCGTGGATATCCCAGCTTGTTTGGAAGCTGGGGTCAGAGTGCAGGGTCAGCCATGGTACGTCGCCCCTGGAGCCAAGCAGGTTAAGGGCCTTGCTCAAGGGCCCAACAGTGGCTGCATGGCAGAGCCTGGATTCCAACTCTCAACCTTTCAATTAAAAAAAATGAAGGCTTCATGCTGGTGTTCAATTTTGCTTGTTATTTGTGATACTAAGGATCATAAAATTTTGCTGGTACTAGTGTTGACTACCAAAACTGACAAACTTGCCAAAGAAAAAGATGATATTATATTATTATGGTCAATCTCAAGCACTATATTTGACAAGACTTCCTTTAATCCTTAGAACCACCTACAGTTTAGATGGTGACTTTTTATATCATTTCTGAAATCTAATTACAATAGAAATTGACGTTTTCTTCTAAACATGTATTAAAAATCCACTTGTGTAACCTAACCTATTCAAAGTTAATGTGTTTTATCATACTAAACATTACGTTTTTAATGATTTTGTTGATTAATTATTTAATTAACATTCTTATTAATTATTACTAAAATATTTATCATAAGCATTATTACTGCTATTTATTCCAAAAGTAAATTATTTGAAGGTATCTGAAAGTCCCCTACCTGTTCGTCCAGATGAGTTCCGACCCAAAGGGGGAGGTCTTTCAGATGGAGGTGGAGGAAGGGGACCAGACCGACCTGGTGGAGGAGGGGAGGGGGCATGTGAGGTGAGTGATACATGCCTCTGAGGAAGCCGAGGTGTGTGCTCCTCGTTAGGCTTGGTTGGTCGTCCGGGTGGCAGTGGCGGGGCAGAGCTTACAGAACCACGAGACAAAAGGGGAGGTGGCTTACTGTTGGCAGAAGGAGGAGGGGGAGGAGGTGGGCTGTCCCTTGGAAGAGGCATAGATGGCCGGCTGCCAGGTGGAACAGGCGGTGGCCGGTCTTCACCTCGACTAGGAGCTGGTGGAAGAGGTGGTCGACCTGAATAAGGCACAGGGTGTGGAGCTGCAGGACTGGATTGGGGACGTCCACCTGGCACTGGTGGGGGCATGGCTTGCCGTACAGGAGGGTTGGGAGGAGGGGGCGCAGGTGAGGAGCTCAGAGAGCGGGCTCCACCAGGCAGAGGAGGTGGTCCTCTACACTGTAAGTTACTCTGATGAGGTCGTGGTGTGTTAGGAACAGGCGGAGGCGGTCCTCCTGGGGTTTCAGATCGAGGAGGGGTCAATCGGGGCCGGGGAGAGTCCGAGGAGCCATTACGAGGCCCAGGAAAACGTGGGGAAGGGCCTGTGCCACCCCCAAATGGCCGAGGACCAGAACTACGGGCACCTGGAGGAAGGCAGGGGGGTCTAGTATTACCAGAGTCTGAAAGTAGAGGAAAACAAAGATGAGTAAACCTGTTGATGCATGCTCAATAATCCAGGTACACAAATCCACAAAGTTGAATCAGTTCATCTGGACACAAGTTTGTTGTAGATACGTTTCGTCACTCAATCCGAATGACTTCTTCAGGAAAGATGAGTAAAAGCATAAAAAAAGCATAAAATTACATTAATTATAAGAACAACTACAATAATTACAATTTTAAATGATAATTTTCATGTCATACTTACAATAATAGAGGTCACATAAATAATGGTAAGATAGACTTACATTTATATTACAATAGTTTTGTGATTTATATAGTCACCAAAATATTTAGTCTTTAATGGTAACTACACTTTATGGCCAAAAGTATGTAGACACCCCTTCTAATCAGGTGTTCAGAAATCAATGTAATCCTGAACCACCCATTGCTAACAGGTGTATAAACTTTGTGTGACTGTCACCCTGTGCACAAAGCAAGATTCATAAAGGCATGGTTTGATTGTGTTTGGTGGAACTCTAAACAGCTTTTGGTTAAATTGGAACATCAGTTATAAGCAAGCCCTTCTCATCCAACATCAGTGCCTTACAAAAATCTTTTGATTAAATGGGCACAAACACACTCCAAATGCTTGTGGAAAGCCTTTTCATAAGGAAGGGAGGATCCTATTGTGTAAACAAGCTTGTGACCAGGTGACCATATACTTTTGTTATATAATGTAAGATCTCAAAAGCTAGAGGAACAACTTGTAAAACTCTCTATGGTTATTATTTTACACAGTGCATCAGTAAACCACATTAGATTATGTAATGATTTGGCTCTTAAACTGGTGGAAACACAGGCCGTCTTTAATGAAGAATTTGTGGTACCACGATCCAGCTTCAGCTCTGGCACCATGTGGATGAAAATGAGGTAAGTACTCATGAGGTACTTATGGGAACATTTCAGGTTAGTCCAAGTTCTAAGTGACCCAATGCCAAAACCTAATGTGAAAAATACATTTACATTTTTACAAAAATAGTGCTGTGAGTAACTCCAAACATATTGCTGCACTGCGTGAATTGTAGACGTTCTGAATTTAAAACAAATGTAGACCCTGAGCTTGCAGAGCCCTTAAATAAATGATTCATCTGAAAACTGGATGGTTGTTAACACTTCTAGCAATGCTATGTATTTGTTTCTCACCATCTCTGGTGGACCGCAGCTTTGGCATGCCATCCTGAAACAGGCCACCTAAACCTGCAGGAGCTCCACCTCCAAAGCTACCACCACCACCAGAACCACCACTTCCTCCTCCTGCTCCTCCTCCTCCACCACCACCACCACCACCACCTTTGGGCTCTGTTAAAGAAAAAAACAAACATTGTTATGACATGTTAAGGTTCAAAACAAGTGATATCATATTATGAAGTCACATCAAATTTAATAATTAAAAACAAAAAAGGTAATAAAAAAGCAGCCTGAACACTGACTAAGTCCCTGTTCAACAGCACATTACATAAACATCAATGAAATTAATACTCAAATTTTCCAAACAGTTGGTAGCAAATATTGTGAAATAAATGCATTTTTTCTTTCAAAAACGAATCCCTCCAATATTATCATTATTAAATTATTATCATTATTATATTATCATTATTATTATCATTATTAAATAGTGTCATGTCACACAGAATTAATAACTTATTACTCAGATATTCACTCTTTCAATTCAACGTATCATAAGGATTAAAACTGCATTCTGGGGGCACCCAGGTGGCGCAGTGGAATATTCCGCTTGCACACCAGCAGCGAGTTTCTGAACTCCCCGGTCTGGCCATCGCTGAAGATTTCACTTCTTTGGCAGCCTTTGCTGTGTGCTTTCAATTATTAATTTGCAGTGTAAAGCACGCACCAAGAAGTTGTGCAGTGTTTGGCTGGACACGAGTTGAATTAAGAATACAATTACAACTGTCCTATATACTTCAGAATTTATCTTGCCACTTTAGTCAGTCGTTACATCATTAACTGCAAGGAATTCAGTTCTATTTGCAGCCATATATGCCCATACCATAACACTCTTATCTAAGTTTTACTAATGATGTGGTGCTCTTCATATCAAGAACAGTTTTTTTGTTTCTCTATTAATCAATTTGGTACAAGTTTATTTAGGTATAAACTAGAGGTCTAGAGGTTAGTGTTACAGAACTGCATATACTTTGTCAGATTCATATACTTTGTCACAACTCTAATCTGGCTTTCCTGTTTTAAGACTCACCAGTGGTTTATATCTTGTGGTTAACTCTAATATTTATTTTGGTAAAGTATCCTTCTGGTCATTCACTGACACCATCCTCCTGTAAAGTGATCTTTATCTGGCCTGGTGTGAATAGGATTTTTTTCACATGACAGAGATTTCTTCAGTCATCTACAGCTGTTATTTTCCCTGGATCAGTGGTTTTCTGGCACAAGAAAGGCAAGACTAATGACCAAAAGAATGGAGGTGGGTCAGTTATAATGCAGGAATTCGCAATCTTTACCGTGTATGCCTTCTTTGATTAAATGAATCTTGATCTGGACTTTTCAACAAGACAATGATACTAAGCAAACTGTCCAAATCAATCAAAGCTGTACTTTGTAACTCAACGTCCCCTAAACTCGAAATCTTTGAAACTTCGATGCCCTTCGTTGACAAATTTATACCCTTAACTTCAACGTTTCCCTTAAACTCGACATGTGTGCGACTGCCAATTTGTTAAGCGCTTAAGCGATGCAGTAAAACGTCATTAAACCGTCAAATTCACTTTGAAAGATCCACATGTATCTGTGTTTAGCTGAATTGTCTTCCCGTTTTCTTTTTAAACTTGTTATAGCTCGGGGTGCTGAGAAATTGTAAGAATCAGCTTTTTTCAAGAGCGTCTAAAGCACTTATCTTAAAAAAAATAGCTTAATGTGACTCAATGTATTAAAAGAAAGACATATAAACATGAAACCTCTCTTAATTATTACTGCTCATAAATTCTCTCCACTAATAAACTTCCTTGCTTGTTTTAGTACAATAAGTCACGTCAAGCTTTGGGCACTGCAATACTTCACAGAAAATAACGGCACAGCCAGCGCAAAAGCTATTTTGCCACTTCTCATGTGAATGCACCCTTACTGAACTCGCTAAGGAATACGGTATTCCAAGATCAAGCATCTCCAAGATTAAGAAGGAAACAATAAAGAAGTAAAGGTAAAGTGCTCACAACTGTCATCGGGTTTAAAGGTACCACTGTATACTGAAGTGACCTTCTTGGTCTCTAGATTTAAATTCCATAGAAAATCAATAACAGTTGCAGCACAAAAGCCAAAACTCAAAATTATGTCAACTTATGCCAGTTTGCTTAAATGTATTAATAAATTATCTTTCCATGTTTATTGTCACTTCTTGTTGTGTATTTTCATTTAATTCTATACACATCACATTAATATATTTAAAGTTAAGGGGGTTTAAATATTTTCGATTGCAACTGTATATGGACCTAATTTATTATGATACAATATACTATACATGTATGTATTTTGTTTAATAGACAATACTGTAATATTGTACATTTATATTGCTGGTGTCGCAGGTGCTGCAACCAGATATAAAGTAACAGTTCTTTACAGCTTTTTACATTTAGGGCAGTAGTAGCTTCGTATAAGGTACCGGACTATTGATCAAAAGGTTACTGCTTCAAACCCCACCATGGTCAAATTGTCACTGTAGGAGCAAGGCTCTTAACCCTTTTGCTTGCATTGTATTTAGTAACAATTTTTAGTTGCTTTGAATATAAGTCTGCCAAATGCTGTAAATGTTATTGTAGTGCCATTAATATTTAATGTGGAACTGGCAATAACTTTTAAATGAACTGTGAGGCATGTGTGGTTCAATGTGGGTTCTTACGTTCAAGTACCGGTGCACTGCGGTCATTGGTAACAGTCTTCTTGAGTCGAGCTTCTTTGGAAATATCAGACAGTAATGCATTTCTTCCCAGCTGCTCAGACTTGTTCAGGGTGGGCTTCTCTATGTTGGCCTGTTCAGTAATGCACAGAGACACACATTAATATTTTAATATAAATAAATATGATATTAACACCTCTCTGTGGTGTTACAAAAAATCATAAGCTTTAAAAGTTGTGGCAACAATTTGGGAAAGGAAATTAACTGCTCTACCATTAGGACATAAAAGTTCCACCATAAAGATATAAAAGTTTGGTGTGGAGGACTACAGTTGCCTGTAAAGAGCTCTGACCCATTTAACATCACTGGGGAGAACAGCATTACTGCCTGGCAGAGTTTTGGATTGGCATAGTGAAAGTACTGACTTGAACCCAAACATGCAGTTCATGCCAGAAAAGCGAGCACTGATTCTAACTAAAAAAAAGTGTGAAAATTAATCTAGGCAAGAGAAAAAAATAATAATCTCACATTAAACAAATCATTAGGCTGCAGGTATTTATTTAACCAGTTATTAAAATTATGAACAGTTCCTTTTTTAAGCTGATGCTTTGGGTGTTGGATAATTATGTTCCTCAAAACAACTAGTATTAGTATTAGTTTGTGTAATATGATTTGTTTACTGATCTAATTTGTAGTGTGACAAATCTAAACAAATGGACAAATGAAATTAGAAAAAAGGACAAATACATGTTTTTATATCAAAGTATTTAAGAAGGGAATCCTGATGCCATAGATTTCAACGTATTTGTAAATGTGTGTGTATGTGTTACCAGAGCCAAGGTTGGGGGTGGTGGAGGAGCTGGCGGTGGGGGAACTGGCATCGTCTCTCCTCAGTATCTCCTCCTTCAGCAACCAGAGAGAAAAAGCATCCAACATCAGCAACCTGTCCATGATCAGAAACAAACATTAATCAACCTCACATGCACAGAGAAACAAAGTCAAAGAAAATCATTTAAACTAAAGCCACAGTAAACCCACACTTCTGTGTCACGACCTATAGTAACAGCTTTGAGCTCTGTCAGAATATACAGTGATGCAAATAAAATAGTAAACCACATTGTTTAAAGAGTAAAAGTAACAGGGAGAATGGTACTAAATCACTAAGGTAACTGTGTACATTAATAAAGGCCTCACTGAAGTTCTGGTTAGTGCTGTAAATAAAAAGATAGTTAGGACAGGTGAAAAGATCACATGCAACAAGTAACAATCATGATAGGAGCTTCGAAACAAACATCTTTAATACAGCTGGTTCAATAATCTGTAAGCAAAAAGTTTATAGACCCACAGCAGTCCCTGGACAAGTACGCCACACAACATTTTATGTGATACTCTCAGACCAAAGAAAACAGAAGCAAGTGCGCTCGGGTGGCACAGTGGTCTATTATTGTGGTCTAGCCCAGTGGTCCCCAACCACTGGGCTGCACAGAAAGAATAAATAATTAGAGATTGCTACAAAAGCAATAAAACACACTGCTTCCATTTCCAATATCCTATCTTTGTAAAGCGGGATTTTATGCAGTTATGACAACCAAAACAAAGTTACAGAGTAGAATTTAGTTAGTAGTTACACTTCGGGTGTTATTGTCTCCTATCACCCCTAGGTGAAAAAAGCGTTGCAGTGAAAAAAGCGCAGGGCTCCCGCTGATTTTCCGTCACTGGTGAGTAGTATTGTTATGCATAATGTGTTTTTTTTTTTTATTATGCTCATAGTATAATTTTATTTTAAATCCTCCTGCTCCCGCCAGTCCGTGAAATTATATCTTATGTGAAACCGGTTCATGGTGCAAAAAAGGTTGGGGACCGCTGGTCTAGCCCACCACCACGGAGATCTTGAATCAGAATCTAGCTGTGATATCAACCGGATGGGTACCCTCAAAGACTCAAATGGCTATGTTTGAAAGAGGGAACGGCTGTGTGCATGTTTGAGATGTAGAAACTGAGATAATTACTAGAGATGGACCGATCGGGGTTTTTGGCACCGATTCCGATCTCCGATCTCCTTTCAGGGACATCGGCCGATAGCCGATTCCGATCGGGGGGGGTGGATTAGCAGTAAATAAACTTAAAAAGAGCCTCACAGTAAAGATAAACCGGAGCAGCGCGCGTGTGTGTGCCTTTAGAAGATACGCTTTGTTCACAGTATCGCTATAAGTGATTCATTGATTCATGAGTTGATTAGTTTTTATGTGAAGAATAAGTTTCTTTTCTCAGTTATCTCTCCGTGTTCACTGTTATTAATTAAATGTCGTGGTTTTAAATAAACACCAACTACTACAGAACATTTTGTGTGACTCTTACATTAAAAAGCTTAATTAAAAAGCTTAATTAAACTGCTATTACCACAGATCTGTAACCGACCGTCAGACTCGTTCCGTCTAAGGAGCTAAAAGTTTTCTAAAAGTTCAGCAGATGATCCTGAACTAACGAATTTGGTAATGAATAAACTTTTGCCTCGGATTGGCTGTGTAACGTTTTCTGTTCTCATCTACATCACAAGTAAGAACCGCTTACGATTTACCAAAGTGAACCAGGAGTTTATATAACGTGCTGATAGAATCGACTCAGATGTGACCGGGTTGAATTATCTTTTTAAAGTAAATATTACAATCAGCAAAATTACATCGTAAGAGCTTTCACGATGGTTTCTGTACGATTGTTGATGAATGGTGATGTGATGGTTGGTGCTTCGTAGCTCAAAGTCTGGATCAATCCACTGAGCTGTTAACTTAACATGGTCTTTATATATCACACGATCGGATCGGCTACTTTTAGGAAATATCGCCGATCGCCGATAGCATATTTTGATTAAAAATCGGCCGATACCGATTCATAGCCGATCGATCGTCCCATCTCTAATAATTACAATGCAGTTCATTGTTTATTGTTCTCAGTTCCAGCTGCTCTGAGGTTGTTCTGCTACTTTTTATGGAAAATGTTTTTTCTTTTAACCGCCTTCTTTATTATTATTCTAATATGGCATGTTCCCCTTTTCCTCCTGATCTATTCATATCTAAGTTCCAGACTGTAACTTCCTCTGCCGCTGCAGACCCACACCTCCCTCCCCCAACATGCATACAGTAGCCAATTGTTGCTTGTGACCTGCCACAGATGAAGTCATTGAACAAAAGCAGAACTTCATAGTAAGAATGTGTAGGTGCTACACTGGCCTGTCTGCAGTGCTGACCTGTCTAACATTCAAATGTACATCTCGTTATAAAGTGTAATTATACAGCATAGGTGACCCTGGACTGTTAAGAAAATGAATTGTTAAATCAAGCAAAAATGGAAAAAAAATAAATCCACTTTGACAGTTTCTAAACGTTTACAGAATGTCAGTGACACAAAAGAAGAATGCCTTTGTTTGTCATATATAAATATACCGGTGTGCAGTACAACAAAATTATCTTTACGCATTTCTCAGCTTGTTTGGAAGCTGGGGTCAGAGCACAGGGTCAGCCCCTGATGCCCAAAGGGTTAAGGGCTCTGCTCAAGGGCCCAACAGTGACTGCATGGCAGAGCTAAGATTCAAACTCTTAACTTTTAAAGTGATGTAATTGATATTAGGGTGATTAAATTAAGGCAAGGCATAGATCGGAGGTAAGATAAAACAATATTTAATGCTTTTAGTGTTAATGGGACCAAGTGGCCTCAATAATTTTGAAACTGAAGAATCTTGGAACAACCTTGAACATTCCTACTGTTAGTTAATATGCCAGAGCAAATTGGGCATCTGGGTAAGAGGGCCTAGCTCAGGAAGATAAGAAAGAAACCAACAGTTATTCTAAAAGAGCTCCAAAGTCCTGTGCAGAGATGGGAGAACCTGTTAAACAGACACCATAAATCAGCCATTTATGGCAGAGTGTAAGGCAGAATATGACTGCATCCTTTGCTAAACAGCATGCAACTGAACCTATTAGGCAGATCGGCAAGCCCTATGCTACATCTGACAAAAACAGGCACTGCACATCACCTGGCTAATACCATCCCTAGAGTGAAACATGGTGGAGGCAGCATCATACAATGAGAGGTGCTTCCCAGTTGCAGGGACAGAAGGAATAAAGAATTAGGAGGTGAAAGACTGCAGCCAAATACAGGAACATTAAAAACACTTCCTCCACAGCGCACACAAACTCAGCCTGGAGCAACAGTTCACCTTTCAACATGACAATGACCCACAACATGTTGCACCTATTAAGTATAAAGTAGTTTAAGTGTAAAAATAGTCTTTGCAAAGCAAACCTTGCTAAATCATTAGTCAAAGTTTGTATGGGAGGTAATAGACAATAATGGTCAAAAGTATCTGGACACCTGACCATGAGCTTGTTGGACATACCATTTTAAAAACATATGATACTAAAATAGAGTGACCTCTATGTGATCTTTTCAGCTATACCACCTGACGACAACAGCCACTCTTCTGAGAAGGCTTCTCACAAGACTTTGAAGTATGTCTGAGGGAATTTCTGCCTATTCAATCAAAAGAGCATTATATAGCTGGGCATTGATGTTGGTAAAGAAAGCCTCAACTGATGTTCCAGTTCATTCCAAAGCTGTTCACTGGGGCTCTGTGAAGGTCACTGGATTGTCTTAAATCCAAGCTTTTCTTCATGCGTTTATAGTAGGGCTGTCAAAGGATTAAAAATTTTAATCGCGGTTAATCTCAGAATTTCATGTAGTTAATCGCGATTAATCGCATTAAAAAAAAAAAAATCAGTGTAAATGTTATAGAAAACAAGGATTTTTTAAGTGAAATGTTACAATTAAAATGGTGAACACATTTTATGCTAAATGTACTTATGTTAAAAACTGCTGGGACAAGAGAAAACTGTAAGGGAGTTTTATTCACTCACATACTAGGCAGTAATACTATCCAGCAGAGACCCTTGACTTTGTATATATGTCAGATTGTAGGTTAAAATTTCTCCATCAGCAAACATTGTAGATCAGCGGTGCTTTAGGTGGGATAAGGCGTAGTTATTGTAACAGACTTTTCTGTGGTTGTATAGTGACAATGGTTTGATGGACGTTTCTACATGAAGTGAGTGTGTTTTGACCCTTTGGGGCTTCCATAGTTCATGGAACAGCATGCTTGACTCTAGCTGTCCGCTATACGGTACTGTAACAGAAAAAGTAATAAAGTGTTATGCTCCTGACGATTTGTGAATATACCGTGTATTTATTTCTTTATTAAGAAAGTGCATCGGTACGACGCTCGGTTACATTATGTTAACAAACCGCAAATGAAACAAACGGTGGCAAGTCCGACGTTAAAACGCTGGTTCTACCAGTCAGACGCGCCCCCCCCGGGGGGGCACATTTTGAGAAACGCTGTCTTAATGAGAGATGCCGTGCACGGTCAAGTCTCAACATGAACTACGGATGACTCACAGGGCCAAATAGAATTTGCGTTAACGGCACTATTTTTTTTTATCGCGTTAATGCGTTATTATCGCGTTAACTTTGACAGCCCTAGTTTATAGACTTTCCTTTGTGTTCAGGGACACATTCACGCTGGAACAGGAAAGTGCTCTCCCTAAACTGTTGCTGCAAAGTTAAAAGAATATAACTCCTTGTATAAAATTGATATATAATATGTGTTAGCAACTCTGTAGCTGAAGCTGAAACTTGTAGCTGTGAATTCAAAAATTAGAAGTGGTGTCCCAATACTTTTGTCCATATTAGAGATGCATGAGTACCGATACTGGTATCGGGTATTTGCCCGATACCGCGCTCATTAACTTGTACTCGTACTCGCAAACGAGGCTCCGATACTAAACATCTGATACCGTATGCCTAGTGCACGTTGCTGCGTTATACCTGGTTCACACTACACGATATTTGCCCTGATTTTCGCTCGGCGACTGGTCGGCGCTAGATTTGCCGGCTCGGGAGCAACTCGGCGTTCGCTCGGCGATCAAAACTCGGCTCTCGATCGCTAAGTGTGAACTATCCAACAACTCGATCCGACCGGCTCGCCGAGTTTTCTAGCACGTCAGATCAGAGCGGTAGAGAGAATCTACAGCTCTGCGTCAGATATCTGATGTGAGATGTGCGACTGGGAATGAGTGACATGTCGAACAGCCAATGAGAACGCAGGATACGGTGTGAGGGGAAACGCAGGAGAGGAGTGTAAACAGGTGGGACAGGGGGATAATATAGTTTATATCAGAATACACCGGCACACACGTTTTACAGTATTTCTGACCTGATCGTTCTCTACAAAACAGAACAACAAAACACCAACACTGCAAAAATATTTATTAACCTCCAACTCACTACAGAACAATCCATGTTATTCGTGTTGCCAAATCCACTCAGATTCATTTATTTTCCTCCTTGATTTCATCACATCAGCGCACAAACACTTTGATCACTCGCTACTTGTTGACGTGCATTTTTGGACGTGGTATCATTAAACTTCTCGTCACTTCTCACGTGTGTTTTTGTTTAAAAAAAAAAACAGTATTCTAAATAGGTATTGGTATCGGCAAGTACAAAAATACATGTACTTGTACTCGGTTGGGGAAAAAATGGTATCGATGCATCCCTAGTCCATATAGTGTATTTCTGTACCACAGTTCTGGTCTATGCTGTTTATTGTTGAGACCATAAGATCAAAATAAATATATACTAAATTAACTTGCATTTAAGGTCATGAAAATAGGATATAAGCTAAAACTGCAGCCAAACAACAAACAGATACAAAAACAGAGAGAACTAAATCAAATGAGTCTTTTTAGAAAACATTAATTATTGAAGACTTTAAACAGGTGGTTTTTAGAAGCTACGTGGACATGGGCGCATTTGGTGCAGGAAGATTACAGATGATGTAAGACTTGTGTGTCCTCACAAGACTTGCAGTGCACTGCTGTTTCCTTTTCGGGTTTAATGATAGGCAAATCTGGAGTCACATTATGACTAAAATACATTTGTTCCCCCCTTTTCTCTTATACTGGTAATTTCAGATGCAGGCCATGAACAGGAAGCAATAGAAAAAAAGATGCTCTTGCTATTGTTACTCACACTGTGCAGCTAAAAGTGTAAAAAGATTTAGTCATTAGAGTCAATTAATACGAAGAAAATAGAGTTTACAAGCTCAGTAGAAATGTTCATTCTATCATCCCACCAGATGCCCAAAGTCTTTCCAGCTCGATCATTTTTTCCCTCCTATCTCCTTTCCTCGCTCTCTCATTCTGTACAGGCTTTTTTTTATTGCAGCTAGCGGACATCCGCTGAGTGTGCCAAAAGTACTGCTCACCACTGAAAAATATGATGGGAAGTGGGCACATTTTCTGCTGGTGGGCAGAAAGTTCATACACATATGCACATTCATGTTTCCTCCATTTTAGTAGCACTACATAAATATTAATAGAACACAAACACAGCATTTTTGTCTAAAATACAGAATGACAAGAAAATTGCTAACAGAATTTTGCTGATACACATGAAGAATCTTTTTTGAAATAACTAAATGTGCTTTCAACCAATAAGTAAAAAATGCATAATGCATGTATAAAATATTATAGGCTTGGTGGCTCTTATTAACCAAAATTGTTTTGTGTTAAAACAAGCACAGATCTGAGAGGGGTACAAACTTAGACAGACTCAGATTCTTCATCTTTTATACTTATTGCGTTTAGGAGACGCTTTGATCCAAAGTCATTTACAATTGTGAGCAATTGAGGGTTAAAGCGCCTTACTTAAGGGCCCGACAAGTGCAACTTGGCGGTGGTGGGGTTTGAACCAATGACCTTCTGATCACTAGTCCAGTACGTCAACCCCTGAGCTAGCACTGCCTTTTAAGATCATGTCCCAATTAATTATACTTAAAAAAATGTCCCTGTTTATGCAGGTATAATGACGTATTAAGAAAGTTAAGATCACCATAAATAAAAGAATAACAATAAATTAATAAAATCTTATGAAATTTAAGCAAATCAGAGTGCAGATATAAAGATGTGCTTTTTACTAGCCTTAAAAGCAGCATCAAAAGACACAAAACGCAGGCTAGCACACCAGAGCCGACATCTCTAACTCACAAGTTTAAATCTCAGTTCTGCTTCCGGCCTATATGGACAATATTTGGCTCGCCTGCAGATAGAGGGGATGTCTCATAACTGCTGCAATTACGACAGAGATGGAAGATAATGACAAGTGATGTGTGACTCTCTGTATGCTATACTAAGTGACATGTGAACCCGCCTCATGCAGGTAAAAAAAAAAGTCAGCTATGTCAAAAGAGTGTGTGTCACAGCTCTCTGCGGTCAGAAGAGGAGGTCAGCAGCAGTAAAGAGGAAGCAATATGCAATTAGGTAATTGGATATGACTAGACTGGGAAGAAAAATGGAGAAGAATTCATAAAAGACACAAAATGCAAATCTGGAACAATATAACATTAGCACTGTCACCTCACAGCAAAAAGGTCCTGGGTTTGATTCCTAGGTGGTTCCTTCTGTGTGTAGTTTGCTTGTTCTATGTCTGTGTGGGTTTCCTCCAGGTGCTCCGGTTTCCTCCCATAGTCCAAAGACATGCAAGTGAGGTGAATTGGAGATACAAAATTGCCCATGACTGTGTTTGGCATTAAGCTATTGAATCTTGTGTAAACTGTCTTGTCATGAATGTAACCAAAGACATGACGTCAAAATCCTAATAAATAAATAAATATAAAATTAGTTGTTAACAGATTTACTACAGAGAAGTAAATAAACAGATTCACAAGGGTAAATACGCTACCTCTTAAAAAAACTATTTGCTAAGTGACTCATGTACACTCCGATTTATCCATTATCAGATTAGTGAAATGCATGATACAGCAGTCTGAGTAGATCATTACCCTAATACACAGTCCAGAAGCTCAAGATTATACTGAATTTTACTGGTGCAAACATTAAATTTTTTTTTTTCTGCTTCATTCTTAATCATCAAAGAGCTTGGATACTTGGAACTGTATCACCATAAAAATTTTAAACTGAGTTCTAACGAGATTAGAGGACATAAGGAGAGACAGTGCGTCCTTTACAAGGTTTGGACTGAACCTTGTTTTCATTCCAGTGGTGTAAGCGCACGTGTCCTCGAGCACTTGAGACACATGTTTCTACTGCAAGGTATTCCACTCACTGCAACCATGATGTTTTACACAGATGTAAAAGTTCTAATGTACAAAGCAGGCAGCAGAACTGACTGATCAACCTAAACCTGACAGAAAAGTGAAGGTAACCAGGCAGCAATTTCCAACACATGCAAGCAGATCAGTTGATTTGTTATACAGTGGTTTTAAAATAATTTACAACACTCACCAGACATTCAATTGATATTGTTTAAAACATGGTCAGTCAATACAACTGCTGCTTTTTACTTTTACACTCCACAATTTCTTAAAATACTACATGTACTCCCCGTGTATGTGTGGGTTTCCTCTGGGAGCTCCGTTTTCCTCCCACAGTCCAAAGACGTAAGTTATGTCTAGTTCACACTACACGATTTTTGCCCTGATTCGGGCTTGCCGAAAGGTCATCGCCAGATGTGCCAGATTAGAGGCAAATCGGTGTTCACTTGGGACTCGGAAATTAGCTCTTGATCGCTATGTGTGAACTGTTCAATGACTCGATCCGAGCGGCTCACTGATCACTTGCAGACTCAAGAAAAATATCTAGCATGCTAAATATCTGGACCTGTCTTAAAATCATGTAGTGTGAAAGGTGTTGCAATCAGGTTATGATTGGCAGTGAGTGCAGTGTTGAGATACAGCCAATGAGAGCGCAAGATACAGAGTGATATGAACCCTGGGGGAGGAGTTGCAAATGTGTTGGGCAGAGGCATAATATAGTTTCTATCAAAATATATTGGCACACAGACAAGCCTTATCGTCCATACCAAACCATAATACCAACGTTGCATTAAAAAAATATTAATTTACCACCAACTCTCCCTGCAGAACACACAATCCCTGCTGACCACGTAGCCAAATCCACTCTTTTACCCAGATATTTTTTCCTCCTTGTTTAAACACTGCATGTCAATGCAAACATTTTTGATCACTCCCTTCTTGTTGACATGCATTTTTGGACATGGTATCCCCCTTGGTAAACCCCTTGTCACTTCTCGTATGTGGTTTTGTGACAAAACGTAGGTTGGGAGAACAGATAGACTCTGAGAGTCCTCCTAGTGATAGATCGTGTAGTGTGCGACCCCCTATTACCGATCAGTCGTGTAGTGTGAAAACCACAACAACTTAAAAGACTAACGATTACAAGAGAACAAGTTGTGTAGTGTGAACTGTACAGTGATCTGAACACCTTGAAAGTTGTGTAGTGTGAACTTAGCATTAGGTGAATTGGAGATACAAAATTGTCTGTGACAGAGTTTGACATTAAACTAGAACTAATGAATCATGTGTAGCCTGTAACTACCTGTCATTAATGGTGAGCAGCTAAAGTCTTGTACCAAGCAAGAATTGGCAACAGTTCCACTGGCAAAACTGCAACAAGAGCCCTCACTTTCTAAACTATTAAAAAGTATGATTAATTGAAAAAAGTATGTAACACAGTGGTAAACAGGCAACAATGTTACATTTGTATTTATTTAAAAAAATACAGTTAGAAAATAAATTATATTAATTTGTAAAATCTGAGTTACTTTTTAGCACATTAAACATCTAAAGCAATAAATAAATTTTATCAGCTCCACTTACCATATAGGAGCACTTTGTAGTTCTACAATTACTGACTGTAGTCCATCTGGACCCCCACAGTACCACTACAGAGCAGGTATTATTTGGGTGGTGGATGATTCTCAGCACTGCAGTGACACTGACTTGGTGGTGGTGTGTTAGTGTGTGTTGTGCTAGTACGAGTGAATCAGACACAGCAGCGCTGCTGGAGTTTTTAAACACCTCACTGTCTCTGCTTGACTGAGAATAGTCCACCAACCAAAAATATCCAGTCAACAGCGCCCCGTGGGCAGCGTCCTGTGACCAATGATGAAGGTCTAGAAGATGACCAACTCAAACAGCAGCAATAGATGAGTGATCGTCTCTGACTTTACATCTACAAGGTGGACCAACCAGGTAGGAGTGTCTAATAGAGTGGACAGTGAGTGGACACGGTATTTAAAAACTCCAGCAGCACTGCTGTGTCTGACCCACTCATACCAGCACAACACACACTAACACACCACCACCATGTCATTGTCACTGCAGTTCTGAGAATCATCCACCGCCTAAATAATACCTGCTCTGTGGTGGTCCTGACCATTGAAGAACAGGGTGAAAACAGGCTAAAAAGGTATGTAGAGAAACAGATGGACTACAGTCAGTAATTGTAGAACTACAAAGTGCTCCTATATGTTAAGTAGAGCTGATAAAATGGACAGTGTAAGTAGAAACAAGGAGGTGGTTTTAATGTTATGGCTGACCAAATAAAAGTAAGGCCCCAAAGGTTTAAGTGTCACCAGATGTGTAATCAAACTGGAACCAGACCCGCTCAAGCAGCACAATGTATTTTTAACTTCATAGTTTCATCCTTTAACCTGAAGGTTTGTAGAGGATCTGTGTAACCACAAAGAAGTGCAGCTAGTGCACAGTCAGCTCACATCAGCCAGCCCACATCAGCCAGCTCACATCAGCCAGCCCACATCAGCCAGGAAATGGGAAAGAATGACTATTTTTCTCTTTTTCACACATTTTGCTATTTTCCACTTCCTCTCTAAAACCGTCACACTTCCTTCAAGCGACCAGAAGGTGCACTTGAGTAATACGTGTTCTAATCCTGCTGGTTACAAATCACATACGAAGTATTTAGGGTTGGGTAATAAAAGAAAGCATGTATTCAAAATATATATGCAGAAAGCAAAAGAAAAGGAGTATTTTGAAATGGCAGTATTCAGAATATAGTTATATATACTTAATAGCTCACTCATTAAGCGCATATTAGGTACACCTATTTGACAAAGTACTGGACTAGTAAGCATAAGGTTGCTGGTTCAAACCCCACCATGGCCAGGTTGCCACTGTTGGGCCCTTGAGCGAGGCCTTTAACCCTCAATTGCTGAGATTATTGCTTACTGTAAGTCGCTTTGGATAAAAGTGTCTGCTAAATGACAAAAATGTAAATGTTTATTAGCTACACCCACCTTGCAGATGAACTTTGTTGGTAAACCATTACTGATTGTAGCCTATTAGTTGTGACATTGCGAGATTTTTTTACTTCTAAAGCTAAAGCAATTAATTTTTCACCCACGGGAGACAGATAGAATTATTCTCACTGACCACGCTCACACGCACGTTTAATGTTATTTAGTTCCGTTTGAAAAAAAAAAAAAAACTTCAAAATAGAGCTAACAGCGAAGATAACCGGTTACAAAAGCAGCGACCGCTGTTATAGGACGTGTGTGTGTCTTTAATACTCTGTTCACAGTGTCGATACAAGTGATTCAGGAGTCGACTCATTTTAAGCGCAGCGTAAGTCATCTCTCCGTGTTTACTGTTATAATGAATGATGCGGTTGTAAATAAACACCAAATACTACAGAACATTTTGTGTGACTCGCTTACATTATAACGCTCAGGCTTAATTATACTGGTTATTACCACAGAGCGGGAGCCGACTCAGAGTCGTTTACGATTTACCGAGGTGAACCACGAATGTATGTGCTGATAGAATCGGCTCAGATGGGATCGGACTGTATTATCCTTTTAAAGTAAATATTTAAATCAGCAGAATCGCATCGCATGTATGATGTGCACAACGTTAATTACGTGCGTTTATTAATGAACGTTAACGTTAGCTTGTCAGAAGCTTTCTCAATGATGTCTGCGGTGGTTTTTTTTTTTTTTACAATTAGTGATGGAAACCCAAGCAACTGTTCCACTGCACTAT
Organism: Trichomycterus rosablanca; assembly: GCF_030014385.1. Lineage (NCBI taxonomy): Eukaryota > Metazoa > Chordata > Actinopteri > Siluriformes > Trichomycteridae > Trichomycterus > Trichomycterus rosablanca. Next base: position 33,588,037 of record NC_085993.1, read on the forward strand.
TTTACACTAAAAACTACACTATTCCATAATGCTCCAGATTGCATCATTCTAAATAGGTATCGGTATCGACGAGTACAAAAATACATGTACTTATACTCGTACTCGGTTGGGAAAAAATGGTATCGATGCATCCCTAGTATAAATAAATTCAATTCAATTATGAATGGTTAAATTGACAACTAAACTATTTGATAAATCATTATTCAAATTTACTAACATAACGATTGATATTTAAACTGAACACAGAGCTAAAAATGTATAGTAATATAGTATATGTATAGTAATATAGAGAAGCAGAGAAAAATAAGAGGTGTTGTTCTAGATATGACACAGCGAAATTCCTCACCGTTAGCACACTCATACATGATCACCTCAACACCTTCACTAATCAGTATGGAGCCACAGGTCTGATGATAAACAGACTGTCAACACTGAAAATAAGAATAAACAACTGCCAGACACCTTTATCAGTCGGCCATGTGGCAGCAGTGCAATTCATAAAATAGCTATAATGATAATAATAATAATCATAATAATAATACATTTTGTTGAGACAGAATGGTGTGATAAACAAACAAACAAACAAATATCCAGTAAGCAGCAGTTGTGTGGAGCCTTGTTGACTAGCGAGGACAGAGGAAAATGGGTCAAGCTGACAGTATGGCTACTGAAACTTAAATAGCCACTCGTTATAGCTATGATGAGTACAAAAGCATCAAAGATCAAAACTTGAGGCAGTTGAATTCTAACAAGTAAACACAACAGGAATCTTATGCGTAGTTCACACTACACGATTTTTGCCCTGATTTTCGCTCGGCGACTGGTCGGCGCTAGATGTGCCTGCTTGGGAGCAACTCGGAGTTCGCTTGGCAATCAAAACTCAGCTCTCAATCACTATGTGTGAACTACTCGAACAACTCAATCCGAGTGGCGACCAAAGAGAGATTTCTAGCTAGTCAAATATCTGGATCAGAGTTGCCGACTGGCAATGAGTGCGGTGTCGAACAGCCAATGAGAACGCAAGATACGGGGTGAGGTGAAACGCAGGGGAGAAGTTGTAAAAAGGTGGGACAGGGGGATAATATAGTTTATATCAGAATACATCGGTACACACACAAGTTTTACAGTATTTCTGACCTTATCGTTCTCTACAAAACATAACACCCACGCTGCATTGCAAAAAAATATTTATTAACCTCCAACTCACTATAAAACAATCCATGCTGTTCCTATTTTTCCTACTTGCTTTTACGCTGCACATCAGTGCACAAACTCTGATCGCTCACTACTTGTTGACGTGCATTTTTGGACGTGGTATCATTAAACCCCTCGTCACTTCTCGCGTTTGTTTTTGTGACAAAGCGTAGTTTGAGAGACCAGAGAAGCTTGCCTGTGATTCCAGTTGGTGATAGATGGTGTAGTGTGAAACCCCCTATCACCGATTAGTCATGTAGTGTGAAATGTACACCGACTTGAAAGACTCCTGATTACAAGAGATCAAGTTGTGTAGTGTGAACTGTACAGCGACCTGACGACTTGGAAAGTCGTGTAATGTGAACCTGGCATAAGGCTACAGAGGAGCTCTAAAAAAGAGATCACTTCACATTTTCTTAAATTAACATTTACATGTTTGACAACCATTTCCCTTCCATTGTCTGTGGAAAGTCAGCATGCCAAAATGCATGAAAAGGTTTATTCCGGCAAATGTAATCAGTACACAACATATACTACCTTTATGAACCTTACCCGATTATATTTTTACAATATATGTCACAGGGTCTGCTTTGGATAACAAGAAAAGAGGAAGTGTAATACTCGGTTGTTATGCAAGTGTTTATTGCTAAAAAAACCACAGGTTCCTCAGTCTGAAAATACGTTCATCATACACACAGCAGCTATCATTAAGCCAGCAAATAGCAAGAGTACTTAACAACACCCACTGCTCACCACCAAACACCCAACAACCTCATGTGGGCATGGCTGTTAACTACGGTTTCACGTTCTCAATTCCGCAAAGTTCATTCAGCAACCAGTTGTTGCCCTTTTACCTTAGCCTAACCCAAAAAAAGTGTGCCAGCATGACTACTTAACATAGGAGACAATTTTCAACTCAGCAGTCTGTATATGTTGTGCATGTTATGAAATGACAACTACAAACAGAGCTGTACAGGAATTCTGTACCGATTTACAATTTACAGTCTACATAAAAATGACAATTTACTCAATACAAGAATCAACTATTATTGTGTTTTCACAAATATGACCTTAATATGTGGCATTTTTAATCATGAGTCAACTAACAAAGTTCTAATGGGGTTAACAGAATGTGTTAAAACTTCAGGTGCATCAGTCACAATAAATAATGAATTAAATTAAATAATAAATGTTTTAAGGTGCTTGTTGCCTTTTAAGACCTATTATTCAATTAAGACCTTATTAAAGCCCCTTAAGTGGTTTACTCAAGCTCAGTTCAGTTTATGGTACTGAACTAGTAATCAGAAGAGTAAAGCCCTAATCCCTAAAATACTAAAATTGTATTAAGTCATAACTGTTAAGTTGCTTTGGATAAAAGCATCTTCTAAATGCTGCAAATGTAAACGTAGAAGAAAATTCCAGACAAATTTCAGCATCTGCGCTTGTGCGATTTCCCAGAAATAGTACCCACTATATGAGGTGAAGAAGTGAGTGAAGAACATCGACACATACAGTGGGTTCCAAAAGCATGTAGAGTTTTGGAAAATTTGTGTTTTGAATGTGATTGCCATTGTACACATCAATCAACACTTACTCAACCTTAATGATAAATTAGAGAAAAATTCTACAAAAGTAATCAGACTTTGCTATGGCACTTCAAATTGTGCTCAGCTTTATTGATCCTTGGGACATTGGAAGCTAAAGTAGCAGATATGGAAGACTGTAACCTCCTCAACAAAATTTGCATAAGATTACTCTTAGGTGCAAATCCTAATGACAAGGACTTTTATTTTTGGGAACACTGCAGTAACTACACTATCACATGCTTACTTGCAGTTATTACAACTATGGCGGTAGTGAGAAATCTAGGCTTTTCTCTACCCAGCTAAAATACAGCTGATTTATAGATTCAGGCAAAACGGTAACAGCACAGCAGTAAATGGAGTCAAATTGGTCGCATCTATTAGCCAAATTTGGTCTCAGTTTTGATTAGCCAGTACAATATGCCTGATTGGCACATAAACCTTTATGGCACATCAATATATGTAGCACTTTCTTGTTATTTACTTTTCATAACTTAACCGAACACTTTATTTAGAGGGGTGGGTGGGCCTATATATATATATATTTCATTAATTTGTATATTTTTTCAATATTATGTCCTTATGTCCTTAAGAGCCAAGTTAAATGAACACCATGTTTGGACTGTATATGCACACATCATGCTGACATAGCATTTATACAGGAATTTCCTCTGAAGAGCAATAATGTTCCTTCTCAAACAAAAGTTATTATGTAGCTGATTCTGCATCTTTTGATTTAAGGGCTACAGGATCCTCAATTATGTTGAAACATTCCCTGTCATTAACTATCATGCAAAAATATGGCAGCACAGACGGGAAAAAGTGTTTTTTGCATCAGTCTATGCTCGAAACGTATTCAACCCTTAATATCAGGGGCAGATTTAAATGCCACTTCAAACACACACTCTAGTTTATCTTCCCATGACCAGCATTCACACAATGCTTCAGCTAAATTTTGCAAGTTCATATTAGATTTGTCTAACTGATGTGTTTCGCAACAGCAACCCCTTTACTAAAACTGTATAGCTTCTATTCCCAAAGTTAAAGAATTTATTCTGGGATAGATTATATTACTAATGGGAGCATTAGTATCTAGACAACATGGTGCCAAGCAACAAAGTACATGGACATTGATGCCGATGAAGTGAAGGCTTCACTAATATTAGTTAAATTGATAGAATACGTAGGACAGACAACCATCACTGCAGCACTCTATAAATCAAGCCCAAATGGCAGAGTGGAAAGACTGAAGCTACAGCCTGTTTATGGTTTGCTTAAATTAAATTAGAAAATACTTTCTGCTCTGATAAGACCACAATTTTACTCTTCGAGCACAAGAGAAAACATGATGCCTGGAGAAGCACAATACAGAAATAAACCAAAGCATACAGCCAAAACAACACTAGAGTTCCTTAATTTCCTTGAGAGGTCCAGCCAAAGCCTTAAGACTTAAACCCCATAGAACATACAAATAATGTAAAATGCTCGACATGTGCTTTCATATATAATGTTTTTCAATGAGAAACTTGTGCTACGGGAGTGCCTTTTATCCTGCAGAATTTCACCAACTCCTTATTTTAAGGCTAATGTTACACATTTAAATCTTTATCCCCACCGCCCAAAATATGTAAACAAGATTTATTCAGCAAAGTACCCCCTAATTAGATCACTGCATCACAATCTGCTCTGTACAGCAAAATGACATAGGGTATTTGCTCTTGAGAGAGCTTTACTGTACTTGTGTAAACATATCATTTTAACTAGAAGGTTTTTTAAAGTGCTGGAGCAACTTACTTGTTTAAGTATAAGGAGACCTGACCATGACCTTGGTCATAACTACAAAATTGGCCTCCTTTTGCAGCTATAACAGCCTTTAAGTGTTTGGGGGGGTTTTTTGGTTACCAATGCTTTTATTTCTTTTTTGCTTTTTTATTTTTATTTTTTTTGTCATATAGTTCTCCAGACACATTGTTTAATTAAAAAAAAATATGTCCAATTTAGCCCTGTGATGGACTGGTGACCTGTCCAGGGCGTTTTCTACCTTTCGCCCAGTGAATCAGACCAAAGCATTTATTAGATTTAGTATAACACCAATAGGGCCTTTTTGGTGGAGTTGGTGGAGAAAGCTCTAACAGAAAAATCATGTCCTTGTTTACAAGAACCAGTAAAATGGTGGTGGTAGTTCTCCAGAGACATTGTTTAATAAAAAAAATATATATGTTCAAATCAATTTAGCCCTGTGATGGACTGGTGACCTGTGCAGGACATTTCCTACCTTTTGCCCAGTGAATCGGACCAACCGCGGCGCTGAATAGGATTGTTTGTTTATTAGGATTTTAACGTCATGTTTTACACATTCATGACAGGAACGGTAGTTACTCATTACACAAGATTTATCAGTTCACAAGGTTATATCGAACACAGTCATCGACAATTTAGTATCTCCAATTCACCTCACTTGCATGTCTTTGGACTGTGGGAGGAAACCGGAGCAGCTGGAGTAAACCCACGCGGACATGGGGAGAACATGCAAACTCCACACAGAAAGGACCCGGTCCGCCTCACCTGGGGATCGAACCCAGGACCTTCCTGCTGTGAGGCGACAGTGCTACCCACTGAGCCACCGTGCCACCCCCTGAATAGGATAAAGCGGTGGGAAAACAGACTAGGAATGAATGTTTAATTTAATATAATTAAACATATGTAAGAAGTTCTGGAGTGTATACTGCAAAGTAAACCTCCACCTCTTATTTTTGAAATTAAACAAAACATTCAAGCTGTTTAGGACAGCATTACAGTAAGAATTAAAGCTGATTTTGGAGTCAAAATGTGTCCATGTTGCATATTAGCTTAATGATGTTAATACTGTATATTGTTAAATGTTTATGTTGAGTACTGGGGGCTTGTTATGTGCGCATGCGCACAACAGCTGAGCGGTAAAGAAAACAATGTGTCTTTGCTATTAATATAATGGGATTATTGTAAACTCACGGCAACATAAACAGCTCTCTGAACAAGGCTTTCTTGGGCAGAAGGCTTCATTTTCTGCCAGGCATGTAGCTCAGGAAGTAAAAGAAACGCTTTCCTATTACACTTGGCACTTGGTTGAAGTTTTCCAGTGAATAAAATTACCAAAGATAGTAACGGAAATTCAATAAAATGATTATCGGTAGCACAGCAAAACCATACCAAACTACACAGCACATTAAATCTCGGTTTAAACGGAAAACTTACACGAATGTCTTCATTCTACTCACCAAATGCTCCAAATTTTCCTTCTCGTGGAAAATATCACGAAATAAAAATGGTTGTAGTCTCCATCCGAGCCTCGCTTGACATCAATCGTTACAAGCCGACTAAACGCTCCACAGCCACTCCTTACACTCATATACACACTCATATACACACACGAGTGATGGGCATTCTGACTCTTTTCAGTGAGTCATATAGAGTCGATTCTTTCAGCTCACAAATGGCTCTTCGTTCAGTGGTGCTGGGCAAAAGACTTGGTAAAAGTACTAATGTGTAAATACTTAATAAATACGTTAAAAATACATCAAAATATTAACATATTTAGAATACAGTGATGTGAAAGAAAAACAGGCCTGGGTCTCACACGGATTTTAATTACTAAATAAAACATATTACACAAGAGAACGAGTCAAAACACAATGCATTTTGTAAAAATGAAAGTTTATGTATTTAAGATATAAAGTTTTCAAATAGGGTGGCACGTGGCTCAGTGGGTAGCACTGTCGCCTCACAGCAAGAAGGTGTTGGGTTCGATCCCCAGGCGGGGAGGTACGGGTCCTTTCTGTGCAGAGTTTGCATGTTTTCCCCGTGTCTGCGTGGGTTTCCTCCAGCAACTCCGGTTTCCTCCCACAGTCCAAAAACATGCAGTTAGGTTAACTGGAGAAACTGAATGTTTTGTGTGTGTGTGTGTGTATGTGTGTATGCCCTGCAATGGAGTGGCACCTCATCCAGGGTGTTACTGTGTGCCTTGCACCCATTGACAAGCTGGGATAGGCTCCAGCACGCACACACGCACACACACGCACACACACACACACACTGCAACCCTAACTGGATAAGCGGTTAAGAAAGTGAGTTAATGCGTGAGTTTTCAAACACATATATTACTTTTATAATTGCCTACTTAGTTATGCAATCAATGGCGGCACGATGGCTCAGTGGGTAGCACTGTCACCTCACAGCAAGAAGGTCCTGGGTTCGATCCCCAGGTGGGGCGGTCCGGGTCCTTTCTGTGTGGAGTTTGCATGTTCTCCCCGTGTCTGCATGGGTTTCCCCCGGGAGCTCCGGTTTCCTCCCACAGCCCAAAAACTTGCAGTCAAGTTAATTGTAGATGTGTGTATGTGTGTATGCCCTGCAATGGACTGGCCCCCTTCCAGGGTGTTACTGTGTGCCTTGCACCCATTGAAAAGCTGGGATAGGTTCCAGCACACATAATTACCCCCCTCCCGCGACCCTAATTGGATAAGTGGTTAAGAAAGGAAGTGAGTGGAGTGAGTGAGTTTTCAAACACATATATTACTTTTATAATTACCTACTTAGTTATGCAATCAACCAACAGATTTAGTTGGTAAACCAATTTAGCTACACATCTAGGCTAGTAAAATATAATTAATTTAAACCCTACAATCTAAGTCAAGCAGTTACTAAAATTAAAATGTCGACTGTCTGGAAAAGATTACAAATCCATGTCTAAGAAGTACAATAAGTGTTTTTTCCAGTTAAAGGAAACCTGAAATAGTAATGACTCTACTTAGGAATGGCAGACCTTGCAAATATTTTCTCACTGGTGACAATACATCTAGGAAGTTACAAAAATAATTATAATAATAATAACTACATAGACTTCAGACTGCATCTCTAGCCTCAGTCAGTCTCTAGCCTGCTTTTCATATGAAAGGGACTAGGCAAAAGTGTCAATTACTTTTTCACATCATTGGATAAAACATTGTCAACATTGAATTCAATTAAATGCTGTAAGATTTACATCTGCTTACGTCAACTTATGTCCAAGTGTGTGCATTTGTTATTAAGCTACAATGATTTAATTTCTTACTTTTTTTCTACAAAATAATTCTACAAAAGACAGTATTTAAGAAGTGTTTTCAAACAGTTTATTGCTTATTATTTACTGTGTCATTTTGGCACCTTGTCATTTTTACTGTTTTTAGTGTCAAGTTGCTACTGAAAGCCCACTGTAAAATCTTGAAAAAATCTTTTTCCTCTGTCTATCAATCTGGTCATTTCCAACTGTAACTAGTATGCACCCCCTCCAAGATGTATTCACTTGTCAGCCCCTTTATTTTACCTGAAAGAGGTGGAATTGCACATTCAGAGATTCACACAATGCTTGCCGTGAATCATCCACCACTCATGAATGCACCTTGGCCAGCCAGCAGAGGTCGCATTCACAGCAAAAATAAGGAATCCCATCAACCTTCCTCTATTAGTTTGTTTATTGTTTATTAGGATTTTAACGTCATGTTTTACACTCTTGGTTACATTCATGACAGGAAACGGTAGTCACTCATTACACAAGGTTCATCAGTTCACAAGGTTATATCAAACACAGTCACGGACAAATTACTATCTCCAATTCACCTCACTTGCATGTCTTTAAACTGTGGGAGGAAACCGGAGCACCCAGAGTAAACCCATGCAGACACGGGGAGAACATGCAAACTCCACACAGAAAGGACCCGGACCGCCCCACCTGGGGATCGAACCCAGGACCTTCTTGCTGTGAGGCAACAGTGCTACCCACTTAGCCACCATGCGGAGGGCATCTATTAGACACAGCTAATTCTTCCTGTTGGTTGTCTGGTCAGGTTGATAGTGCAGCTGTGATTTAAACTCATTAAAACTCATTCAATTTAGTGTAACACCAATAGGGCTTTTTTTGGTTGAGTTGCAGTAAAGAAGCTTTTATAAAAAAAAAAAAAAAAAAACATGTCCTCACAAGAACCTGTAAAATTTCCCATCAAAACATCTTGTGGTCTGATGTTCTCCCCACTATAAAACATGGTGGTGGTAGCATTATGTTATGTCAATGTTTTCAGCAGCAGATATGGGCAATCTGGTCAAGATTGATGGAGAAATTAACAGTGCACAATACAGAACTTTTAATGTTGTTTTAGCTGTCAACTAAGTCAACTAAAAGTCCTAAACAAGGGAGATAAATCGTCTTAAAGTATTCACATTTTAGTTCATGATTTTAACTGAGAGACATTTGTAATGGATGAGACGGTTGGGACAGTTGTTCCTGTTGTTAAAAAATATTTATTTATTTTGTCACAGACTTATTTAGTCCTGAAAAACGTGTAAAAACGTACTGTCAGTGCATTTAATACAATGTATTTAATATGAAAACATGATGTACAAACCGAGAGTCGACTTGAGAAGATTAACTCAAAGAGCCGACTCGAAGAGTCAATTTAATAAGTCGACTCGTTCAAGAATGACACATCACACAAGCACAGCTCGTCCTCTGTTCTCCGTTTCCGCTCTTCTACGTTTTCACAGATCGCTCTCAAACACTCAAAATAGCCCAAATAGTTCCCATTCTTCTAAAGCAGCTTCAGCAGAAACTTTGCCGAATTGCAGCGGTTACTGATGTTTCTGACGTAGTTTTTTTATTTTATTTTCAGACTTCAGTCATTAATTTGGAGGTGGAAGCTGCTTACAGATGTGAAAGCAAGAGAGATGGAGACATGGAACATGTGCTCTTCGGACAACACATGGGTTGTCTTGGTGCTAAAATCAAAAATTCTGTATGTATTATGGCAAGCCAAACAGGAAATATATAGCAAACACTGATATATATGGAATGAAACTCGGTATATATATATAAAATAAAAACTGATATGAAACTGGAATGAAAACTGATATATATATATATATATATACACAGTGTATCACAAAAGTGAGTACACCCCTCACATTTCTGCAAATATTTTATTATATCTTTTCATGGGACAACACTATAGAAATAAAACTTGGATATAACTTAGAGTAGTCAGTGTACAACTTGTATAGCAGTGTAGATTTACTGTCTTCTGAAAATAACTCAACACACAGCCATTAATGTCTAAATGGCTGGCAACATAAGTGAGTACACCCCACAGTGAACATGTCCAAATTGTGCCAAAAGTGTCAATATTTTGTGTGACCACCATTATTATCCAGCACTGCCTTAACCCTCCTGGGCATGGAGTTCACCAGAGCTGCACAGGTTGCTACTGGAATCCTCTTCCACTCCTCCATGATGACATCACGGAGCTGGTGGATGTTAGACACCTTGAACTCCTCCACCTTCCACTTGAGGATGTGCCACACGTGCTCAATTGGGTTTAGTCCATCACCTTTACCTTCAGCTTCCTCAGCAAGGCAGTTGTCATCTTGGAGGTTGTGTTTGGGGTCCTTATCCTGTTGGAAAACTGCCATGAGGCCCAGTTTTCGAAGGGAGGGGATCATGCTCTGTTTCAGAATGTCACAGTACATGTTGGAATTCATGTTTCCCTCAATGAACTGCAGCTCCCCAGTGCCAGCAACACTCATGCAGCCCAAGACCATGATGCTACCACCACCATGCTTGACTGTAGGCAAGATACAGTTGTCTTGGTACTTCTCACCAAGGCGCCGCCACACATGCTGGACACCATCTGAGCCAAACAAGTTTATCTTGGTCTCGTCAGACCACAGGGCATTCCAGTAATCCATGTTCTTGGACTGCTTGTCTTCAGCAAACTGTTTGCGGGCTTTCTTGTGCATCAGCTTCCTTCTGGGATGACGACCATGCAGACCGAGTTGATGCAGTGTGCGGCGTATGGTCTGAGCATTATATGAAAAGATATAATGAAATATTTGCAGAAATGTGAGGGGTGTACTCACTTTTGTGATAGTATCACAAAAGTGAGTACACCCCTCACATTTCTGCAAATATTTCATTATATCTTTTCATGGGACAACACTATAGACATGAAACTTGGATATAATTTAGAGTAGTCAGTGTACAGCTTGTATAGCAGTGTAGATTTACTGTCTTCTGAAAATAACTCAACACACAGCCATTAATGTCTAAATAGCTGGCAACATAAGTGAGTACACCCCACAGTGAACATGTCCAAATTGTGCCCAAATGTGTCGTTGTCCCTCCCTGGTGTCATGTGTCAAGGTCCCAGGTGTGAATGGGGAGCAGGGCTGTTAAATTTGGTGTTTTGGGTACAATTCCCTCATACTGGCCACTGGATATTCAACATGGCACCTCATGGCAAAGAACTCTCTGAGGATGTGAGAAATAGAATTGTTGCTCTCCACAAAGATGGCCTGGGCTATAAGAAGATTGCTAACACCCTGAAACTGAGCTACAGCATGGTGGCCAAGGTCATACAGCGGTTTTCCAGGACAGGTTCCACTCGGAACAGGCTTCGCCAGGGTCGACCAAAGAAGTTGAGTCCACGTGTTCGGCGTCATATCCAGAGGTTGGCTTTAAAAGATAGACAGATGAGTGCTGCCAGCATTGCTGCAGAGGTTGAAGACGTGGGAGGTCAGCCTGTCAGTGCTCAGACCATATGCCGCACACTGCATCAACTCGGTCTGCATGGTCGTCATCCCAGAAGGAAGCTGACGCACAAGAAAGCCCGCAAACAGTTTGCTGAAGACAAGCAGTCCAAGAACATGGATTACTGGAATGCCCTGTGGTCTGACGAGACCAAGATAAACTTGTTTGGCTCAGATGGTGTCCAGCATGTGTGGCGGCGCCCTGGTGAGAAGTACCAAGACAACTGTATCTTGCCTACAGTCAAGCATGGTGGTGGTAGCATCATGGTCTTGGGCTGCATGAGTGTTGCTGGCACTGGGGAGCTGCAGTTCATTGAGGGAAACATGAATTCCAACATGTACTGTGACATTCTGAAACAGAGCATGATGCCCTCCCTTCGAAAACTGGGCCTCATGGCAGTTTTCCAACAGGATAACGACCCCAAACACAACCTCCAAGATGACAACTGCCTTGCTGAGGAAGCTGAAGGTAAAGGTGATGGACTAAACCCAATTGAGCACCTGTGGCGCATCCTCAAGTGGAAGGTGGAGGAGTTCAAGGTGTCTAACATCCACCAGCTCCGTGATGTCATCATGGAGGAGTGGAAGAGGATTCCAGTAGCAACCTGTGCAGCTCTGGTGAATTCCATGCCCAGGAGGGTTAAGGCAGTGCTGGATAATAATGGTGGTCACACAAAATATTGACACTTTGGGCACAATTTGGACATGTTCACTGTGGGGTGTACTCACTTATGTTGCCAGCCATTTAGACATTAATGGCTGTGTGTTGAGTTATTTTCAGAAGACAGTAAATCTACACTGCTATACAAGTTGTACACTGACTACTCTAAGTTATATCCAAGTTTTATTTCTATAGTGTTGTCCCATGAAAAGATATAATAAAATATTTGCAGAAATGTGAGGGGTGTACTCACTTTTGTGATACACTGTATAGACCGTTTCAATGAGGGTAAACAATAACAACGCTACTGCGCATGTCTGTTCCTTTCGCCTTTCCGGTAGCGCCACTTTTAAACATCCATCCAGCTGTCAACATGACGAGCTCGTACTTTTCGAGTCTCCCGAACGCGGAACAAACGCGATATTAGCAGAAATGAATGATAGGTCATCAAGTATCTTTACCAGACCCTTTTGAGGAGAATTTAAGAAGTGTTTTTCCGCTGACCTAAAACGTTTGCCTGAGGTAACATACCCAGACGTGTATCACTACCCTGTTGAAACGGAGTGTGTTTACACCAGAGAGGCAGTGAAAGCAAACCGCAGTTTGGACGCATACAATTAATTATTAAAATCATTATTGTGTCATCTCCCCTTTTGTGTCTGTTGAGTTAAGAGCCATTATAATATGATAAAAATATGACAAACCACAGTGAATTACTTCTCATCTGAATTAGAACATATTAGCTAATGCTAAAACGATTTTTTATAGCCTAACTGGAAATACATGAAATATTTTACAGTAAGCACAATGTACTCATAAATAGAATGTTTACTTTTTGTATTACAAAAGTAGAACCATGTTTCTTTACAGGTCTGTGTGTCATTTAATAATTAAGCTAAGCTAATTATTACAGCTAATTAAGCCGTTAATATAATTCCATATAGTGACATTTCCCCAAAATATAGTCCTATATAGTTATGGCTTTTACATCGTATTCTCAGGAAAATGTAAACTTTTTAAGGCTTATGTTAGGTTTATGTTTATTCTGTTCTATTAATACAAATATTAAGCGCCTGCATATTTTAATACACTTAAGCTAAACGTCAGGGACAAGACACCAAGAGAACAGCGTTTAAGTGAGTACATTTGTTCACAATATTTTATTATGAAATAATATATATTACATTTATTATAAGAGTTGATGGTGGGTATCCAGCCGGCTCTATTTACAGCAGCAATCCAAGCGTTTCGCTGTGCGTTGTCTTTTGGAAATCTGTTCACCTTAATTTCTGAAAGCAAGTTTGTACCTGGCCTGAGGGAACATCCGACAACCGAACAACACGGTCCTAACTTTAATTTAGACATACTGTCAGTAAATCACAACTGAACTAGCGCAAAAGAATTGAAGCAGTTGTGGTCAATCGCTGTTGTTCTGAGCGCTGTTTACCACCAAGCGGAAGCGTCTTAGGAACATCAACGTCACTTCCTGGACTCATGAATATTCATTTGAAACGGTCTATATTAGGGCTGTCAAACGATTAAAAATTTTAATCGCGATTAATCTCAGAATTTCATATAGTTAATCGCGATTAATCGCATTAAAAAAAATCTGTGTAAATGTTATAGAAAACAAGGATTTTTAAGTGAAATGTTACAATTAAAATGGTGAACACATTTTATGCTAAATGTACTTATGTTAAAAACTGCTGGGACAAGAGAAAACTGTAAGGGAGTTTATTCACTCACATACTAGGCAGTAAATGTCAGATTGTAGGTTAGAATTTCTCCATCAGCAAACATTGTAGATCAGCGGTGCTTTAGGTGGGATAAGGCGTAGTTATTGTATCAGACTTGTCTGTGGTTGTATCGTGACGATGGTTTGATGGACGTTTCTACATGAAGTGAGTGTTTTGACCCTTTGGGGCTTCCATAGTTCATGAACTAACGTGCTCGACTCAGCTTTCCGGTATTCGGTACAGAAGAAGAAGTTAATTAAGTGTAATAAAGTGTTCTGCTCCCGACAACTTGTGAATATAGCGTGTATTTATTTCTTTATTATGCAAGTGCATCACTACCACATAATACTTACATTATGTTAACAAACCGCAAATGAAAAACGGTGGCAAGTCCGACATTAAAACGTTTGTTCTACCAGTCAAGTGTCAACATGAACTAGAATTTGCGTTAATGGCACTAATTTTTTTAATCGCGTTAGATTGAGGTCGCGTTAATGCGTTATTATCGCGTTAACTTCGACAGCCCTAATATATATATAATGAAACTTGATATATATATAAAATGAAAACTGATAAAATGAAACTCGATATATATAAAATGAAACTTGATATATATAAAATGAAAAGTGATATATATAAAATGAAAAGTGATATATATATATATATATATATATATATATATATATATATATATATATATATATTGGTTTTCATTCCATATATATCTGTTTTCATTCTATATATATCAGTTTCATTTTATATATATCGAGTTTCATTCCATATATATCAGTGTTTGCTATATATTTCCTGTTTGACTTGCCATAATATATATATTGCCAAAAGTATTCGCTCATCTGGAGTGTGTTTATGGGAATTTTTGACCATTCTTCCAGAAGCGCATTTGTGAGGTCAGACACTGATGTTGGATGAGAAGGCCTGGCTCGCAGTCTCCACTCTTATTCATCCCAAAGGTGTTCTACCGGTTTGAGGTGCAGGCCAGTCAAGTTCTCCCCACACCATAATCTCCCCTCCACCAAACTTTACACTTGGCACAATGCAGTCAGACAAGTGCTGTTCTCCTGGCAACTGCCAAACCCAGACTCATCCATCGGATTGCCAGACGGAGAAGCGTGATCCGTCACTCCAGATAACACGTCTCCACTGCTCTAGAGTCCAGTGGTGGCGTGCTTTACACCACTGCATCCAACGCTTTGCATTGCGCTTGGTGATGTAAGGCTTGGATGCAGCTGCTCGGCCATGGAAACCCATTCCATGAAGCTCTCTACGCACTATTAAGCTAATGTAAGCTAATCTGAAGGCCACATGAAGTTTGGATCTCTGTAGCGATTTGCTGTCATTCCCAATTGCTTCCACTTTGTTATAATACCACTGACAGTCGACTGTGGAATATTTAGTAGCGAGGAAATTTCATGACTGGACTTGTTGCACAGGTGGCATCCTATCACGGTACCACGCTGGAATTCACTGAGCTCCTGAGAGTGACCCATTCTTTCACTAATGTTTGTAGAAGCAGTCTGCATGCCTAGGTGCTTGTTTTTATACACCTGTGGCCATGGAAGTGATTGGAACACCTGAAGTCAATTATTTGGATGGGTGAGTGAATACTTTTGGCAATATAGTGTATATACTGAACAACAATTTCTATCACTCTAGCAGGTTCCTATAACAGCCAGCAGAAGTTGCATTTACAGCAGCAATGAGGAATCCCATCAACCTTCTGTGCATGGTAATTAATTCACATCAAACTCAGCAAACTATTACTTTATCTGTCTAGATCACTATCCCTTCACCATCAAATTTAACTGATTGCAGTGCACAGTATAATACACTAGCCCACCACCGAGTTTGATTCTCAGTTTTGCTATCAAGGGCCTTAAGGGGAGGGAAAAGGTCAAATGAATTGCTACAGCACAATTGCAGCCTCTGCTATTAGGTCAAGGTGCTTGCACTTGCAATGGATGATCTGGAGAGCCTAGCAAGTCTCTCTAGACATGATGCAGCTCTCTGAAAAGTGTGTAGTCTTAGTCCACCTCAGCCAGTGTGTGGGGCAAGGCTAGAGACACGAATCCAAGAGGAGGGAAATCCCGTACTTGATTCACACACCTTGATGTCAGTGGATCAATTTTCTTCCAATTTTCTTTTTCCTCGGAAATGGTTTTAAGTGAAAAAGAACTTTATAACTTTAAATCTCTGTCATAATAAAACCTTTTCTGCTATTGAATTAAAAAACTAAATTCAAGTAACTTTAGCTATAAATAAATAATTAAACATTTTGTATATTATGTACATTTAAACTAACATTTAAACTAAGACAAAAAGCAACAGTTTTTTTTAAGTTTATTGCAGTTATAAAGTAATACAAATATTCCATAATGCAGAAACAAAATGTAATGACAGATTGGTGTGAAAGCAAAACAATGTCAGAGAAAAATTACAGACACTGCATTTATTTTATTTATTCATCAGATGAAGTGATGAGGCTAATTATTCCTGCTATTTATGTGTACCAAATGTTAGAGAAAAGTACTTGCAGCTAAACAAACAGTAAATATTCTTTGTTTGGAAAACTGAGGTAGCATTTAAATGCAGTGCAATATTACAATTACTCAAGTCGACATTTTCCTTCAAACTTCACAATAACAAAAATGATGTACAATTATGACAGATGTTGAATGTAACTCTCTTTTCTTTTACTCCTTAAATCATTATGTGACAAAAATAATGATTATATAAAAATCAAAACAATATTAAACATGAGTACACAGCGACTAAATGGCACTTTTCTTATCCTACATAGAATCACACAAGAGTAGAATCAAATGGAAAGTACACTTTTTCAAGTCTGCCTTTTTGACATGACACATTATTAACCATCTGAACAATGTTAACAAATTCTAGGTATTAAAATTAGTTAACAGCTACAAAACACATTAATGGCCAAGAAACACATTGGAAAGATTTATTTAGGAGTATAACATTACATGATTGTAGAAAGCAGTCCATGTCTGCCATAAGGATGTAGGCCCTCATAAACACACTCTAAATGTCTTCAATGCCCTCAGCTGGATTAGTATGATTGCTCCAACCAAAATAGAAATTAACTAATCTTGCAAAATACATTATATAGTAGCAGTGTAACCAATACAAATGTTTATTATTTGATCATTTTAATATAGTGATCTTATAATAGTATATATGTTATAATAAGCACTGTTAATTCAAATAAAGCTAGTCAGACCCTGTGCTTTGCACAATGAAAAAAACATGAACATCATTGCAAATAAAATATACAAATGATTACATGTTCTCTGTGCACTTTTTATACGTATGTGTTGAAAACTCTTAGTATTGTTATTCGGATATGATGATATGTATTGGATTGTAACATTTTTTAAAACCCCCAGCAAATAGGTGACTGGCATATACACAGTCAAACCTAATGCACTCAAGCGTACATGTACAGTATATGCTCCTTTTAACCATGTTAGCTTTAGTAAGCTACAATTAGTGCCACACCAGCAACAGATAGAAGCAGTCATATTTTTCCATCCATCTCTAGCCTGTAGCATTCTTTTGGCCTCCAGGACGTCTTAAAGCATGTTGAGTTCAATGAGGCGGCCAGCAAACACTCCCACCGTGCCAATAATACACACAATCATAAACAAGCAAAGTAAAATGTGATCCAGCACCATGGCTACAAACTTCCACTCCTCGGCAGCCTAAAAGAAAAAAAATTAAAAGAACAACAGATATTAATGAGTATTATAGTACTATAATTAGTACTATAATAATTATTATTATTATTATTCTGCAAGTTCTGCAAGTTGGGAGGCAGTTATATACAGTTATTTTTAGGCCACAAATGTAAAATAAAAGTTTTTGTTTTTATTGCATATTTAGAATATCTGATTTTTCTGGAAATTGGCATTGTACAATAACAAGGGGCCTAAATACTTTAAACATTTTATTTTCTCTTTAAATTTAAGTTAATTGTTAAAAGGTTTTGGGTTATTATTTTTATTTAACTTCACTGACATTGTTTTAAAGATCAATTGTAAAATATCTTACTTCACTATACTTAACCAGAATGTGCAATTTTAGACAATGGAAAAATAATAATACTAAGGATCAGGACAGAATATTCTTACATTGTTGGACTCTTCATCACCCCTCATGGTTTCTGCAATGTATTTGACGCCCTCTATGGCACTACGCACGTCTGGGTTTTTGATGATGGATGACTGAAAAGTGACAGAAGTGGGCACAGGTTTGCCTGAAATGTCTGAGATGTCAATGTTAGCTGGATAAGGGTGCTTATTCCTCGGCTCCTGGGACGGGCGCTTCATAGAGGAGAAGAACATGAGGTTTGGGATGGTATCAATAAAGATCTGTGGGACAGAGAGAGAAAGTTCAAACCTACATAAAAGTCCAACTTTGGGTTTACACTTTTTGCACCTCATAGCCATGCACTTGTAAGTAATTACCTCAACTCCTGCATCATGTCAGTCTGTATTTCTATGATTTCTGCAACTGTTTTCTTTTTTGGAAGAATGCAGAACACAATGCTTTGCCAAAAATAAAACTTTCATAAAGTTTGGAATTGGAGTTATATTTTATTTAACTTTGTTTAGTGGCTTTTAATTCTTTGTTATTGATAAAGATTGACTAAAACTGGCTGTATTTTTTAGATAACTGCCCTATTAAAAGGTGAACTGTCGCCCGTCTGAGTTTGCATGCATTCTGGAGGTTTTCTTCAGGGATGTTTCTGTAATTGACTGCAATCATCTGTCCCTCAATTCCTACCAGTCTCTCAATCCATGCTGCTCTTAATCCATGCATAGCATGGTGCTGCCACCACCATGTTTCACTGTAGAGATATTAGCCAGAAATTTTTTTTCATTATGTTGACAGAGTCCTTTAAATGCCATTTATAAAACTCAAAACAGGTTGTCATATATATTTTATAAGTGGCTTCCATCTTGCTAGCATAGCCATAAAGACCTGATATATGTACTGCTGATGAGATGGTTATCCGTCCAACAGGTTCTCCCATCACCACAAAGAAGAGAGTTTAGAGGGACTGTTGGGTTCTTTCTTACCTCTCTAACCAGGAAACACAGGACACCCGGGATGCCCAAATGCCCAACCAGTTCTATGAAGGCTTATAGTTGTGCCAAGCTTTTTCCATTTCAAAATTATTAAGGCCACTAATATATTTTTTATATTATTGCCATTACATGCCTTGCCACAAACTTGATAATAATGATTCTTGATAAACAGATTTTTTGACTTTTTGGTCATTGTTCTATCAATACAGTGTAAACTGTGGGTCCTTACAGTACTAAATCAAAACTGCAAAAAGATTAAGTGCTTTGAATACTTATTAAGTCCACTGTAAAATCCCAATTGCGTTTATTTCAGTGACGGGTTGTAACACTATAGAATGTGGAAAGGTTTATAATTAAGCAAGCAACTGTATTAATCTAAGTTGCTGTATGTATATTTTTGACACATCAAAGAACAGTTGCAGAAATCATTAAAATCCCACGACTTTCCTTCCGATTGTATTAAGTGTATAAAAATGTTTGATTTTCTCTGTTCTGCTGTTGAAGGTTAACTTTTTGCCTACCTTGCGGACCCAGGGAGACATAACATGGGTGCTGGGAGAGCGGTGGTGTGTGTTGATGACAATGACAGTGATGATGATCGAAGCGATGACAAGAATCATGGTGAAGAGCATGTATTTGCCGATGAGCGGAACAGCACTGGAGGTGGAGGGGATAAGCTCGACAATCACCAGCAGGAACACAGTCAGAGACAGCAGAACAGAGATACTGAGAGTCATCTTCTCACCTAAACACAGAGAAGGACAAAGTAAAGTAGTGTAAAGCAGTTATTTAAAGCAAAATCTACACATCCTGACAAAGCAGATAATACATTTGAGGTAAATAAAAGGATCAATAGTGACCACTTGGGGCCTAGTACAGATTAACTTGGGGCCTAGTCCAGGATAAATAGGAGACTGTGCAAAATCAAATACGCAGATGAATGATCTGCTGTGGAGACCCCTAAAGAGAGAAGCCGAAAAAAATGATTGATTCAAATATCCCAATAATACTGCTGCTCCGGATGCACATACCAGAACAACACACATTATCACGTGATTACCATGTTAGTGTCATTGCACTTCTTAATGGTCCACCTAAAGGTCATATGCTTACTACAATCGATGAATGTACATACCAGATAGTTAATAATGAATACACCTAGTGTTTAGTAAGTGTATATGTGTTATGTCATTTTGTGCCATTGTGTTTTATTCATTAATTAATTTATTTTAAGTAGCCACATTATCCTGGTCAGGGTCAGCATGGGTCTGGTGCCACCCAGAAACACTTGGCCCAAGGCAGTGCTGGACACTCACTCACGCATTCACTCACTTTCTAAGTCGCTTATCCTAATCAGGGTCGCGGGGGATCTCAATTGGTGCAAGGCACACCTGGGAATCAAACCCAGGACCTTTTTGCTGTTAGGCAACAGTGCTACCGACCAAGCCACCGTGCCACCCAGGTCTGGACAGGTTGCCATAAAAGATTGTACTATCTAGCTGTGCTACCTATCCACCTGCACTTGTGTTTGCATGAGTGTATGTGTACAGATCTATAAAAAATTATGTCTCAGGAGTTATGGGATTATGAAAACTTTTGAAACTACAAATCTAATATAGCACAAGGGCTAGTAAGCTGCTTGTTAAAAACGTTTAAGTTAAAATTCACAAAAACAACCATGAATTAGCAAATAAAATTTTATAAAGTAAAAATGTAAGGATGTATAGTACTTAAATACTTTACATCATTAATAAACTGCTAATAGTTAATGCTATCTTGCATTTACACACACAAATACACCCAACATGTCACCCAACACACACACACACACTCCTACACACATTCAAACTTACCAGAGTCAGTGGGCAAGTAGAAGACAAGACCAGTGAGGAAGGAGAAGAGCATGCAGGGTATAATAACATTGACAATAAAATACAGTGGCAGTCTGAGCATCAGGAAGTGGTAGGTGATGTCCAGGTATGGTGTATTAGGACAACAGGCATAATACACCCAGTGCTTCCAGCTCCTGTAGTCCTTCATTACCCATTCACCGCTTTCCATGAAGTTACTGAGGTCTGGTCGATCACTGTCCTACTCCCACATACACACATTTAAATACCAAATCACATACAGATAAACAAAAGATACAAGAACTAAATAGTGTAGCACATAAACATAGTCTGTCCTTGATTGCAACACTCACAACCAAAGTTCAACACAGACTGTTAAGCTGGTATTCTATGGCCTATTTAACACATTAGGGAGGAATTGTAGTACTTACTGTGAGCAAGGTCTTATCATAACATCAATGCCCAGTCTCACTAAGGCATGGGCTGGAAGAAAAAGTTCTCCCTTTGACTAAATAATTGGAAATAATACTTTTACTAGCATAGTTATTTTCTAGAAATATTTTGGGTCAACAATAAAGCTAGATAAGAAAAGATGAAAACTGTGTTATCACAACAAGCTACTCTATCCACCAGTGTACATTTCTGGATATAAATAACTTAATAAGAAAGTTATTTTTTTTACTGAAGAAGGAGGTATGTCTTCCAATCATTCAGTCAGAGAACATTCTAGGATTGTCATTACAACTAAATGTAAAATATTTATAAAAACTGCATGAATGTGTCCACTAATATCAGTCATAGATTCTCTTTGAGATGGTACACTTATTACTGAAGTAAAAAACCTATGTATGAATGTACAAATGCAATAAAAAAGAATTAAGATTTGTGACCAAGTGTTTACCGGGTTGATGACGACCAGGTTGCCGTCGTAGGTCCACGTGCCAAGCTTCATGCTGCAGTTTTGCAGATCAAAGGGGAAGTGAAGAACTACAATCTCACAGTAGCTCTTAAAGATAGCAGGAGGATTCCATGTGATCATACCGGTATAATCCAAAAGAACTTTTGTCTCATGCACAATGGCAAAGTCTCCATCAGCACTATAACACAAAAGCACACATACATAAGTACATGCATACACACATACAGACCTACAAATATTTTTATAAAATCACTTTATACATAACAGTTGTTTAGCTTCTACTCTAAGTCAATATCTGCACATGAAACATAAATACGAGGAATCTTCAGAAAGTTTCCACACTTATATTTCGGTTGGAAACGGTGAGGGTGGGAGGAGCAGTAATTGTTCATGTCTGAGAAACTGAGCGCTTATAGAAGGAGAAGCTTTAAGGGGAAGAAGATTCTCATGTGATGGTGTGAAAGCAGCGGTGCATCAGTGGCTACACGCTCAACAAAAAACATTTTTGACTAATGGCATGATAAAGTTGGTACGATGCTGGAAAAATGCATTGTAAGGTGACTATGTAATAAAGTAATGTAATATGTTTTTGAAGTTCTTAATAAAGAGTTTTATTTATTTATTTATTTTTTTACCCCTTTTTCTCCCACTTTAGCGCATTCAATTTCTATATCCGTCAATCATCCTCTCACTAATGCTGGTCCCTGCTCCTGATTGGGGAGGACGAGGCTGCTCCACGCCCCCTCCGAAACATGCAATCGAACATCTTATCACCCACACTTAACGAGCACAGTGCGGTGCAGCGCTGTGCATGGAGGGCCACACCCCCTACCGCACTCCTTCCCCATCTCCGTGCAGGCGCCACCAACCAGCCAGCAAAGGTCGTAATCGCACTAGTCTGAGAGGGAGTCCCCATCCGGCTTTAGTCCCACCCTTTATCTGAACAACAGGCCAATCGTTGTTCATGTAGCCACTCAGCTCTGGTGAACAACATGTATTTTACCGCTGTGCCACCTGAGCGGCTAATAAAGAGTTTTAAAAAAGTGCAGAAACTTTGTAAAGAACCAAGAGCCAAAATTAAGCAACCATTCCAAAACCATGGACATATAGAGTGGGACCACTTTGCAGTTTTAATAGCTTACACTCTTTTTGGGAAAGTTTTTCACAAGCTTTTAGAGTGTCTGAAAAAACATTGTGTCTGTTTAGTCCAAAGAATATTTGTGATGTCACTCACTGCTGCTGAATAAGAATGCCTTTGCTTACAGTTGACTTTTCAATTAACTCCAAAAGCGTTGGGTTACATTCAGATCAAGACTGTGGTTCAAATCACCAAACTCCTGAAACTTTTCCCATTTTACAGTCAGCCCCCTGGACTGGGTTGAAATGTCATTCAATCTTTTGGCCAGTGGGGGACCTTCATATACAGTATATTTATCCATAGCCCATTGCTACTGGCCCATACCGATCAAAACGACTTTCAGTAATTTGATGGAATTTCTGTGGCCCAGCATAATTTTTTTATTGGCTGGGTAAGGATTGGATCATACCTTTATGGACATTGCTTTGTGTAGCAATCGGGCCAGTGATAGCTCAGTGGTTAAGGTACTGGACTAGTAAACAGAAGGTTGCCGGTTCAAGCCCCGCCACCCAAAGTTGCCACTGTTGGGTCCCTGAGCAAGGCCCTTAACCCTCAATCGCTCATTGTGTTCTGCTCATTGTGTAAGTCGCTTTGGATAAAAGCGTCTGCTAAATGCTGAAGATGTAGATGTAGCTAAATGTGTGGCTAAAACCCCTCAAGTGAATAATGGGAGCTGTCCATAGAGTGTAAGCTATAGACCATATTTTGGAGTCAATGCATTGATCTGGCTAATTTCTTACTTATATACTTATATAAAATATAGTACATGTAAATTAACCACTTTGGTTACAAAACTGAAAACGTTAATGTGTCTTATAGTTTATTTCTACCAGTTTGTCAAGTTTTGGTAAAGAACTTCAACTTTAAACACTTCTATACTATTAACACATGCACATAAACACATTACATACACAAACACATTTACACAACAGACAGACCCAGTCACGTACTTGTTATAGAGCACTAAATCTGGTTTCCAGATGTCAGTGGAGGGAATTCGGATTTTCCTGATTCCACCATAGTCGTCTGGGTTCCAGTGCAGGTTCACATCCTTCCATTGCTTAACACAGAAAATGGAAAAGGTGAGAATAGAACACACTGAGAGTCTGTTTTGCTTTTGCTCTGTTGCTATGAAAAGGTATATGTGGCAAAATGTAACTGTGGTTCAATATGTGATTATTGAACTTTACACAATATCAATGGCCTGTAGACCTAAAATTTGAAATGTTTGATATTTATACTGCTTTAGAAAAAGATACAATAATACATTGACTTTTGGAAGCACACAAAAAAACTACAAACCTGCTTAAGACGGACATTGCTTGTTACAATCTGATTTACTTCATCCTGTAGGTAAAGAAAGAACTAGATAAGCAAGACTAACAGACTGTTGGGTATACAGACAGGAAGAGAGACACATAATATATATGTACATAAAGCAGCAATTAGAAATATTTCACTCCCTCAAAGAAAATAAGGATTTAAATCTTTTTTGGCAAAGTTACATTTTGCAACCATCCTTGTCCACACATCCCTGTCCAAATGAGAAGCACAAAGGTGATATTATGTTTGCTTTACTTTTTATGAAATGCATTTTTAATCTTGTCGTATCCAATTAACCAAATGCATCTCTTTCTTTACTGCTGCTGATCTTCACTCCTAACTGAGGAGGGTTGTAGCTAAAGTCACATGTGCAGTAGCCTATCGCTTCTTTTTCACCTGCACAAGGTGGGTTTACATAGAGATCCGTAATGCGCACAGAAAATCACGCACCAATATCCATTATTAAGTTCAAGCTCTCAGCTCTGGTATGCTAGTATGTTTTATTGCTGTGCCACCCGAGCGCTTTACTGTGTATAGTGTAACCAATCAAAATTTTGGTGGGGGGAGGGGGGTAGGTGGGGGGGGGGGCTTTTGTGCCTCTAAGCATAAAGTGACAGTTTGAGTTTTCTTTTGAATACTGGCAAAAGTAAAACGATGGAGTAGTTGTTCTACATTACCCCTAGGTGGGAGTAATGAAATTAACCAACAGTGGTGTCTGATGTCATGTGATATATTGGCACAGTCGGTATGTGCCCTCCCTGAACCCAGTGCTTCCAGGTGGTGCTTGATCCACCATGACTCTGACCACGATTAGGCAGTTGCCAAAGAAGCATGTTAAATAAATTAGTCTATAATAGTAATCTGGAAAAAAGACAGAGCCAACAACTTCTGTTTTTGTAATTTAACTTCTGTTTAATTTTTTTTTCCAGTGCATATCTATCCACTTATTTAAACATAGTACTGAGGTATTATGCAAAGTGTAAATTAAACATTCTATTAAATAAAGGGGCGGGGCAGCTTTATATATCAGCTAAATAACGACACCCCTTCCCCTCCCCCCGAACTGTTGTTTTTACCTTTTTTGGGGTTTTTTTTTTGATCGGGGGAGGGGGGGTTGGGGCATTATTAATAAAATAATTGTGGCTCCTAAGAGTGTATTTGACTCTTTATAGAGCCCCAGTTTGGTGTTAATTATGGCATATCTGCTTTTCCTGTCTATCAATCAGAACAACGTAATTTAAGAAGCACCACAGTTGTGGGCATCTGCTGCGATATATTTATTACATGACTGCTCTCCTCCAAACATGTTCAGCTGCCCTGTGATGTATGAGAAGCAGGTCAAAAAAAGGTCTCTTGTCACCTGTCTCTAAGGAGGCACATGTTAGCTTTACCATGCCAGATTTTCTAAACAGATAATTGGCAAAATCTAAAAAGAATGAATGGGTTGAAAATTGTTGCATACAATGAGAAGAAAATCCATGTGGACAAACTGTGTGCACCAAAATGAAGGAACTGACTTTCGTACAAAACTTACTTTAATCTATGGTAACAGTTTTTAAAACCTATTTTTGTATTAATACCTAATTGTGCATTGCTATGTAAAAATATATCACATTTAAGATGAAGTGAATCACAAGGATGTTTATATACCACACTGATGAGCTGGATGAGCTGCAGTCCTACGGTCACCTCAACAGCATCAGCAAAATGGCTTACAGGTCGGACCACCTTGTTATAACCCTTAAAAAGATCCTTTACCAGTTTCGTCTCATCAGAAGAGCACAGACCTGGACCTGGAAAACACATAAAAACTGGTGACATATGATCATATTCATTTATTAGGATTTTAATGTCATGCTTTACACACTTTGGTTACATTCATGACAGAAACGGTAGTTTAATGTCAAACACAGTCATGGACAATTTTGTATCTCCAAAAGCACCTTCCCAAATCGTTGCCACAAAGTTTAGGACATAACATTTTTGAATATAATTAGTTTGATGCATCTCCTAGCAGTCAGTATGGCTAAAACATCTAAACACTTAATTAGTTTAGGGTCCGTCGTCTCCATATACTTTTGGCCGTTTAGTGAATAATTTTAGATACTCTAGAACACCTAAGTTGTGATGCTAAATGTGTATTTTAAATACCTTCCTTCTTCCCCGTATCCCAAACATTGGACACATAGAGGGATTAGTTCTGATGGCAGTTGGCAACTGCACATGGCACATCAAAACACATGCTATCTGACCTGCTAGTGGTTAGACAGTGACACGTCATGCACATGCAATCTGTGCATGTAAAATATGTCTGTGATCTTTTCAGCCACTTGGATCTATTACCATTTCCGGCTTCAATTACATATGTAGCCTTTTATTCAGTGATATGTATGTTAGCTCAGCATATTCATGTATTCATTCATTCATTTACCTACTCATCTTAGCTTGAGTGGTGGTGTTTTTCAAGTTTGTATTTGTAGTGTTTTGGCCAAAGTGATTAATTCATTCATTAATTAATTCATTCATTTAGCATCTTTATCCTTGTGAGGGTTGCATTATTAATTAATTTTTAGGTTGTGCCTTCATACGCATTTTAAGCACACATTTAAGAGAAGTGTAAGTCTGTAAGAGCACATCCCTCACTTTAATTAATTCTTTAATTAATCCATTAATTCATTCATTTACTCACTTGTTCTTGATAACCACCCAATTGTTGGTGAGAGTTTTAGTCTTTTACTTATGTAAACAGTCCCTTTTGTCTACATTCTCTTTTAAACAAAGAATGATTGACTAAAAGGGCCAGACCTGCAAGGTCTGGAATTAGAAGTTTAGGCACGTGGCCCACATGCACCTGTCAATCAAAAGCACATAGCTCTGCATTCCCATGCTAGCTCAGTTTTTTTATTCTGTTAATTCAGTTTACATATGATTAGGTCAAAAAACACAGGCCTATAGGCTGTTGGTGTTTTTACAGGTTGGTCAGGTGCAACAGAATTTTGGCTTCCGTAACTGGCATGTGTCAATTTATTACACATCCGAGTTACATTTCTCACAAGTTGACACATGCAGGTTGTAGGAGTGACTGAAATCAATACATGATACAAGTAAACCTACAGTAAGAAATATATTCATCATAGGGAACCAAATAAAGACTTACAAAAAGCAATACATTCATTATACTGTAGCAATAGAATTCATAAAAATAAATAAACAATAACTTACCCAGTAAAACAAAAAGAATTCCAGTCAGAAGAAAAATTGCTGTGTGTTTGAGCTCCATGTTTTCGTCCTAAAGAAGAACTAGTCTTAAATCTAATATAACAAACCCTGATGACTGTAAAGTGAAGTTGTGTGACCAGGTCCTGAGTGGGAGTGGATTGGCAAGTGACTGGTGCATAAGGACTGTTGTTGAAAAATACAAGGGGAGCAGCTGTCAGCTCTCATGGGGGAAACATTAACCTCGCATGCACTGATCCAGGAATTCCACACATTTCAGCTGTGGAATAACAAGGCATTTGAAACTAAATTACTGCCATATATATACAGTGTATCACAAAAGTGAGTACACCCCTCACATTTCTGCAGATATTTAAGTATATCTTTTCATGGGACAACACTGACAAAATGACACTTTGACACAATGAAAAGTAGTCTGTGTGCAGCTTATATAACAGTGTAAATTTATTCTTCCCTCAAAATAACTCAATATACAGCCATTAATGTCTAAACCACCGGCAACAAAAGTGAGTACACCCCTAAGAGACTACACCCCTAAATGTCCAAATTGAGCACTGCTTGTCATTTTCCCTCCAAAATGTCATGTGATTTGTTAGTGTTACTAGGTCTCAGGTGTGCATAGGGAGCAGGTGTGTTCAATTTAGTAGTACAGCTCTCACACTCTCTCATACTGGTCACTGAAAGTTCCAACATGGCACCTCATGGCAAAGAACTCTCTGAGGATCTTAAAAGACGAATTGTTGCGCTACATGAAGATGGCCAAGGCTACAAGAAGATTGCCAACACCCTGAAACTGAGCTGCAGCACAGTGGCCAAGATCATCCAGCGTTTTAAAAGAGCAGGGTCCACTCAGAACAGACCTCGCGTCGGTCGTCCAAAGAAGCTGAGTGCACGTGCTCAGCGTCACATCCAACTGCTGTCTTTGAAAGATAGGCGCAGGAGTGCTGTCAGCATTGCTGCAGAGATTGAAAAGGTGGGGGGTCAGCCTGTCATTGCTCAGACCATACGCCGCACACTACATCAAATTGGTCTGCATGGCTGTCACCCCAGAAGGAAGCCTCTTCTGAAGTCTCTACACAAGAAAGCCCACAAACAGTTTGCTGAAGACATGTCAACAAAGGACATGGATTACTGGAACCATGTCCTATGGTCTGATGAGACCAAGATTAATTTATTTGGTTCAGATGGTCTCAAGCATGTGTGGCGGCAATCAGGTGAGGAGTACAAAGATAAGTGTGTCATGCCTACAGTCAAGCATGGTGGTGGGAATGCCATGGTCTGGGGCTGCATGAGTGCAGCAGGTGTTGGGGAGTTACATTTCATTGAGGGACACATGAACTCCAATATGTACTGTGAAATACTGAAGCAGAGCATGATCCCCTCCCTCCGGAAACTGGGTCGCAGGGCAGTGTTCCAGCATGATAATGACCCCAAACACACCTCTAAGACGACCACTGCTTTATTGAAGAGGCTGAGGGTAAAGGTGATGGACTGGCCAAGCATGTCTCCAGACCTAAACCCAATAGAACATCTTTGGGGCATCCTCAAGCGGAAGGTGGAGGAGCGCAAAGTCTCGAATATCCGCCAGCTCCGTGATGTCGCCATGGAGGAGTGGAAAAGCATTCCAGTGGCAACCTGTGAAGCTCTGGTAAACTCCATGCCCAGGAGAGTTAAGGCAGTTCTGGGAAATAATGGTGGCCACACAAAATATTGACACTTCAGGAACTTTCACTAAGGGGTGTACTCACTTTTGTTGCCGGTGGTTTAGACATTAATGGCTGTATATTGAGTTATTTTAAGGGGAAGAATAAATTTACACTGTAATATAAGCTGCACACAGACTACTTTTCATTGTGTCAAAGTGTCATTTTGTCAGTGTTGTCCCATGAAAAGATATACTTAAATATCTGCAGAAATGTAAGGGGTGTACTCACTTTTGTGATACACTGTATATATATATATATATATATATATACTGTATATATATATATATATATATATATTATGGCACGTGTCAGTTACTTTTATCTGAAGCTTTAAGGGGAAGAATATTTTTATGTGATGATGATGTGACAGCAGCCGTGCATCAATGGCTAAAAAATTAAAAGTAAAAGCATTTTAGTGGATGTGTGTATGTCTTTCTGGACCACACTTTATGTTGTGTATCACCACTGTCGCCACATAATTTGTATCAATTTATATTATTGCTTTTATCTTTTAGCAATGGGTGTGACTGAAACCTTTAAACTGATTTTAAGGGGTATTCAAAAGGGGTATTTAAAAAAAATGAAAATTAGATGTGGATGGCATTGTGTCTGTACAGCACATTATCATGGAATATGTTACTGGTTTAACTATGATTCTTTAAGGTAAATGCACCAAATGATCGGATTGAGATCTGGGAAATTTGGAGGCCAAGTCAACACTTTAAACTTATATGTCATATTCCTTAAACCATTGTTCTGCTGAAAGAGGCTGCAGTCATTAGAAAACACTACCACAAAGGGGTTTACTTGGTCTGCAAAAATGTTTAAATATTTGATACGTTAAAGTAAGAGCCACATAAATGCCAGGACCCAAGTTTTCACAGCACAACCATGCCCAGAGCATCACACTGCCTCCACCGCCTTCTTCCTATATTGCATCCTGGTGCAATTTCTGTCCCTGGTAAACAACATACATGCACCTGCTCTTCCACATGATGTAAAACAAAATGTGATTTATCAGACCAGGTCACCTTTTTCCATTGCTCCATGGTTCAGTTCTGATTCTCACATGGCCCATTGTAGGTGATTTTAGCTGCAGACAGGGGTCAGCAGGGGCATGCTGACTGGTCTGCAGCTATGAAGCCCCATACACAGCAGGCTGCCATGCACTATTTTGACACATTTCTATCATAGCCAGCATTATTCTGTCTACAGTAGCTCTTGTTAGCTTTCGCTCCCAACTACATCAGAGAGTCGTGGGTGGCCCTGTCATGACCCTGTTGCCAGTTCACAGACTGTGCTTTCATGGACCACTTTTGGAAGTTACTAACAATGCATACTGGGACATCACACAAGGCCTGCTGGTTTGGTGAGGTCATGACCTAGTCGTCCAGCCATCACAATTTTGTCCTTGTCAAAGTTGCTCAGATCCTTACACTTGTCCATTTTTCCTGCTTCCAACACATTAACATCAAGAACTAAAGGTTTACTTGCTGCCTAATATATCCCACCCCTCTGACAGGTGCCACTGTAACGCCTGTTCTCTTCACCTGTCGATGGTTATAATGTTGTGGCTGATCGGTGTATATTAAGCTGTAAAAGAGTCACTTGAAACAAGAGCTGATGTAGCATCCTCTAGTGGCATAGAGTGTGACTTGCATCCGAATTAACAGTAAAAATGTAATAAAACACCCGCATAAATTCATTATTGTGCACCAGATGTTTAGATTTTGTAAATCATTGATCGTGTTATGTTGCTCCAGCAGCGTCTAATTCATATGGTCTGTTATGAGGTTTGTGATTATTGACTATGTATTTCCCCACAATACCTAATTTGTATTTCCACCTATACCACTGCAGTATTTTTAATGCAATCTCCCCAGTAATTCTCCCAATCTAGGTAAATCCAATCACCTGATTTATATTTACACCTCTACTCCTGCAGACCTTCACTCCTGACCGAGGAGGGCTGTAACTATCACACGTCCCCTCCATAACATGTGCAGAAGCCGACCTCCTCTTTTCACCTGAACCAGGTGGATTCATACAGGGATCTGGGAGTCACACACTAATCCCCAGAAATTGTAATTGCAATAGTTATGAGGAAACCCTACAGCCCTCCCTCCCTCAGACCAGCCAATTATTGTACATATAGTCATCCAGATGGCCATTAGCAGAGCTAATATTTGAACTATCAAGCTCAAGATGTAAGCAGTAGTTGTTGATTTAGCTTTATCACACATATATTCTATAAATTACTTGATTTGTTGCGTTTGACTAAATATATACCCTCGTTGCAGACTTTTTTTTTTTAACATGTATATTAATGTCTGAACACTACCTTCAGCATCATGTGGGTGCCTCATCATATGCCCAAAGTAACAAAACTTGCAGGACTGAACGTGGTTCAGTACCTCCTTTACCATTATGGCCATCCTGTAAACTTGCTCAGTGGTCACCTTCCTCCATGCGTTTTCTGATGCACTTGTTCTCAAGAGCTTGAATGTGTCTTTCTTCAATGTCAATACATGGCTACTGGACAGACCAAGGCTTTCAATAATCATAGCTTGGTAACGAAGATGCAACCACAGTTTAATCAAATCTGTGTCCACAAACCACAGCTATAAGGAATTATTCTTGTAACAGCTAAACTGTACATAATGGTGCTTTCTAATAATTAACCTATAAACGTTAAATTAAAAATTAAATAAGACTGCCTTGGATCAGACTGAAACGTGGACATATTTATATTGTGGAGGAAAAAAATAAGCCAAGACCACTCTTTAAAAATCTGATGTAAAGGGAGTACACCTGATATTAGCCTTATGGCAAAACAAGGATCCACATTGTGAACCTCAACTCTTCTAAACTTGAACACTACAGTCTACCATTTAATGCACAAAAGTGGTACAATAAATGCAATGCATCAAAAATCAAGCAAAGGTTTAAATAGTGAAATACATGTATTTTAATTATGTATTTTAATACATTTTTACAATACATGTTCTTCTGTTTAGTGAACCTTCCACAAAAATCTTGGAAAATGTACAACTGTCATAACACCGAAATGGACCTCTCAGGAGCTAATGTAAAATGCACGCCTTCACAGCAGATGACTGAGGACAGCGCAGACTTTACATGGCAAACAGGATGAGGAAAGCAACCATCAAACAGAATAGACCCATGGCCTCAGACAAGGCAAAGCCCAGGATAGCATAGGAGAACAGCTGCTGCTTTAGAGATGGGTTCCTAGAGGGCAAAAGAGCACAAGAAATGTTGAGGCTTAAAACTGCATTTTCACCTAGGTTTCATTTAACACCATAAATTGGTAAACCATAAGCCAATAGCTTCCAGATTCCACAAGAAGTTGCACAACATTACTTAGGCACATTATCAGTTAAAATATAGCATAATCATAATGTCTGGAATAGATGCTGCAGATATGTAAATATTAGGGACGTTCAATTAAGGGTAAGTTGTTGGAAATAAATTGAGACTACTTGAACTTTGAATAGTGCTAGGGTTCTAGGCCCTAACAGCAAAACTTTAATGCTCATATTATGTAAACCAAACACTAACCATTACACAGTAAAACTGCCAAGTCCCTACTTATAACAGCATTAAGAGAATGTCAAAAAGACCTTCAATATAACCACATCTCTTTTTTGATTCGCAGGTTTAGTTTGCCACTGTATTAACCTGACTTTGAATAAAATTTACTGGTTTACATCACTGGCACTCTTTACACTTTCTTAAATTTTTAAGACTCGTTTATATAAAACGAATGTGTTTTACACTGATGGGATGCTATAAGCGTGCTGGTTACAGATAATCACGGCTAATGACGGCTGTTTATCAGTTTAAAAAAAAAAAAAGGGCACGCTTGCAGCCCTAGTAAACATTGTGCTTTTTATATTTACAGTCAGCTATAAATGTCAAATCAGCTGCTCCTGCTTTAGGCTTTGCCTTACCTTGCATATCCAATGATTAGGCTGCCGAACACTGTTCCGATTCCGGCTCCTGATCCTGCAACACCTACGGTGGCAGCACCAGCACCGATGAACTTGGCAGCTGTGTCGATGTCACGGCTCACTGCACTTGTCTGGAATCCCCTCAGTGCAACCTGAGATACAGCACTCTGTGGCAGTAGGACTGGGCTAGCCTGTTGTCAAAAAACGAGACATTTTAAAGCAGCAAAACCCAGGTTCACATTAAAATAGCAATACTGTATAACCAGAATTGGGGGAAACAAAGAAACCAACTGTGCATGTTAAGTCACTACATTTGCACCCATAGCAACACTAAGGAAACTGATAAAGCTTCGGTCTAAAACGGATGGAAGATTATATATTTTGGCTATAATCAGACAACTAATTAAGACAACAAAAATGCAAGCTTTTGATTACTTGTAGAATATTTAGAGTTAGCCTTGTTTAGCCTGGCTCTTTTTTGCTTTTCATTAATGGACTCTTTCTAGCTTTGCACAACTTTAGCCCTGCTCCTTGTAGCCCGTTTTAATGGTTCTTGCTGTG
The DNA here is from genome assembly GCF_030014385.1 of Trichomycterus rosablanca. NCBI lineage: Eukaryota > Metazoa > Chordata > Actinopteri > Siluriformes > Trichomycteridae > Trichomycterus > Trichomycterus rosablanca. The sequence continues at coordinate 33,621,634 of NC_085993.1, forward strand.
CAGTTTAACCAAAGTGTCGTCTGAGCTGCCATACTTTTCTCTTCACTTAAAACTTCCCACTTATTTTTTCATTTCTGTTGCTTTTAAAGTACTACTAGAACCACTATGTCACCCAGCTGATCCTACTGCTTGAGAAGACACAACCACAGCAGTTTATTTTACACTTTTCTCAAATATAACCAAATAGATTTGGTTCAGGTGATCATTTAATCAGCACGTCCAAGTAGAATGTGGGCCCGTGTTGAAATTCAGACAATGGATTAAAGTGGCTACCATATATGTACAGATGTTGAATTAAAAAAAAAAACAATTTGATTGGTCTCTTAAGGTTTTGTATTTTCACCTTGTACCTGCCCTCAGTCATTAACAGTTACTAACCATAGCCTACACAACTCTTGTTGCTCTGCATCAACCCCCCACAACAACACCCATCAATAAAACTAATTTTTTTTGGAATTTTAGGGGGGACCACTCAAATCACAGCAATGACAAAAACATGTTATGATGAGTAAAACGTTATAGCAAGTGACAGACAGACATGATTTTATAAACACTTCTGTATCACTGAGCAATTCAAAATAGGCAGATAACAAAAAAAGCTTCAGCATGAGCTTCAGAAAATAAAAGGTGAATATAGGTGTTAACAGTGGTCTTCACACAAGCACCATTTCACTACCATGTCTGGGAATGGTCCCAAATTATATCTTGACAATGGCAGAAGCTCTAGATGACAAATGTAATAGAAGAAACTTACATTAAGCAACAAATGAGATGCCATATTGTAGGTTAACTTAGTAAACTAGCTTCTGATTAGCTGGTTAACAGTCTAGCACTTTAATCATCTTCACAAATAATTTTTCCAGTTTTTGCTTTGCTTGTGTTACTTGTAAGCTTCAGAAGTCTGCTTATTGAATAATTGAAAATCTAACACTGTATTAATCTGGCTGAGACTCTCACCTCTGCAGATTTCACATCTGGCCTGGAGAGCACAGAAGCTGAGAGTGGTCTGTAGAGTGCCCTTGAGCCAGAGCGGACCTAAAAAGACAAACCTAGGTTAGAGAAAACATGTACAGCAAATGTTTTGCAATGGTATGCATATTGAATAGTGGGGCATACAATCACTTAAAAAAAGGATTTAACATTAGAGATTGTATGATAAAGCTGAAGGTGGCATACATTTTAACTGCTATAGTCTCAGAAGTAGCCATTATGCATTACACTCTTAAGGGGCTACATACAATGTGTGTGTGCATGTTAAATGATAAAAATCTGCTGTAGGACGTTATCAAACAGTACATGGGATTATAAGTAAAGTGCATCAGTGGGTGCCAAATTTAAAAAGCAATGAGATTTTTAACGGATGTCAGCATGACAAGTTATACTGTTCAATTAAACCATTATTAAGTTTTGGAACTAATGGTTATGTTGGCCAAAAGAGAGAGTCTAACCTTACTTAGCACACAGTAATCAACTGAGAAAAGCAAACATAATTATTTAAATGGTAAAAGATGCTGCAAGTAGATATAACCTCCCAGTTACAATATTTTGAAACCAGACAGCATTTTTGAGACTACGTGAGGTACAAATTGTCACCTTATTCAGTTTTAACGGATAACCAGATACTGATGACACAAACATCACCTCTCAACAGTTATAATACATTAGGTACAATGTAAACTGTGACAAACTATATGCATAGCAAGACATTTCTGATTCCTTACAAATAAACTCCCAGGAATGAATTGGAGGTAAAACACCAACTGCAGCAGTTGTCAAAATCTAGCTGGAGGCCATTGGTAAGGTGGGCGGCTTCTCACTCATAATAGTTCATACTACAAATTATACAGATGTGTCTCTTATACACATTTATAATTGTAATTGTGAGGGAGTTATAGAGAAAAACTAAAGAACCTAACCCTACAGTCTACAACTAACTAGCATTTAGCTGTCAAGCTAACTGCAAAGACACAGAGGACACGAACAAATCACCTTTCCAGCCAGAATTAAGCAAATACAACGTTAAGTGTGAATAAGACCATATGGACTGAAGTATATTTTAAGTGTTAAATATGATATAAACTGTGTCTCACTGTGCATGTGCTGCTGGTTTTGCTAAAATGACCTTGAATTAGAATGCACTTCGTACATTAGCATAGAAGCTAACAGGGACTACCCTGAAATGTCAGACAAACAAATACTTAAAATTAAAACGAATAAAACGTAACAATGCATCATTCAATATACGTATAAACAAAATACTCAGTCCAACATACACACTACATTAAGCTAACATTCAAGTTCAAAGGCCTATTAGACACAGCCATTGTAGCAATAGCTTATCAGTCCGTTCAGACTTCTACATTAAAAATTATGAATAAGCAAATATTACTACATTTAAATACAAAATAAAACATACCAGTGCAGGAGAGGACACGAATTTAGCGCAGGCGTACATTGTAGCACAAACCGCTGACCGTTTCAATCAACTTACAAGATTCGTATCTGTGAAGACAGAGCTAAGGTCAATCAGAATCTACACAAATATGCTGAATGCATCATTAATATATATCTTTAGAAATACAACATTAATAGCACAACATAAAAACAATACAATAATACATTCAAGAGATGTTAAACTATAAAGATGATACCAGATTCTACTTTGCAGGTCTGTAAGTCTGAAGCTCGCTCTCCTTTAGGTCGTACCGCTGAGGCCCGCTGCGCATGCTCGACTCTTTATTTAAGCAACGCCCCTGCTGATAAACTATTTTTCCCAACCGTTTTCCGACCGTTTCGTCGTTCTACAATCTGATTGGTCAACGATTTCTCCTCTCAACCAATCAGATTTACACTTCTCTCCAAAACGTCCCTATCCCTATTCTCCCAAACTTCAGTCTTATTTAAGGTGCTGAATAGTGGTGGTAAATTCGGTTCATTTTATGGACTCGAGTTAATCTGAGTCACTCAGTAATGTGATCCGGTTCACTTAAGTCACCTGTACTGACATCTTGATTGCGATTGATTCACTGCATAAAAATGCATCCAAATATCACTTGTCTTCCATGCACTCATCTTCTGTAAATAAATCTTTCTGTCTTAATTCTATTGGCACCTCACACTTCTCTTGTCAGTGTGAGGTGTCACTTGTTAAGTGGTGACGTGTCGACCTTATGAAACGTCACATCCGGGTCCAAGTTGGCCGAGTCCCTCGTATTTTCAATATGCCACAGTGCTGTGTGCCGTACTGCTTCAACAGGTCCGAGTCGAAAAAAAACTACCCAACTGTCTTTTTACCGCTTTCCTTGCGATTAGATATCATGAAGTAATATTTTTGTTCATAATTCAATGTAAAAAGGTAAACTGTCATTTAGAGATGGGACGATCGATCGGCTATGAATCGGTATCGGCCGATTTTTTATCAAAATATGCTATCGGCGATCGGCGATATTTCCTAAGAGTAGCCGATCCGATCGTGTGATATATAAAGACCATGTTAAGTTAACAGCTCAGTGGATTGATCCAGACTTTGAGCTACGACGCGCCAACCATCACATCACCATTCATCAACCATCGTACAGAAACCATCGTGAAAGCTCTTCATGACCTAAAATAACATCATTAACGTTGTGCATCATACTTACGATGTAATTTTGCTGATTGTAATATTTACTTTAAAAAGATAATTCAACCCGGTCACATCTGAGTCGATTCTATCAGCACGTTATATAAACTCGTGGTTCACTTTGGTAAATCGTAAGCGGTTCTTACTTGTGATGTAGATGAGAACAGAAAACGTTACAGAGCCAATCAGAGGCAAAAGTTTATTCATTACCAAATTCGTTAGTTCAGGATCATCTGCTGAACTTTTAGCTCCTTAGACGGAACGAGTCTGACGGTCGGTTACAGATCTGTGGTAATAGCAGTTTAATTAAGCTTTTTAATGAAGCTTTTTAATGTAAGAGAGTCACACAAAATGTTCTGTAGTAGCTGGTGTTTATTTAAAACCACGACATTTAATTAATAACAGTAAACACGGAGAGATAACTGAGAAGAGAAACTTACGCTTCGCGAAAAATGACTCGTGAATCAATGAATCACTTATAGCGATACAGTGAACAAAGCGTCTCTTCTAAAGGCACACACACACACGCGCGCTGCTCCGCTTTATCTTCACTGTGAGGCTCTTTTTAAGTTTATTTATTTTATTTACTGCTAAAACCCCAACCCCCCCCCCACCATCCGATCGCAATCGGCTATCGGCCATCGGCCGATGTCCCCAAGGACGGATTAAGGATAGTCTGGGCCCCTGGGCAAAGAGTTGCCCAGGGCCCCCCTCCAAAAACATAAATAAGTTAATACATTAAACCAGTGTTTCTCAACCTTTGTTCAGTCACGACACCATGTGAAAGTGTTCAAAATCTTGAGTTGCCCCAGTCTACAATGTATTGAAAGGCACTTCCTCTCTGCGTCCATCCCCACGCCCCCCTCCAGTTGGTGAACCAGCTCTTTGTTGCATACCATAGGCGCAACTTCCCCCTTGGTGGTACTGCAGCACTCGATCGACAACCCCCCCACCCCACCCCCTTCTGCGGCCAGCACACACGGTGACTTACCTGGCAATTTGTAGTTCCCTAGCAGATCAGGGACCTATTGTGACCGACTTCTGTAGAGCTCTAGGGGCCCCAATAGCATGGCTAGGGCCCCCGGGACCCCCCCTCAGGGCCCCCTAACCTCGAGGGCCCCTGGGCGCTGGCCCCACTTGCCCGGTCAGTCATCCAGCCATGGATGTCCCTGAAAGGAGATCGGAATCGGTGCCAAAAACCCCGATCGTCCCATCTCTACTGTCATTGTATATTCATTACACGTGTTTCAAGTTTTTTTTATTTTATTTCATATAATAATGTGAGATTCTGGATTTTTACTATATAAGCTATAAGCTATACTGATTAAAAGTAAAACCAAAGAGTTAGAAATGTCAGTTTTCATGTAATGAATTAAAAATATGACCGCTTACCTCTTGATGAGGTGACATGAAATGAAATAATGACCTGAACTTTTCATGATATTCAGATTACCTGAAGTGCACTAGTGTTCTGCACATCTTGTCTTATTTGTATCTTAATGTATGTTTCTAATATATATATATAATATATGTATATAATAAGACCTTTTCTCGTCCAGACAGCTATTGAGAAGGACTAGACATTTATGACTCGGGTAATGTTTGTAAATCCAATTTCCAACGACAGCAACACGAGTTCCTTAAGTTTTCTACAAACAGAATTTATTTTAACTTTCTTCTTACATTGATTTATCCGTTAATCCAAGTTTCTTATAAAAACTCACTATGTTCGCAATTGGCGTATAACAAACAAAACTACGATCATAAATCTGTTGCTCCACGTCCTCTTTCTTTCCGTATATTTGATAAATATTGTCAGTATATAGAGTCAGTACAATTCTGCCCCCCGCAGGCTCCACCGAAGAGGACTAATGAATAACAGCATACACTGATTACCAGCAAAAATCATCAATAGCTGAAATACCAAGTCACCTCAAATAAGTATTCTTTAACCAAACAGAAAATATTTATGACAATAAACATAGATCATTACAATTAGTGCAATATGGATCTTACAATATATATATAAAAAGGTTCACAGGTTTAGCCATAGTTGTTTGCGTTTGCGATTAGGTTCGTTTGGCCCCGGAAATGACGCGTGACGTCACACTTAACAAGCGAATTCTCCCAAACTTCAGTCTTATTTAAGGTGCTGAATAGTGGTGGTAAATTCGGTTCATTTTATGGACTCGAGTTAATCAGAGTCACTCAGTAATGTGATCCGGTTCACTTAAGTCACTTGAGTCACCTGTACTGACATCTTGATTGCGATTGATTCACTGCATGAAAATGCATCCAAATATCACTTGTCTTCCATGCACTCATCTTCTGTAAATAAATCTTTCTGTCTTAATTCTATTGGCACCTCACACTTCTCTTGTCAGTGTGAGGTGTCACTTTTTTCTAAGTGGAATCTTGATCATCGGTGGACTCACCTACCAATCAGATGGGTATATTAATGGGTCAAAGGTTCAAAGAGGATGGTCAACAACAAATTGCCACAGTAACTTGACCCAGTCAGGCAGCCACAGTGGCACCAAAACAAACAGTCAATAAATTACCATGGTGAAGGGCTATGATACTCCTTAAGTGGTACAGTCCTAAAGTAGCCTGTAAACATTTGCATTTTAATAATAATATAACTATATTTTGTTGTTGTTTTGCTTTCAAGAAAATATGCATTACTGTTGTGTCCTTGAGCAAGACCCTTAACCCTGTCTGCTCCAGGGGGCGCTGTACGATGGCTGACCCTCCGCTCTGACCACAGCTCCCAAAACAAGCTGGGATATGCGAAGAAAGAATTTTGTTGTACTGTACAACTGTATATGTGACAAATAAAGTATATTTTCTTCTATACCACTACTACTGATAATAATAATAAAATGCATAAAATCAGCCACATAACGAACACCAGTGTGTTTAACCACTTGTTTATTGGAATATTTAATGTATTACTTAGATTCATGGACTGGAGTAAAGCCGGTTCAGCCAAATCATCTGGTGTTTCCAGTGAGTCTGCTCACTCGCCCTATGTACTTAACAGCAGCCAGTCAGAAGACACATAGGATCCGGGTTAACTGAGATTTCGGACTCGTGATTCCTGATTCAGTACAAAGATTCGAATCATTAACCCGGGTGATTCAGGAACCGCCCAGCTCTAGTACTGAACCTTTAGTAACCTAGATGCTTACTTTGCTGCAAAAACCTTCCAAATGTAATAATTTAGAGCGTACTTTTATTAAACTAAACACACACATTCTCACCCATTCACACATAAGACAATTTAAAACCACAGATCAACCCTCTGCATGTTTAGGAAGGTTGGAAGACCCAGAACTCAGGAAGAACATCCATAGACTGATTATAGAGTATTAAAATAAAAGCAATGTAGATTAAAACTGTTAAAATAATGTCTTTGTGCACCTTATTTGGAACATTAACTATTAGGCCAAAACATTTGCACCACCTGCATTATGTGCAAAATCAGCTCTACCTGCCGAGACATGGACTCCACAAGACATCTAAAGGAGTCCTGTGGTATCTGGTACCACTACCAGGCATTACCAGCATGTCCTTCATGGCCATTGCAGGTGCTTTTGATGGGGAAATTATCATAGACTTTCCTTGATCATGGGACATTAACTGGCAATGTAACTATGCAGCCCCATACATGGAAGGGTTTGATGAACTCTATACATGATGGTATCCACCTGATAGCAATAGGTCTGGCTAACCTACCCTAATTTACTAGTTATAATGGGATTAACATATATTTGCCACTAGTATATCTTCACAGAAATCTCTTTATTATCAGAAATCTCTTTATTATCTTTGTGCAGTTGTCAAACATTCACCGCATCACCAGCATTAAAATGATCTGCAATTTTAGCTACAGTAGCCCTTCTGTTGGTCCAACCATACACCATTGCCTTTCATGTCCTATGGTAAGTCTTGGTCGCCCAACAACCTGTCAGCAGGTCGTGGCTTGTCTCTCCTCGAACCCCTGTTGGTGGGTACTCATTACAGCTGCCTGCAAGCACCCTTGGCTGCACTTCATAATTTCAGTATTTTTATTTTTTAATTTTTTTTTAATTTTTTTACCCCTTCTTCTCCCACTTTAGCACATCCAATTTCTGCCCGTCAATCATCCTCTCACAAATGCTGGTCCCTGCTCCTAATTGGGGAGGACGAGGCTGCTCCACGCCCCCTCCCACACGTGCACAGCAATCGAACATCTTATCACCTACACTTGACAAGTGCCGTGCAGTACAGCGCTGTGTACGGAGAGCCACACCCTCTACCGCACTCCTTTCCCATCTCCGTGCAGGCACCACCAACCAGCCAGCAGAGGTCGTAATCGCACTAGTCTGAGAGAGAGTCCCTATCTGGCTTAATCCCGCCCCCATCTGAACAACAGGCCAATCGTTGTTCATGTGGCCGCTCAGCCTCAGCCGGCAGGCAGAGCCAAGATTCGATACGATGTATTAGAGATCTCAGCTCTTGTGAACAGCGTGTGCTTCCGCTGTGCCACCTGAGCTGCAAACAATTTCAATATTTTACAAAGAAAAACTATTACAACTCCAATTATTAGTACAACACAACACAGAAAACATTGCCTTAAAAATAAACTACTAATACTATAATTACATTTCTAAATAAAGTAGACACAATGCCTAAATGGTGCTTTAGCTGTTGTGTAGAATGTCTTTGTAGTCGGAAAAGCAGTCTGGAGGCAGCTGTTTATTCAAATCCAATCATAGAGAAGTAGGCGGGACTTATAGGGGGCGTAATACGGGTGGGTTAAAAATAACACGGACGCACAAATGGCGTCACAAGGTCATTTCATTAAAACTTTATTAGGAGCTTCTTCAGCTTGGACAGAAGTCAAACATTCATTCTTTTAAAAGGTGAACTAAAAAAATAAGCATCTTGAAGTGTCATTATAATATATTTTTTATAATATTATAATAACTGTGTTCTCACACATGATTGTGATATTCCTTATTTGAGAATAACTTATTCTTCCTGCACACATTATCATAATGAATTGCTCACTGATAGCTTTAAAAATACATACCTTTTTATTTGTTTGTTTTTAAGTTATGGCACGCCTGGCTTGCAGTCTGCTTCCCAATTCATTCCAAAAGCTTTGGATAGGAAAATGAGTCTGTGCAGGCCAGTCACATTCATTTGCACCATTCATTTGGAATCACAGGCGAGCTTCTCTGCTCTCACAAATATCGTTTTGTTACGAAAACACACGTGAGAAGTGACGAGGGGTTTAATGATACCACGTCCAAAAATGCACGTCAACAAGTAGCGAGCGATTAAAGTTTGTGCGCTGATGTGCAGCGTAAAATCAAGTAGGAAAAATAAATGAATCTGAGTGGATTTGCCTGCGCAAACAGAATGGATTGTTCTATAGTGAGTTGGAGGTTAATTAATATTTTTGCAATGCAACGTTGGTGCTATGTTTTGTAGAGAACGATCAAGTCAGAAATACTGAAAAACTTGTGTGTGCCGGTGTATTCTGAAATAAACTATATTATCCCCCTGTTCCACCTGTTTACACTCCTCTCCTGCGTTTCCCCTCACACTGTATCTTGCGTTCTAATTGGCTGTTCGACACAGCACTCATGGCCAGTCGTGCAACTCAGATCAGATATCTGACATGCTAGAAATCTCGATCCGGTCGCCGAGTGCTCGGCAAGCCGGTCGGATCGAGTCAGGCCAGGCCTTATCAACCAATATTACTGTCGAGTAGTTCACACATAGTGATTGAGAGCCGAGTTTTGATCGCCGAGCAAACGGCGAGTTGCTCCCGAGCCGGCAAATCTAGCGCTGACCAGTCGCCGAGTGAAAATCAGGGCAAAAATAGTGAAGTGTGAACTAGGCATAACTTACTAGTTATAATGGGGTTAACTTATACACTGCCTGGCCAAAAAAAAAGGTCACATACTCTAATATTTTGTTGGACCGCCTTTAGCTTTGATTATGGCACACATTCGATGTGGCATCGTTTCCACAAGCTTCTGCTATGTCACAACATTTATTTCTGTCCAGAGTTGCATTAATTTTTCCTCAAGATCTTGTATTGATGATGGGAGATTTGGACCACTGCGCAAAGTCTTCTCCAGCACATCCCAAAGATTCTCAATGGGGTTCAGGTCTGGACTCTGTGGTGGCCAATCCATGTGTGAAAATGATGTCTCATGCTCCCTGAAGCACTCTTTCACAATTTGAGCCCGATGAATCCTTGGAATATGCCCGTGCCATGAGAGAAGAAAAAATCCATTGATGGAATAACCTGGTCATTCAGTATATTTAGATAGTCAGCTGGCCTCATTCTTTGGGCACATAACGTTGCTGAACCTAGACCTGACCAACTGCAGCAACCCCAGATCATAGCACTGCCCCCACAGGCTTGTACGGTAGGCCAGTGGGAGGCTATTACCTATTTGCTTAGTTAAATCCAGGTGGTGACCTTTTTTTTGGCCAGGCAGTGTATATGCCACTAGTATATCTTCACAGAAATCTCTTGAAATAAGACAGTAGACATGTTTTAGAAAAGAGTTTTTATTGGATGCACACAGACATCTGACAGGGGCTTGCGTGCACGTATACAAAGCAAAAGAGACTCAGGTACAATGCTTTGTATGTAGTAAGAGTACTGGCTAACAACACATTATTGTAGCATGACCACACACTTATCATATCCAATATGACATCCAATATTAATTTTAGAATCAGGTACCAGACTCATCCCACTAATGGGCTAACCTCTGATAATCTGATAGTTACAAACCTATTTATGACTAAAATAAAATATTAAACTAAAACTATTCTGCAGCTTTATGAATGTATCTGGAGCACAGCACTTACCAGTGTTTGGTGGGTTTATAAGTAACTAAAAGCTTTGGCATGTGCAGAAGCTTAATTAAAACTACCTAGTCTCAAACATTTATGCTATAGTGAATATTTGCTGCTAAATTGAAGTATACGATTGCATTCCTTAACCTGCAGATGGCACCAACCAACACACGTCCTACATTCACATTAACTGAACTTCAGGCTTCGTTAAAACAAAACATTAAGTAAACACATAGAAAAATCGTTGTTAAATTAAAAATGATTTATCTACCGACTAGAGCATAAAGCTGCTCGAAGCTAAATACTACAAATATTTGTTTTCTATTTTAGTAAGGATCATATTTGTCAAAAACGTTAAGAGGATGTATTTTTGTGATTATTGCAACTGTGCAACACAACCAAAATAGTACAGTTGGTTTGTTAAAAGGTTTTGAGTCGATGCCAAAACCAATTTGGAGGCATATACAGACTGGTTGCAAATTAAAAGATAATCCTTTAATAAATAAGTGAGGAACCTCCAAAAGTACAAAAGCTGTGGGGTACATTTTGCTATAAAAGTTTGGATTTAATTGTCCCATTACACCATTACAGAGGAGAGTTGCTTAAAACCAATACAATTTAAATCAAGATATTCTTTATATACAGTGTATCACAAAAGTGAGTACACCCCTCACATTTCTGCAGATATTTAAGTATATCTTTTCATGGGACAACACTGACAAAATGACACTTTGACACAATGAAAAGTAGTCTGTGTACAGCTTATATAACAGTGTAAATTTATTCTTCCCTCAAAATAACTCAATATACAGCCATTAATGTCTAAACCACTGGCAACAAAAGTGAGTACACCCCTTAGTGAAAGTTCCTGAAGTGTCAATATTTTGTGTGGCCACCATTATTTCCCAGAACTGCCTTAACTCTCCTGGGCATGGAGTTTACCAGAGCTTCACAGGTTGCCACTGGAATGCTTTTCCACTCCTCCATGACGACATCACGGAGCTGGCGGATATTCGAGACTTTGCGCTCCTCCACCTTCCGCTTGAGGATGCCCCAAAGATGTTCTATTGGGTTTAGGTCTGGAGACATGCTTGGCCAGTCCATCACCTTTACCCTCAGCCTCTTCAATAAAGCAGTGGTCGTCTTAGAGGTGTGTTTGGGGTCATTATCATGCTGGAACACTGCCCTGCGACCCAGTTTCCGGAGGGAGGGGATCATGCTCTGCTCAGTATTTCACAGTACATATTGGAGTTCATGTGTCCCTCAATGAAATGTAACTCCCCAACACCTGCTGCACTCATGCAGCCCCAGACCATGGCATTCCCACCACCATGCTTGACTGTAGGCATGACACACTTATCTTTGTACTCCTCACCTGATTGCCGCCACACATGCTTGAGACCATCTGAACCAAACAAATTAATCTTGGTCTCATCAGACCATAGGACATGGTTCCAGTTATCCATGTCCTTTGTTGACATGTCTTCAGCAAACTGTTTGCGGGCTTTCTTGTGTAGAGACTTCAGAAGAGGCTTCCTTCTGGGGTGACAGCCATGCAGACCAATTTGATGTAGTGTGCGGCGTATGGTCTGAGCACTGACAGGCTGACCCCGCACCTTTTCAATCTCTGCAGCAATGCTGACAGCACTTCTGCGCCTATCTTTCAAAAACAGCAGTTGGATGTGACGCTGAGCACGTGCACTCAGCTTCTTTGGATGACCAACGCGAGGTCTGTTCTGAGTGGACCCTGCTCTTTTAAAACGCTGGATGATCTTGGCCACTGTGCTGCAGCTCAGTTTCAGGGTGTTGGCAATCTTCTTGTAGCCTTGGCCATCTTCATGTAGCGCAACAATTCGTCTTTTAAGATCCTCAGAGAGTTCTTTGCCATGAGTTGCCATGTTGGAACTTTCAGTGACCAGTATGAGAGAGTGTGAGAGCTGTACTACTAAATTGAACACACCTGCTCCCTATGCACACCTGAGACCTAGTTACACTAACAAATCACATGACATTTTGGAGGGAAAATGACAAGCAGTGCTCAATTTGGACATTTAGGGGTGTAGTCTCTTAGGGGTGTACTCACTTTTGTTGCCGGTGGTTTAGACATTAATGGCTGTATATTGAGTTATTTTGAGGGAAGAATAAATTTACACTGTTATATAAGCTGCACACAGACTACTTTTCATTGTGTCAAAGTGTCATTTTGTCAGTGTTGTCCCATGAAAAGATATACTTAAATATCTGCAGAAATGTGAGGGGTGTACTCACTTTTGTGATACACTGTATGTCTGACTGAGGAGAGCGAAGCTAACCCACACCCCCTTTGACACGTGGGCAGCAGCCGTATGCATCTGATCACCTACACTTTGACGAGTGCAGTGCAGCTCAGCTCTGTGTACGGAGAGACACACCCTGACAGCACTCTTTTCTCATCTCTGTGCAGGCACCATCAATCAGCCAGCAGAGGTCGTAATTGCATTAGTTATGAGAGAGACCCATATCTGAACAACAAGCTAATCGTTGTTCATGTGGCCTCTCAGCCTAGCCGGCAGGCAGAGCTGTGATTCGATACGATGTATTCGAGATCCCAGCTCTGGTTCCAGCGGGTTTTTTTCCCTCTGCGCCACCTGAGCGAAATCAAGATATTCTGAAATCCAGTAAAAAGCACCACAGCTATCTTTTCTTTCCTAAGCCATGGTAAACATATATTGCACATTTTAACTCATGTACCTTTGTTACAAAAAAAAAAAAAAAAACTTTATTGCTGGGCCCAGTTAATTGGTGATTCTTACTTTGTAGTAAACTGTAGTCTGAGACCCAGCAATGCTTAATTTTTTTAATGAAGGCACAAGATATCCTAAGCGATTAAAAATACACAATCAACAAATTAACAAAAATAACACAATAACCCTGCAATTAAATGCTATTTGCTTTAACTGAAAACATATCATGCTTGACACTATATTTTATTGAGCTGAGTTTACACATTAAACATTAAACTGTTGCAAACGTAAAATGTAAACAAAATAACAATACCTCAAAACAACCACCAAATCAAAATAGAACTTCAATCTACCTTAAAAGTTTGTTAAAATCATACCATTACTAACCTAAGTCTTAATAATTCAGAACAAACACTATAATACCCTAAATCTGTTATTCTCAACCTGACATTTGTCAACAGGCAGTAAGTAAGTACTTCCATGTGACCCAGACTGCAGATCATGACCCTGCTTGTATCATATGTAACTGAAACACATGCTTGTTTAAGTAATCATTAATATTCTGACATTCAATGCTATACTAGCTCCCACTGGCTAGCTAGACTGCATTACATATGATGCAGACCGTCATACAATAGATGGCAGAACACAATGTGCTTTTCCACATGCTCAACTTAAAGTGGTTTTGCTGTTATGTAAAAAAATGCTGAAAATACTGAAAACTAAGAATGCACCATTTTAATAATAAAGACAAATACTGGCTTAAAAAGCTGAAGTAGCAATAAATAAGAGACAAGAAATAATTCTGACAATAAGGTAGGTTGTCTGTGATCTTTCACAGTCCTCAGCAACTAAGGTCTACACAGAGTTTGCTCCATTATTGTAAGATTCTCAGCTGTTTAAGTCTTCCAAAGCCCCATATAGTCTTCAACTGAACACCCAAGTGGAGATTCCTGTGGAGACAACTGGCTTAAAGCTAGGTAGGATGAGTAGTAGCTAATTTTCAAGTTTCTAAGTTAAACCAACACCTAAAGGCAAAATCCAAAATAAGAATGGTGACTGAAACATGGGCTGTGTCCCAAACCAAACACTACTGTACTAAATATATAGGATGCATGTTGAAGTGGTACATCATCAGTGGTATCCTTGCCTATTATTTGTTCCATAATATGCAATTTGGGACACAAACAGAAAATCACTTATATGCACTTAAATTTACATTTTAGCCAGATTAATATATTTAAAAAAGAAAAGCTAAAAGGTTGCTAGTTAAAATGTAGTTGAGCAGGTAACTACATCCAGAAGGACACATTGCACACTTCAGCACTGGAAAAAATGGTGCATCCCTACTGTAAACACATACTAGTGCAAATACAATTCAACAGAATAAAAACTAGGCAATATTATAAATTAGGACAAATTAAATAGCATCTGAACAAACTGCAAAAAGATGGAAGCACTGCATGAAACGTGTTCTGATGTCAACATCCACCTGCTTGATTTTCCACCTAAGAATCCTCTGATTGCGAAGGGCTGCTCTGATGAGATTGCAAATCTGTCTCTTCCTCATTTGTGGATGCAGCATCCTCAAACTCTGGCTCCTGTTTTTCATCAGAGACAGCTGGCTCCACATCCTCTGCAATGACATCATCACATATTTCAGTAATATCAGGAGAAATACAGAAACAATTTCAACAGAACACATCTTGAGTGGTTGTACAGTGTGCACAGCAAGTTTAAAATCAAAATACTTGCAGAGTGCAATAAAACAAAAATCTGTGATTTGTTAATTTTCTTTTAACTTTTATTTTACTGACAAAATGACTTATGTTAAACCCCTAAATCCCCTGATAATGATAATGTATAACTGGACAAGGTTTTCGTTGCCAGTTTACATCTTCAGCAAAAACTACAATGGTTTTGAAATGCCTGCAATAAATCTAGATGGTAATATAGTGGAAATAGTCTATTCCTGTTATTTTTAGCTAACTGGACATGCCATTTCAAAACAATTAACATAAATGTGGATTTTGATTGTATAATTTGTATATCCTGTTGGCAATGGGTGTGGCGGAAACACCAGAAGCTATTAGCTTCATTTCCCTTCTACCTTTAGATGAAATAAAGTAAGCAGCTGATCAACAACATTTGGCGTAAGTGGTAAACTGCACATTAGGTTTTTGCAGAACCAATCGTGAATGGGAATGTTGTACCTTCTTGGACATTACTGTCCTCTGCCGTTTCTGAAGCTGCTGAAGAGTGCAAGTCGGGCGACTCAGAGCGAAGTCTGCGCTCAAAGTTGAACTCTGGGAGTCTGGGTGCTTGGGGTCTTGTCTTTCTTGCTGGGTTCATAAAGTAGCAGTATGCACAGCGGAAGGCTGAATGGCAAAAACAAACATGCAAAAAGTTGTTCATGAGAATAAACACTGAACTTGAATAACAGACACTATCTAAGTAATTAAAGGTGAAAATAAACATATACAGTCCATTCACTGTGGTACTGGGAACACTCAAAGCCTCAGACTGCTTTGTATCTTGCCACAGTATGATTGCAGAGATATAACTATAACTGATAGTTGCTTGGAACTCATAGCTTCTGTCTGCATTTACTATGCCTAGAAACTATGTCTAATCAATTCAAATTGCAACACGTGGACACCAGTTGAATTTTTGGGGCAGCTCAAGAATAAGTAAAGCAAAGTGGGTGCACCAGACCAAAATCTGGAGTGCCACTGCAAAGAATTTGAAAACCTTTGTGAATGACAGATTTTTAACATTTAACATAATTAATAAAACTCAACTGCCATTATGGATGATTAAGTGCAGATGGATGGGTACTATGGGCAATTAAATCCATTCAAAATCAAATTCACAACACAAAGTGTGCAAGACGTCCAGGGTCTGAATACTTTCTGAATCCACTACATGTATGTATACTGTACATCTTGGCAGTCCTGGGTTGTCACCGATTTCTGCAACTGAATATTTAAAACACTGTTTAAAATAAGGGTTAGCACATAATTTCTTTAAGATACCTGAAGCACATTTAAAAGCTGTGCCGCCACTGGGCCAGTCAATTGATAGAGCCCTACCCAGAGAGCAAGGGGAAGTTCAAGGTCAGAGGTTCAGCCCTAAAAGGTTACAGTATATGTTCACTAATACACTAGTCATTTCATCTTATATACAGGTCCTTCTCAAAAAATTAGCATATTGTGATAAAGTTCATTATTTTCCATAATGTAATGATAAAAATTAAACTTTCATATATTTTAGATTCATTGCACACCAACTGAAATATTTCAGGTCTTTTATTGTTTTAATACTGATGATTTTGGCATACAGCTCATGAAAACCCAAAATTCCTATCTCAAAAAATTAGCATATCATGAAAAGGTTCTCTAAACGAGCTATTAACCTAATCATCTGAATCAACGAATTAACTCTAAACACCTGCAAAAGATTCCTGAGGCTTTTAAAAACTCCCAGCCTGGTTCATTACTCAAAACTGCAATCATGGGTAAGACTGCCGACCTGACTGCTGTCCAGAAGGCCATCATTGACACCCTCAAGCAAGAGGGTAAGACACAGAAAGAAATTTCTGAACGAATAGGCTGTTCCCAGAGTGCTGTATCAAGGCACCTCAGTGGGAAGTCTGTGGGAAGGAAAAAGTGTGGCAGAAAACGCTGCACAACGAGAAGAGGTGACCGGACCCTGAGGAAGATTGTGGAGAAGGGCCGATTCCAGACCTTAGGGGACCTGCGGAAGCAGTGGACTGAGTCTGGAGTAGAAACATCCAGAGCCACCGTGCACAGGCGTGTGCAGGAAATGGGCTACAGGTGCCACATTCCCCAGGTCAAGCCACTTTTGAACCAGAAACAGCGGCAGAAGCGCCTGACCTGGGCTACAGAGAAGCAGCACTGGACTGTTGCTCAGTGGTCCAAAGTACTGTTTTCGGATGAAAGCAAATTTTGCATGTCATTCGGAAATCAAGGTGCTAGAGTCTGGAGAAAGACTGGGGAGAAGGAAATGCCAAAATGCCTGAAGTCCAGTGTCAAGTACCCACAGTCAGTGATGGTCTGGGGTGCCATGTCAGCTGCTGGTGTTGGTCCACTGTGTTTTATCAAGGGCAGGGTCAATGCAGCTAGCTATCAGGAGATTTTGGAGCACTTCATGCTTCCATCTGCTGAAAAGCTTTATGGAGATGAAGATTTCATTTTTCAGCACGACCTGGCACCTGCTCACAGTGCCAAAACCACTGGTGAATGGTTTACTGACCATGGTATTACTGTGCTCACTGCCAACTCTCCTGACCTGAACCCCATAGAGAATCTGTGGGATATTGTGAAGAGAAAGTTGAGAGACACAAGACCCAACACTCTGGATGAGCTTAAGGCCGCTATCGAAGCATCCTGGGCCTCCATAACACCTCAGCAGTGCCACAGGCTGATTGCCTCCATGCCACGCCGCATTGAAGCAGTCATTTCTGCAAAAGGATTCCCGACCAAGTATTGAGTGCATAACTGAACATAATTATTTGAAGGTTGACTTTTTTTGTATTAAAAACACTTTTCTTTTATTGGTCGGATGAAATATGCTAATTTTTTGAGATAGGAATTTTGGGTTTTCATGAGCTGTATGCCAAAATCATCAGTATTAAAACAATAAAAGACCTGAAATATTTCAGTTGGTGTGCAATGAATCTAAAATATATGAAAGTTTAATTTTTATCATTACATTATGGAAAATAATGAACTTTATCACAATATGCTAATTTTTTGAGAAGGACCTGTATGTTTGCCAAAAATGGCTTTAAAGTTTAGATCTTATGTGTCTTTAATTAACTAGACTTTATTTCATTGCATTTGTGTCCAACACACTTATATGGTAAACATCAGGTATGTTGAGGACTTGAACTCACAATCTACTGAGTGATAGTCAAACGCTAGATGGCACCTGGCTACACTGTAGGATGATCCATCTTATACTGTAGGATGATCTATCTCACAATGTATCATAGTTGAATAACCTGCTGGTAATGCTCTGGTGCCAGATCACACAGGACTTCTTTGGGTCCATGGCTGTGAGTCAGTGCATTAACTAAAATGAACTTGAACTGTTTCTCATTAGCATTAGTCCTACAGGCTTACTGCTATTACAAAACTGTGAAAGGATTTAATTATTAGCCTAAAGCTTAATCAGATGTTTTTTGAGAATGTAAAAGGTGCAACAATGCCAACTAAACTAGACACACAAACAATAATAATAATAATAATAATAACATGTTTAGACCTTACCCAAATATTCAAACTCTTCCTTCAAAGCCATACCATTATGAGAGAAACACTGCTGACAGACCAAAGCATATCTGAAAGAGATATTCAGAGTAGGTAATTGTACAACAGATTGTGAGATTATATTTCTTCCATTGTATGGATGTTGACATGCATATTTGTATAAATGCTGCACCTGTTCTGAGGACCATCTCCAACCAGGTATTCAATTACCCTGTCCACTGCACTGCGTTCTCGGGGAAGGATGGGCCGTGCCATTGGTGGTCCCGGAGGGTACATTCCTGAAAATAAGTTCTTTTTAATATCACTACTTTAAACACATTCTCATTTAAAACAAGTAAATGCAAATTAAAACAGTAGCCTATTTTATTAGAGTTTTGTTTAACTAATAGTACTTTGCAATAGTACAGCAAT
This sequence comes from Trichomycterus rosablanca, assembly GCF_030014385.1. Lineage (NCBI taxonomy): Eukaryota > Metazoa > Chordata > Actinopteri > Siluriformes > Trichomycteridae > Trichomycterus > Trichomycterus rosablanca. Next base: position 33,640,554 of record NC_085993.1, read on the forward strand.
GGTTGGTCATGCATACACTGGGTTGTTTTTAATGTTATATGTACACTGATAGACCGGTCATTTTTATGTCTGATGTAAGTTCGTCAAAAATGGCTTTAAAGATTAAATCTAATGTATCTTCAATTAACCAGACTTTATTTTATTTTATTTATGTCCAACACCTTCATGGTAAACATCAGGTTTGTTGAGACTGCATATATAAATGACATTAATGTTGTAAAACAGGTATTTTAATGGCCAGCCCAACCTATATATCTACCTCAATGTTATTTCTAAAATAATCTCCGGTGGAGCATTGTTTTTTTAAATAGTCACGTCATGGGTGTGGCCTGTTGATTTTTGTGATGAAAAACTGCAAAAATTGCTATAAAGTTTAAATCTAATACATTTTTAATTAACCAGACTTTATTGTATTTTATTTATGTTCAACATGCTTCATGGTAAACATCAGGTTTGCTGAGACTTCAGATGTAAATAACATTAATCTTGTAAAACATGTATTTTAATTGCCAGTCCAACCTATATATGTACCTCGATGTTCTTCCTTATTTCTAAAATAATCTCAGGTGGAGCATTGTTTTTTAAGAGGCACAACATGGGTGTGGCCTGTTAAGACTTTATTATTCAAGCCTAAGTAGCGTACAGGACTAAATAAGATGGAATTTGCTATACATCCCTACATGCATTAAGGCTAAATCTTATTTAAAGTTTTAAAAATGGGCAGCCTGATGGCACATCATTTGTTTGTTTGTTTATTTGGTTTTTCTAACGCCTTGTTTACTCTGTTGAGTTATTTCAAGGCAGGACCGGTTATTTGGGGCAGGAATTTATTGCGTTTATAAAAAAGTCCTCAAGTTTGTATTTGTAAGAAAGTTTATGATCATGTTTGCATTGTTTCTGGTAAATATATTGCTTATAGAGTCAGTTGATGGCACATCAAGTGAAAAACACACAACTAGGGTTGTGGATTAAGACCCAGCTTCCAGGCGAAGTGTGTGAGGAGTCTGACATGTTCTTGTGGCCACCAGGTTTTCTACAGGGTCTTCCAGCTCCTTTCCTTTACCCTCTCAAAAATCATACAGAATGTAGTTGTTGGGCTACTCTAACTTGCATTTGGTGTGAATGCAAAAAACATTATTATTGGTTATGATTTATGTGAATAATGTTTAAATCTAATGTATCTTTAATTAACCAGACTTTATTTTATTGTATTTATGTTCAACATGCTTCATGGTAAACATCAGGTTTGTTGACACTGCAGATGTAAATAACATTAATCTTGTAAAACAGGTATTTTAATGGCCAGCCCAAACTATATATCTACCTCAATGTTCTTCCTTATTTCTAAAATAATCTCAGGTGGAGCATTGTTTTTTAGGAGTCATGTCATGGGTGTGGCCTGTTAAGACTTCATTATACAAGTAGTGTACAGGACAAAATAAGATGGAATTTGCTATACATCCCTATGTGCGTTAAGAATCTTATTCAAAGACAGCAAGTTTTAATAATGGGCAGTCTGATGGCACAGCAAGTGAAAACCCACAACCAGGGTCATCAATTAAGATCCAGCTTCCAGGCACTGTGTGTGAGGAGTCTGGCATGTTCTTCTTGTGGCCAAGGGTCTTCCAGGTCCTTTCCCTTACCCGCCCAAAAAAAAAAATCATACAGACAGTATTTGATGGGCTGCCCTAAATTGCATCTAGGTGTGAGAGCAAAATGACTCACTGCAACACTGAATAAACAAATGATTAAATAAAGTCTGAATAATACAAAAAACATTATTATTGGTTATGATTTATGTGGAAAAAAAACTGATGTGTGCATGATTCTGACCTGTTCCTGGTACAGGTGAATAGGGGCTAAGGTTCCTTCTCATTTGCGGTGGGGTCTCAGTGCTGCTGCTTGCTGCTGGGCTGGAGGCTGTTGCACCACTGGTTGTCTCAGGTGGGCCACCGGGAGCTGCCCGAAGGGGTGTGACTCCTGGGGTGAGGGGGCGAATCATAGGCCCTGGAGTGGCCATGGGTCCTGGAGTGGCCATAGCAACATGGCGCTGTCGTATCTCTGAGGAAATAGCAAAAAAATTTATACTTTTATGCAAGAAGCAGCACAGAACATCAGGCATTGTAGAACAATTTAATTAAATTTTTTTTATGTTTTTGGTTTGATTATTAACAAACATTTGGTGCACTTAAAAATTTAACCATTGTGGTTTAAAATTACATAAGAAAAAATACAAAAACATACCCTGTCCTGGTTTGGGAGTCATTTGGGGTCGGACTGGAGTAGCTTCTCCTTCCTGATAAATGAGAATCAGTTAAATTATACATCAATCACTCATAATGACCAGGACAAAATTGCCAGTACCCTACTTATAAAATTAAAGGTTCTAATAAAAGTAGAATGAAAGACACACCATTTTGTTCTTGGATTCAGGGTCAAAGCGCTCTAGAATTAACTTAGCATTTTTGTAGGTCTCCGTTTCCATCACCTCCTCAAGCTGAAAGGACAAATGTTATTATTAATATTATTATTTTATATTTCTAATACATTTAAAATTGCACAATATCATAAAATTTAAATTTTAAATATAGGTATTTTATAGTATGAGTTTCCATAACATACACATTTTACTAATCTAAATCATATAAGTACCTGCTTTATTTATTCAACTTATAATAAATGTATTCCAGTAGTACAGTGTGTGTATAGTGTATGATTTTAAAACATTTAACCTTCTTTACCCCAGATAACTGTTCAAACAAACACAGGTTAAATCTTTGTGTGGATTTTAAAAAACTTACTTTTTTTCTTTTCTGTGATTTTAAATCTTCTAACTTTTCATCTGAAACAAAATTTAAATGTGCATCAGTTAACCATAATCTGCTATTACTTTTATTTTCAATTATAAGTTAACACATAACCTGAAGTAAACAAATATTCTATTAATTGCTAAATGTAACATATTCCAAAAGTCTTACACATTTCATAAGTACTACGTTGAATTCAGCATTAATAGCACTTCCTAAACATGTTTTTCCTCATTTTCATTAACAAAACATGGAATTTGTCTTTGGGTTTAAACTTTTAAATATTAGAATGCTTGTTTAAAAACTGGAATATTAAATCGATCACACTTCATGTTTTAACTTAAACATTACATAAAAACAACTGGTAAAGTCAGTGGTTCTTTTAAAATGGTAATTGCAAAAAGGATTTGAGAATATGAGACCTTACTGATTAGATAAGATGAATCAAAATAAATAATTGTAATGGCTTTGTTTAACTATAGGTCCATTTCTCTTAGATCTATAGACAGACACACTGTACTTAGCCTGGGAAAGAATTCTCTTTAATAAAACATTCTTGATCAAAAGGGTTCTCCTTAACCACAAACCACATAAACAAAACAAAGAATGTTAAAAACTCACTATTTCTTTCTGTTCGCTTGGAGAAAAGAAAAATAAGCAGCTTGCGGGCAAACCACACCCTATAAAGAGTCAGATGATAAAGGATTATGAAAGCAGTTTAATGCAGTAGCACAGAAACATACTAGTTATAATCATTAAAGTTTAAAAGAAATGTGGTAGGTTAATTATAGCTCTTGCTACTGGTATAGTAAAATACATTAAGCACACTGCAGCTCATGTGATTACATTAAACCATTTACTGCATTGAAGTTCAAGCACTATGGTGATTTAGTACTTCAGTCTGATTACATATCAGTATGAAGGTGTAGGTGTGAGAGGCTCACAGTGCTGGGAAGGCGATCAGAGGCAGCGCAGTAACTAGCCGGCCGCTCAACTCATCAGGCAGGTAAAGGTAATAAACAATCACACAGGTTATCAGATACAATGTGGCGGAGTAGAACAGCAGCCCGCCCACCCATATCTTCTGCAGACGCTGGTTTTTTGCACGAAACTCTTCAATATCCTTAATTTCCTACAAATACAAGAGCAAATGTAAATTACATGGCCTAATAAGATGCTAAATAACCCAAAGCTCTGTGTAATCATTTGCTTATTACAAGTGTCATTGTTCTTTTTCTATTGATAGTTTACATTTGTGTTTGTAAGTGTGATTTGAACTCTGCCTTGAGTATGTTGGGTATCATCAGGTCTTCAAAAACAAATTACAAATGGGACATTCAAATCTATCAAAATACAAAGCATTTCACCACATTTACCTTCTTAGAAAATTAATTTTGTAGTTATCATTTAAAAATCCAATCCATGCCTTAAGTCAAACAGGCAAGTTTTTTGAAACCTGTTGGTGTGGCCGCAAATGATCTCATAGCTGTTCATAGCCAACTTTTGTAATGACATTTTTGTAATGACATGTAACCACATTAGAGATCACACCTAGACCAACAGTACTTAGTAAAAGTAAATGCAGTATGATACTACAGTTAAGCTTGATAAATAACTAGCCAACTGTCATGATTTTAGCACAAAGAATAATAATAACATTCTTACAGTTAACACTAGCACAAATAAATTTAAGAACATTAAAAGAGAAAGACAAAATAAAACACTTAGGAGAGATGGCATATCTATACCTTATCCAAGTCCTCCAGAAGCTCCACTGTGGAAGGCTTTGCCTGGAAAACAGTTCAGATTAAGTCAGTTCTTAAAAAAGATTACTTGATTTTTACAGATTTTTACTGTGGTACGTCGTCCAATATTCCAGTCATAATAAGGTTTTTTATTAATCTAACACAATTAGATTTTAAGCCATTAGGGGTGATTTGTGTTTAGCCGTAATGCAATGGAAAGCTAATCAATGAAGCTTCTAAGAAGCAATTCCTGACTGACTTGCGCTGACTTTGTCCCAGAGGAAGTTTGGACATCATCATTGGATAACATTCTGGAGATCACTGAGCTCTTAAATATAACATATTCCACTGGCAATGTTTGTCTATGGAGTGGAGATGTCCAAACGCTCAATTTTCATGCTTATTGTAGGAATAATTTGACAAAAGTAACGAATCTGCTCAGGATGCATACAGTTAAGGTTAAAATCTTTATCCAAAAAACAACAAATCTGAATTTTATTTAGTAAATTGTGGGTTTTCTGAAAATACAATGAAGTCTGCTGAGTCAAAAATACACATACGACAACGCCAGATATTCAGGCTTTTGGCATAGATTGAACTTTTTAGTATGGTCCACAAATTCTTAATAGAACTGAGGTCCGAACTTTGAAAGGGCAATTTTACACGTTTACACGTTACAAGTTTTCTGTGTTTGGTGTCACTGTGCTGTTGGAACAGCTAACTGCATTCATGATTTAACAGTTCAGGTGAATTTGAAGCTATCTTGCTTTATCATACTTAACAGTACATATAGTGCTGTATAATCCTCCAAACATACTTTTTATATTGTGCCCACATAACTTTTTGTTTCTTTCATTCTTAACCAAAAACTTTAGTTAAGCTTAAAGGTCGCAGTTTTAGAGCCGGGGCTTCTTTATTGCACAGCAGCATCTTAACTAAAATCACTTATACACAAAAGTATTCAGATCCTTCATTTAATACTTGAATACATCTTCAAGTCTCTCCACAGATGTTCAATAGGGTTTAAGTTTGGGCTTTGGCTGCGCCACTCCAGGACATTCACACACTTGCCTTGAAGCCACTCCCTTTTTTATTTTTGGGTTGTATGCATTCAATAATTTGTATGATTTCACTTTGTCATTGTGGATATGTAGACTGATGGGTGAGAATGAGACTGATGGGTAAAAACAGGGCTCTAGAGTGCGACCAATTTGGTCACACATGCGACCTAATTTCTCAATGGTGCGACTGAAAAAAATCTGAGGTCGCACCGGTGCGACCAGCCGTTCGAGGGGAAAAAAAGTCTCTGTGACTCTGAACGTCTCCGGTGCAACAACAGACACACATTAGATCCATATCTAATCATGTCTATATGTCTAACCAATCAGAAATAGTGAAGGGCGGGACCAGTGTCTTCAACGGTGGGCGTTACACAGCGAAAGTTAAGAGTAGTAATATCATGGCGGAGTGTGTAGAATATGTGTTGAGCATATGTGCTGCTGTTACAGATGTTGGTTTTTATGTAAAAACATCAATCAAATATCGGTGATTAGAAGACGTGACGTGTTTGTCTCAGTTGTTGTTTTCTTTAGTTCACTGACGTGAGAAGAGTTTTGCGCTTCGCTTTCACTGCGACTCTCGGCGCAAATAACCGATTTGCTCAGCGCTCGACTCGAGAGATAAAACATCATTAAAGTTCCATGACACAAACAAACATCTGTGTGAAATAACCATCAAACCCAGTCTAACAGCTCCACATGTATCTGTGTTTAGCTGGATTTACTTCACGTGTGCTGTTTATATTTCACATTAAACGTTGTTCGTTCTGTCCGGGTCACTGTTACCACTTCATATCACACAGTTCATCTTTTTTAAGCCTCTTTAAAAGCAGCAAACTGACTCAAAATGTAATAATGTCATGTCATGTAGCCTATGTCAATAATATGCTTCTCGTTACTGCATTAACCATATGTAATATTCTTATCATTAAATTAGATTTGAAGCCCTTAAAACACTTGCACTGTTAATTTAGATTTTCTTTTTATTTCATTTATCTTGAGTTAAAATTTCAGCTCAGTGAAGCACTTTAATCACCAACACTTTTTCAGTAAGTTACCTTTCTTGTAGAATTGTGCTTCAAATAAAGAACTTTATGTTGACCAGATTGTTAGTTAATCATTTACAAGGCAATATTGCCTATATGGACAGCGGAAAAAAAAAAGTGAACCTGTAAATGTGAGGTGTTAAATGCGATGCGGTCGAAAATTTGGGTGCACCAAACTTTTGTGCTGGTGCACCTAAGAAAAAATGTTAGGCGCACCAGTGCAACCAGTGCAAAAAGTTAGTCTAGAGCAGGGGTCACCAACCTTTTCCAGATCGAGAGCTACTTCAAGGCTACTAAATGATACAAAGGGCTACTTAGTGATACAAACTTCCTGAATAACATAAAGTTGCACGGTTTGCCTTTAATTATATTATTATTATTATTATTATTATCAATATTCATATATATGAAGAGACTGTCTGATCATGTTAATGTTAATGATTTCTCAGAAAAATTATTAACGATTTACCACAGTAGGAAACACATATATTTCAACATGTAACATTATTTATCCCTATTAATCTAAATCTGTTTCAATATTTGAAAGTCAGAGCTATCACATTTTTGATATTTTTGTAAATATCTTTCTTGACAGTATGTATGAATAAGCACATATGTAGCATTTTGATTAAAAAAAAAAAAAAATTGTATAAATGATCATCACATATTATGGATTTACTGATCTTTATTATATTTTAATATAAAATAAATATAAAAGCATTTTTTTTTTAAAACAAGGTTTGTGGGAGGTAAGGGACATTCATTTTGTATATAAAAATTACAATACATTTACTTTTACTTTAATATTAACATTATTTTTTTTAAAATATGGTTTGTAGAATTTAATTTGTTTGTATAAAATAGTTTGACATTGATCCATCAAAGCATTACAAGACTTGAATGGATTAATTTCTCTGTAATGAGTTTGATGACGCTCCCTAACGCGTTAGCTGAAGTGGGAGCTTGTTCAGCGTTTTCCTTTTAAGCTTTCTTTAAATAAAAATAGTTTTTGTAGTATGTCGCCTGTTTTTATCTGTGTAAGAAATTATAAATAAAGTAGGTGTTAGGTGTGTTTTCAAACATTTATATAGCTCGGAATGGCAAATGTTAAACGAATGTTGAATATTAAACTAACTTTACTGCAGTAAATACTGTCCTGTTTGTACTTATCACTACAGTTGTAACATGATCATGTTTATTATCAGTAGTTCTCTTTTGCTTTTCTTGTAGGTTTTTTTCATTATTATTATTATTTCGAAGTAAAACCCGCATCTCGCTCCACATCGTAGTTGCGCATGCGTAGCTCGCACGATATAAAACTCAGCACTCAGACCCCAGCTCAGAGCTCATATAAACATCAAACATTATTGTTTTTAAATGTTATATTCAGTATTTTGTCATTTTTAAATTTACATTATTGCAAGTGTCACTGACTCAAAAAGAGCAGCAACAACAAAAAAATATTTTTAGACGGAGCTCTATAGTTACTAGTGCTATTTTAGAACATGCCCTGCGGGGGAGTCACGTGGTCCCGCGGGCACCGTGTTGGTGACCCCTGGTCTAGAGCCCTGTAAAAATGATAATTATTTCTATTCCAATCAAATACACAAGACAAATGGTGCAAAAGATCAAGGGGCCTCAATAATTTCTGAATCCACCGTATCTGTTATTCATAATTTCAGCATGTTAAAATTATCATTGGTAGAGAATTCTAAAAAAAAATAATGTTAATAAGTGCCTACCTTCCACCTGGAGATGATGGCTCCCATTATAACTGCTGTGAGCCTCCGCACCTATAAAGTAAAATCAACAACTGAACATAAATTATCAGTGTTATACATTTTTCTTAATTAGTACTGATTTGGCAATAGTCTCAGAGCCCACCACTGTGTAAATGACCTATATACTACAGTGCTGTGGCAAAGTATTTGACACTCACCTATTTTCTTGTTTTTTGTTAATTTGTCACATTTAAGTGTTTAAGATCGTCATCTAATGTTAAAATAAGCCAAAAACATGAGTAAATGCAATAGGCAGCTTTTAAATGATCCTTACATTTAGTGAATTATCTTATCCATTTGAATATGTAATTGCCCCCATAAACTTAATAACTGGTTTTACCACCCATGGCAGCAACAACTGCAATCAAATGTCTGCGATAACTTGCAGTGAGTAATTTACATAGGGGGAATTTTGCTCACTTTGCAAAATTGTTAATTTGGCTACACCTAAAGTTTTTGGAGCAAACTGTGGTTTAAGGTCTTGCCACAGCATCTCAATAGGGTTCAAGTCAGGACTTTTCACTCGCTCACTCCAAAACTTTAACTGTTTCTTTTGGGCCATTTAGAAAAAGACTGCAGAATTCATGGTTCCATCAATTATGACAAGTCATGTTTGACTGTATGATGCTCTTATGGTGGAGTGTGGCATTAGCTTTTATGCCATATGTAACAGGACCCATGACTTTTAAAAAATATATATTTCCCTTGACTTATCAGTGCACAAAATATTATTTTAAAAGTCCTGGGGGTCATCTGCAAGATGAACCTTAGTATTATTTTTGATCAGCAGTGGTTTGCACCATGCAACTCTCCCATGGATGCCAAGACATTTCCCAGTGTCTTTCTTACTGAGGAATGATAAGGCAAGTAAGACCTTCTCTAGATGTTTGTCTCTGTTCTTTTGTGATCTCCTGGATCATTCGCTGATATGTTCTTCGTAATATTTTGGTAGGCTGGCCACTTTTGGTAAGGTCTACCACTGTTCCAAGTTTTCTCCAATTGTGGATAACAGCTGTCACTGTGGTTATCAATATCAATACCAATTAATCAAATAAGTTTCGCAGGGTTGTCTGAATTTAGAAGTGCTGCTTAGTATTACTCAGCACCATGCTGGCATATGGCATGTCTTGCATAATAGTAAAACTCTTGATCAGGTTATCTAACGCAGCAAAGTGCGACCGGTAATCCACGTCCAGATAAAGGTAAATTGCACAATGAGCGAGTAAAAAAGGAACATAGAGGAGAAAACGCATGCATTTTAATGTACAATAATTCTTGAGCTGTGTGTGTATGTATTTTTCGCATAGAACTTGGCTAATCTTTTAATACGTAGCTGGGTCACACCTTACTAACTGTAACATTTCACGGTAGTACATAAACTAATCAGTAACCAGATACACAAGCTCAATAAACATCCCTAAATAATGTCCTAAATCCACAGTAAACAGAATAACTGTTTTACTTTAACGGTAAAACGTAAACAAAATGTCATTACCCAGAACGAGCACAGCCAAGGAGCCACTGAGTGTGAAGTAAGCAAATTAGTGCAGTCACTCAGAATACATGTCCCAATCCACACGGTGCTCACTATTTAGTACCCTAGTTAGGGTGTGTTCTTGTTTCTATTTAACTAATCATAACCTACTTTTAAAATTATCCAGTAATTTCGGAAGTTCTACAAATAAATCGACCTGTATAAGCAGCCAAACAACGTGACCTCGAGAAAACACATCACAGATAATTCACATTTATAATCCAAGAAAAAAGGCTGCATAGCGCCATTTAGGAAGCTAAACAAGCAACCGTTAGGCGTAACGCTATACTAGGCTTTAGAATAAAAGTCACCTGTTTCAGAATACATTTAAATTGCGTCAGCATGTTGCACAGTTAGAACCTTTTTACACTCCCGTTTAGGCTCTGGTTTCAAATAAAAACAATCCAGCAGATAAAGTCAAAATGTAGTACGGTGGTACAAGATTCCCTTATTGTTTATCCTTCATTCTTTTTTTTTTAATAAACACATGAATTATATCATTTGTTTAGGCGGTAAGCGTCCCTCCCAGTTTAACACATGATGCTGGACACCATTTATGGGGTCTCGACACATGGAGGTGCAGCCCCTATGTCCATTATTTTAGCCAAGGGTTTTCAAACTGATTTTAGATCATTTACAACTCTTGATTAAATAAATATCAACAATATAATCATTTTACAGAAACACACACAAAACACACCTACATACAGTGAGCCTATCAGGATCAACTCTTAAGTGCGGTGACTTCAGCTTATTGCAAATTTGAGCCGAATCAATATGTTGAATCGACTCCCAATCTTCAGAGATGACTCTTTTATTCGTAAAGCCTTATCTATTCGTAAGACACTGCAATTCGGTAGACGCGAACGCTACTACTTAGGGTAATGTTTAGGGTTTTTTTTACCGGGACGTAGTGTGTGTGTGTGTGTTCTTTACAATAGACTGGGGACTCGAATAATTGCCGTATTAACGTATAATATTTAAATTATATGCATATAAATTATTATTAATTAAAGAATTGACTTTTAAACATACAAACACAATCCTATGTAATTTAATTTTAAAAATCTGTAGGCCTATTTGCTGTTTTTTAATTGACTGCAAGTAAAATCGATAGTAGTAAGCAAAGCATTCCCATATGTGCTATATCCTGTTCTATATCGAGTTCGTATGCACCTATAGGATCATTGCATACCAGCCAACCCCGTTCTCCCCCATACAAAGCCCATATACACTTATTGGGCACTTTAATAGGTACATTTCCCTGTACATTTGTCAAATATTTTATAAGCTACACCTGCCATACAGATGACATTTGTTTGTATACAGTTACTGACTGTATAGCACAGCTGTTGCTATACACGTTGTCTATACCTGTACCCAATTCAACTATAAAAAAGAACACATGGTGATGTTTGGTGGATCATTCTCAGCCCTGCAATCACAGTGTTAATGTACAGTTTCCACGCCATTCCCTAGATGACCACTGTTCATGCATTTTTTTTTTTTTTCAAATATTACATGAAATGCTTTCTTTTCATAATTAAAAATGTATAAATGATAATAATTTCATATCTATTTAAAATATTCTATATTTATATTTGACGATTTGTCGTTGTTCTATAATTATAATTATTAATTTACTAACTGCCTTATTCTGATTATGATCGCAGTGGTTCCCTGCACCACCAGATAATACAATATTTTTTATTTAAAAAATATTAAATTAGGGTTTTCTTCTGAATTAATGGCACAGCTAAAAAGTGATGTATAGCTTAAGTACGCAATATGACATTTTATCCCAAAAACTATTGTATTTTATAGTATTTAAAATACATAGCATTTTACAATTATAAGTATATTGTCCGTACAATTCTTTGTCTGATTTAAATGTATTATTTTCAGACGCAAGGTATTTTAACTTTAACACAACACGTATTTTAATGCGGACAGTCCAATTTCTGCCTGTTTTGTATAGATGGAAGAAAACAGGGGAACCACTCAAGCACACACAACTGCACCACTCAGAACTCACAACTGCACTCACAAATCCACCATAAAACCAATAATAATAATAATAAGATTTTCGTCAGTGAGCATCTATCATTTACTGCTGCTATTTGAGATTAGACTGGAATAATACATTATTTTTAGGTTTAATACATTTCTACATTTTGGTCTCCTATGTGATTCTGCTTGGTGCTACATCTTATAGGTCTTATTTGACTGTTTGCAGAAATTCGCATAATGCACAGCTGCACATATGGCTCTATTTGTGCCTCCTTTTGGCTTTTTTTCCGTTAGGGTGTGAATTGTGGTGGTCGCTTCGCCCCTCCATTGTGTAGTACAAATCGGAGCTGTTTCTAAGGTATCCTTGATTTACAGCCTCGGTAGTAAAAACGGATTTTACGAGGCTGGCGCTGCCGTCATTGGCCGGTGCGGTGGATCAGCTGCGGGGAGAGATGCTGTAATCTCGGCCCCTCTCCGCTCTTTCCCACGCGTTCATCTGCACACACTGCTGCATCTGCAGCGCATCTGTCTGCTGCTCTGCCTGCACCACTACTCATCAACTGTAAAAAAAAAGAAAGAGATAAAAAAGATAAAATATTAAAGAAATAGTACAGTACAACATGAAGACTCTCTCTGCGTCATGTAAGTATAGCTCATCATTTATTATTTATTTCCTGCAAATAATATTGTTTGACTTTAATTAATGTGCTGTGGAAATGTGAGCTTTTTTTTTTTTAATCAAATCCTAAAAAACGATTATAAATACATTTCATAAAAGTAAAAATGAAACCTGTAGGCTAAAGTCTCACCACTGTAATATTTAACAAGTAAAGCTGATAAACTTGTGCATTCAAACTGTAAATCTTTTGTTGCAGAATTTCGTATTCTGTATTAAATATTTACAAATTGTTACTGAGCTCAAAAGAAGCCAACGCACGAAAACGAGAGGCTAGTCTCAAATTTTACTACCGTGCTGCAATGCGGCGAAAGACAGACAGACAGAGACAAAGACAGAGGGACAAAGGCAGACATACAAAAAGATCTGTATTCAAGTATTTAAAAAAAATACTTATAACATTTAACATTCAATAATTCTATTCATATGTATAAACAAAACGTTATCTAAACATAAAAATCGAATTAAAATGATAAGAATAACTGCAATTTTACATAGTCACACAGATTGTTAATAATTATTAACATTTTCATTTAATTTAAGAGATAACAAAGCTTTTAATTATTATTTAGGCTATATTAAAATAAATGGTCTATACAAGCAAAATGTATAAGTGCAATTAAAGTTATTCGTTCACACAAATTATAAGAATAAATATTAAATTAGGATAAATTTTCTTCTGAATCAATGGCACTTAATGGCTAAAAAGTGATGTAGCTTAATTACGCAATATGACATTTTATCCCAAAAACTATTGTATTTTATAGTATTTAAAATACATAGCATTTTACAATTGTGTGATGTAAGTATATTGTCTGAATTTAATGTACTATTTTCTTTCCACAGGCAGCTTTATTACAGAATTGGTGTTGGTGTGAAGGTGTTTTGTCTCGTTGTCTATATATACCCTGTAGAACCGAATGTGTGTTGGCGCGTCGCAGTCACAGATTCGGTTTTAGGGGAGTATATCGGCGACGCAAAAGCACCGAAGCCGAGCTTTGATCTTCAAAGACATGTCAATGAATCTGACGTCAACGTAAAGAACAAAGAGTAAAACAGACGAGTCTAACGTCTAACTAGAATGAAATATAATGTAAAACACATAAAACCCAAATAAAAATAATACTGGGAGACAGTGGGTAACAGTTCTGTGTATATATACATATGTTTATAGAATACAGTTATATATTGTCCGTAAATTTGCTAAAATATTTGTATTGTTTATTTTTTTTATTATTTTATCTTTATTCACTTTTATTGTTTAATCTTTTACTGTCATCTTTTGCTTCCTTTGTAATTTTATAATTTTATTATCGTTGTAACGCTTTGGCAACATTGTTTTTTTTACAGTCATGCCAATAAAGCTACTTTGAATCTTGAATCTTAATACATCACCCAACCATTTTTATTTACTGTCATTTTTAAAAGAAGTCTGTTTTCCAACTTAGAAATATGTGAAAATGTAAAATTAATTTATTAAATTATTAATAAATAAAGTGATTTTTGTTAAATATTTTAAAATTATACAAAGTGTATTACAATGCTTAAAATCTCAGTTTATAAATAAATGTGATCCACTCATCTTTGATTCATGTTAAATAAATGCACTTATTTTATTATGTTATGCATTTTTGTAAATGTTTTCGTTGTATATACCGTTAATAATTTAAATGCACTCAAATTATCCAAAATGTGATCATATATATCCTAATTAGAATGAATCGGTTACTGAAGTTGAATAAACGAAGTTAAAAAAATCATGAACAACCACTGGTTTGTGTGGTGTGACATTTTAAATAATTAGAGAATAATAAGTCATTTTGACCAATGGCGACAATGTCCACTCCCCCTCTCACACCTAGGGCAATTGAATAATAAATTATTCACCTGTACCAATAAAGATTCATCTAACATTTTGTGGAATGTGCAGTTCTTTACAGTAACAGACAATTCATTTTGACTATGGTTCATTTTAAGCTCTCTGCACGGTTAAAATATTGGGTCCCTATTCGCATGCTTTCCTCCTAAATAACCAATTAGTAGACTACATAACAACAAGCTTAGTGAATAACCTACAAGTTTTAAACACTGTTTAGCAAAGCTATAGCAAATGATTTTAGAAGTCTGATATAAAAACACATTTCCCCCAGCTATACAAAGTGACTAAACATTTTAAGAATATAATTAATGATCTGGCTGTACAATTATATGTCCCCGAAACGATGTTTTAACGTGTGTTAAGATAGTAGGCCACTAATATAACTAAAGATTTGGTGTTACAACGCCGCGTGTGCGCGAGTGCCTGCCCTTCAACCTGACCATGGTTCCTTCACGTGTCAATGTCGCCCTTTTTGTTAAAAGAACAGCTGTTCTTTATTAAACCCGTACATGTAACGTTTCTATTAATAATTTAACCACAACTACATAAAATATAACACTTGTTCATATAAAAATTGTTTAGGATAAAAAGAAATTCGGGTCCCAAAGGCTAATCTGAATCTGTGTGTATGTGCGCATGTATAGCGAAATATTGGGCGGAGAATCGATCTCAAAAGGAGTCGATTCTCCGATTCCTTACATCAAGAACGGAATCGAGTCTTAAGCCTGAGAGTCGATTAACAAAACTGATTCATCTTAGATGCGCAGTACATGGAACAGTACGTACAGAAATAATAATAATAAAAAAACTCTGCCCTTCAAAAATCTTTATCGTTATGAACTTTAATCATCTGCACAGCTCTACACGGCCCTAATATTTACCTATATTTTAAACATTATTTTTGAAAGTATGAAAATTTGGGCGTTTCTTAAACTTATATGTAACAATTTTTTGTCATTAAGAACATCCCTCCATTATTAAACACATTTCCACAATATTATAAAATGCGTTTGTACAATTAAGAGGGCAAATTTTGACATGTGAAATGTAACGCAGATTTAGACGCTGGGGACTTTTAAAATGACATCCGACGGAAATGGAGGGTCTTGATTGGTCAAACGGCTGTTCGTGTCCTAAACAACATCACTACGTAGTGTACTGTTTTACTCTATAACAATCCTTGACTATAAACGTATGTGATTATATTATATGCAAAAAAATCAACATTTCATTTTTAATAAAAATACTGCTTAGACCTAGGTATCATGGTAAAAAAGCTACACATAAAAATAGACTTTGTAGGGAATAGGGAATAGTGTATTTGTTCGAATAGAAGCGTTACCCATTTGTTCCACGCCTGCTTCAGTGCACAGCTTCCTTGATTTGTCCTTGCTCAGAAAATTGCTGTATTTATACATTAAATATCTGAATCTTGTTGGACCAGTTATATACCGACATTATGTCTCTTGCAGCAGAGGCTTTCGTCTCTCAGATAGCAGGTGTGTACTTTTATAACCCTGTAAACACTATAGGTTATTTACAGTAGTTTTGCTGTGTGTGATCACACGTGAATTGAGCTAGGATTCTCTAAGGCAGAGCAATCATATGATATAATATTAACATCACGATGTATTATCACTATGTTACTGAGAATGCATTTCCATACACTTGTAAAATACACGTGCTATTTGTGTGTTGCCGCGCAGCAACATTAGTCATGGGAACTTAGGTTTGATCATTAGTCAGTCACTGTCTCTAAACAGGCATTTCTTTCCTGATGTGTGCATATACAAAAAGTCTGAGACCACTAGTAAACATGTTTCTGTTTTGCATTTGTCTGGAATGTAAAATAATGATTTGCATTACAAATCATATGGCCAGCCTAACAATTTGAGTGAGCCCACATCAAGATGGTTTTGGGTTTGATTCCCAGGTGGAGTAGTGAAGATCCTTTATGTGTGGGCTTTGCATGTTCTCCCTGTTCTTCCTGTTAAGTAGCCTAGTGGTTAAGGTACTGGTTCAGTAATCAGAAGGTTGCCGGTTCAAGCCTCACCACTGCCAGGTTGCCACTGTTGGGCCCTAGAGCAAAGCCCTTAACCCTCAATTGCTTAGACTGTATACTGTCACACTACTGTAAGTTGCTTTAAATAAAAGTGTCTGCTAAATGCTGAAAATGTAAATATAAGTTAAATTAAGATAAATGTAAGGTAAATTGGAGTCTTTTGCATGATAGCGTCCAATATAGAACTCATCAGACCTTGCTCTGTACCCTGTAACCTCTGAGCCACATGTCTCGCTTGTTTTGATTCTTCACCAAGAACTTCTCTGTACTTGCACCCAAGTGGTGGGACGAACTTCCTCTGTCCGAACATCTGTTACAAAACAACCTATTCATTTCTTCTAAAAGGCTTACAGCAGATTTGTATTCTTGGACTGTTGACTACTTAAAGTACAGTAGGGAAATGTTAACTATGAAAGCACTTCTGTAAGTGCTGCCAAATGCAGAAAATGTAAATGTAAACATGGAAGAACTAGTATTTCCTTCCATTGAGCTCTAATGAAGCTCACTTAAAATAGGGTTTACATAGTTACCACTTTATCTTTACATAAACTAACACATCCATTAATTGAATTGAATGTTTTTATTTGTTATATATCAATATTCATGTGTACAGGACAATGAAATATTTTTTCCACATATCCCATCATATTTCATGAGAGGGTTGGCAAAGCCAGGATTTCAACTGTGTTGGATTTTTAGGTCACAGACTGATAGGGATTCCCAGGATTTTCCCCAAGAGCGGAATTCATGATTCCATCAGTTACAACAAGCTGTCTAGGTCCTGCTCAAACAAAGCACACCACCACCACCACCACCACCATGTTTGTCTGTTGGCATGATGTTGTTATGGTGGAATGTGGTGTTAGCTTTACACCAGATGTAACAGGACCCATGTCTTTCAAAAAGTTCCACTTTTGACACATCAGTCCATAAAATATTATCGTGAACGTTTCAGGAGTCATTTAGATGTTTTTTGGCAAATACAGACGACCAGTTAGGGATCTTAACTGAGGCAAGTAAGGCCTGCAGTTCTTTAGATTTTTTTTGGTTTCTCTTGTGACCTCCTGGATGAGCTGTTGATGTGTTCTTGATGAAATTTTGGTAGGCCAGCCAGTCCTAGGAAGGTTTATCACTGTTCCAGGTTTTCTCCATTTGTGGATAATGGCTCTCATTGTAGTTTGCTGAAAGCTTTGTAACCCTTTCCAGACTGATAGAGTTCAAGGACTTTTGGATCTGTGGCATCATGTGTTCCTTTCTGAGACCTTTTAGCCTGCTTTGCATTGGCAGACAGGTTCTATATTTCTTTGTTTACATATGTTATCTATTAAAAGTAGTAAAATTTAAATCTACTAAATAGTGTTGTACGTACACTGATCAGCTATAACATTAAAACCACCTCCTTGTTTCTACACTCACTGTCCATTTTATCAGCTCCACTTACCATATAGAAACACTTTGTAGTTCTACAATTACTGACTGTAGTCAATCTGTTTCTCTACATACCTTTTTAGCCTGCTTTCACCTTGTTCTTCAATGGTCAGGACCACTACAGAGTAGGTGTTATTTAGGTGGTGGATCATTATCAGCACTGCAGTGACACTGACATGGTGGTGGTGTGTTAGTGTGTGTTGTGCTGGTATGAGTGGATCAGACACAGCAGCGCTGCTGGAGTTTTTAAATACCATGTCCACTCACTGTCCACTCTATTAGACACTCCTACCTAGTTGGTCCACCTTGTAGATGTAAAGTCAGAGACGATCGCTCATCTATTGCTGCTGTTTGACTTGGTCATCTTCTAGACCTTCATCAGTGGTCACAGGACGCTGCTGACAGGGCGCTGTTGGCTGGATATATTTTTGGTTGGTGGACTATTCTCAGTCCAGCAGTGACAGTGAGGTGTTTAAAAACTCCATCAGCGCTGCTGTGTCTGATCCACTCATACCAGCACAACACACACTAACACACCACCACCATGTCAGTGTCACTGCAGTGCTGAGAATGATCCACCACCCAAATAATACCTGCTCTGTGGTGGTCCTGGGAGAGTCCTGACCTTTGAAGAACAGCATAAAAGGGGGCTAACAAAGCATGCAGAGAAACAGAGGGACTACAGTCAGTAATTGTAGAACTACTAAGTGCTTCTATATGGTAAGTGGAGCTGATCAAATGGACAGTGAGTGTAGAAACAAGGAGGTGGTTTTAATGATATGGCTGATCAGTGTATAATAATGTGAAAATATTTACATTTACATTTATGTAAATGTTTATTTAGCATTCCCATCTCACTTAACCCACCACTAATTATTTTAATATACATTTTATATGACTTAACTAACAATAGCTTTTGTTGCTCATTATCAGTTTATTTGCTTGGAGACCTAGTTATGTATGCCAAATGTAGCATAGCTAGCGTGACGGTCTAAATAAGCAAGTGGTTGGTTAAGGTTGGTATTCTACACAGCCGCAACATCCAGTACAGAACACGTCTGTGCATGCTAATGTTATGCTGTTTGGAAGCCCTTTTGTTCTTCTAAGAGTAACTGGCAAGGTCAGGCTCAGCAAATTTAATACAAATTTGACTGACAGATATATGTATATATATCTTCTTTGTACATTTCTTTATACATTTATATCTTCTTCCGGCTCACTATCGTTTGACAGCATTTGTGTTACAGATGCTTTCATTAAATCCCACTAAGATTTTCTATGGGAGTTAAATCTGGAGACTAAGGAGACACCCCAGGATATTCCTGGACTGATTCTTTAACCAAGCTTTGGTTGACTTTGAAGTGTGTTTGGGATCATTGTCTTTATTGGAAGTCCAATGGTCACCAAGGATTAATTTAATCACAAAAGGCACAAGATTCCTTCAAAAAGTGCCTTGGTATTTTTGTGAGTTCATTATGTCCTTCACATGTTCAAGATGGCCAGTTCCACATGCATGACTGTGAGGATAGAATTGCCTTTCTTTCACCGACAAACTGCTGATCCATGTTATATGCCAAGCAGTTTCAATTTTTTTTCACTCCATAGAACTGTGTTCCAGAACTTTGCAGGCCTATCTCTAATCCTTCTGGCATATTCCAGTCAACCGTTTTAGTGCTTTCTGTTCAAGAGTGGTTTACGTCCTGGAGTTTGGCCATGAAACCTATGATTGTTAAGTGATCTTCTTATGGTTTCCCTGACCAGCCTGTATCAACCAAAACCTTGTCTTTGGACCTTGCTTTATGCACAGGGCACAGTCATGATGGAACAGAAAGGAGCCTTTCCCAAACTGTTGCCACAAATGTATGATACACTTTATACTCCTGTTAGTAATGACTGTAGCTGAATCACCTGAATGAAATAATTAGGACGGGTGTCCAAATACTTTTGGCCATATACTTTATGTATTACTTTGTGTATGATATATGTGCAGTGTTTATGCTATGTATAATGTAAATTTTCTTTTGCAGCTGCTGAGCCATGGCCTGAAAATGCCAAACTTTACCAGCCCCTGAGGGGTAAGTCATACAGAAAGGGTATTTATTACATTAGACACCCAGAACATTATTGACATACTTTTACCAGTTTACATTACCATGACATTACAAGCCATTAATTTTTGATATATACACTGCCTGGCCAAAAAAAGGTCACCACCTGGATTTAACTAAGCAAATAGGTAAGAGCCTCCCATTTGATAATTACTACCAATACATAAAGATTGGACTCTGGAGCAATGGAAGGTGGTCAGGTGGTCTGAGTCCAGATTTACCCTGTTCCAGAGTGATGGGCGCATCAGGGTAAGAAGAAAGGCGGCTGAAGTGATGCACCCATCATGCCTAGTGCCTACCGTACAAGCCTGTGGGGGCAGTGCTATGATCTGGGGTTGCTGCAGTTGGTCAGGTCTAGGTTCAGCAATGTTATGTGCCCAAAGAATGAGGTCAGCTGACTACCTGAATATACTGAACCACCAGGTTAGTCCATCAATGGATTTTTTCTTCTCTGATGGCACGGGCATATTCCAAGATGACAATGCCAGGATTCATCGGGCTCAAATTGTGAAAGAGTGGTTCAGGGAGCATGAGACATCATTTCCACACATGGATTGGCCACCACAGAGTCCAGACCTGAACCCCATTGAGAATCTTTGGGATGTGCTGGAGAAGACTTTGCGCAGTGGTCCGAATCTTCCATCATCAATACAAGATCTTGGGGAAAAATTAATGCAACTCTGGACAGAACTAAATGTTGTGACATTGCAGAAGCTTGTGGAAACGATGCCACAGCGAATGCATGCCGTAATCAAAGCTAAAGGCGGTCCAACGAAATATTAGAGTGTGTGACCTTTTTTTTGGCCAGGCAGTGTATATATGTCATGCAAACAGCTGTTCAAAGCAAACATCAGGTGTCTTTGCTGGTTTACTTACCTTTTCATTTAGACCCAGGCTTTTATGATGTAATATATTTCAA
The DNA here is from genome assembly GCF_030014385.1 of Trichomycterus rosablanca. Taxonomy (NCBI): domain Eukaryota; kingdom Metazoa; phylum Chordata; class Actinopteri; order Siluriformes; family Trichomycteridae; genus Trichomycterus; species Trichomycterus rosablanca. The sequence continues at coordinate 33,661,607 of NC_085993.1, forward strand.
GCAGCAGTAAATCAGATCTTTTCTACATCATAAATAAGAATTTCCACAAGTGTTTAAAGGATTGTCGTATTTCACAAATGCCGAAAAGTCTCTATGTGATCATTTAGAATTGGATATTGGTAGACCTAATTGCATAGAGTTAAAGTTTGGTTACCTTTATCAGTCTTTGACTGTCCAATGTACATGTTAAAGGTCTCATCACCACATGTACCGACTGTATTATAAGAATTGATCCAGTGGCCTGATTGCAAATCTCTGATGGTACTATTTGACTAAGGAAAATAATGCTTTTGAATGTCTCCCTCACAAAAACTAACAATCATATGAAAAAAGCGTAACTTTTATAAAACTAATTTACACAAAGTATTGTCATGTAAAGAAATCAATTAGGAAAAAAAAACTTTTTATAAGCCACACTAAATTTTACAATGAATAACATTATAAGAGTCTCAATTTTCATAGTGGCTTAAACGTAAATGTATGTAGATATTTATATTTACCAATTAAGTCCCATTACACAGACAAAACACTATTACTTTATTATATGTGATTATGATTTTGCTTTTATTCACACTTTTGTTTACTACCTTTTTCCCCCTCAGAGGATCAGATCCTTCTGTCTGATTGTGCTGCATCCCTGGCAGTTCAGGTAAATGATTATAAAACAGAGTTCATTTATCCACACTTTTAGCTGAAATACTGACCTGTGTTTCTGTTTTTAGGCATACCTACGGATGTGTGGCCTACCAGTGCAAGTGTGTTGCCGTTCGAATGCTGAGTACATGTCGCCCTCAGGTAACAGACTGCCCCTGATTTCTGCATTTGACTTTCAGGTTTCATTTCATTATGTTTGAGTCCATTTGGATTGGTGAACTAGATGGACAAATGGGCTTGTAAATAGGCTCTTTATCAAGAAACACACACTATACTCTCTTTAACCTACGACCGCTCATACTGGTGCCTCGGACAGACTGTATGCACCACTTTTGCAGCTGCAAGATGGTAAATCCTCACCCGGCCTTTCCTCTATTAGACATGACAAATTGTGTTTGTCTGGCCACTGGCATTGCTAAGATTTGAATACAAACAACGAATATTGAATTTTTTATGAATTACAAGTATAACAAACTGTGATTGTTACCTTTTAAGACATCTGCTTTGTTAGGCTGGTTAGGCTGCTAGGCACATATTTTACTGGAACATCTTACTGTTTAGGTGAATGCACCTCAGAATTACAGAAGAGTGGATAAATACAATACAACAATGTTTTATGTGCTGTTGCTAAATTCTGTCAATACAAGAATCTGAACTGGTAATCTGCAAATAAATATGCAGGAAGTTATACTTAAAGTAATACTGTAAATAATAGTTACATATAAATATTATAAATTCTTGATTTAGAGTTTTAACTGAAAACACAAATTAGTAAACAAGTTAGAAATATCAAATAAACAAAAATAACTTTATATAGCATAAGGATTACTTATGCAGACATAGCCGAATGCTGTTGTTTGGAATCTGTTCATTAACAGTAAGACTGATGGATGAACTGGTGTCAATTATTATTTTTCTCTTTCTTCCTATGTAGGGAAGGTTCCTTTTATCCAAGTTGGTAATCAGGTTGTTTCAGAGCTGGGACCGATAGTACAGTTTACAAAAGCCAAGGTAAGACCACATGCATGTTTAAATATCTCTATGGGACCTCAGTATATGTTACGCCAAAAAGCCAAGAACCCCAGATACTAATTTAATTTAAACAATAAGCATCAATTTTTTGTAAAATTCTACACTTAATTCTACATTCGACAGATTTTATCTAGTACATAATTTGCTGGTGTACTGTAGGATGTTTTAAGTAGGGGGTGTGGGGCAAGGGGGAGTTGACTGCCAACTAAATCTAAAGTTGTGACACAATGCAATTGAATGAACACACACAGGAAGAGCTTGGCCACAATGTTATAAAAACTAAAACCTTTTTATTAGCTGCTGTTACAGGTGCTAAATAATAGAACCCTCATTGCAGGGCAGCAGTGTTGTCAGTAATCTCATGTTGTATTTGTATTTTGACATTCTGATGGAATTAAGCTTCCAAAAAAGAGATGTTATATCCATTTTGTGCACCATGATTTTTGTGCACTTGCATCACAGTTAGTTGTGACATCTTTTGAATCATAGTGCTTCTGTAAACAGTGAAACAAAGTCTGGATTAAACATGCAACACAGTGTCATGTATCTGGCAACTGTTAGATTATTTTAAATGTCAGTGTTCTTGATTGACCAATCCACTGTTTAAACAAAATGCTTCCTAAACATTTAATCAATACATAATATAAACTTGCTATTAAAAAGTTTTTTAATATAATAATGGCAATTAAATAAATAAGAGAGCAGAATATACAGGCTGTTTAACCCAACACGTGCACGTTTTGCAAATAATAAAAACATAAAATAATTTCGTATTATATAGCACAAAGAACATGGCTTTGCTGGCTAGCTGGAGGGCTGTATATTAATCCACACACACATTTTTTTTTTTAGAGTTTGCTCGAAATAGTAACCTTGCATAGTTTGAGATCTAATTCAGCACACTATTTAGTATGTAGTATGCTATTTGGGAAACAGCAGCTGTCCCCTGCTCCATGTGCAGCCTAATACAGCCAGTTTCGTGCTGATATATAATGCTCAAGTGATGCTTCTTATCCATTTCATTAGTTTTACTACTACTTCCCTCACCTATGTATTTATGTATGGGATGGAGATAATTACCATTAACGTTATGAGTTTGGTTAAGGAAAAAGTACTTTGTGTGCATAGCTTTATCAGTGTTTTAGATAAAATATAGCAGTTTTTTATGCAATATTAACAGAGAGCCTATAGTATTACAAAACATGTTAACATCCAATTGAACTAAAGCTCAGACAGTCAGTATATAAAGTATATTAAAAAAAGTATAAGTATATAAAAAATAATAAAAACACACAAACATGGGATGCCTCCATCATCATGCATTTAAGATCATGTTTAATTACACTATTAGAATTTTTCCTCACCACTTTTCTCTCATGTGTTAAAGGGTCACTCTCTGAGTGATGGATTGGATGATGTTCAGAGAGCAGAGATGAAGGCATATATGGAGCTTGTTAACAACATGCTCCTTACAGCAGAGGTAGAAGCTGGCACACAGTCCCTTCACTGTGTTGCAGTTTTATCACTTTTATTAATGCTTGCTGATTACCACTTTTTTAAATATTAGTGCTGATTGGTTAGTTTGTCTAAAACTAATACTCAAGTCAATACTGAGTATATCTTTATTTCTTTCTAGTTGTACATACAGTGGTGTGATGACGCTACAGCTGCAGAGGTATGAGATATCCAAGCACAAGTGCACAAATACATGAGTTGCATATGTAAACATGTATGTAAAGCAGCTACTTTTTATATGATGTTAGACAGACATTTCAAAGGCAAAAACTACTCAGACTTTAATGTTAAGATCAGGGCAACAGTCAGTGAGGTTTGCCATTGTAAACAATGTAACAATGTCCTTCTTCAAGTGCATGAGAGAATACAAAATAAAGTCAAAAATGCTTTTTATGTTCGGTTCTCTTCACATTCTGGAATCACATTCCCTAGACTAAGTGGAGGCAGCAGGCAAAATCTGAAGCCAAAGATGTTTAATACCAAGGGTCCATTCTACTTGTCTGTCAATTATGTTTAAAGGCATTTGTGTTTGGGACGTGACTTTAGAGAGAACACCAAATAGACAGTTAAATTTCATTGGTTGTTAAGTTTCCTAATGTGCCTTTAACCAAAACAGGTAGCTTAATCAAATATCACTGATGTTCCCTTCAATGCCCAATCCACATAGTGACAATTTCTTGACCAGATGTGCTCACAACAAACCGCTCCTTTGAACATTATCAAAAGGGTGTAGATTGCATTTGTTAAGACAAGGACAATAATTGTATCTACTGAGATAGCAGTCCTATAAGAAGTGCTGCAATTCAGTGGGTTTGCATTTTATATTACTTTTTTATGAGTCATCTGGGACCTTATCCTCTTTCCTCCCTAAACATGCAGTAGGATGACTGGCATATCTAAACTGTCCATTGGTGTAAGTGCAATAATTTTTTAGCACAATGGCACATTAACATGGATCTTGGCTTTCCTGCCAAAGGTAACTGTCCCTAAGGACTTTTGCTAGTTCTTACCAAGCCTGCTAGGTTTTCACCAGGTTTTGTCCATCTTTCACAAATATGCAAAAGGATTGACTGCTCTAAATTTTCCCATGATCTGAGTGAATAAATAAGCAATGTGTTGTCCTGCGATGATTTGTCCAGTTACATCCTGTGTTCCCGGTTGGTACCAGATCCATCACAATACTGATCAGAATAAATCAGTTAGTGAAAGTGAATGAGGAAATAAAAAATAAAATGTAAATGATTAAAATCAAATTTGTACTTGTATTCTATTAGATCACAAGACCACGCTACAGTAGTCCATACTCTTGGCCGCTTAATCACATTCTGGCTTACCAAAAGCAGTGGGAGGTTCGTCGGAAGATGAATGCTATTGGTTGGGGAGGAAAGAACCTAGAACAGGTACGTTTTTGTGAAGAAAAGGTGTTTTATTGACATCTGGTTTGTGATTTATGCTACTTCTAATTTAATTTGAGTATAAAATGTGTGTGTGTATTCTTTATTGTCAGGTCTATGAAGATGTTAGTCAGTGCTGTCAGGCTCTCTCACAGAGACTTGGAACCCAGCCCTACTTTTTCAATAAACAGTAAGTGTACATACACAACAAAAACAGGCAAAAACGTAATCAGATTTAATAATTAAATTGTGGCTAAAAGGAGTCATTTAAAAAATGGTTTTATGATTAAATAATTTTAGTTGGATTCGACAAGATGCTTGGTGTCTGATGTTTGATTTCTTTAGTTTTGCAGTGCAGCTAATATATAATAAAAGTGTATTTTAAAATATGGTGTGATGTAAATTGCAAATTGGTACACGATGTATTTGAAGGCAGTGTGTGGGCATTAATTAAAAATGGCTTTAGGTTAGAATTCCATTACCTAAGCAGCGGACAGTGGTTTTGACCAGGGATATTTGTCCCAATTATTCAGTCAGTTTTTGCTACAACTTTGAACTGTAATTTTTTGAAAAGAAGTAGTAATGGCACTTTTGTAGTGCTAGCTATATCATGTTTCTGTGAGCGTCCACCACTGACAAGTGTAAAAGAAGTGGCTGGCAACTGCACATGTATCAGAGAGGGCACATGATAGTCTGCGGTCGCGTGGTACAAAAGGCAAAGAAATTAAAATTGGATTAGTAGAAAAAAGTTGTAATAAAACCACTTATATTGAGTATAGAATAATAATCATCACTGGAATAATGAGCCTTCTACCTTTACACACTTAAATTGAGTAAAATCATGTATGTTGTTATATTCACAGGCCAACAGAACTGGATGCGCTGGTGTTTGGTCACCTTTTCACAATCCTGACCACACGCCTCACTACTGATGAGCTCAGTGAAAAGATCAAGTCCTACAGCAACCTGCTCTCCTTTTGCCGACGAATTGAACAGACTTATTTTGAGGCGCAGGACAGAGACATTCAGTTGGGGCACTAGTCAAAAGGGATCTAACTTGTGTAAAATCTTAGTTCATGGCACTACCCCAACCTGGTCTGTAAAAAGTATAAGAAGGTAATACAGTGGTAAAAACAAGGTAATTCTAAAGCTTTTATCTCGTTCAAGATTCATTTTTCAGAATTGTATGTATTTGATAAAAGAATTAGCTTGAACAGCACCAACGTTCCTTAGTATTCCAACAATAGTTTTCCACTTATCCATTCACTAATGAGATGCAAAGTTTGTTTATTCCATTGTGGTGATCTCTGGTTTATTATTATGTACATGTAAGCACTTACAGGAAATAATAAACTTAAATTCCTCTATTTGTGTGCTCTTGTGTTTTGTCATATAAACACTCACTGACCACTTTACTTTTAGGTTCACATATACCCTGTACATACACTAAGTGGCCTAATACACCTAACTGGACTATTTATTGGACGGTTGGTGGTTCGAGCTCCACTCTCAGTCTGCTAAATGCTGTTGATGTAAAACACAGACTACCATGCAACTATTGTGTTAGTGTAATTACAGTGCTGAGAATGGTCTACTACGTAAATGTTATGAGCAGGGACCATTTTCTACAGAGGTCCAACCCAATAATTGATGGGGTAAAGGAGCATTACAAAGTGTACAGAGCAAAATATGGGTTACAGTCAGTAACTGTATACCCACAATAACTATCTATATGGTAAAAACAGCCATGGTTCAAGTAACTTTTGGTAGCAATGTAAATGTTTATCTCTGTGTTTAGATTGTTGATGAATGCCTTCAGAACTATGCATCGATGTCATCTGTGATTTATTTAATAAACACAGTACTTATTATAGTGAGTTTTAAATATATTCTAAATATTATCTATACAGAAGCCCTGTGTTCCTGCTTCACATACTGCTGCCACTAAGCTGCTTATGTAAATTGTTATGTACAGTAGCTTGTGAAATACCTAAATAATTTGCAATTCAGCAATGAGAAGTTTTTTTTTTATTGGCAATTCTCTCATAAAGTTTGGTACAAAATGGTGAGCACGACCCATCAGTGGTGGAGTCTTTGGTGGATACTTTATGCAATCGTGGTTCCCTTAACTGTTACCAATTCACCTGCTTATTGTGAAATGTTTTAAAACACTGTACTTCAATATTCTATCACCCTTTCACTCTGATTTTGCTTCTGTCCCAACTTTTTTGAGTTTTGGAGGCATCAAATTCTAAATATGTATATTGAAAAATAGAAGCTATTTTCGTCAGTTAAATAAAGATTTAAGGGAACTGACAAATGACATATTTTGCTTTTTACTGCGTTGTCCCTATTTACAGTTGTCATTTTACTCACAATTTCATTAGTCAGTCCACCTTTAAATGTTATTAAAAGGTGAAAAGGGGTGGCACGGTGGCTAAGTGGGTAGCACTGTCGCCTCACAGCAAAAAGGTCCTGGGTTCGATCCCCAGGTGGGGTGGTCCGGGTCCTTTCTGTGTGGAGTTTGCATGTTCTCCCCATGTCTGTGTGGGTTTACTCCTGGTGCTCCAGTTTCCTTCCACAGTCCAAAGACATGCAAGTGAGGTAAACTGGAGATACTAAATTGTCCAGGACCGTGTTTGATATAACCTTGTGTGAACTAATGAACCTTGTGTGATGAGTAACTACCGTTCCTGTCATGAATGTAACCAAAGTGTAAAACATGACGTTAAAATCCTAATAAACAAACAAACAAAAGGTGAAAAGAAACGACAGTACCAGGATTAAACCTAAACAAGCAAAGGGTATAAACAGAACCATTAAAAATTAATAAAATTAAATATTAAATAATATGGATTAATAGGCGTTATTCAAATAAGCATATTCAATACATATTGTATGCATATTTTATACGAGTAAATGGGAAAATTAGTTTATAGGACAGGCAGGGCTTTATACTGACTACTTTGTGTAGTTTAGGAGCGCGTTCACGCCAAGCGCGCTCCCGTTTAGCAGCTCCACGTCGACATTCCTTTAAGGGTCGTTGTTGCTTAAGACGAAATGGTTACGCGGTGTGTAAATTTAAATACATGCCGGATACAAAATGTTACCGTTTTGACAAATTGCATTGACTAAAAATACCATAGCTAGGATAAGCTTGTTTTTTTTCTTTGTTAAAGACGTGCAGCATACATGAAGATCCAAAGAGCTTTGAAAACTTTAGTCATCTGACAGGTTGGTATTTTGTGGTGTTTGTTTTGCTAATTCGTTAAAGACTTTTGTCTACTTAAAATGACCTTGAATAACAAATAAAGCTTTCTACAGAGATTCAGGATTTGATCCCAAGAATCCATGCATTAAAAGCATATGGGCTATGCATGGTTTATTTAGGGAAAGTAATTTCAAGTTCAGAATTTTAAGTGTATCTTTATAAAGTGTATTCAAATTTCCTGCCTTTTAGAATTTTAGAATTAAAAGGATTTTTATTATATTTTAGGGACTTACATGAATGGCTGAATGTGTACCCATCAGCAAACTTATAGCAAAACCATTTCTGAAGACTGATGCTAACTGTGTTATACCATGGATATATTTCATTAGTTCATATTCATAAAAAATTAATATTTTCCAAAAAAAAACCTATAGGAATTTGTGATTCCTATATGTGAGCTTGTATAAATTACCTTAATGTCTTAAGATTTCATTGCAATTTCATGCCCATAATTCAAAATAGTTTTTATGTTTAATTGATTTTGCATGATTGGTTGCAAACTGGGCGTTGTTGAAGATCAACATTTTACCAACGTTTTTTTTTGCAACTGCATATGTAAAGTCCATGTGTTTTAGTACAAAACAGTGCACTGTGACTTTAATAAACTGATCTACTTGCTTTATAAGATCTACTTCAGAAGCAGAATCAGCTTTATTCGCCAAGTATGTTTACACACACAAGGAATTTGTTTCCGGCTGTTGTTAGCTCTCTTAAATTAACAAACAATACAAATTTACATGCTCGGCATGTATAGAAAATACAAAAATAGCATGAGATAAATAGTAAAGTAAGATAAGATGCAATTACAGCATGTATAAAGTGCAGTGTGGCATGTAAACAACAGTAAACAGCAGATCAGTTTTAGTTATTAATAATAATACTTGCTTTAATTGTAATAATTGATATGCATAAGACGTGTAATTGCAGCCAACTAGTCTAAATGTAATCTGGGTTCTTTTTCAGGGGCTGGAGAAGGAACCATGTTTGAATGAGCATCGAAACTCCAATCCTTACTCCAGTATGATAAAACAGACATTACATATTAGAGTGTTTTTAAACCTAAAACATGTTGTTAAAGTGATAAGAATTGTGTGAATGGTTGACTGACACATAGAGGGTTAAATTAAATAATACAGTGCAGAAGTCATTTCTATTTAAAACAGGACCTAAACAAGTGGTTCAGACATAAAAGGAATCTAGAAGGATGTAGTTAATGTAACTATCTTAACAAAACAATTATGCACAATTTACATGCAACGTGCAGATTATTATCAGATAATGACAAGTTCCATGAGAACTATGGAGATTTTCACATAAAACAGGCTAGGCTAAATTATAGTTATGGAGTATCTAACACGTCTGGCCACTAATAAACAATCTCTGATACCGAAATCTGATAATAAAAACTAGCAGATACAGAGAATAAAGCCTATAAGTAGGATGGCTAGGCAGTCTGTTAAGAGTGTGCTAATGTTGTCTACATAATCATAAAGTTTTTCATTTATGTTTGGCTACTGGTAAACAAATCGTCAATAATTTGACAGTCAGCTAAGACCCTGATACTGAAAATTCCAATTCTTTTTTATTTTTATTTTATTTTTTTATGTTTTCTTCATGCATTTTCTCCCCTTTCTCACTTTTAGTACCAATGCCGATCCCTGCTCTGATTGAGCAGAATGAAGCTAACCCACGCCCCCTCCGACACGTGGGCAGCATGCCGTATGCATTTTATCACCTGCACTTTGACGAATGCAGTGCAGCTAAGCGTTGTGTACGGAGAGGACACACACTGAGAGCACTCTTTTCTCATCTCTGTGCAGGTGCCATCAATCAGCCAGCAGAGGTTGTAAAAAAAACACACACTTTGGTTCTAGCAGGTTTCAGCAGATTTGTGTTCTTCGACTGTTGTTTACTAAAACTTGAGAAATGAATTGTTTAGCCGGTAGACAGAGCTGAGATTCGATATAATATATTCGAGATCCCAGCTCTGGTCCCAGTGTGTGTTTTTACCACTGCGCCACCTGAGCGGCCCCAATTCTTTTTTTAGTTAAAAGATAAATCCAGCCTTGCTAGCTGCCAGACTGCTTTTTGATATTTTGTTTTATATTAAAACTCAATTAGTATAGTATATTCTACAAATGTTTAGTTATTATTAAATAAATGTATATAAATGAATGTAATTAGAGACTCCAGTACAAAAATTACACGTGTAAACTTAAGCTAGGTGGCACACTCAAAAATAAAGCTCGTTTTTAATGTTAATGTTAAATCACATACTGTGCACTGTTCAGTGGCAAGATTTGCAGTGCACCAATTTTACAGATGCCTGGTCTGGACATTTATTATGAGACAGCAAGTATAAACCTGGTTTTTATATTCTAAAGATATTGATTTTTTTAATATAAAAACTTTATAAATGATTCAAATGGTCTATTAAGATGCACTTTCATTACTGGATGCAATAACTTGTTTTCTTAACGTTTTGACAAACATGATGTATGATGTATAACAGACTCCAAGCAAGAGATTCCTCAGGCAAAGTTCTGTGGTCCACTCTGACCGTGCTATAGTGGTCAGTGCATTACAGAGCTTTGCTTTATGAGCTCCATCCTTCTGCTGCTGCTGAGAAACAAGCTGATATTAGTGGGTATTCTAATTATTGATCTAAAATGGATTACATTCACATGCCTTGCACCTAAAGTTAACTATGCTGATTACATCATAGTTGCAAATTGTATCACAAGTTTATAAATGTAAATGCTGACAGCACCATTCATTTATTCAATGTCTGTTTTAACACCGCTTTATCCTATGTGGGTACAATTTACTGGGCGAAAGATAGGAAACACCCCAGGAAGGGCGCCAGTCCATCACAGGGCAAACACACACATATTCACACCTAAAGCAATTTTAGTAGCTGTAATCAACCTGACTGCATGTCTTTAGGTAGGGGCTGGTATGGGATAGTCAAAAGCTTTGAGATGGATAGGCACTTTGTCTAGGGTATTCTTGCCTTGTGCCTAGAGTTTCTTGGTGGAACTGGTGCTGTGGCCCTACCAGGATAAAGTGGTTGATGAAAATCAAATGGAAATGTTTTGATTGAAGTCTATAAAGCATAAATTTGAGAAGGCCAGGTAACAACATCCCTTGATAGTAACTGGTAGGTGTCACTGTCCACTGTCAAATTAATTTACACAAAAAGCTTTTTGAAGGCAAATTGTGTTGTCAGAAAACAAAGGTTGAGTTCAGAGGTGACACTATAGGTGAAAAAAGCAAAGGGACAATTGTAAATTTAATAAATTATTGCATTTAAATTTACTAGTGTCTGGGATTTAACTTTTGAAAACAAATGTGCAGTTTAAAAAACTAAAACAAAAAACCTATTTTACATGACACTGCCAAATGTTGTACATATGTTTTTGCACTTTGCTGTATGAAAAGTGTGCATTGTCAGATCAAATAAAACACTCATTTTTGTCCTAATTTTTTAAAAGGCTGAATTTGACTTCCAAAGTGCAAAAAAATTCTTGTGGTTTGATGACACTAACTTTAAACCTTTTGCTTGAAAAACTGGTAGTAAGAATTTAACAAAGTTCATCCCATGGCAGCATCTGGTCACGGAAATGCTTTACAGAAGCAGGGCGTGATAGTCTTGTCAGGACAGGCTTAAAGACTAAACAGACTGTCCTCTTCATCAAAAAGCCCAAATTGGAAAATAACTTTAATCATAATAAACAGTTGCACAGGATAAAGCAATACTGGAGTGGCTCAAAATTAGAAGAATTGTAAAGAAGAATAAGTGGCCTAGCTGTACTCTTTAATCTCTCTCTGATCTGTGTCAAGAGCTCAAAATAGTTGACTACACTTCTTAGCAGTGCAGTGGTAGGACAGCAGTTAATGGACTATTGACCTGAAGGTTGCTAGTTTAACCTTCACTATCCAGCACCTGAGCAAAGTCCTTAACCCTTAGGTGCTTCCCTTGTATTTGGTCAAATAAAGATCACTTTGAACAGTGTCTACTACATGTGCCAACATGTACAAATACCACTGTCATAAAGCAACTTCATTTTCTGAAAATGAGCTGGAATGCTATATCATGTGATGCAAAACAAAGGCTTTATGGCCCATCAGTTTCATACAAAATATACAACCTGGAAAGTTCATTTAATGTGGAAATCTTAATGTCATTTATATTGGTGTAAAAGCCTCCTAATTTACTAATTCCTGACAACTGGTGGATTGTCTGTGCTACTGCTATTAGATTACCCACAAACGTTGCAGTTTTTAGACCATGGCATAAGATGTTGCTTAGAGCTTTTTATGCAACTGTGGGTATGTAGAGCATCTATAAGTTCAATGTACATAGAACAGTGGTTTGCATCAAGGTAACTAAAAGCTTTTTTGGCAGCAAGTTGTGTCATCAGGTTTAGTTCAGGGGTGTGACAATGAATCATTTTTAAAAAAGCAGGTAATGTGTTCCAACCACCCAAGTCAAAAAACTGCTGCACAAATAATTACATTTACATGTCCCTTACAAAAGTATGAAAATGCAAAGTTACTGACACATGAATCATTTAAGTATAGTAAAATAAACAAGACAAAATCTGGTTAAAATGGTTTAATTTAATTTGGTGCACAAGTACATATTGTGGCTAATAGGAAGCACACCAATATACTCAACCGCAATGTAACATTTACAAACAATCAGTTAAATAGAATGTCCAACACTGTGAAACACTGCTTTCACTTTCCCTTCCACAAAACATTCAACAGTGCTGATCGCTCAGTGGTAGAAAAAGATTAGTCACTGCTGAAATACACAGGCATCAGTCACATACCATGACTTGTACCCACAATTAAAAAGTCCCAGACGTGTTGACTGCTAAACTGTTTAGGTGAATTATGTTAAAAGACAAATACATGGGAAAAACTACAGATATTTTATTCTAATCTTTCTACTGACAGTGTTATGATGTCGAAGACTTCAAATATGCAATAAGGTCAGCACGCTCAGCCTTCTTCTTAATACCAGCAAAGATCATTTTTGTCCCAGGAATGTATTTCTTAGGATTCTCCAGGTACTCCATCAGAGTATTCTCACTCCAAACAATGCCTGTACAAAGAAATGCAATTAGAATCAAGAAAAAGTAATCAAAGGACATCAAAAGTAGCAAATAGTTATTTAAAAAAAAAAAAAAAAAAAAAAAAAAAAAAAAAAAATCCCAAACAAATTGCACTGCAAAATCAGAGAAATTACTTATCACAAATTACCTTTGCTTTTGTTGGCATCTGTGTAAGAAAAGCCCTGTGCCTGGCCAGTCTTGCGTCCAAACAGACCCCACAGATTGGGGCCAACCTTGTGCTTGCCACCATTCTCAACTGTGTGGCACTGGGCACATTTCTGGACGAAGACCTTCTTTCCCTTTTCGACGTCACCCATATTAGCCTAAAAATCCACAAGGTAAACAGATGACATCAAACACTGAGAAGGGGTTACAAAATAAATATTACTACAATATGTAACTGCAATAAATGAAAACCCTAACTTAGGGGCAAACTAGGTGGCAGCTTGCCAGTAGCCATGCTGTGTTATTATTATTTTTTAATGAAAATTATTCGATTGCTGATAAAAAAGAAAAAAAAAAGAATATTGAGATGCTAAAAAAAAAAGAAAAAGAAAAAAAATCACAGCTGGCTGTCAGAAGCCAACAGTGAGCCTAAATTAATGTGCTAACAACATTTTTTTTCTTTTAAGGACATAATAATTGGACAGCACTGACATAAATGTGTAATTAGATTTTTAAAAAAGTATTAAAAAAAACAAAACGAATTTATATTCGTATATTTAAACGTTTAGTAGTATGTATTCAAGACAGAATCGAGTTATTTCAAATTAAGGACAATTTTTAATTGGAAATTATGTAGTCGAACAGTGGTTTAATCTGGTCCTTAAACTAAGGTCAGTCAAGGGGAAAGCAGTTGCTTGTTTCTCCCAACATACAGAATCATTTGATCAATAAAATGACTAATCCTTTAGTGTCGCCAGTCTTATATGTATTACACCTTTACTGCTGCCGGGAATAATGAAACCGAAGATCACGCGTAGCTAGCAGAGGCTAACAGTTACCCTACACCAGAGCCATGATAAATTTAAGGTCATACGTCCATGACAACGACTTAAGATGCAGAAGCTAAATTTTAAACCTAGAAACAGGGGATACTGAAATTCAGAAACGGAGAATGAATAGATTTTAAGTCTAAAAACTAAGCTTAATTAGAATTTTGTACTAGAAACAACGTAAGGAAATATAGCTCCATGTATAGCAGGCAGATATTTTTAGAGTGCTAGGCAGAGTTTAGAAAAGGGAACAGAAGCTACAGAGAGCGTTAAAAAATCGAAAGTGAATGATAAGCGCATAAAAACAAATTAAAATCGTTAAGGTGCTGTGTTCTAAATCGCATACTATCAAACTAAGTAGTGCGCTACAGTGGTACATAACCAATGAGGCAGCCGTTCCCTTATGTACTCGGAAGAGTAGCTATTTGAGACGCAACCTAAGACTCCATTACGGACACTGACGGGTATGTAAAGCAAGATGATACACCAGGCAAAAACAAACATATGCCAGAAAGAGTACAACATAAATTACTTATAAGGTTATAATACCTCATTTCAAAATGAACCAAAATTAGCTACACTGCCCATAATTGAGCTTTAAGAGCTACGGTGAACCCAAATGCCGGTTAACTAGCTAACATGCTAACGCTAATCTATACTAAAAAAAAAAAAAAAAAAAGGTTATCATTCTTACTGAGTAACAGTAAATATACTGTTACACATTACATATCTTTATAATAAGATTAAACCCTTAATCCTTTTCTGTTTATAATGAATCAGTTACCTTATGTACGCTTCGCGCTGAAGCCGATGTGAGAAAGACGCTCTGCTCTATACCGCACTGAGGAAGGTCACTACATTTTACAGGCTCGCACAAATGACGTCACTGCCCGGCACTTACGTAGATAAGAACGAAGTCGCGTACTAGCATACTAAATAGTATTTAACGTTGTTAGGTCTCGCACTATTCTTGGTTACTACATAGTATGTTAGTATGAGACACCGCCATAGTGTTCAGCGTCCTCATGTGCGCGTGTCCTGTCAAGGGGAGGAGCGGACTAATAATAATAATAATAATAATACATTTTATTTATATAGCGCTTTTCAAGATACTCAAAGACGCTTTACATAAGACAAATAATCAAAACAAATACGTACATACACCATACAAATCAAATCATAGTACAAAATCAAAATAGTACATCAACATCAAGAATAATTAAGATAAAAACAAAGAGAGCAGCATAAGACAGTTCATTAAAAATTAGCTAAATTATGAGAGAGAACAACAAATATAGAACAATTTCTTAAAATTAGACAGAAACAGGACAGATTTACATGCAATCAGGAAACTGAAAACTTTACAAGTTTTAGGATCTAGGACTTCACATTTCTGTCGTGATCTAAGTATAAAAACTATTAAAAAGAATAGCAAAAATAAAAGCATTTATTTCGTGTTGTTACAAGTTAAATGCCATATTGAATAGATGAGTTTTGAGAAGTGACTTGAATTTGGACAGGTCAGGACAATCTCGTAGGTGTTTGGGGAGAGCATTCCATAAAGATGGAGCAGCTATGGAAAAGGCCCTGTCACCCCAGGTCCGGTGCTTGGTCCTAGAGGGTATGGACAGTAGGTTAGCCTCAGAAGAGCGAAGGCTACGGGAGGGAATGTGCTGATGGAGCAGGTCGGTGAGGTAGGATGGGGCCTGATTATGGAGAGCTTTGTGAGTGAATAGAAGAATTTTGAATTGAATGCGTTGAGCAACGGGAAGCCAATGAAGTTTTTGTAGAACAGGTGTAATATGATCACGGGAGCGAGTATGAGTAAGGAGGCGAGCAGCTGAATTCTGGATATACTGAAGTTTTTTTAGGATTTTGTTAGATGTACCATAAAGGATGCTATTGCAATAATCAATTCTGGATGTAATAAAAGCATGAATCAAGGTTTCGGCGGCAGAAAAGGAGAGTGATGGACGTAGACGTGCTATGTTTTTTAGATGAAAGAAAGCAGTTTTGGTGATGTGATTTACATGGCGGTCAAAAGAGAGGTTGCTATCAAAAATTACACCAAGATTTCGGATGTTAGAAGACGGAGACAAAGTGTCATTATCAATGGTAATTTGAAAATTTTTTGTGGTTTTTGCCAGGGTTGTAGGACCTACGATGATCATATCTGATTTTTCACAGTTTAATTTGAGGAAATTAGCTTTCATCCACAATTTCATTTCAGTGATGCAATTTGTCAGAGTGGAGTGAAGTTCAGTATTAATGGATTTGGAGGAGATGTAAAGCTGAATATCATCAGCATAGCAGTGGAAATGTAAACCATGCCGACGTATGATGTCACCAAGGGGGAGCATATAAAGAATAAACAAAAGGGGACCTAACACTGAGCCTTGGGGAACGCCTTGGGACAGTGGAGCAATGGCAGAACTACAATTGTTGATATTAACAAACTGTTGTCTGTTTACGAGATATGACCTTAACCACAAAAGGGCAGTACCAGTGATGTTGACAGAGGATTCAAGGCGGGACAGAAGAATGGAGTGATTAATGGTGTCAAAAGCTGCAGTAAGATCAAGGAGGACGAGAATATTAATTTGTCCAGAGTCTGAGGAAAGAAGAAGGTCATTTGTGACTTTGAGGAGGGCTGACTCAGTGCTGTGCTGGGGGCGGAAACCAGACTGAAATGATTCAAATAGATTATTGGAATTTAGGTGATCTTTGAGCTGTGAGGCAACAACACGTTCCAGTATTTTCGACAGAAATGGAAGATTGGAAATGGGCCGAAAGTTACTCATAATGTTAGAGTCAAGTCCAGGTTTTTTAAGTATGGGAGTAACAGCAGCCAATTTGAGTGATTGAGGGACTGAGCCAGAACTAAGAGAGGAATTGATTATCTCTGTGATAAGTGATGAGATAACTGGAAAACAACCCTTAACAAGTTTTGATGGAGCAGGATCCAAAACACAAGTGGAGCTTCGCATCCCTGTTAAGATCTCAGATAGGTCCAAATGAGACACAGGTGAGAACTGAGACAGAGGCTGGGTAATAAATTGAGATGAGATAGGCGGAGAAACAGAGATGACAGGGGAAACTGTCAGAAAATTGTGGATATTCTCAACTTTTGTTTGAAAAAATGAGAGGTAAGAGTTACACTTGTCAACTGTAAAGGAATTGGTAGTATTGTCAACTGGTTTGAGAAGTTTATTTATTGTGGAAAAGAGAGTCTTAGGATTTGTTGATCCAGCATGTATGAGTTCGGAATAGTAAGTGGATCGGGCTGCCGTAAGAGCGTCTTTGTAATGTTGAAGATAATCAGAATAAATCTGATAATGTACTGTTAGACCGGTTTTCTTATAAAGTCTTTCAAGCTGGCGTTTACGGGATTTCATTTGGTGAAGCTCAATTGTGTACCATGGTGCAGAATGACTAAATGAAACAAATTTGGTTCTCAAAGGAGCCAGCTCATCAAGACATGAGGCGAGTATGTCATTATAGTAATCGACAAGGTCAGATGAATTACTAGACAGTACAGGACAGACAGACATCTTTTTAACAAGAGAATCTGAGAAAGCAGAGGGAGAGATATATTGAAGATTCCTGAAGGATATTTTACGTTTAGCTCTAGTGATGGGCCTAGTGACCTCAATGTCCATGATGATTGTCAAATGATCAGAGACAGTAAGGTCATGGCTGGACGGCTGATGAACTAGGACACCAGTAGAGCAGACAAGGTCAAGAGTATGACCTTTTTTATGAGTTGGAAAATGTATATGTTGTGTGAAATTAAAACACTGTAACAATTCCAAAAATTCCCTGGCAAATTTACAGTTGTTGTCATCAATATGGATGTTAAAATCACCCATAAGCAGTACAGAGGATGAGAGGGCACTAAGCTGGGTTAAAAAATCTGAAAAGTCAGAGAGAAAGGAAGCGTTTGGCTTTGGCGGACGATAAACTACAGCAGTGACCAGAGGAGTAGGCCCTGACAACTTGAAAGCCAGGTGTTCAAAAGAAAGAGCAGCAGGAAAAGACAAAGTGGTTATTTTAATATCATCCCTATAGACTGCAGCAACACCACCACCTCGCCCTTCCATACGAGGTTCATCAATATACGAGTATCCCATTGGCGTGGTCTGATTTAACGTAAAATAATCCAAGGGTTTATGCCAAGTTTCAGTGAGACAGAAAAAGTCTAGTTCACTGTCAGATATAAATTCACTGAGTACAGTACTTTTTGTGTTGAGTGAACGAACATTAAGCAATGCCATTTTCAAGTGGTATTGTTGTGTAGTTGGCTGTGAGGAACGAGGAAGAGAACGGAGATTTGCTAAGTCCACTCCGCGTTTCCCATCCCACTCCGTGGACAGCGTTGTCATGGAGACTACACCGCTACTGCTGTGCAAGGCAGCAGCGCTCTGATGACGTGTTTGCGGAGCGACAGTGCGCACGGCTGACCAGAAGGATGGAATAGCGTTACCGTTTCGAAGATAAACAAGCTTTCTCCGGGAGCCCCTGTGAATATAACGAGGCCGGCGAAGGAGTCCAAGCTGTTTGATGACTGAAATACACGATGGAGTAGTGCAGTTGTTGAACTTCCTCAGCTGGTCAACGGAATAGTTCAACATCGTGCCGATCCCAGGAAAACTCATCCACCGTTCACCACCGGCCGCAGACGCGATGTACAGTAGAAAGAACAAAAAGTATCAAAAGCACAAATAAAAGTATCAAAAGTAACATAAAAGAAATAGATCCACAAGGTGTGTAAAAAGATGAAAACGAAAAACGATAAAAATACAATAAAATACGGTAAAATACGGTAAAATACTGTTAATACGGTAAAAGACTGATTGCTATTATAAAATATCCGTCCGGTTTAAACTAGAATTCACAGTTTTACAAGTGGAAATTGTTAAAAGTATTTAAAGCAATCTCTCATTTAATATTATATTTATAGTACAATAGGAGGCAAACTTAAAATGACCAGCATTTGAAATGATTACATAGTGGTATTAATTTTTACCATAGTGCTATATCTACATTTATTTAGTTACATAATATCAGGCAACTGTTTGAATTTTTACTTTTTTAAGATTATAGTAGTGTTACTGAATAAACCATGGATGAGATAAACTGTAACCCAAAACGTGGCAGAGCAATAGGGAGTCCTGACCTTCAAGTGTCCCTACTTATTTCCTCATTTTAGCTTTCGTTTATGACCTAAACTGACATTTATTAACTGTCATGAGGACCATAAACAGACTGTTTAAACGTTGATGAAAATCTAGCCAGTGGTGTATCTTCAATATTGATGACTTAAGCTACCAATGCAAACAAGTCAAATTGAGACCTAATTACTAAATTTTACATGCTAGTCTGCTGTTATGTTTCAGAGCATTTCTGTTGCCACTCTGTTTGTTTACAACCTAGTAAAGTGTTCACATGTTATTCCTTTTCCTAAAATTCCCACAGTTTTTTGTTGCAGCCAAGATCAGGTTTAAAATGGTAGTCCTTGCTTTCCAGGCCTCTAAGCGTTCTTTCAAGAGTGTTAAAATATTTGTATTTAGAACTCCTGCAAACCATCTCAAATTTTTACCCTTTAGGTGCCTGGCTTGTCCTATTAAGCATGTTTCTATAATGAGATGATGCGGTTTCAGTATTCTGGCTTTTTAACAGTGGTATGAGCTTCTGTTGCCAATAAAACAGCACAATATCCCTCTTAGTTTTACTAATTTAAACACTTTTTAAAGCAATACTTGGTGTAATTTCTTTTTATTGTGTTTGCTTTTTCTATACTATGTTGATATACATGTTTTGTCCTTATTGCTCATGTCCTTAAATAGTCAATTTAACATTTTGAAAACAGTCACAGAGCAAAGAAGCTTGGAATCATAAGCATCAATTATAGTATTCAGATTTTTTAATGTGCCCTGAAACTTGGGACTGGGTTACAACTGGAACGCAGATTACCACATGTTTTGCAAGTATAAATACAGTAGATGATCAGTTTGTTTGTTTATTAAGATTTTAACATCCTGTTTTACACTCTGGTTACATTCATGACAAAAACAGTAGTCATTACACAAGATTCATCAGTTCACAAGGTTATATCGAACACAGTCATGGACAATTTTGTATCTCCAATTCACCTCACTTGCATGTCTTTGGACTGTGGGAGGAAACCGGAGCACCCAGATAAAACCCATGCAGACACGGGGAGAACATGCAAACTTCACACAAAAAGGACCCAGACCGCCCCACCTGGGGATTGAACCCAGAACCTTCTTGCTGTGAGGCGACAGTGCTACCCACTTAGCCACCGTGCCACCCAGGTGGGCAGTTAAAGCACTTGGGTGTGGTATCCAGTATAAAGGAATATTAAGCAATAACCCTTCACTGCAACACGATACACAGAATATTAGACAAAGGGAGGAATATTAATTATATAGTTGTAATAATGTTGTATTAATCACCATCCTTTTAAATGATTATTAATTGTTGCCATTTAGAGTATTGGATATCCCATACCACTAGACATTACTAAACTCATTAATAAAGCATTGAGTTAAACAGTCCATTAAAATACTAACACATTACACCTTTCCCAGGTGTTATTATTCTGCATTCTCCAGCAAACTTGTAATGCCATCATGGGTCCACATCCTTTACTTTACTGACTTTACTGACATCAGTCAGAAAAGCAGATGTCAGTGTTACAATGGTGCGTTGATATGGCCATGTGGAAAAAAACGATGCTCCTACATTTTTGGCATTTAGCAGATGCTTTTATCCAAAGCGATTTATAGCATACAGTCTAAGCAATTGAGGGTTAAGGGCCTTGCTCAAGGGCCCAGCCGTGGCAACCTGGCAGTGGTGAGGCTCAAACCAGCAACCTTATGATTGCAAGTCTAGTACCTTAACCACTAGGCTACAACTGCCCTGAATAAAAAAAAATTAGAGGCGCACCCTAATCAGTGAAAACTACTAATGTAGCTGTAATTCAGTCAGGCACAAAAGAAAAAACTGAAGTAAATTGCTGTTATGGGGCGGCACGGTGGCTCAGTGGGTAGTACTGGGTAACACTCATGACAATTCATCATGGACTCTTGACCATTAGACGTCATGTAAGTATAGCACTCCTGCGGTTGGGGAATTTTTTTTTAATAATTATAGTTTGTACAAAAATGGTTCAATAGAAAATAAAAAGAAAGCCTTTTCACACACATCTGGCTCTGATTCATTGTATGGATTTATTGTGAAAGAGTTTTACATTGACAGGTGGAACATACTGTATGTTTGGCCCAACAGGGGGAGCTGACAGACCTACAACATGTAAACTAGGTCAACGTAACCTTGAACAGTCCTGTAAGTGTCAAACTATGTGGATTTAGTCTAGTATCTGTAATGGTACATTTGCAACCAAATATCAGGTAATTACAATACATCTCAAAGCTGTAGATGATAAACACCATAAATTATTTATTTTTGTTAAAATAGAAATGTAGCACAATGACTAATTAAGTGTTTACATAGGTCTGAAACTGATAGGCTAATGATGATGGCATATCATGTCATGTATGCACAGATAGGGGACGCTTTCTCCAATGCCCTTTGTCTCGTGTAGCTCCTGATAATGCTTGCCATGTTGTGATGTTGTCAATCCAGCTTATTCTTGGTCTTTCTTGTCTTGTCATAACATTGACTTCAGTGTTGTCATGTGGGTACCTCAATACATGCACAAAGTAAAATAACTTGGGGGACTTAATGTGGTACAGTAGCTCCTTTTCTGTTCTGGTCATTCTGTAAACTTGCTTAGTGTTCATCAGCAGTTTTCTGATGCACTTTATGTCAAAAGACTGGAATGGTTTGGTGAGCTTCACTATTTGGAACACGTGTACTATTTGGAACACGCCTCTTCCGACACGTGTACAGCCCTCCTCTTCTCGCCCTTGCATTCTGCGTCTCTTCCACCAGTTAGGGTCCTTACACAGAATATGAAGATCCCACCCACACATAGTCCGGTCCCCACTCTGCAGATACGGTGGCCAGTTAGTATCTGCTGCAGGCACTGCCAATTGTGCCCGCCAGATGGCACCCAGCCAACCGATGGCAACGGCGAGATAAGAAGTTCAGAATCTCTGCTTTGGTGTGCTAGCGGAATATCCCACTGCGCCACCTGAGTGCCTTGATTTCACATTTAATTTAATTTTCATGTTTTCCCACTGCTAGAGTTTGTTCAGGGTCACAGTGTGTAGGGTTTCCCCCAAATCATTGGGCCCAATGAAGTAACACACCCTGGACAGGACTCATGACAATTCATCATGGGCTCTTGACCATTAGACATAGCCAATCATGTCAGTATATAGCACTCCTGGTGTGGGACAAAACTTTTATTAATTATAGTTGTACAAAAGTGATTCAACAAAAAAGAAGAAAGCTTGTTCACACATGTCTGGCTCTGATTCATTGTGTGGATTTATTGTGAAAGAGTTTTACATTGACAGGTAGAACATACTGTATGTTTGGCCCAACAGGGGGAGCTGACCTACAACATGTAAACTAGGTCAAAGTAAAGTAACCTTGAACAGTCCTGTAAGTGTCAAACTATGTGGATTTAGTCTAGTATCTGTAATGGTAAATTTGCAACCAAATATCAGGTAATTACAATACATCTCAAAGCTGTAGATGATAAACACAATAAAAATCACTTTTATTTTTCAGTTCTCTTTTTCAAATGTTAGCTGTATGTGTTTTTTTCCCTTCTATCATATTTGTATGAATTTTCTTCCAATTTAACATAGTGAATTTGTCTTCCGATGCTGGGGGTTCCCGATTGCAGTTGAGGAGGGTATATTGCTGCTCACACCTCCTCCGACAAAATCCCTTGAACCCTTTTTCACCCATGCATTCTGCACAGGCGCCTCTCTATCTGCCAATCAGGGTCCTTACACAGTGTTTGAAGACCCCACCCACATAGTTCGGACATCCTGCCCTGCAGGCACTGCCAATTATGCCCGCTAGATGGCATCCAGCCGAGTTTTGAACCGAGGAGTTCAGAATCTCGGCGCTGGTGCGCTACTGGAATATCCCGCTGCGCCACCTGGGCGACGCTGTATGCGTTTTAAGATGTCTGGGACACTGCAACATTTTGACTGCCCTCTAGTTCTTAACTTTTCTTAAACTATCTCTATTTTTGTGCAGAGTGCAGAACCAATTTACAAATCATATTGTTAAGAATTAAGAAAAAGAAAATAAAGAGGTGAAGCCTTTTTGTTAGGCTCTGATTGAATTTTATGTCCTTATTGGGAAAGAAATTGGCCAACAAACCTTTTTTTGAAATTTCAATGTAGGTGACTTAAGAGAGGGGGAAAATTAACTAATTAAAACTAATTACTACATGTTATCAGTTACTTCTTATTCAATGAAATAAAAAAGTGGCAGTTTTATTGAGTATTAATGGAATGGGAAAAAAACCCCGGCACTTAAACCAGTTCCCTGTCAACTTTTCTGAAAACAGATTGCCTCATAATCATGAGATGTTTTAGGCAGGGCATGCTTGGGCAAGTCCACTCATACAGATTTTTTTAAATAAAAACTCTAAAAAGATAGCATTAATTTGCAAATCTCTATGATATGTATTGTTTAAAGACAATATGTTAATTGTTTATAATTAACTTTATTTTTATATATTGGCTTATTCCTACTTAGAAATTTGCGCCAGGTTAGTTGGGGAGTGGAGGTGCACAGCAGATCAGCCCCCATAGTCATTTTGTTTTATCAAGGTCTTTATCATTTTAGTCTTTCTGGCAAAGGAAAGTGTGTTTAATCCAAGATATCTCTCTGTCCTGTGCATTATAGATTATTTCATCAGTTTTGATCAGATTGCAGACATGACAATCAGAAAATTTATGAAGCCTTGGTGTTGCCATGGATTGCCAACACTCCATGGATAGCCAGGTAGATTCTCTTTTTTTGCAACGTTACAGCAACTTTTAGGAATAAAGAGATATAAAAAGTGTTTACACATATATAAAAAAAATACAAATTACAATTACAACAATTACAAAAAATAACAGTCTTTAATAGATGTTGCACTAACAGGTATTTCAGAAAGTTCAACAAATGTTGCACAGTTTTAAAAAGGTCTTGCACAGGCTTCAAGTTTGCTTTAAAATGAGTGGAGCTATAAAACACATAGAATTATTGTGATGGTGATTGTCTGTGCGTGGGGCGGTGCTGGTTGTAAAATCTTAGAAGCTGCGATATCTCCCCTTCGAGCAACGCAGGTGGAGAAGCCTGTTGCTGAAAGAGCTGCCCAGTGCTGCCACTGTCTCATACAGTGGGTGAGAGATGTTCTCCATTAAGTTTGGCCATCATCCTTCTTTCCCCTACTGCCTCCACTGAGTCCAGTGCGCAGCCCAGGACAGAACTCGCCTTCCTGATCAGTTTATCCTGTTTCTTCCTGTCCTGTTGTAGTAATGTTGCTACCCCAGCAGAGAACACCACAGAAAATGGCTGGTGCCACCACTGAGTTGTAAAATGAGTTGAACTGAGTTTGAGAAGGGCCCCCTATATTCCAAAAGTCCGGAGCCTCTTCAGCAAATGGAGTTTGCTCTGGCCTTTCTTGTACAGTGCTTGTGTATTGTCAGACCAGTCCAGTGTATTGTTAAGGTGAACACCCAGGGACCTATATGTGTTGACAATCTTAATATTCCGTTCCTGGATGTTTTTGGTTTTAGTGATTGTAGCTTACTCCTGCAAAAGTCCACCACCTGCTCTTTGACCTTGCTGGTGTTGATCTGGAGGTAATTCTGTTGACACCAGTCCACAGAGTTCTGGGTGAGTTCCCTATACTCTCTGTTGTCTCCATCCAGGATGTAGCCAACAACAGCAGAGTCATCATAGAACTTCTGTAGGTGGCTGGTTGCTGTATTGTAGGTGAAGTTCACTGTGTAGAGGGTGAAGAGAAATGGGGTCAGGACTGTCCCTTGTGGAACCCCTGTGCTGCAAAGGATTGTGTCTGAAACGCAGTCCTGAAGCTGCACATGTGGTCTGTTTGTGAGAAAGAACAGGAGATTGTTGTCACATGTAGTACACAGCCAGTACTTGCCAGAAATTCCTGCAGCTCCTTTAGTATTGCTGTAGGCATCTTGGCAGCATCCCAGACTTGTTTTCCTTTTTCAGACCTGTTTTACAGATTTATTTTAAATGCTGAGAATAGCAAGTGGGGAGTGTACAGGACCTACCAGAGTGTGTTTTAAGCCACAGTCACCGCCATCATGGTATACATCACCATAACTGATAACCACATCCCATTATAGTTTCTTCTCCTATACCATACAGCTGTATAGTACACTTGCAGCTTAAATTGTTTTAGGATAATTTAGCATATCCTCCCTATATTTCCCAGGGGCATTCATTATACAATATTATTAATGTTGTTGTTAATATTATTTTATTATTTTCCCTTTTTCACCCAAATTTGTAATTTCCAATTTCCTATTGCGATTTCTCTGCTGCTGCCAAAACTTGCACACGTCCACTCTAACATAACTCTAGTTTCCGACTACTTCTTCTCACCTGCCAGTGTTGTGTTCTCACACAGAGCCTTAACGTGTATGGAGAGCCACACTATGCCTCATGTGATTCCCCCACTGCTAAAGGTAGTCCTAAATCAGCCACAGAGATTTCACAGCTGCAATGTGGTTAAAACTGAAACAGGTCAGTTGCACTGCTGAGAATTAAACTTGAGAATATGAGCTTTCTGCACTGGTGAGATAACGTTATGCACTTTATTGCACTAATTGGTACAACTAGCTGTGAATATGCATTTACATGAGTAATAAAGAACATGTACACAATTAGAAATGATTTCTTCCAATCCCCCTTTAGACACTAATGTAATGTAAGTGTTGATCACAAGAAAGGAGTCAAGGTCTGAATGCATACCTAGGACTTTACTGAGCAGACTGGAGGCACACAGCAAAGACCTACAGTGTATCACAAAAGTGAGTACACCCCTCACATTTCTGCAGATATTTAAGTATATCTTTTCATGGGACAACACTGACAAAATGACACTTTGACACAATGAAAAGTAGTCTGTGTGCAGCTTATATAACAGTGTAAATTTATTCTTCCCTCAAAATAACTCAATATACAGCCATTAATGTCTAAACCACCGGCAACAAAAGTGAGTACACCCCTAAGAGACTACACCCCTAAATGTCCAAATTGAGCACTGCTTGTCATTTTCCCTCCAAAATGTCATGTGATTTGTTAGTGTTACTAGGTCTCAGGTGTGCATAGGGAGCAGGTGTGTTCAATTTAGTAGTACAGCTCTCACACTCTCTCATACTGGTCACTGAAAGTTCCAACATGGCACCTCATGGCAAAGAACTCTCTGAGGATCTTAAAAGATGAATTGTTGCACTACATGAAGATGGCCAAGGCTACAAGAAGATTGCCAACACCCTGAAACTGAGCTGCAGCACAGTGGCCAAGATCATCCAGCGTTTTAAAAGAGCAGGGTCCACTCAGAACAGACCTCGCGTTGGTCGTCCAAAGAAGCTGAGTGCACGTGCTCAGCGTCACATCCAACTGCTGTCTTTGAAAGATAGGCGCAGGAGTGCTGTCAGCATTGCTGCAGAGATTGAAAAGGTGGGGGGTCAGCCTGTCAGTGCTCAGACCATACGCCACACACTACATCAAATTGGTCTGCATGGCTGTCACCCCAGAAGGAAGCCTCTTCTGAAGTCTCTACACAAGAAAGCCCGCAAACAGTTTGCTGAAGACATGTCAACAAAGGACATGGATTACTGGAACCATGTCCTATGGTCTGATGAGACCAAAATTAATTTGTTTGGTTCAGATGGTCTCAAGCATGTGTGGCGGCAATCAGGTGAGGAGTACAAAGATAAGTGTGTCATGCCTACAGTCAAGCATGGTGGTGGGAATGCCATGGTCTGGGGCTGCATGAGTGCAGCAGGTGTTGGGGAGTTACATTTCATTGAGGGACACATGAACTCCAATATGTACTGTGAAATACTGAAGCAGAGCATGATCCCCTCCCTCCGGAAACTGGGTCGCAGGGCAGTGTTCCAGCATGATAATGACCCCAAACACACCTCTAAGACGACCACTGCTTTATTGAAGAGGCTGAGGGTAAAGGTGATGGACTGGCCAAGTGTGTCTCCAGACCTAAACCCAATAGAACATCTTTGGGGCATCCTCAAGCGGAAGGTGGAGGAGCGCAAAGTCTCGAATATCCGCCAGCTCCGTGATGTCGTGGAAAAGCATTCCAGTGCAACCTGTGAAGCTCTGGTAAACTCCATGCCCAGGAGAGTTAAGGCAGTTCTGGGAAATAATGGTGGCCACACAAAATATTGACACTTCAGGAACTTTCACTAAGGGGTGTACTCACTTTTGTTGCCGGTGGTTTAGACATTAATGGCTGTATATTTAGTTATTTTGAGGGAAGAATAAATTTACACTGTTATATAAGCTGCACACAGACTACTTTTCATTGTGTCAAAGTGTCATTTTGTCAGTGTTGTCCCATGAAAAGATATACTTAAATATCTGCAGAAATGTGAGGGGTGTACTCACTTTTGTGATACACTGTATGCTCTTTTCAAACAGGCAAATAAGGCATTTAAACCCAGCACCAAGGTAGCCTAACCCATTCACAAACTAGTGCTAGTCCAACAAAACCCAACACAAAGCACAGATACTGTCAATAACAAAACCCACCACATACATCAGAAAGTCTCTTGTCACATAAGTTGAAAATGTAATGTGTAAATCTAAGAAAAACAAGCACTATGTTTGGTGAAAAACAGGCACTGAACATTACCTAATGACTAATATCATCCATATGGTACAACATGGTGGTAGCATCTTCAAGCTTTGGGATGCTTCTTTATCCGGGGTCAAGGTGACTGGAAAGAATTGATGGTCAAATAAAAGCAGCCAAATACAGGAACGTTGTTGTAAAAAGCTTTTCCAAAGCACATCACATTGGAGTTATAGCTTATCTTTAAACATGATAATACCTAAAGAATAAAGCAACTCTGAGGTGACTTCGAGGCAAGTCTTTGAATGTCCCTGACTGGCCCAGTAAAGCCCAGACTAAAACCCCAATGAACATCTGTGGAGAGACCTAAAGATGGCAATTAAGATGCTCATTCAATCTAAAAAAACATCCAGTCTAAGAAAATGGGATAAACAGCCTAAATCAGCCTAAAGCAATCAAAGCTTGCAGGGACATATGCAAGAACACTTGCAGCTGTAGATGCTGCCAGAGGGGTTTGATTAAAGGGTCCAAATACATTTGTGAACAAGATATTTCAGTTTGTCATTATGTCATTAATGCCATAGTGTTGTTATTTATCATTATGGGTGAATACTTTTAGTGTAAATAAATTCCACTGCACAATAAAGAAAATGCCTTGCCTTGCCTTGCCTTGCCTTACCATAAGACACCTTAATTAAACTTACATTTTTTGTGATCATGTTCTGTGGGGTAATGAGTAAAAAGTGGAACATTTTGAAATACTTGGGTCCTGTTGCATCTGCCATAATGTAAAACAGCATTTACATTAGGAACATCAAACCAATAGTCAAACATTGAGGTGTTAGTTTAATTGTATGGTAATGCTTTGCTGCTTTAGGGTGGCAACTTGCTATAGTTTTTCCCCCCCAATTTTCTCCCCTAATCTAGTCGTATCCAATTACCCTGATTGCGTTACGCTTCACCTCTATTGATACAACCTTCCACCGCTGACTGAGGAGCTTTGCAACTGACACTCGCCCCCTCCGAGACGTGCACAGTACCAACTGCCTTTTTTTACCTGCACAAGGCGAGTTCATATGTGGATCAGCCTTGTGCATGGAGAGCCACACCCTGATCAGCATTATTCCTCAAGTCTGCACAGGCACCATCAATCAGCCAGCAGAGGTCGTAATTGCACCAGTTATGAGGAACCCTGGTCCGGCTCATCCCACCCTGAACAACAGCCAATCGTTGTTCATGTGGCCACCCAGCCCAGACTGATGGCAGAGCTGAGATTCGATACGATGTATTTGAAATCCCAGCTCTGGTGGGACAACTTGCTATAGTTGATAGAAGGTTTTGTAGTGGCTAGTTAAATACTGGCTTGAACCCCATTTAGATGCTGTGGTAGGACTGATCTCTTGTTATCAGAAGTGTTTGGTGCAGTTGTTGCTGCTAAAGGTGGTACAACCAGTTTCAACAGTTAAGTTTATATAGAAATGTATCAGTTTCATAACTTTTTTCATTTAATCAATTAAAATGTGTTTAGTTATTAGTGTACAATATCAAATTTTTCATGAGTGTCTGAAAACATTTGGTGTGACACCTGTGTAAAAAAGGATATCAAAAACGGGGCAAATACTGTATGCTTTGATGTTACTGTAGACCACTGACTTCTTTTAGTGACATTTCTGTTTATATTAAATATTAAAAACGGCTTTCGTTTTCACAACAGACCAACCAATGCCAGTTTAAGAAGCCACATATGTGAAATATATGCTGTCAAAGGGCAGAGGTTTCCACTGTTTTATCCCCAGCACTCTTTTTGTGCAAATTCAAACCACTGAGCAAAAAAGTGTTACATGGTGCAACAACTACCTGTTCCAGGAAAGCAGCCCTGTCAAACCTTCTAGACAGTGTTTGCTAGTAAATTGATGTAGACACTTGGGTTATTTCCTTTGTATATTAAACTTTATTTATCATCAAAATAGAAATCAGAAATCAAAATAAACAGCCCAAGCCTCCAAAGAAAATTAGAAATAAATCATGTATAAACTATACAGTTCATGCTCAAGTGTGAACATTTTTATAAATGATAATATAATACAGTCATGTCTGGCTATTTGTTAACACAGTGTCATACCAAAAACTTAAAAAAAAAAACTACTTATAAACTATTTTAAAAAATCAGTGGTATAAATGTTATTTTAACAAGCAAGGCAGAAACTTGATTAGATTCTGCTAGATATAGTGTCTGCATAATACAGATACTGTGACATTGACATTAACCATCAGCCATCATAAATGGGTTTAAGGGGAAAATAATACTCTGTTGTTACACACTTTTTTTTTTTTTTTTTTTTTTTTTTTTTTTTTTTTTACAATTAGCCAGCTATGCTTGTTCTCTTTTAATTGCCATCAATGTATTTAAATAATCAACACATACTTTATGCTGTATTGAAATTATGTCCAAGTTTGTATGGTCCATTCATAAAGAGATGTGCCGTGTCTGTTTAAAAAAAAAATTCATACACGACTCCAAACCAACAGCTTAGAAATTAATCAATTATTTTTTTATTTTAAAAGCAACTTAGCAGAACAAAAACTCTTGTAATTTTAAAACACTTTTTAAACATTTTAAAAATATATACAAATTTTATCTGATCTAATTCTGCTACATGTTAATATTAAACAATACATTTATATATGGCAGCTTTAAACAATGCATAAAGACACAACAAAGATGATAAAATATATAATGTAAGCCAGAGTAAAGGACAATTCATTTGAATCTTAGGGGGAGAATGAAGTGGTGTCTGTGTCTGTGAGTCCGGCTGAAGACTTTCTTTTTCCAGAGTATAAGATTGGGCTGTGGCTTCTACAACCCAAAGCAGTCATTAGTTTTAGCAGATCATTGCGAAATTTTACCCCAATAAAGGCATACAGGAAGGGGTTCACGCAACAGCGCAGAAAGGCAATGCCTTGGGTGACATCCATGGCAAAAAGTAGGCTATTGTCAAAATCACACCTGGTGGTGTTATTTGTGCTTAGTCCCATCACCACATTGTATGGCAGTTGGCTGATCACAAACACAGCCACCACTGCGAAGATAACCTTTAGAGCTTTGTTCCTCTCAAAGTTCCTCGCCTGCATGAGAGTCCTGATGATGCCGCTGTAACAGAACATCATGACAAGCGCTGGCATCACAAAACCAAGCACCATTTGGCTTATCAACAGGGAGACGCGCAGATAATCGTTCTCATTACTGTAAGCCACACAGGTGCTGTTGGAATTGACATTCGAGTAGATGATCTCAGGCAGGGAAAACAACACAGCCAAGCCCCAAGTAACCAGGGAAGACACACGTCCATAATAGGCAGCGTTATTGCGGCAGCGGTGGGCGGATACAGCTTTGGTGATAGAAAAGTACCTGTCCACGCTGATGCAGGTGAGCAGGAACATACCACTGAAGAAGGTTATCTTGTAGATGCCATACATGGCTTTACACAACAGCTCCCCTAGAGGCCATTTGGTCATTATGCTTGTGGCCCAGAAGGGCAGAGAGAGCGCAAAGAGCAGGTCGGCTACAGCCAGGTTCAGCAGAAAGATATCGGTCATTGTCTTAATCCGGTTGAAATGGATATAGGTGAGGATGACTAGGAAGTTTCCCATGAGAGCCAGGAGGCAGATGAGGCTGTAGATTGTAGGAATAAACCTTGCGCGAAAGCTTCGGTTGAGGTCTTTCCCACATACCGTCTCAAATTGAGTATAATCAGGTTCAGTGGAGTAATAGTCAGTTGCTTCAAAATCTTCTGTCACATTGGGCAAACTTGTCTGAAAAACAGAAAATAAAAGATTTACTTGAATGTTTTACCTTTTATTCTTAATTCTATATTGTTTGTATAATTAAAAAAATTTGTGCGTTTTCTGTGTACTGGTTAGTCATATCTATACACCAATCAGATGCAGAGACATTTTACTTTTGCAAGACTGCAAAGTAGTATACACTGATCAGCCATAACATTAAAACCACCTCCTTGTTTCTACAAACACTGTCCATTTTATCGGCTTCACTTACCATATAGAAACACTTTGTAGTTCTACAATTACTGACTGTACATCTGTTGATCTGCATGCTTTGTTAGCACCCTTTCATGCTGTTCTTCAATGGTCAGGACCCCCACAGGACCACTACAGAGCAGGTATTATTTAGGTGGTGGATGATTCTCAGCACTGCAGTGACACTGACATGGTGGTGGTGTGTTAGTGTGTGTTGTGCTGGTATGAGTGGATCAGACACAGCAATGCTGATGGAGTTTTTAATCACCTCACTGTCTCTGCTGGACTGAGAAAGTCCACCAACCAAAAATATCCAGCCAACAGCTCCCCGTGGGGCAGCGTCCTGTGACCACTGATGAAGATCTACAAGATGACCAACTCAATTAGCAGCAATAGATGAGCGATCGTCTCTGACTTTACATCTACAAGGTGGACCAACTAGGTAGGAGTGTCTAATAGAGTGGACAGTGAGTGGACACGGTATTTAAAAACTCCAGCAGCACTGTCCTGTGTGATCCACTCATACCAGCACAACACACACTAACACACCACCACCATGTCATTGTCACTGCAGTGCTGAGAATGATCCACCACCTAAATAATACCTACTCTGTGGTGGTCCTGTGGGGGTCCTGACCATTGAAGAACAGGGTAAAAGCAGACTAAAAAGGTATGTAGAGAAATAGATGGACTAGAGTCAGTAATTGTAAAACTACAAAGTGCTTCTATATGGTAAGTGGAGCTGATAAAATGGACAGTGTGTGTAGAAACCAGGAGGTGGTTTTAATGTTATGGCTGATCGGTGTATAATGTAAGTAATATAGTATATAACAAAAGTATATAAGTATACAAGTATATAAACAAACAAGCTGCTCAATCAGTTTACATGTACATAAATACAACATGCTTGCAAAGTGCAGATGAATATGTCTGTATTTTCACATTTTATTTGATTTTTGTTAATAATTTAATTTACAGGTTTAAGGGGGTGTTGATTGAGGTGAGGAGCTGGGGTAAGGTCATCATGAAAAAGTTAAAATGAGTTTGTTAAATTAACTAATAGTGAATTCGTGAAAATAAATTAACTTATTTATTTTTTTTATTTACTGATTAATTGAAAATATTGAGGAAAATAAAACATAAATGCGGCATAAGTGTTGCATATGCCACCTTTTATGTTTCATTGTTTAAGTTAAATGCAGCAAATGATAGTAATTGCACATTAAAATATGCACAAGTTTTGTTTCCAGTAGATTAATTCACTAAAAAAACAAACAAAACATTTTGACCAACCCTAACCCTAACCCAAGACGTAATTTGCAAACATTAGATTTTTTAAAGATCCCTATAATTTACTGCCTGCTGTTCTTAATGAAACGTCTGGAAAGGGCTTAGAATTTATTTCATATACTGTATGAATAAAAGGTTTTAAGGTTTGTTTAAGGAGTTTTAGTTAAAAGATCCTATATGTAAAAACTATGTATCACAGTAATGTGTTGAAAGAAGAAAGGATAATTAGGCTGTTATAGTAAGATGTGCCTTGTATCCGCATGACATTTGGCAAGATTAAAAGCTGCAGAGTTAATATTGTTAATAACATTACCTGACAGTGACAGGACCACAGCAGCAGAGCAGGACCAAACACTAGCAATAAAAGAAACTGTAAGTTAGAAAACTGAACTGAACTCTTGGAGAATGAATTAATAATCAGTCAAGCTCATAAAACAAAGTTCACACTGTATTACATGTTTACTTGTATTTTATTTGTATTTATGCATATATCAATGCTTTAAATAACCCAGCTTAGTGGATTATTTACTTTAGCTTAAAAGGGTTTGCACTCACCTGTGAATGAATTCATTGTTGTTGAATGAGCGTGAGTTTTACACTTGCTGCACAACTGGTGACAACATGATGGGTAACTTGTTTTGTCTCACACACACACACACACACACACACACACACACACACACACACACACACACACACACACATGAAACCACATCTTCTGTTTCTAAAGCCACGAGTTGAGGAGAGGGTTTTTACCTCACTGAATTCTGTTTCGAGAAAAACAAATGTACATAGAACAAAAATTATGTACAGAGTTTAAAGTGGTTTTTAACAGCACTTGCTTTTGCTCTTGATGGTACAACTTGTCATGCATTCATTTCTGACTTACCTCTGAATTATCAGTTATCTTATAAACCTCAGTTCTACAAAGTACGTCCAGTTGGTCAAATGCAAATGAAGACACAAAAGAATGACTTGTTAATCCACTTTAACTAGTACTAGAAAAAGTACAAAGTAGGATGGGTTAAGCTCAGCAACCAAGTAGTTTAAGATCTACAATTTCTATTAAGTGATTTCGAGGGATTTTTTCTACCACAATTTAACCACACATCAAATTTAGTGGTAATTGTGTTACTATTAAATGTTCTTGACTGGAATCGGAAATCATTATAAGAGATAATATAATGATAAAATAGCAGAATTAATAATAATAATATTGTTGTAATCAAAATGCTTCACAAAATGTATAAATTACAATATTAAATTAAAGCAAAGAAAGATTACCAGAAGCTTTAAGAGTAGTACACTGGTAGTTCTTTTTTTTTTTTTTTTTCTTCATTTTTCCCAATTTTCCTCCCAATCTAGCCGTATATAATTACCCAATTGCATCACCCTTCCTCTCTACTGATGCTGATCCCCACTTCTGGTTGAGGAGAGCGAGACTGTCACACGCCCACTCTGACACGTGTGCAGTAGCCGACTGCATCTTTTCATCTGCACGAGGCAAGTTTATATGAATGAATCAGCTTTGTGCACGGAGAGCCACACCCTGTCCACATTATCCCTCGACTCTGTGCAGGCACCATCAACCAGCCAGCAGAGGTCGTAATTGCATCAGTTATGAGGTCCCTATCCAGCTTCCTGCCCTGTATGAACAACAGCCAGTCGTTGTTCATATAGCCGTCCAGCCCAGCCGGATGGCAGAGCTGAGTTTTCGAACCGACGAGTTCGAAATGTCAGCTCTGGTGCGCTAGCGTGTTTTACCGCTGCACCACCTGAGTGGCCCACTGGTAGTTCTTTTGACATTTATAGCCTGTTCTTCCACCGTATGTAAAACCTTAGATTTTGGGCTAATTTCAGCTTTGAGCTGGATATTTCTGCTGAACCTGGCAACCCTGATCACTAAACCATTACACTTTTTCACACATGCTAAAGTAATCTTGTTTGTAGCTAGCTGCTCTTAGCAATAAAGTTTGTTTTTTTGTTTATTAGGATTCCAATGTCATGTTCCGCACCTTGGTTACATTCATGACAGAAACGGTAGTTACTCATTACACAAGATTCATCAGTTCACAAGGTTATATCAAACACAGTCATGGACAATTTAGTATCTCCAGTTCACCTTACTTGCATGTCTTTGGAGTGGGGGAGGAAACCGGAGCACCCGGAGTAAACCCACGCGGACACAGGTAGAACTGCAAACTACACACAAAAAGGACCCGGACTGCCCCACCTGGGGATCGAACCCAGGACCTTCTAGCTGTGAGGCGACAGTGCTACCCACTGAGCCACCGTGCTGCCCAGCAATCCAGTAAAACTTCTATAGTCTTCTATAGTTTCACAGTTCAGGTTGCATGTTTTGCAAGCTGCGTGTTTGTTTTTAGTTGCCAGCTCACTTGGTGACCACTGGTTTAGTGATTCACCAGCTAGCTATCCAGATAGATATAGCTGGAGTCACTGGAGTTTGCTTTTTGGGTGCATAGAATTATTTTACAGAATGCTCACATGATTTGTTTTATTTAGTTAGCTAGGTAAAACTTCCAGCATGGATAGGTGGCTCCAAAAATGGTGCTATAATTGTATTCCTTTTGCCCCTTCTCAAAATTGAACTCTCCCTTGTTTACATGCATGTATTTAAGAAAGGCAGCATTTTTGTTATTGCCCACCCCAATAATTCAAATGTCTCTGTCCTCTCATCTTAGACTGAAACACTGTGAAAATAAGTGCTGTAATCAGAAGTGTCCACATTTTGCCTGGTCAACTGTGGTCATAAGTAATCCATTTACAATACATTGATTTAAATGTCACTGTCACTGATCTGTAAAGCTTAAAAATCACTCCAAATGATCAAAGCTTTCTCGTTTTCTCAAAAAACAACACACATCAAAAACGACCAATGTCTGTAAATTAAATGTGCAACAACTCTAACAAAGTAGCACAAAGCAGGTAACACCCATTGGGTGCTCTGACAAACAACAGTTTAATCTTTAATCTTTCAAACACTCATACACCCACCCCAACTCCCCCTCCCCAGACCTATGTACACAGGTACACAGTTGATTGCGTGCATGCATCTGTGGTTCATGTGTGGGCAGCATTTTCAAAGTGCTTTACTACAGGTTTGAATAAGGTCAAGATTAAGCATGCCATGACTTATTCCTGGGTATAGTCTTATTTAAAAAAGTACTAAGGCACTGGTTTGACAATGGAAACAAATGTTAACTGAAGCTCTCTTATTATGATCACATTATGCAAAGAATCAATTTGGGAAAGACGGTCATGTTAGGAAGAGTGGATGGTAAAGGGACCGATACAACCAGATGGATCGATCCAATTAGAGGAATAAGAAACGAGCCATTAAAAAGTCT
Source organism: Trichomycterus rosablanca (assembly GCF_030014385.1). Taxonomy (NCBI): domain Eukaryota; kingdom Metazoa; phylum Chordata; class Actinopteri; order Siluriformes; family Trichomycteridae; genus Trichomycterus; species Trichomycterus rosablanca. The sequence goes on from NC_085993.1 coordinate 33,698,085, forward strand.
GACAACCAATCAGAAAACAGGATGTTGTTTTTTTGCTGGAAAAACACTATCCATATTATTACCATACGTCACTTAAAATGCTACTTTAAAATGCTATCCTGCACAGGTACCTCTGGGATCTGGGATCTAGGATGCTTATATTTGTACAAAAGTTCTTTGGACTTTCCCATTGTAATGTTTGGGGCTTATTCCAATGTGTGAAGACACACTAGCTGTGTTACACAAGACACAAAGAAGTCACGAGCTGTAGTCATTCATAATCATCAACAAGGAATTAAAAGGCCATTCCACAAAGGTTAATTACATTATAGAACTTTCTACAATATGCACTATTTTTACACCTATTAATAATCCTAGCTAATGTGTGTGTGTTTTTTTTTTTTGCATTTTCCCCCAATTTTCCTCCCAATCTAGTCATATCCAATTACCTAATTGCATTACACTTCCTCTCTAATGATTTGGATCTCCACCCTGGTTTAGGAGAGCTGAGACTAACACACGCCCCCTCCGACATGTGTGCAGTAGCCGACTGCATCTTTTCACCTGCACGAGTTGAGTTCATATGTGGATCAGCTTTGTGTACGGAGAGCCACACCCTGATCAACACATTATCCTATAACTCTGTGCAGGCACCATCAATCAGTGGTCACAATTGCATCAGTTATGAGGTCCCGTCCGGCACTCTGCCCTTGAACAACAGCCAATCGGATGGAGTTTGAAATGTCAGCTCTGGTGTGCTAGTGTGTTTCACCACTGCTCCACCTGAGTGCCCCATGTATGTGTATTTTGTCAAATTACTAGAAATCCCATAATAAATTCCTTTAAAAAAACATTGTGTTCCAATCATTCCGACACAAAATAAATCATCATATTCTCAAGACTGCCTTGACATAGATGTTTTTAAAAGTGTATGCGAACTTTTGTTGTTGACTGTAAATTGTAGTAAATCAAAAACAAAAAAAATAAAATAAAAATAGCTCTAAATATACTACACTTAAAATGACTGCTGCATAATCAAGGCCTTCCTCTTATGTTTTTTTTACTACAAACCCAAAATTCACAAAAAAATGCAGCATTTTCCCTTTTATCTTGTACAGCTTAAAGTTAAAATCATTTCTTAAAAGTGGGTATGAGTGATATGATGGCAACACTGAAAGATTAAACTATACCAGCAACAAAAACAATACTGTATATGTTTCTCATTTTCTAGCTCCAGCGTGCCCCCATTTCCCAACCTCAGATTTAGGTGTGCACAGAAAGTTACACACTTGGTTGCATTTGTGCAGTTGTGGTCGTTGTAAAAACTGTAGCACTGCTAGGAAATTAGCTGTGACAGGAAGAGGTGCTGCGACCACAATCCAGGTGAGTCACGTGACGACCAAACAGCTATTTCTTTTTAAGTGCAAATCTTCTCGTGTGGACGTGCATGCAAATATTTGTCCAAATTAATCTTACAAGCTAAAATTTCCAAAAGTTAACACACCATGTGAACTGCTTACACAAATCATTGAATTGTGCCTCTTTTTTGTGCAATGTACCCACCTTCTATACCCATGCTGGCCGGCAGGTTACTGTAAAACAGGTTACAGTAAAACACTTCAAAGCATTTCCGCAGGCTAAGCCTATAAGCTGAGCAGCTTTCCCAGCCAGAAGCTTAGTCTTTTTCCCCCTGCCTAAAGCATACCTCCGTCCAGTTAGAAATGCTTGTCCCTGTCCACCTCCCATCCCCGATTTGGTGCCCAGTGTAATGGCAACATGGATGGTCACGGTACCTGTGTAATAATAAATAATAATATTAACATAATAATAATAGTAATAATTATTACTGTTAGAAATTTGCCATACAGGAGTCAGGAGATCGGGTCTTCAGGAATAGAGTAGATTATTAACACATACAGATGTGTGGGCGCAGCTTGGAAGACCAACAGACTCTAACTAGACATATTTGTGGGGACACTTTATCTACACTAGAAACGAGGGGAGATATTAAGAAAAACATGAGGAGATTAAGGCAAAAATCAAGTGGGAATAGAATATGAATATGGGACTACAAAGGTCTAGTGAACAAAGATTGGGGAAGTGTGATAAAAGGGCGTTGGTTTTATAGCAGCTACGGTGAAGGCAGCAGGTGAGAAGGGAACAATTTCTCTCATTACTATTATTAATTAATAATAATAATAATAATTATTATTATTATTATTACTATACGAATAATATTTGACTTTCATTAGACCACACGTAATTTATTTAACATATGGCTTTCATTTTTAAAAACTATTTTACTTCTTTAAGGTTTGTGCAATATTCACAATTATGCCTCGTTCACACTACACGAGCCTTTTAAATCTACACGAGCTAGATTTGCTGGCTCGGGAGCAACTCGGCATTCGCTCGGAAATCTAGCATGTCAGATATCTGGATCTGAGTTGCCCAACTGGCAATGAGTGCTATGTTGAACAGCCAATGAGAACGCAAGATACAGGGTGAGGGGAAACGCAGGGGAGGAGTTGTAAAAAGGTGGGACAGGGGCATAATATATTTTGTATCAGAATACATCGACACACACACACGTTATTATTATTATTATTGTTATTATTACAGTATTTCTGACCTTATCGTTCTCTACAAAACACCCAGTCTGCATTGCAAAAAATATTAATTACCGCACAAACTTTGATTGCTCGCTACTTGTTGACGTGCATTTTTGGACGTGGTATCATTAAACCACTTGTCACTTCTCGTGTTTGTTTTCGTGACAAAACGTAGTTTGGGAGACCAGAGAAGCTCGCCTGCGATTCCAGTTGGTGATAGATCATGTAGTGTGAAACCCCCTATCGCTGATCAGTCGTGTAGTGTGAAAGCCACACCGACTTGAAAGACTCCCGATTGCAAGAGATCAAGTTGTGTAGTGTGAACTGTACAGCGACCTGCTAATTGAAAAGTCGTGTAGTGTGAACTTGGCATTACATTGCAAAGCCTGAATGAAATCCACAATTGTCCTTTAAAGTGCAACACTTTATAAAAAAAGACAAAAAAAAAGTGAAAAGACTGAAAAATGTAGGCTGATGCAAAAATAAAGTGGCCATGGTCTAACCTTTATGAACTTTTTCCCACAGTTACTTGCAGGTATCAGTTCTCAGGCATCTGAAATGTCTAACCACACAAATAAAATGAGAGACAAAGTAGTACACAACAGCAAACTTCATTACTGCAAGCAACTTTTACTTATTTAAAAATGAGGTTAGGAGACTTTTATTACTTTTAGATATATGCTTAGGGCTCAGTGTGTAAACTGTACTCTGTTCCGTCCCGTCCCGTCCCAAATCAAATTAAAAAAATTTTTTTCAGCTATGCCACCTGATACCCAATCCGCATGACAACTGTTTAAGCATTTTTGTTTATTTTACAGAACACAACAAGAAGAATTTCTTTCCTTTTTGTATATGTCATTATTGCCTTCTGCAGTCAGTAATGCTGAGTTCTCAAAATAAAAGTTGTCATACAGATGGCATAGAGTTTTCACTTGTTTTAATCAAACTGTCCTGTGGACAAATTTTAGGCTTCTTCTCAGGGCCAGGCAGGTTTGCTGCTGTGCCATAATTTTGGACCATCTGGACAGTACTCCCAATAGTGTCTCTAAGCATTTTTAAGGTCTTGAAAATCTTTTTATTCCCATTGTTATTTTGATGCAATGAGATGATCCCATCTCTCACTAAACTCACCATGTTTGAAACACACTTTGACCACATTTCTGGGTGGTGTTTATATAACACATCACAGCTAAAGCAAGTTCACAATGGTTTAATCATGTTTTAACTTTAGGTCATGTAGATTTTGATACTTGACAGTATTAACAAAATTTCCTGCTAAACGAAAACACATCATTTTTAAATTAATGTTCTTTGTTTATTTGCTGTATCATGCAACTGACAACAACTTAATATAAAGTGAAATCTTGTTCTGCCAAGAAATTTAGAGTGAAAAATCCTACATACAAATCTATATACTGTATACACACATGTATAGCATTTAGTGAACGCTGTTATCCAAACTGACTTACAACTGTGACCTAATACAATGCAAACAACTGATGGTTAAGACCTTGCTCAGGGGCTCAACAGTGACAGCCTGGTGGTGGAGGGGCTTGAACCAGTGACTTTCCAATTATTAGTCCAGTTCCTTTATCCCTGTTATGGGTAGCTTTAATTGCTAACACTAACTATTTAGCTTACCTTAACCTTGACATTGTAGTCTAATATAGTTTTATGTAGACTTTGTCTTAAAATATTTTTAATTAAGTGTAAACTTGTATTAAATGGTATTTAACAGTTGATATGTTTCCAATCTGTATTTTGACCACTAGGTGGCATTGTATTCCTACATAACAAACAAACTGGTTCTCCATAAATGTTCTATCTGGTACTTTTTTTGTAAACGCTACATTTCAGATTCGTACAGCATTGAACGTGATGTTGGTCTATTTTGGTCACTGCTCTTGTGAAGTTTTACATGTTCTCCCCATGTCTCCCACCTCCCAAAAACATGCAGTTCGTGAACTGGCTACACTAAATTGTTTCTAGGAGGAAGTACTGTAAGTATGTGTTGCCCTGTGATAAGCTAAATTGCTTCTGTTTTTTACACTATTCATGATTAATTTGGACCAACACAATGAATATATTGAATATTTAAATAATATACTGTCTAAATACTTTCTCTTATTTTTGGGAAATGTTAAAATGTTTTTAGTTGCTCCTGTATTTAGGGGTCATCACAGTGGACTTGGTCTGCATACCAGACCTGGCACAGTTTTTATGCCAGATACCCTTTGCGGTGCAACCCTTTTATTTTTATCTGGGCTTGGGACCAGCACTGAGAGCACACTGAATTCCTAATGCTCTTCCTAATAGCTAGGCTGTTCCTATCAAACATTAGCCAGTCAAGTTAATCTAGACACTTGACTGGCTGATAGCATTGCTGAGATTCAAACCCCAGATCCCTGAATCTTAGCAGTTACTTCTGTGCCATGCAAGTGCCCTTTAAACACTTTTTTATGCTCATAAATATATTAACATTTTACATTTTCAGCATTTAGCAGACGCTTTTATCCAAAGCGACTTACAACTGTGAGTGTATACAATCCAAGCAATTGAGGGTTAAAGGCTCATGGGCCCAACAGTGGTAACTGAGCAGATGAGCTACCACTACCCACACACATTTATGCCTTTTTGCTCATATTTATATAGTTTTAACTTCAAAACAGTTCAATACATCAGACTGTGTATTGTAAGTAATTTATATGGATATATGACCTAGAGGTATATAATAAGTATATAATAAAAAATTAAATTCTTGTTTTCTACTGGCTGTCAAATTTGGACAGCACCAGCATAGAACGGTGACAGTAAAATAAAGCTCAAATTAAAGCATAGATTTAAATGAGCACCACTTTATGTGTGTAAGCTTCCCAAAAAGCACATTTAAAGCACATTTAAAGCACATTTAAAGCAGGGCTTTTGTAACATTTTTGTAGCATAAAAAATCCCTCAGGATGAATAAAGTATCTATCTATCTATCTATCTATCTATCTATCTATCTATCTATCTATCTATCTATCTATCTATCTATCTATCTATCTATCTATCTATCTGTCTCTACAAGGGCAAATGGGTAATGACAGAACTTGGTTTAGGGAGCACAAAATGTGTCAGATATGGTTTGTTGCATTGTACTGTAAATGTATTTGCGTATAGTGTATAAGCATAAAAGGGAAACAAATACTGCCTTAAGCCAACAATGTCTGCTGCCAGTAGTTTAGTTAGTTTAGTAGTTAGCAACTAGTGGCAGTTATATTTTCTGATCATGTTCTAATGATAATGCTCCATATTGCAAAAATTTCTTATAGGTGGGCTGATGAACACCAGGATGTCAGGCATGTTCCATCCCCACACATAACCATCATTTAACTGTCAGTCATCAATCAACTCTTTATGGTTTGTACTGGATAAATCCATATTTTGCATTTTATTCCTCCCAGGCTTTGCACTTCTCCAAAAAAGTACAATGTTTGTTGAAACATTTTGCTTATGCTAACATCATTACATTGTGATGATGATCTGCCAACTATAGAAAATAACAGAATTTTCCATGACCATGGTATAATAGGTTTTTGTTACTATGTATACTCCCAGGATTTCAAATAGGTAATACATTTTACATATATTTGAAATAAACACTTCAAAAACGTATCCTTAATAATATTTTATTTCAGCATATATTTCATTTTAGATTTAGTTTTCATCTATAAGAGAATGCATATTTTTATTAACATGCAGACAAAGAAATTAATTGTTTATTATAAGTGCTTACTTAGACATGAAGAAGCTTCTTTAACTTATTTACTAGATATTTAAATAATCCATAATTATCTGAGACACTTACTAATAGTCAGGATACAATATTTTACATCATTAAATACAAGTAAAAAGAAAAGAATATATCTTAGTGTGTAGATATAACAATAAATACATAAATAGATAAAGGTTTGACATATAGTTTAATTGTTTTCTATCAACATTTATATAATCTACAAACCCCTCATAAATAGTGAACTTTTAGTACAGTGTAAATATTACTGCTTGACAGGGGGGTGTATTCCAACCACTGTGTGTACAGTCTAATACCTGTATGTAATTCTAACCTGTTTATTATTATGTTAATATAATTAATATATATTGATGTTGACACATTTCTGTCGATGTTCAAATAAACTAACAAATAGGAATTGCTAAAAATAGCATTATCCTCTTATTAAATTAAATTTCAAACACTTTTCTCTTTAGAACACAACAGTGCTGACTGGCTGATGAATCTTTAAAGTATGAAGTTATTTACTAAACTAGAACATCAACATTATACGTTAACCTTCTTAGCCACCATTGCTAATCATGCCAGAGGTGCTGCGTGAGTCCAGGCCAAGTTTCTGAAGATCAAGTCCCATGCTAGCCAGAGCCTGGAGCAAGGTCATCTCCTGCTGGGTGGACTGGTCGATCAATGCCGGACATGTCGGGTTGCACTGAGGCCACTGGCATGTGTCAATCAGGTGGAAGGGGCAACCCTTCAGTGCTGTTTTGCTGTTTTTGTTGGCCTCCTGAAGGCCCCTGTCCCAGCACTGAAGGGCGCGAGACAAGGATGTGCCCTTCACTTGAAAGTCCATCCAGTTACTAAAACACACATGATTGAACGATATTATAAAAAAATAAAATAAATTGTTGTTATACTTTTTATAATGTTTGCTGGCTGTCCTAGAAAATGTAGCAAATAGTCTTTAAAAACTTAATTAGACTTCACTTATTTCTTTCTTTAGGAAGTAACTTTTAAGGGGATTTCTCACATACTTATTTCTTATCATCTAAGCATTATGGTTCACACACTGACACTTGCACTCTGTAAACTACTGTTTTCAGGTCTATACAAAATTTTAATGGAGTTTAAGTCTGGGCTTTGTCTTAGGGCTAATGTAAGGACATTAGAGACTTGCACTAAAGCAACTCTTTTGTTTTGGCTGTTGAAAAATGAATGGTCAACCAAGTCTGAATTTGCATGCACACATGAGAAGTTTTCTTTTCAAAGATGATTTCAGGAATTCCTTGATTTGGCTTCATTCATCCATCTATCCCTTCATCCATCCATCCATCTATCCCTTCATCCATCCATTCATTAGGTCTTTCCCTGTACCTTGAAATTCCTTTAGAAAGAACACTGTTTTTTTGATTACCTCCTTGACCAAAGATCTTCTTGCCTGAATGCCCAATTTGGCCAGACAGTCAACTTCAGAAAGGTTCAAGGTTGTACCAAGCTTCTTGCATTTCAAAATTATATAGGTCACTGTGGTCTGGGAAATACTCAAAGCTTTATATATAATATGTCTGTTACTTAGACTTTGTGGCTTGGTTTTTGCCTTGTCAATGTAATGTAAATTACATCAATTATATATCAATTAAATATATCAATTGTCATTGTTTAGTATTATAATTCATTCAGTTTTAATACTGTCTTCTTCTTCATTAAAACCATAATAGTTATGAAAAACTGACATCTTTGACATCTTATGTTTTTGGCCTTCATATTCTTGTAATCAAATAAAACTTATTTATTAATAACTATTTTTTTTTTATTAACAATATTTTTGTAACATGAAAGCTACATTCACTTTTTTATACCTGCCATCAGGAATGATCTTACAATTAACTAACAGACTAAACAAACTAAACATGTAAACAGATAGTGTTTGTAAAATTAAAACAAAAAATCATGAGGTCGTTTTTTTATGATCGACATTAACCCACAAGGTCCGTGCAACCACTGTGCCCTGCAGGGGGGAACTGGCTAGGTATGTGAAAGTGTGAGGTGGCATTTGGTGACATTCAGAATGCAGGATGATAAATGCATGGACAAAAACAGCAGCATGAGCTCATTGTGCATGGCTAGGGTGTCCTTACCTTTTGGTGATCATTGTGTGGGACAGACAGGAAGGGGCAAACACAGCGCTGAATAAAATACATTACAGACAGATATTAGTGGAGTCAGGGCTTTATACAAACACTTAAAAAATTCATACAATTAAAATGATGATCTACAGAGCAGCTCTGTAATTGTACATAACTTACGTAATATCCTTAAGTGAATTTTTGAGCTCTTTTCCCAGGTTCTGCATGTAGGTCCACTGCTGCTCAGAAAGTGACTGGCCACCCATGTAAATGTTCTCCACACGTAACTGTTCCTCATCAAAGAGCCATTGCACCACAAACAGAGGAGCTGTAGGAAAACATTTTTGCCAACAAAGCTAGCATCAGAACCGACTCACCACTATAAAAAAACGTCACTGTACCAACTTTACTTTGATTTTATGCTGTGGATAAAAAATAGCACCAAAAGCTTTTTAAAAAGTGTGTGTGTTTTTAGAGGCAGATATATTTGTTTAAACATTATAAGCAGCCATGTTAAATTAATAGGTGTAAACAAGGTGTTTCTGAGCTGCTGAGTCCTTTAGGAAAGTCTGAAATAATACCTCTTAAATCTAAGTTTTTTAGCATGTACGTTGTAAAGCATCATCATGGTACTGAAAAACTATTAGTAACTAACAGAGGTGTCACTAACCAACCCGCAGCTTTTAGTGGTTTTCAAAGAGTTTAAAATAAATTGTGCTTGTGATTAAGGGACTTAAACAGTTAAGGTCAAGCCCCATTTCTGCCAAGCTGTTAATGTTGTGCCCTGAGCAAGGAAATTAACCTTAGTTTCCTAGACTGCATCTTCTAATTTGCTTTAATTGGTGTGTGGCCAATGAATAAATATCATTTTTTCATGATGTCAATATAATGTATTTTGCATACATTTTATGACCAAAAGAATTGGCCACCTGACCATGAGCTTGTTAGACATTCCATTTCAAAAACAAATGGTATTAAAATAGAGTGACCTCTGTGTGATCTTTAACTATAACAGACACTGTTCTGAGAAGGCTTCTCACAAAACTTTAAAGTATGTCTGTCTGAGTTTGTGCTCATTTAGTATAAAGAGGTGTTGTACAGCTGGGCACTGATGTTGGTCGAGAAAGCCTCAGTTAATGTTAAACCTGTTCTGTGTATTTTAGTTAAACCAAGCTTTTCTTCATATGTTTATAAACCTTGCTGTGCACAGGCACAGTTATGCTATAACTGTAAAGAGCCTTTTTTAAACTGTTGCTTAAAGCATATAATTTTCTTTATATAATTGGTTTCTTACACCTGTTTGCGATTGTTGTGGCTAAAACACATATAGTGTATATAATCTCAAGGTGAGCTTTTTATAATAATGGTATAACTGATACACTGGTTATAAATTACATTAATTGTGTGATTTTGAAAGAACTTACAGTTTAAAAATGAGTACAGCTTGTGTCCAAAAAAGCATTGCCATTCTTCTCCTCTCTTGTAGTGTTGCTTACACTTCTCAGGAATAACTCCATTCCACAATCTGGTATATATTACAGTTATTTATGTTTTAAGTCAAACCAGTTCATGCAATTATGATTACAATTGACACTTTACCTTATTCCTTTTTTAATAGCATCTACAGGAGTGCAAGACACTGAGTCCGGGCAGTCTGGGGATTTTTGCAGCTTGCTCTCCAGGAACCAACCAGAGTCAACTAGGCCTCGAACCTGTACATCTGCACTCAGCTGCTCTAGCTGACTGGCAACCTTATTGATGTTAAGCAGCACACCTATTCCACCAGCACTATGGGTAATATCAAACAATTCAGTTATAAACTTTTTATTTTAAATGCTTCCAAAATAATATTTTCTGAAATAGTATGTATTTGCACATGTATATTGAATTGTGCATAAGAATCTTGAGATTTCAACATCCCATCCTAAAGGTACTTACACAGATATCCTTGTGTATTGTATCACATAAGGCAGTATATGGCACTGTAGTGGAAAACAGGTTGGGCTGGAAATAGAGTGTGATGGTCAAGCTGTTCATGCAGGATCTAATCCTTACATGGAGATCATGTTTCAGACCTTTAATCCAATGCCTCTGCTTCTATTGTTTCCAGCAACTTGTTATTGAGATCTAAATGTATCTTGACAGCTATAACGATTTGCTAAGTATATTTTGGCCTAGCAAACTTAGAGTGATAGGGCCTAATTTAAATTGCACCATAGTTCACATACTGCATTGAAATATCTGAGCTATAAATTATTAAAATAATAACAAACTTTGATTTCCTAAGTGACTACCTTGTTCCTGCCAGCATCACAACCCTGGCCTGTTTGAGTCCTTTTGACGCAAGGTCTTTGATCAGCTCCCTAATGATCACAGATCCCATGAAGGAGTACTCTGACATGACACAGACACAGGGGTGTGTTAAAATCAAAACAAAGCTGTATACATCAGTATTTAGAACTGACTTATGTCAGTTATGACTCAGCATTGCTTGGACAGTTGTGTGTATGTGGGGGGTAATTTGTATTATATTATAGTTCTGTATTTTAGGGCATATACAGAACTTATATCTAATGCACACACAAGGTGTAATTTGACTTTGTGTTGCTCTTAAAACATAAAAAGTACGATATGAAGAGAAACGTGTAGACACCACAAATATCTAATATTACTTTGTTGTAATTGCTTTTGGCAGTAATAGCTTTAAGAAATATACTGTAAAAACATCTAGCTTTTGCAGCATTATGGTTAAATTCTGACCTGTTTCTGTTGGCCAATGGTCTTTTCGGCATTTAGCAGACACTTTTATCCAAAGCGACTTACAGTACTGTGAGAGTATACTGTCTAAGCAATTGAGGGTTAAGGGCCTTGCTCAAGGGCCCAACAGTGGCGACCTGGCAGGGGTGGGGTTTGAACCAGCGACTTTTCAAATACTAGTCCAGTACCTAAACCGGTAGGCTACAACTGCCCTACAAAATTTAAAAATCTCAAGACTGACTAGGCCAAGCAAGCACTTGATACAATTTATTCAGGCTTTTGTGAAACCACTCAATTGTAGTTTCTTTGCCAGCAAGATTAAATACTGCCATCCAAATGTGACAAGCTAAATTATTAACAGTCATCTGACCGTTCTGATTTGTTTGGATGTATGTGCAGATTTTAGACTTTACTGTAGCTATAGAGCCTTTCTTCTTTGCATGCATAAATTTGGCTTGATGACTTGATATTAATAACATGTGAACAATGTAATTATAAACATTAAGCATTATTACTAAAAATCCGGTTTCAGTCTGAATTTAATATCACTGCATGTTTAGGTTTAAAGACAAGCACATGTTTTAAAGGTTTAATTGAAACTCATTGCATGAGAGCTTTAAACAGATAAAAAATGACAATATTTGTGAAGTGAGCTGCATGCAAACAATTTCCAATGTCTGAATGCACCACCTAGAAAATTAAACAAGTCTGGATATGAATATATTTAATACAATGTTAAGTGACATTTTTATACAAAAGTCAGAAGTATATAAAGATTTTAACAAAATGTAGTTATACAAAATCCTATTAAATAACTGAAGTAAACTTTTAAAATAAACATTCTGTGTTGAAAGTTTACCTATTTCTTTTCCTTGTCTGGCCTTCGCTGCTGGCTTGTTACCACTCCACACATCACTGGAGCAGTAGGGGACAAACCTGATTTCCAATTCCACACAAAACAGAGGCTAATAATTAAAATACAAGTGCTCAGTCACTCTGTATTTTATATTTTAACATGTCTAACTCGGTAACTTACACAATGTTGGCATTATACCACTGTGGATTTTCATCAGCTTGTGAAGAGAGAATTCCTGTTCCTAGAAAACACCACAGCACAGCAAAAAATGAAGTCTTAAATTTAGGCCTGAGTGTGATCACAAAAGAAAGTGCAGTTTTGGCAGATAGTAACCTACCTTTTCGGGTCTGTGGCCAAGCAGATGAGCTCATCAAACGGGGGATATTTTTATACCTGGAATCACAGGTCTCCTTGTTGTAACAGCACCAACCACCTAAAAATAATTCACTAATATTAGTCGGACATCCGGTTTCACTAGGGTAGCCCTGTTAGGCTGTTGTTCAGGCTTTCAAAGTATGGACCACCTGCACTGAGTATGCAGTAAAATTATCAACACAGGGCCTGACTGGTGCCTGAAAGTGTCAGAGACTAAGAATACAGATAACTGAAGAATAAGCGTCTATACATTTTTGGTTGCTCAGAATATGCAGTATATTTGTATTCAATTATTACAAAACTATTTAATAGAATCGATATTTGCTTACATGCTCGATTTTTAAGATTATGTCTTTCTGCTTTGTAGAAACAATGATCCCTGTTTATGGAGTAAAGGCAATTTAAAAGTGATCATTTTTGCACAAAATTCTGTTCTTTATTTAATTTTTTATTTAATTTTATTTTTATTTATGGCTTTATTTTGGTCAGGATTGTAGTGGGTCCGGTTTTACACTGGACACTGGGCGAGAGGCAGAAACACCCTGGATAGAGTGCCAATCCATCATAGGGATTCTGCCAATATATACATAGACAATTATGTCTGTGCATGGCCGGCCAGGTTCGAATTTCTCTTCATGCTGCACCGTACATTTTCAATAAAAGACTGATCTGACCTGCAGACAGGCCAGTAAAGCACGCACATTCTTTGTCTGTGAAGCCACACTGTTGTCACCTGTACAGATTATGGCCTGGCATCGCCTTGCCTAAATAATCATGGACGTTGTGGCTAGAAATGTTGCCTTGATGGCATGTGTCTTTCTGAAATCCCAATTTATGGCTTTTGCATCAATGGTACCATTATGCACATGCAAGTCACCCATGCCATGGGCACTGATGTTCCCGAAAAGAAGCTGAACTGTGGACTCATCTGACCACAGCACACGTTTCCGCTGACTTTTGGAATCTGAGAAGAGCTCAAGCCCAGAGAATTATATTTTAGTTGATCAGCACTTTTATTAACAGTTTACAGTTTACAGTTAAATAAGGATTCAAGATAATTAACAAATCACAGATGCTTCTTTTTACTGAGGTTTAGAAAACGGCTCAACTTTTTTGAAAATTATAAAATGTCAATTGGAATGACCTGACAATGTATGCAGATAAATTATAAAAAAATAACTTTTTTATATATGAAACATTTTTGGCATAACTATGTTTAAAGGCTGTATTATCATAAGGTTACAAAATAAAACACCTTTAAAAAATTATATTTGTAAATTCTATTTGTAAAGTCAGAAAGCACACCTGACAAAACCATAATCTCCTCTTGTATTATTTTTGAAAAATCAGAGTCCAGATGCATGTAAGCATTTCTTTGCTCATTGCTTCTCTTGACAGGCGCTGAGATCATAAATCTTACTTGTGAATAAAGGAACATGACGTGACATGCTCAGAAAAAGCAAAAATGTATGCGTCCTAAATGGTCACCAGTCAAAATAACACTGAGCTGAACATTTAAGCCTGTTGACACCTCTTGACAAAATTAACTTTGTTTTAAATACTCACCCTCCAAAAATATCAGCCACCTCTTGCTTCCTTTGAACTCCTTTAGGTAAAACCTGTGGACGGCAAATAAATATAGAATGTAATAGAATAGAAAGAGGTTGTGAAAGGTTGACATACAGAGAACATAGTGTTATCAGGATATTTTAATAACTTATTGTCAAACATAATTAAAAGCATTGTGTACATAATACATCCAGGCTATATAAAGGTGCCAGATTACAAAATAATATCAGATTAGAGGCTACAACTACAAACCTAGCACCTAAATTTCTGTTTATTTAAGTCAGGTTCAAAGTTTTTAAAATGCTTCATACTTCTGTCTTATACAAATTCTAATTATCTTTAATTGGACAGCAAGGACACAGACTTTTAATAAACTTTTAATGACAAACAAGTACCAAGTCATGGACTTATTCCTAAATATTTTCAACTTTTTCAACAAGTACAAAGCAACATTCTGATGAAACAGTGTGTAGCAAAGATAACAAATCAGGTATGCACACCATTTAAGCTGTTAACTTGGAATTGGAATAACAAATAACAATTATTTTATTTTTCCCTTATTTATAGGATGGTAAAAAAAGAATTGTATCTTGTAAATTAGACTAAGAGGCCAGATCTGGTCTGTATGCTGCTAATTGAATAGCCCTGCACTATGCACAAGACAGCTATCATAATCTATACATTTAAATTAAATAAAACTAAAATCTTTTTGTACTTTATTCTTTGTTTATTAAAAATAAAGTTTAGTATTAAGCAGAATGTGGGGAGGCTCACCCAGCTGCAGTGCCATCGTTGCATGTAGCCAGTGTGCTCTTGAGCAGGTGTAGCTTCATTTCCTCGGCTGACTTGCTGGCGGATGCTCCCTGCTGGTTCCCACCACGTGTATCTTTGCTAGATCCTGGTCCATGTTGTGAGTCGTCATCTGGAGCAATCTCAACAACTGCGCTGCCAGCTTTCTTTGCTGGTCTGCCACTTGGCTTGGCATTTCGATTGTTTTGGCATGAAATGCCCCCCAGCATAACCAGGAATATTACATAACCTAGTATCTTCATATCAAACCCAGCAGGACTTCCTAAAAGCAAAACCAAAAATGAAATTAAATTATAGTTCAACATAAGTGGATGGACTTATGTTTATTTAAAAATATTAAAGGGCTTAGTTAAAATGTTTAACCTGAGTTTACTTGCATAGACAATCAACACTAATCAGCTAAACTAAAACTTAATTAAATCAACGTTTTATATGCTTATTTGTGGTACCTAATAATACTTTTTAACCTAATACAGAAGTAATAACTGCAAAAAATAAGCTACCTGGTTATCAATGCAAATATTTGGACCTACCAATGGAACCTACCCCTTGTAATTAACTGGTCCTGGTCACCCTAATCTTCTGTACGGTGGACCACCACGGTCACTGTAAGCAAAACACTTACTGAGTTTATGGTGCAGCGTTGATCTTGGATTATGGATGTGCTAGGTTTTATAGTGCTAGCATATGGATTACATTACCTAGCATCCCCCTTTGAGCCAGTGCCAGGTCCAAGCTGTAACTGATGACACACCAATGCTGGATGTCTAATACAGAAAAAGTGAGGAGAAACAATAACAGGCACGCTACCAACCATATTTCATAGACAAGCCCTACCCACTTAAACGGGTCCCAAAACAACTCCTCCCTCCATAAAATCTTTGGCAAAGCTTTGATTTAAACACCTACATGGCCAAAATACCTACATGGCACTTTAGATACATGGCATGCAACAGGTCAGTGGAGTAAAAATCTCCTGCTCACTTAGACCAGGATATAACAGTGGCTGTCCAGCAAGTTAATGTTAGGCCAGTTCCAAAGATCAACTAAGAACATTAGGTCTGGATTTGCACAAACAATAATGAAAAAGCAATAAATTTTACAAGGTTCTACCAGGTCCAAATTTATGTGGACACAAGGAGTAACTTTTTACTTTTCACTAACTTTTTACTTTTTTGCATGATCAATGCTTGAAAGTAGCTTTTAAATATTCAAGCAGTTTTGGATGTTCAAAATAGATTTTTTTTTTTTTTTACCAGCCAGAACCTTTTTAAAAAATAAACAAACATGCTTTATTAAAGGCAACACAAGCAACTGAGTAACTACTATCATATAAATCAATTATATAATTTTGCAAGTGATGTTGATTATCAATGTCATCATTTTGTAAAGAATTACATGAGGTACAGTAATGAAGTAATAAAAATAATTGCTTTAGATTTTGTAAATATTTGTATTTTTACTTAAACAAATATGTAATCTAACAGCAATCTATTGTAACTTTTAATTAGCCAATTTTAACTTAATTTAGTTTCCCATACACCATTGCACTTTCTTATTTAGTAATAGATATTTAATAATTGTTGTGTGTTATTATTATTTTGTTTTTATTATAAAATATATTCTCTTATTTACTTTAACTTTTTGCTTTTCTAATGTTTTTAACTATCCCACAACCTTACAAGTAGATAACATATAAAAGATCTACTTTATGATTACAAAACATTTTACAGCTTTTGTTTGTTAAAAAATTAATTTATAAAAAATTATTATTAATGTAATAATTGACCCTCCTGCTCTTTATTATTAAATACCACATTGTTTTACATTATTATAAAAAATAAATCATATTACATTATCAGAGAAAATATTTTAAGTATATTAATACAACTCCTCACTATAGTTTTTTGACTATTATATACCCCTAAAAACTTTTATCAGAACACAATATTCTACCATGCTTTTTATTTCATTTCACATCAAACTGTTTTTCACAGTTAAATGCTTTTATGCTATCATACATGATTAGAAAATTTACTCTCATGTTGTATTTACTCTCAAAATTCACTCTCATGTTGTATTTACTCTCAAAATTCACTCTCATAAAATATTGTACTGCTTTTTAATTAAGAAAACTACTGCTAACTGCTCTAACCATTGACATTTAGGGGTTTTAAAAATCCCAAAAGCATGGTTACACCTGCTACACTTTTACAAGTTAAACAAACACTACTAGATACTAGTTGAAACACTGCTAGTATCATTGCAGTGCTGAGAAATAACATGGTCACTAGAGGTTGCATAAGCCAGTGTTGAGTATTAGACTTTTTAGTTTTACATTATCGCGTGATTGTGTGATGATATCTGGGCGCTTTAAATCTCTGCCAGAAATATTACACATAAAACATTTTATTTTAGGAAAGATGTCTAAACAAGCTATTCAGTTACATCACATTTTGGATCTGATCTAGTAGGCTTTAAAGGTTTTTCATTCTTTTGCTACTTAAATGCATGCAAGCCTCATTCTGTCTTCTTAGAAATCATTGCAACAATCTGTTTAGCAGACATCAAAATATATAACTGAGAGAAAAGAAATGGTGTAAATCAAAAAAGAATGTTTAGATGAAAAGCATGATGGCATTGCACCTCTTTTATGTCTTTGATATCAATTTCAACAGATTTTTGGCAGTAGCTGGCAAGAGTCAACACCCCTTGGGATCAATAGTAATAGTTATAACACACACACTCATACCTGTAGAATGACACATGCAAGATCAAATGCCCACAATTACTTATTGGGTCAAAAGGGAAACAATGCCAAAGCTTTTATCTCCTGACAGCTAGTGCCTTACTGTCCTACACAATATTGCCACAGGTATGGTAGATTTAAGAATACATTGATTTTAGGCAGTCACTGTCTTTCATCTAGGAGTTACACCTTTCCATTTAAATGAATGCACTGCTCCATTAAACTGTTTTTGTATTTCAGCATTTTAATTCAACAATACATAATCGTAATACTGTTTCAGTAGATACAAATAATGAATTATAAATAAAATAATAATAAATAAAATAAATTAAATTATGAATAATAAATAAAAAATGTCTTACAATACAACATGTGCTTTTTAGAATTGTATTTACAAATATTAATTTCAGTAAGTGTAAGTAGATGAGTTCATGAGATCTGACACTTAAAAACTTGTGTTAGCAGGGCTGTATATTCACTGTGCTATCACACTCTCGATTCTAACTCTGATTAAGCTTTAGACACATTTTAAGGATAAGTAAAGCAACCAGGATACATCTGACCACATTTAAAATTTATGTATTAAATACACAAATGTATTTATTATACACATTTATTAAAAAAGAACATTTCCACAACAAGATAAAGTGTACAAAAAATCAAGGGATCTGAATATTTTCTGAATCCACTATATAGGTCAGGGATATATTAAATGTTGGGCTAATGGTAGCTGTGACAATAGCTAAGAGAAGAGATAATTTAAGTGCATTGAAAGGGCAATGGGTAAAATATTTCCAAGACCTTGAACATTCTTAGAGACACCTCTGGGAGAATTGTTCAAAGACAGTTCAAAATTACATTCAGAAGCCTAAGCAATCGCATCAGGACAATAAAGAAAAAAGACTACAGTGGCAACCATAAGAAAATATAACAACCACTTAACAACCGAGGGCATGCCACTCTTGAAGCACAGGTAGAATTGACTTTAAAACGCCAGAAGGAATTTGTACAGGCCTGTGGAGTGCTGGTACAATTAATTCAATCAGCAGTTTGTCTGGTGCAAGTAAGGCAAGTCTTTTGACCTAAAAAATATTTTTCCCACAGTCAAGCATAAAGGTGGGTTAAGGATGACGTGAGGATTGATACCAGGGCATGTGGAGGAGGAATGTTATGTCTTCTGTGGTTAAATTAAACCAAAATGATGATTAGATGTTCCAGCCAGACAATGATCCCAAGTCAACTTCCAAAACAGACAAAGCTTGGTAGTAGTTGCAACACAAAAGCCATCAAACCTCAATGAGCTGAAAGCATTTGTATATGAAGTACGGGCAAAGATTTCACAAAAGAGGAATCAAATGTCTCATCTAGCCCTGCAGAGCATGTCACCTGCAGAGCATGCCACATGACCATCCCCACCTGAAGCTCATCCCAGACCAGATTTCCTTCCCTTTATATACCCAGCACTCCACAGATCCTTTGCATAGCATTACCCGGCTTCCATGCTAATCCAAATGGTTTGGTCTGCTGGGTTAAATTAAACCAAAGTGATAATTAGATGTTCCAGCAAGACAATGATCCCAAGTCAACTTCCAAGTCAGTTAAAGCTTGGTTAAGTCCTAAAATATTATTTCTTTCTTTCTAGCGCCAGTCATTTCCAATTGTTTCTAGTTCCATTTACTACCTCGAGTTTGATTAATCTTGTTATTCCAATGTATGTATAATTTGTTTTTTTCCCCTATTCTTTTGTTTAGCATTTAGCTAAGCATTTATCATATGGTTGAGTTTAGCCTTTAGCATAGCAGGTTTAGCATCATTAGCTTAGCTAAGTTTGTTTTGTTGGTTATTTAGTGTTTGGTTAGTTTTGGTGTTGTATATTTAGCAATAGCATTCACAGTGTTTTCTATTCTTGTGGTCATATTGTTTTTGTATTTTGTGTGTGTACTTTATTTTTAAATTTCATGTTGGAAATAAATACCTTGCACTAGCATTCGTTTAATCTTCTTGCTTGTTAGCACTAAAATTACTTATTTGAGAGTATCAAGGTAAAAGGATGTTTCACCAAGTACTAAGGTTGTATCAGTAAATATCCTTTCCCTGAGAATTCTTAAAGTTGAAGAACCTGGTGGTAATGTTTTATATATAAATGTAGCAACATGACGAAGTTTTAATGTTAAAGTACATACAGTTCACAACTTTTTAGTATTTGTGAATTGGTAACAGTTAAGAAAATCATGATTGGGTAAAAGAAGGCTCCACCATAGGCTCAGTCGCAACAACTCGCAACAGTGAATTGTGGCTCACCACTGTGTTCCAAACTTCATAAGAGAATTGTCAATCAGTTAAAAACATTTCTCAATGCAAGACTGCAAATACTGCAAGATTACATCGCGTGAGAAAATGACATGCTACTGTGATAAATATAGCCACGTGGGCTATATTTAGGAATACTTCAGAAAACGTGTGACATAACACAGTTTGCCACTGCAACCTTAAACTCTACAACACAAAGAGAAAGCCAGACATAATACAATGCAAAAGCACCACCATGTTCTCTGGGCCCAAGCTTTCTTCAGATGGACTGAAAGACAGTGAAAACAGACACGTTTTGTGGCCAAATAAGTCCACATTTCAACTTGTTTTTTTTCTCTGTGACGGAGACAAAAGGGGAACCATCATTATTATCAGCAAAAACTCACTCAATGCCCACAGCATAAGTGACTTGCATATGTGTGATGATACCAGTTATGTGCAGGTGTTTATTTAGATTTTAGAGAGACGTGCTGGCGACATCTTTTCCCAGGAAGTTCATGGTTATTTTAACAAGACAATGCCAGGCCTCATTCTGTACATTCTAAAACAGCGTGGCTTCATAGACACAGAGCGCATGTACTTGACTGGCCTGTCTACAGCCCAGATCTGTCTTCTACTGAAAATGCGGGATACATCATGAAGTGGAAAATCAGACCGTGGCGACCACTTACTATTGAGCAGCTGAAGTCTTGTATCAAGCAAGAATTGTCAAAAATTTCATTTGCAAAAAAGCAGCAGTTAGTGTACTCAGTTGCCAAACTATTAAATAGTCATTAATAAGAAATATTATGGAACACGGGGCTAAACACACCTCTGTTCCTACTTTTTCAGTGTGTTGCAGGCATAAAATTCTGAATGTGATTATACTGTATTTACAAAATGCAATTAAATTAATCTTCTTTTTATTGCATTTTACAAAATGTCCCAACCTTTCTGAAAATAACGTTTGTATTTCTCTTCAGTTGTTTCTCGTGTTGTCTTTACGTTATAAGTTTTTTATGCTATGCTTTAGACTGTTAATTTAACCAATTGTACCAAAGGATATTCATGCATTACACAACCTTGTCATGTGTTGGGTGTGTTAACTGTGGTAGTTTAAGTTCCAGGTATTAAGTGTAAATGTTGATCACAACCTTTTTGTATTATGGAGTGCTGCAAATGCAATATATTACGATTCCCAGCAGCATGGCATGCTTTGATGGGTGTCAGCTGAGAAATGCACTAGAGTGATGATGACACATTGTCCAGAAGTACATGCTCGTCAAGTATGACCTTGATGCATTCCAAACTTAACAGAATGATTCTTTCTTTTGTCAAATGAATACACGTAATATATTTTCGTTGTGTCTGTAGTTGCATCTGATTTAAGTTACAGAGAGGTGACGATGTAAGGCAAACCAATAACAATATATCAATAACAAAATATTAATATGCAAGTGCAGTGCAGTCAATGTCAATGCT
The DNA here is from genome assembly GCF_030014385.1 of Trichomycterus rosablanca. Lineage (NCBI taxonomy): Eukaryota > Metazoa > Chordata > Actinopteri > Siluriformes > Trichomycteridae > Trichomycterus > Trichomycterus rosablanca. Next base: position 33,719,458 of record NC_085993.1, read on the forward strand.
TTGACTTCAATGCAGCATTATATATATATATATATATATATATATATATATATATATATATATATATATATATATATATATATATATAATATGTTTTGAAATACTTTTATCATGTCCTAAATAGTTTGTGATCGGATTTGGTACTGAAAGTGAACTCATAAAGGTTTAGTAATGTTTAAATCTTGTAAATACAAAGGGGTGAAAATGATGGTGCAGTGGGTAGGACTGTCACCTCACAGCATAAAGGCCCTGGGATTAGGGTCCTTTCTGTGTGGGTTTTCTGCAGGTGCTTCAGTTTCTTCCCACAAGTTCAGACATGCAGTCAGGCCAATTGGAGCTGCTAGAAGCTGAAGTGTGAATGTGTATGACTGTCCTGTATACGGTCAACAGGCAATGATGGTTTGGCGATCTGTCTGGGAAGTTTCCGACCACCGCAACCCTGACCATGGTAAACTACACAATAAATGAATTAATTAATTAAAATAAAGAAAGTCTCAGAAAGTGCAGCAGTGTAATGCCCTAGCTTACCATCACAGAGGCCAGGGTCTGAGGTAGGAAAGACTAGATGGGGAATAACCTTGTTCCTTCAACTTGACTGTCCGGTCAAGGAACTGGCTAAAACAGCTAAGAAATGCCTGAGGGTTTCCACAGTGGGGAAGTCCAGTACACCCATTCCCCCAAAACATGACTGGTGTTGGGTCTGTTCCTGACCAAAATCTACAAACCCCATTCTTAGAAAGGTTAGAGTTTTTTGTAAAATGCAATTAAAACAAGAAATTGCAATTAGCTGTTTTTTTTTAATATTTTTGACCCTTTATTAAATTGACAACAAAAAATACAACAAAAAAGATTTCCAATGTTTTTACTGACAAACTTAATTGTAAATAAAAAAATAAAATTTGATGCCTGCAAATCACACACAAAAATAGGCATATTTAGCACAGTTACATGATCTTTCATATTAATAACTATTAGGAGACCTGCGGTAGCTGGTGAATGCACCCCGAGTTCCCAGCGAAACAGGTCTTACAGAGCCAAACAAACTAAGGCCTTAAATAGGAGGAGGACTAATTAGGGCTGATCACCTGCAGCTGCGGGGCTGGCTATTTAAGCCAGCCCTGTGCAGCGGCAGGTGTCGCACCTTTTGTTTGTTCCTGGTTCACAGGTGGCAGCTCGTCCACGCTTTCGTAGGCTAGAGGGTATCCCCTGGTGGCATGCGCCATTCGGGTGTGTAGACTGCAAGGTCGAGGTATTCTTCGTCATTGTGCCTATTAGGATTAGCGTGGTGCGACGCCGTGCAGCCCTCGCGCTGCTTATTGTTTATCGCTAGCATTAGCGGTGCTGCTACACAGCAAGCGTGTGCGCTTGTTGCGGTATCCGTGCAACCTCTTGTATCCAATTAGTAATTGGATTTAATAACCGCTGGGTGGCGACGCCGCTAAGCATACGGCACTTACGCCGTCATCCCCGGTTCGAATCCGCTCTTTTTCTATCAATGTCCTAACTCATTATTCACTTTTTTTCAGATCGGCGAATTCCCTCGGCTGCAAGCTTTCGCGAGGTGGACGTCGGTTGCGTACATCGCTAGCCTTCCGCTGTGCTGGGGCTAGCGTTTTCCGGGAGTTAACGCCTCCCGCGTTCCTGCGCTCTAGCGCCTTAAGCGCTTTTCCGCTCTCCGTCATCCGTGCTGTAATAGCGCGGAGTTAGCGCGCCCGGTTAGAACCTGGAAGACCGGGGTTCGCGCCCAACTTTATTATTTTCCTTTTGTATTTTGTTTGCCTGCTGGTTAAGCGGCGCCATCGGACTTCCCGATTGGTTTTTGTTTTTCTCTACCTTTTTCTCTTCTGTTGTTTGTTTCTATATAAAAATAAAATATTAATTTGCTATTAGTTCTGCATTTGAGTCCTCCTTTCTTCCACGTAACAATAACACTGTCTAATAATTTTTAAAATGAGGATACTAGTTGTTGCTGTTTTGCAAGTAGAGTTTTTGCCAATTATTGCTCCTCTTTATGATGCACCATACATTTTTAAAGGAGACAGACCTGTATTGCAGACAGACCAGTCAAGAAAAAGCACTCAAGCTATTGTAGCATGCCTTGATGGAAGCATATGTCTCTCTAAAATCTCGATATACACCTCTGTGTCAGGGGTACCTTCACATATATAGTCTTTAGCATTGAGAATTTGACGTGGACTCATCCGACCACAACACACTTTGCGCTGTATTTCGGTCCATCTGAGATGAGCTTGGGTCCATCATGTGTGGCTGAGGCTGTCATCACAGTAGTATGTCGGTTTCTCATGCAATGGTCTGTCAGGGCTTGAAGGTCACTTACATTCAACAGGTTTCTGGCCTTGCTCTACACAGACTAGGATTTCTTTAGATTTCCCTAATTTTTTCACAATATTATTATAACAGATGGTAAAATACCTGAATTATTTACAATCTTGCACTGAGAACCGATTGACAATTCAATATGTACGTTTAGCCCAAAGTAGTGAGCCAGACAGTTGAGCCTTTGGTGGATCTTCCTTTCATACCCTTTTATATCATTATTGTCTCACCTGTTACCAATTCTCCAATTCAATTGTGGAATATTTCAAAACGGTCTATCTTGAATATTCTATAAACTTTTCACTCTTGTTTTGCCCCTGTTCTAACTTTTTGTTGTGTTTGGGGGTATCAAATTTAAAAGTCATTTCTTTGTACATTTGTCAGTTAAACAGAGGTTTAAGAGAATGAACAAATTCTGCAGGAAATTTATATGAACACGGCTTATGCATTAACAATGTGATTTTGGAGCTTTTTAAAATGTTTCCAAAACTTTTTTGTGGATTCCAGAACACAAAGGTTTTTAGTGATCAGCTTACACATGCAAGGACAGTTTAAATCTAAATGATAGAAGATGGTCTTACCTGCATCTGCAGTGTACCCACAGTGTTTAGGCCAGGGTGAAAACAATTTGCAGGAGCCTATGATGGTCAGCAGTTGCTTAACTGTGTCATGAGAAGCCTGCTCAAATGTTTGGCCAAATAGCTCCAGGAGCAAGCCAAAGCTAATGACAGAGGCAAATTGTGATGTGGCCTTGGAGTCATGCTGTTGCGACCACTTGCATTGTCGTGGCCGCTGATTAATAGCCTTTAGGGTCATGTCACTCGTGAACACCTTAGATAAACTGCCCCAGCTGATTTAAACATAACTACTGGCCTGAACAGTGGGATGACTTACAAAGACAAACATCCATACACCTACTCATGTGCTTGCCAGTTCCAAATTACACTAATGCACGTTTTGCTGTCATGTTAAAGTGAGTGATAGAGGAGTAGCCTAGCACAAAACCACTCTCAAAAATGCTCACTCATTGGCTAATCACACAGATATTGCAGATAGATATACACAATTACAGCAAATATATAATGCAATATATCAATAACTCATAAAAGATATTGTCAAATATCCAGGTTCATTTTATATACAACAAATAACTAGCTTGTCTAGCTTTACTCTACTGTTGAGCTCATTTAAAGTCGGTTAGGTATTGGCCTTATACAGTAAAGCTATATGTGATACCACAGTGTTTCTATTTGTGTATGTGTAGGTCAGAGTGCCTGTGACAAAAAAATCTAAATAAGCTTATTTATTGTCTCTGAACTAGTAATTTTTGTATAATCTTCACAAATCCTCTTTATCTTAATCCTGACTGAAAATACCAGAATATATTGGAAATGCCACAACAGCCGGTTTGGCAATTTAGCAGGCTTTCTAGCTAAGAGTTAGTCCTAAAACACTTGCTTATTGTATTATATAAAGTCAAGAACTACAGATACCCTACCTACTACAAATAATAATTCAATAAATATATTTTTGTTTGAATATGTTTGTTTTTTTTGATTGATTGATTGATTTACTTTATTGATCCCCGAAGGGAAATTGCGTTTTTTGCATTTTTCCCAATTTTCCTCGCAATCTAGTCATATCCAATCACCCTATTGCATTATGCTTCCTCTCTACCGATGCTGATCTCTACTTCTGATTGAGGAGAGCGACACTGACACACGCCCCGACATGTGTGCAGTAGCCGACTGCATCTTTTCACCTGCTTGAGGCAAGTTCATATGCAGATCAGCTTTGTGTACGGAGAGCCACACCCTGATCAACGCATTATTCCTCGACTCAGTGCAGGCGCCATCAATCAGCCAGCAGAGGTCATAATTGCATCAGTTATGAGGAGTCCCTATCTGGCTTCCCACCCTGTATAAACAACAGCCAATCGTTGTTCATGTAGCTGCCCAGCCCAGCCCAGCCGGATGTCAGAGCTGAGTTTCAAACAGACAAGCATGTTTTACTGCTGTGTCACCTGAGCGGCTTTGGAAATGGTTTTTCATTTGAAATCCATTTAATTATATCCTTGATTTTAATGCAATCATGGGTGGACATAGTGTTTAGCTTGGTTTAGCCTGAAAATGTTTTAGGACATCTTTGCAACTGTTTTGTGTTGGTGAGCTGTACTACCTCACCAATACAAAAACTACATTTGTGGTCCTTTAATTTTTGACAAAATTATAAGTCACCCTAAAAAATATATATATATATATATAAACAACCCCTGGCAAAAATTATGGAATCACCACTCTTGGAAGATGTTCTTTCAATTGTTTAATTTTGTAGAAAAAAAAGAAATCACAGACATGCCACAAAACTATCATTTCTCAAACTGCCAACCCTCTGGCATTAAGAAACAATAAAAAAAGAAACAAATATAATAGTTGTGGTCAGTCACAATTGCTTTTTTTTAGATCAAGTAGAGGAAAAAAATATGGAATCACTCAAATCTGAGGAAAAAATTATGGAATCATTAGAAAACACTGCACCATTATTACTTTGTTGCACCACCTCTGGCTTTTATAATGGTTTAAACTCTATGAGGCATGGAGTTAACTAATGACAAACAGTATTCTTCATCAATCTGCCTTCAACTGTCTCTTGCTGTTGCCAGATCAGCTTTGCAGGTTGGAACCTTGTCATTGACCATTTTCTTCAATTTCCACCAGAGATTTTCAAATGGATTGAGATCCGGACTATTTGCAGGCCATGCCATTGACATTATATGTTTTCTTGAAGGAAAGTTTTCACGTCCTTTGCCCTATGGCAAGATGCATTATCATCTTGAAAAATGAAGTCATCATCACCAAACATCCTTTCAACTGATGGAATAAGAGAAGCGTCCAAAATTTCAATGTGGACTTTGGCATTTATTGAAGACCATCTCCCCTGTGCCTTTACCCGACATGCAGGCCCATATCATCAACAACTGTGGAAATTAACATGTTTTCTTTAGGCAGTTATCTTCATAAATTTCATTGGACAGACACCAAACAAAAGTTCCAGCATCATCACCTTGCCCAATGCAGATTCGCGATTCATCACTGAAGATCACTTTTATCCAGTCACCCACAGTCCACGATTGCTTTTCTTTAGACTACTTTAACCTTGTTCTTTTCTTTTTAGGTGTTAATGGTGGCTTTTGTTTGGCTTTTCTGTATGTAAATCCCATTTATTTTAGGTGATTTCTTACAGTTCAGTCACAGACATTGACTCCACTTTCCGGCCACTTGTTTCTCATTTGTTTTGTTGTGCATTTTCTGTTTTCAAGACATTTTGCTTTGTTTTCTATCTTGATGCTTTGATGTCTTACTTGGTCTACAAGTATGCTTCCCTTTTACAACCTTCCCATTTTGTTTGTACTTGGTCCAGATCTTAAACACAGCTTACTGGGAACAACCAACATCTTTTGCGACATTCCACAATGATTTATCTTCTTGAAGGAGTTTTATAATCCTCTCATTTGTTTCAACTGACATATCTTGTGTTGGAACCATGATTCATGACAATCTGCTTTGTGCAACAGCTCTCCGAGGTGTGAGCACTCTTTTTAAACTGAAGAATAATTAGCAAATCTAATCTGCTGCAGATGTTTTGTTTTTAAACTGCAAATTACAGAGTGATTCCATAATTTTTTCCTCAGATTTGAGTGATTCCATATTTTTTTCCTCTACTTGATCTAAAAAAAGCAATTGTGACTGACCACAACTATTATATTTGTTTCTTTTTTTTATTGTTTCTTAATGCCAGAAGGTTGACATTTTGAAAAATGATAGTTTTGTGGCATGTCTGTGATTTATTTTTTTTCTACAAAATTAAACAATTGACAGAACATCTTCCAAGAGTGGTGATTCCATAATTTTTGCCAGGGGTTGTATATATATATATATACAGTATATATATATATAAAGACTAGTGTCTAATATATAAATATAAGTCAATTAAATAAATAGGTCAAGGTAAATCACATTTATAGCTGTATTTTTGTTTTCATTTATTGTTAAGCCTTAGTTTTGACTTGTCATTCAAAGATTGTTTAAAAAATAATTAAAAAAATAAATCATGATGAAACAAAAATACTGATGATTTTATGGTCTAAGCTTTCCAATAAATTGAATTAATTCCATTAATGAATCCGGTATTAAGCAAATGCAAACAAATTAAACATTCAAAAGCAGAGATCATTTTTAGATCCTGCACAGTAATAAAGGCTTTCTATACAAAAATCAATAAAGCAAGATCACTTTCCCACTTAATATCATTTACATTTAAAAATAAAATAAAATAAAAATAAAACTTTTTTATTATAATTATAATTTTTCTTGATGTTCAAAAGCTTATTGTTATGCTTTAGCCTAATTTACCTATAAATAAATTATAATTTTTTAAAAAAGATTTGTTGCACTTAGCTGACGCGACTTACAATTATGACTAAATACAAATAGAGAGATTTAAGGTTGAGGGCCTAGCTCAGAGACCCAACAGTGGCATCTTGTTGGTGAGGCTTGAACGAGCAACCTTTTATTTACTAGTCCAGTACCTTAACTACTGAGCTACCTCTGCCCTAGAGATGCCATGATATGAAAAGTGCATATGCCCTTCATGATGTGTAATACAGAATGGTTTCTGCTGAATGTGCTTCTTAGAAACTGCCGGCCAGCACCTTACCCCAACCTCAAAGTGGACCATTAATTTATTACAATTTATCACTTACTGACAACCTGTGTTTATGTTGGGCACACAACAAATAAATGAATTCTTTTATTGTTTAGAGTGAGTCACTGTTCTATATGAAAGACCAATGTGACACCAAGCAGCCAATGCAAATATACAGTGATAGTGAATCGTTTAATTAACACATTTTAAACTGCAAAATGATTTATGTTATTGGTTTTCACAGTGTCAAGACAAGAGTCAAAACCTGTAAGATGTTTACCAGTTTAAAACAATTAAAATATTAAACCTTAGAAAAGTAATATAAACATACACAGATACTAAATGCTGTAATACATGAGTCAGATCTTAAGACGTGTGAATAATAGACACTCCACCTGAGGCCAAGAAATGCAATGATCTGCATCCGAAAGGTTTTATGGATGGTGTGGATTTTTATAACACTGTTCTTCAAATTTACAGCAACGATTTTTCACAGTCTGAGAGCTTTGCCAGTTTATAAACCTTTTCATACTTTGTTGACAATTTCCTGGTCAGTGTAGGAGAGTTCTTCTGAGAGGTGAATATGGGCAAACTCGTGCTACAGACCCAAAAAACAGACTTAAATCAGATAGTAAGATAAAGCAATAAGCCACGAGAGGCCGTACGTTACTGTGATTTTAGCACGGGGATGACGTTTTTGGCACGACGCGAAGCGGAGTGCCTAAAACTTCTTTCCCCGTGCTAAAATCGTAACAGTAACGTACGGTCTCGAGTGGCTTATTGCTTTTATAAAACGGCGGTCAACATAAAATATAATAAATACAACAATGTTTAATTCATAAATGTATTTATTGTGTATAAACTTACAATAAAGCGTTCTTCTGCGACGCAAAATAGTTCGATTAACAGTGTTGCTAGGCAACATGAGGGCGAAAATAACATTAACTTTTCTATTCAGTGGCGTATTAATATGGAATGATGTGAGGTGGTCCTAGGTGTGAGTTTATCGGGGATTTTACAACGGCTTCGAACGCGGCTCAGCCAATCAGATTTTAGGACCGGAACTATCCGTTTTATAATTAACATTTTTAACCTGAATTTTGATAATAAAAAATAAAAAAGTGGAGTGTCTGAAAGGTTAATATAATAAAGCAATAAGCCACGAGAGGCCGTACGTTACTGTGATTTTAGCACGGGGATGACGTTTTTGGCACGATGCGAAGCGGAGTGCCTAAAACTTCTTTCCCCGTGCTAAAATCTTAACAGTAATGCACGGTCTCGAGTGGCTTATTGCTTTTATAAAGCGGCGGTCAACATTAAATATAATAAATACAACAATGTTTAATCATAAATGTATTTATTGTGTATAAACTTACAATAAAGCATTCTTCCGCGACGCAAGGTAATCCGATTAACAGTGTTGCTAGGCAACGTGAGGGCGAAAATAACATTCTCTATTCAGTGGCGTATTAATATGGAATGATGTGAGGTGGTCATAGGTGTGCGTTTATCGGGGATTTTACAACGGCTTCGAACGCGGCTCAGCCAATCAGATTTTAGGACCGGAACTATCCGTTTTATAAATGTTCATTTTATGGTTTACTGTATTAATATGTGCAGTGTAACTGGACTCATCACTCATGGTTTTATTTAATGGTGGTTTTGTCACCCCTCACAGGTGCCAAATATGTTGCTTAGTAATGCTTGTGCTTTTTTAAAGCATTGCATCATGCTATGAAGATGTCAACACTTTTAATCTGAAACAAAAATAACCCCCCGCTGTGTGGATTTACAAATCTGTAAAGAGCCCACCTGCCGTATAGCACTGAGGCACAGATCACTGACTGTGTAAGTTCCTTGAACTCTGCGATGGATGTAGCTCTCTTTAATCATTTCTTGTTTCTTGTTCCTTCCGAGGCTGTGATGCTGTATTTTTGTTTGTTTTTGGTCTGTTTTTTCCAAGCAACTCTTGGAAGTCACAAGCAAACTACCCTGGACAGGTGAGCTGCATTTAGAGGCTGCATTCAGTGACAGCTCCCTTATGAGTGGACCCCAAAGGATCCACACTAAATACAGGCTGCGTCAGTTGGCATGGCAGCTTCACTTCTTTTCCAGTTTTTACTGAGTTCCTCTCTTTTTTTGTAGAACTTGATTATCTTTTAGCTGGTGGACTGAGTAGCTGGCCCATTTATGATAACCCAGTTTTTATTATAACTCATTCCGCTGTCTGCTTTCTCTGCTATGAACTGTGGGAGTTTTATTTTGAATTTCTTTTTTATTTTGAATTTTTTTAGTTTCTGTTCTTTTAGTCACTGATGTTTGTCATTGTCACTTCAAAACCTTCCAGGTGCGTGACTTTATCCGGCACTTAACAAACAACTGCTTTTTAGTGCTCTTTGATTTCAAACAACAACAGTGACAGTGTTTTAACAATTTAGTTTTAATGTTGTTATAATTATGCTTTGGGTTTGGAAGTCCAATTACCATCCATCCATCAATAGCTATTTAACAAGCAGAACTAGAGAAACCAGCACAGTTTTTAGTGTTCTATATGACATAGTGTTTTTACCAGAAAATGTAACTTTTGACATATTCACTTTTTTATATTAAAACACTATTACAATATTATTAATCATATTTTACTAATACTGAGTAGGACACCATCCCTTTTTGCTTTTGGAATTGATTTTTTGTAGCATGGATTCCACAAAGCATTGGAAACTTCTGTCAGCTGCACATTTATTTAATAATGCCTGATTGGTATTTAGGGGCCAATGTGAACTGTTGATACAAAACAAGGTGGGTTTTTGGTTTGATGCTTTTACACCAAATTCCAGTGAATGTTTATCTAATCCTTTTTAGTTTGATATGGCTGTGCCATGTAGCCTTTGTAGATACAATCTGCTGTAGCCCATGTGCCTTAACTTCAATCTTTTTGAACCCTTTCATGTAATGAAAGCATTATATAAAGCAATAAAAAAGACAGGGAGATACGCATTCCCAAAGGCTTGAAAACCACTGGAACAGTGGATCAGTTGATCTGTACTATATGTTATACAGACATAATTTTCTTTTATCTTCTGTCTAGCCATTGTTTTATAATATAGCAGAATTTCAATAAAACCACTGCATTTGTGTGTGTTTCCCTTTGTGTTTTTAGTGATACTGCATTTTTCTGCACATACAAGCTTGCCTGTCCTTGTCCTTCTCTCCACAGCCATTCTGAGCTGATTAGTTCTGATTAGTTAGCTGAATACTGTTTAATACATGTTTTAAATGTTTTTGTATGAGTGAGTCTTTGGTAGTCACTGTTCTGTTCATATAAAATCACTTTAAAATTCTAGGACACGCTAATTAGTCGAAAGAATGTTTTTGTTGCCCTTCAGTCTTTCAAAAGCCTTTCCAACAGTTTAATGTAATACAAACTGGAATAGGCTTTGGGCCACAGTCGATAATCAGAGTCTGTAAGAGTATGTGCCAAGCATTTAAAAAATGTCCGGCAGCTCTCACATGCATTGCAGCAGGTATGTACAACTAAAGAGAGATCTGCCAGGTTGGTCATAATAGAATATAGTGCATAACCTTTTAGAAAATAGTTTTTATTGCAACAAATATGTTCATGTATTTAGTAGGTATTAAAATAAGGCCAAGTTTTCTCTTTAACAGACAGGAAAAGCCAGATCATATTTCCCTTAGTTTTATTTACAACCCCAAATCAAAAAAAAGTCGGGACAGCATGGAAATGCAAATAATACAAAAAACACAGAGTTTCTTACATTTACTTTGACTTTTATTAGATTTGCAGACAGTATGAACCTGAGATATTTCATATTTCACTTCATTTCATTGATTAATAAAAATCCATTCCTGCATTTCAGGCCTGCAACAAATTCCAAAAAAAGTTGGGACAGTAAAGCATTTACCACTTTGTAATGTTGCCATTTCTTTTCACCACACTTAAAAGACGTTTTGGCACCGAGGATACCAAGTGATTTAGTGTTTCAGGTTTTATTTTCTCCTGTTCTTCCTGCAAACACGTCTTAAGATGTGCAACAGTACGGGGTCGTCATTGTTGCATTTTTTGTTTCAAAACTCTCCACACATTCTCTATTGGGGACAGGTCAGGACTGCAGTAAGGCCAGTCTTGTACCCGTTCCCTCAGCTGGTTTTAAGTGGCATTTGTTTTAAGTGGTTTAATGATATTATGCACTGTAGAGGAAGAAATATGCAAATCCTTTCCAATCTTTCTTTGAGGTACATTGTTTTTAATCATTTCAATAATTTTCACGCATTTGTTGACAAACTGGAGATCCTCTGATCATCTTTGCTCATCAAAGACTCAGCCTTTCCTGGATACTGCTGTTGTACTAAACCATGATTACAATCACCTGTTGACATCACCTGTTTGGAATCACATCATTATTTAGTTTTTTCACCTCATTAGTAACCCTACATTGCCCCCGTCCCAACTTTTTTTGGAATGTGTTGCAGGCCTGAAATGCAGGAATGGAGGTATATTAACAAATGAAATGAAGACAAAACATGAAATATCTTGGGTTCAAAGTGTCTGCAATGAAATAAAAGTCAAAGTAAATGTAAGGAACACTGCATTTTTATTTTATTTGCATTTTCCATACTGCCCAACTTTTTCTGGTTTGGGGTTGTAATTTATACTGGCCATTTTTCTCTTCGTTTTATTGAATTTAAACTGGCTATAAACATTTAAACATTGCCTATAAAGTCCTAGCAATAAAGACAGAGCTTAAACTCATTAATAGGAAAGGTGACAGAACACTGGGGTAAACACACCTCTGTCCCTACTTTATTGGATTGCATTGCGGGCATCAAATTGTGTTTATATTTACAAAATACAATAAAGTACAATAAATACAATGAGTGAAAAATTTAACATTTTTTCTTTCTACTTCTGTTAGTGAAAAAGATCACTTTGATGATCTTTGATGGCAGCAATTCCAATTTATGTCTCAGCGTCAATGGTACCATCACACATAATAATCATAATAATAATCCAGGGCAGATGTAATGTTTTTATTTGTCTAAAATAAATATACACTTGTACTGCACTATGAAATGTTTTTTTCTGCATATTCCAGCTTCTGATTATGGACTTTATAGTCCTTTTCATCAAAGAACTCGACTTCACACGTAGAATTTATGTACGGCTTTCTCTTTGTATAATACAGTTTCATGTTGCAGGTTCTTGATGCAGTAGTAGGCTGTGTTTAGTGACAATAGTTTACTTCCAAGCCCATGTGACTGTATTTATCACAGTAGTTTGATGGTTTCTCATGCTCAACTCCTAGCACTTCTATCCCCACTTCTATCACTGCCTACCCTGGCCCACACCTCAGAAAAATACTAACTAGCAGCAAATACTAATGTAACTGGAGTCCCTTCCTAGACAGACTCATAATTACTCTTTATTTACTTTAGTTAAAGGTGTGGTCTGCACTCAAAAAAAGATAATTAAAAGTCCAAATCCACCAGTGCACATAGTCATGATTTCTCTGGTTGTTTTCATAAAATTAATCTTAGACAGAACATTTTCAATTGGTCTTACTTTTTTGTTTCCTTAACCACTGTTTAATATAATTTTAAACTGAAAAACAAAAGTTCATATACATGCATTACTGTTAAGAAGTAATAGGCTTATAGCGTAGAGCCTTGGCAATAACTACGTGAGTCAGAGGCAGGCTGCAAACAGCATACAGGTTTAAAAGCCCTCTGGCAAAATTTTGCTAATTTTAAAAATAAATTAAATTTTGATAATTATTATTTAAAATTATTAACACTTACCCACCAACACAAAACACCTTGAAGCTGTGATGATGTAATGCTTAAAGATCACCGTTTTTATGAAGTCTAGTCATGTTCCATTATTACCACCTAACACCTAACACTTTTTATTTATTTTTATATTTTATTTATGCATTTTCTCCCCTTTTTCTCCCTTTCAGCGTGTCCAATTGCCCGATTGCGTCATGCTTCCTCTCCACCAATGCCGATCCCTGCTCTGATTGAGGAGAATGAAGCTAACCCACGCCCCCTCCGACACATGGGCAGCATGCCGTATGCATTTTATCACCTGCACTCTGACAAGTGCAGTCCAGCTCAGCGTTGTGTACGGCGAGGACACACCCTGAGAGCACCCTTTTCTCATCTCTGTGCAGGGGCCATCAATCAGCCAGCAGAGGTTGTAATTGCACCAGTTACACTTTTTATTTTACTAATCATTTGGGGACTGAGCACACTGATAATTGTAATCAATCTTCTACCCTTCCACCCCCAAATACTTAGGCTACTTAATAGTCTGCCATATCTGTCATATACTGTGCTTCATAATGTGCCACATTTTTCAATGAGCCGCTTGCCCTTTATGCAAACTTTGACCACCCTTACTTTTATACCACTAAGCCTTCTATTAATGCTCCTTTTTACCCAATCTTAATTACATCACGTTACCTATTTACCAGCTTTTCTGCAGAAATGTTACAAATTACACAATACCCAACTTTATTATCTTATGCTGCACCTGTACCGATTGTTTTTTTAATAAGTTCTTGTCGTCAAATTTGGAAGTTGTGTATATTTACAAACTTGGATTGGGTAAAACTGATCTATCTGATCTGTGCTTTTCAAAATACCTATAAAAGACAGTTTTGAAATTACTGTTTTTTATTTGCATCTTAGGTATTTACTGCTCCAGCTTGATTAAAACATGTGTATAATACATGATTTTGGTTTGTCACTTTGAACAAATTGTAACTATAAAATTGTTACTGCATGTACAGGTGCGACACTTCAAAATAAACAATATGCAATTTTATCTGTAATCATCTATGTATTGTATTTTACGTTGTCCTAAGTTTGGTATGTCGAATTTGTCTGTACTTTGGCTCCCCCTGGCTGTTGCACAACGCCTTTGCTGGCTGAAAAGGGCTGCAGGGAAGTACACTGATCAGCCATAACATTAAAACCACCTCCTTGTTTCTACACTCACTGTTCATTTTAACAGCTCCACTTACCATATAGGAGCACTTTGTAGTTCTACAATTACTGACTGTAGTCCATCTATTTCTCTACATACTTTTTAGCCTGCTTTCACCCTGTTCTTCAATGGTCAGGACCACTACAGAGCAGTTATTATTTAGGTGGTGGATCATTCTCAGCACTGCAGTGACAATGACATGATGGTGGTTTGTTAGTGTGTGTTGTGCTGATATGAGTGGATCAGACACAGCAGCGCTGCTGGAGTTTTTAAATATCGTGTCCACTCACTGTCCACTCTATTAGACACTCCTACCTAGCTGGTCCACCTTGTACTGTACATGCAAAAGTCAGAGACGATCGCTCATCTATTGCTGCTGTTTGTACAATACCTACTCTGTAGTGGTCCTGTGGGGGTCCTGACCATTGAAGAACAGCATGAAAGGGGGCTAACAAAGCATGCAGAGAAACAGATGGACTACAGTCTGTAATTGTAGAACTACAAAGTGCTTCTACAGTGGGGCCAAAAAGTATTTAGTCAGCCACTGATTGTGCAGGTTCTCCTACTTAGAAAGATAAGAGAGGTCTGTAATTTTCATCATAGGTACACTTCAACTATGAGAGACAAAATGAGAAAAAAAAATCCAGGAAATCACATTGAGGGATTTTTAAAGAATTTATTCGTAAATTATGGTGGAAAATAAGTATTTGGTCACCCACAAACAAGCAAGATTTCTGGCTCTCACAGACCTGTAACTTCTTCTTTAAGAAGCTCTTCTGTCCTCCACTCCTTGCCTGTATTAATGGCACCTGTTTGACCTCGTTATCTGTATAAAAGACACCTGTCCACAGCCTCAAACAGTCAGACTCCAAACTCAACCATGGTCAAGACCAAAGAGCTGTCGAAGGACACCAGGAAGAAAATTGTAGACCTGCACCAGGCTGGGAAGAGTGAATCTACAATAGGCAAGCAGGTTGGTGTGAATAAATAAACTGTGGGAGCAATTGTAAGAAAATGGAAGACATACAAGACCATTGATAATCTCCCTTGGGGTCAAGATCTCATCCCGTGGGGTCAAAATGATCATGAGAACGGTGAGCAAAAATCCCAGAACTACACGGAGGGACCTGATGAAAGACCTGCAGAGAGCAGGGACCAAAGTAACAAAGGCTACCATCAGTAACACACTACGCCGAGAGGGACTCAAATCCTGCAGTGCCAGGCGTGTCCCCCTGCTTAAGCCAGTACATGTCCAGGCCCATCTGAAGTTTGCCAGAGAGCATATGGATGATCCAGAAGAGGATTGGGAGAATATCATGTGGCCAGATGAAACCAAAATGGAACTTTTTGGTAAAAACTCAACTCGTCGTGTTTGGAGGAAGAAAAAGAACCCAAGAACACCATACCTACTGTGAAGCATGGGGGTGGAAACATCATGCTTTGGGGCTGTTTTTCTGCAAAGGGGACAGGACGACTGATCCGTGTTAAGGGAAGAATGAACGGGGCCATGTATCGTGAGATTTTAAGCCAAAACCTCCTTCCATCAGTGAGAGCATTGAAGATGGAACGTGGCTGGGTCTTCCAGCATGACAATGATCCCAAACTCACCGCTCGGGCAACGAAGGAGTGGCTCCATAAAAAGCATTTCAAGGTCCTGGAGTGGCCTAGCCAGTCTCCAGACCTCAACCCCATAGAAAATTTGTGGAGTCCGTGTTGCCCAGCGACAGCCCCAAAACATCACTGCTCTAGAGGAGATCTGCATGGAGGAATGGGCCAGAATACCAGCTACAGTGTGTGCAAACCTGGTGAAGTCTTACAGGAAACGTTTGACCTCTGTCATTGCCAACAAAGGTTATGTTACAAAGTATTGAGTTGAACTTTTGTTATTGACCAAATACTTATTTTCCACCATAATTTACAAATAAATTCTTTAAAAATCCTACAATGTGATTTCCTGGATTTTTTTTTTCTCATTTTGTCTCTCATAGTTGAAGTGTACCTATGATGAAAATTACAGCCCTCTCTCATCTTTCTAAGTAGGAGAACTTGCACAATCAGTGGCTGACTAAATACTTTTTGACCCCACTGTATATGGTTAGTGAAGTTGATAAAATGGACAGTGTTTAGAAACAAGGAGATGGTTTTAATGTTATGGCTGATCGGTGTACATACCTACTCCAACACGCGTGAATCCACCAACCGCATCTTTACACTGTACATTGGCAGATTCATAGTCTCCTGCTATTCACTCTCTATTATACCAACACGTGTGATTGCATCTTAACCAAATAGCAAGTCACTGTTGCATCCCCACCCATCCTTCCCTTTTTGACCAGGCATGTGGCACCACTGCAACTCAAACTTGGGTCTCCACTGTGGTAAGCTAGCACATTAGACTGCAGCACCTCTGAAAACCCTATTTGTTGAAGTCTGTATAAATACAAAAATTATGTAGTAAGACCACATATTAATAAAAAGTATTTTTCTTGATTGTTTACTATTGAGATCATATAATAAAGCATTGTAGAATCTATGCTGCAAACATTATTATTTATATGATTTAAATAGTTTATACACATGGTTTTAAGCAGATTTAAATGGAAGCTTGAAACTTAACAAGCCTAAAGATGACTCAGTAATAAAAATTTTCAGTGTTTGTGGAATGGCAACCTGTTACTTCAGCACAATGTCATATGGGATCTTTAATATAATACCTTGCCTACTGTTCTTCTAAAAATGAAAGTCAGAAAATGGCAACGTGGTTCCTGGGAAAGGACTTCTTTCAGGTACTCTGACATGCAGAAGGTAAAATTGGCCCTAGTTGTGAGTGAATGGTTGCATGCATGTGTGTGTGTGTGTGTGTGTGTGTGTGTGTGTGTGTGTTTCCTAGCGATAAACTGTCGCCTTGTCCAGGGTGTATTTCTGCTTTGTGGCTGATGCTTCTGGGTGGTGCCAGACACACTTTGACCTTGATGATGCAGTTGTTGAAAATGAATGATTATTTCTTGTGCCATGAAAATCTCACATAAACAGTTTTATTTGAACCACAATCAGTCAAATAAATGTCATTTCAGTGTTGTTCAGTTAAAAACTAACTAAAAAAAAAAAAAAAAACAGCTGTACAACAAGTGATATTACTTTTAGTCTTTAAACACGCTGAGCGACAAAAATTGCAGCTTTACATCCAGTCTGTATCAGAGTCTTCAATAGAAAATAGCCAGGTACCTGAGGTAAACACAAAACAGAAAAAGTTGAGATTTTGTTTAGATCACAACAAAAAACAACTGTCCTCCTATGCCACTGTACAGTCAACTCCATTCTTAATCAGCCTTAAATGCTTCTTAATACCGGTCTGGAAAGTGAACAGTTTACTGATTTTATTGCTTCAACACAGGAGTTGCCAACCAATATTTTAAAATTAACTTCACACCCTTTTTCTTCTAATGTACAAGGGATTTTCAAAAAGTTTTTGAAACACTTTTATATGTGGAAACGGTGAGGACTGGAGGAGTAGTAATTGGTCATGTCTGACAGAAAGAGCTTATAGTCCGGATTTAGCACCATCTCATTTCCACCTTTTTTAGACCTCTCAAAGAAGCTTTAAGGGGAAGAAGATTTTCATGTGATGATGATGTGAAAGCAGCGGTGCATCAGTGGCTATGTGCCACCAAAAAACGTTTTTGCTGATGGCATTAAAAAGTTGGTGTGACGCTGGAAAAAATGCATTGGAAGGTGACTATTAGAAAAGTGATTTTGAAATTCTTAATAAATAGAATTTTTAAAAGTGTGAAAACTTTTTGAAGAACCCAAATCCTGGTTACAGTTTCTCTTTCACTTGCCCCCTATGCAGGCCAAAAATGGACAGCAGACTAGCACATGCCTCAACTGACACATGTTAAGTTGCTGGCTGTTGCTTTACTCCACCCAGTGGTGGAGCTCCACCCAACCGTCCAACGTTGACATGACTGTGTCACAAAATTCCTGCAGGTACAGTAACACTTACAGATTCAGCGTTGTGTTCCAGACCAGTGTCGTGGTGCTCCATTTCATCATCACGGAACTCCTTTATAACCTGGTTTAATTAAAAGTAGTCAATGACATGCTTTTGAATTTGTAAAATTACATTAAATAATCAAGAATCATACAAGAATAAGTGTGGGGAAACGTGTAACACTTGCAAAAGGGTTTTATTGCAAAAAATACTACAAGTAACTGGTAAAAACAAAACCAGACTGTCATTCTTTCTTTAGCTTTAGTTTTTATTACATACTGTATGTTATACAAAATGACCTTATATTAACTAAATAGTGCAGTACTTATTGGCCTTTCTTGCAAGTCACTGTCTGATCTCTGTTGTAACATGCCTGAAAAAGTATACACATCCAGACTTGAATCTCATACCTGTAGTAACTCTGCATATCTCTCTGGATCTGTTTCCATTAGTGTTCGTATTTGGCTGTTGTAATGTTCTGAGATGCTTTCTTCCACTGCCACAGTGCAGGCCATTGCACCTTCTTTACCCAACATTGCTGTAGAGGCTCCTTAATACACAAAGACATTTAAATATTAATCATAATAATAATAATCTGAATTTAAAATGCAAGCTCTGTTTTTTCTACTTCTTATTATTAGAATCAGCAGAATCAGTCATATTGCAAACTTTAAAGCCAAGTCACATTACAAATAATTACACACTCAAAAATTTGGGACAAGCTTGCTTACCACTCTGTTACACCACTATTCCTATTAATTATATTTTTAATTATTTAAAAATTGGAAATACTAACTGAGGCTAAAGTTTTGTTAACAGAATTTTGATTTTAACATTTTTACTTGATATAAGACTTCAGCTGCTCAACAGTCAGTGGTCACAGATGTCTGATTTTCCTCTTCATGACGCATGATACATTTTCACTAGGAGACATATCTGGACTGCAGGCAAGCCAGTCAAGCAAATGCACTCTGTGACTACAAAGCCATGTGGCTGAAGCATATACAAAATGAAGCTTTGGCCTTGTCTTGCTAAAATAACCATGGACTTCCCAACAAAAGACGCTGACTTAATGGCAGAATGCATTCCCTTCAAAATCTGATGCACCCCAGAACATGACAGATGTTAGCTTTTTTTTTCACAGTCTGGATGGTCCTTGTTGTCTTTGGCACAAATAACTCACCAACCTTTAAAAAAATCAAGCTGAAACACTAACACTGTCTTTTGGACTATCTGAGCTCTGGACAAATTCCCTGAGAAATGTTCTTTTTAAACTAATACAAATCTCTCACAATGGTTGGTACAAAGTGGTCAGATATGATCCATCTGCTTGCTTACAAAGATTGAGCCCATGGTGGACTCTCCTTTTATACCCAAGCATGTTGGCTGTTTATCTTGTTTACCAGCAAGGTAAACATTAACCAAACCTGTTGCCAATTCACCTGCTTTACAGTGGAATGTTTCCCAAAAAGGTGGATCTTGAAAACTCTCTAAACTTTTTACTTTATAGTCCCGCTCCCAACTTTGTCTAAGAAACTTTCATTCTGATACTGTTGTGGTATTGGGTCTACCAGACCTCTTCCTTTTAGCGTTTTCCCAGTTTCCATGTGCCTTTTGATGGCATAGGAAACTGTACCTACAGACAGCTTCACATAAACACATACACTTTTATAAGTTATAATGGTCTGTTGTATAACAGTTCTTTTAGTTCTTGTTTTTATGTGTCCCTTTAACTAATCTGCCTTTTAAAATAATTGTGTTTCTGCACTTTAAAGCATTAAACAGAGTTATTGTATTATTTGAGAAAGAGTCTGACATTATAAGTAGAACTGTAATTATGTAATGTGAATCCACTTATTAGCAACTGATCTGGTAGTGTGCACTACCATATAATCTCAAAATTACAAGTAGTGTCTAGTGTGCATTAGCCTTAACAATAATAAAATGTTACTATATAGTTGCACCCACCAAGTAAAAATCCTGCAATGTTCCAAAAAGGCAGCAACAGCGTTGGTCGTACCCTGTTCTCCCCCAAGATCTCATTAAACTTCTGCAAATGCATCTTCTCTTGGTCCCACATGTGCTGGCAATAACAGAATTAGGCAGTGTCATTAAAATGGGTATATTTTATTTTATTGTTTCTGATTTGCTAGCTGGATGTTGGGGTCAAATTTGTTGCCACAGTGCTAAATTTATCATTTCAATAAAAACATTTTTACTAACTTTACCAGTATGATAAAGAAAAATAGATCTTGGGTCTTGTCATTTCATCTTAAGACTGACATCACACAAGTCTAACAAATTTCCTCAGATTTTTCGATTTAGAGGATGGCAATGCCAATTTTATTTATTTTTTATTTAGTTCTAGAACTTGCTACATTACACTCAACCTTTATTGTTTTAAAAAATATGGATTATGGGTACATTCAATAATGTGTTTAATACCTGGATGAGAGGACCAGACTGAGTTCTTCCTAAAACAGCCATTTGTCCAGCATAGATGCGATTAGCACCATATTCACCAGCATGGTCCACCCGCAGCATGCTGTCCAGCATAGCTTTTTCCTTCTTGTCCCGGGGTGGGGGTAGAACAGTGTAGTTTCTACATGACTGGTAGCTGTTTACTATTACAAACACAACAAGATCAAAAATTAGATACTTTAGTAGTTCAACTGAAATGAAATCTATGTAACACATTTTT
Source organism: Trichomycterus rosablanca (assembly GCF_030014385.1). Taxonomy (NCBI): domain Eukaryota; kingdom Metazoa; phylum Chordata; class Actinopteri; order Siluriformes; family Trichomycteridae; genus Trichomycterus; species Trichomycterus rosablanca. The sequence goes on from NC_085993.1 coordinate 33,740,200, forward strand.
TTACATAGTAATATAGGATGTATACACATATTTGACAGAAAAAGTACATATGCTTGTACAGTAGATGCTTTAAATGTACTATCAAATTGTACTTTATAACCATATGCATACGGACTTAAACAACCCTTGTAAAATTTAATTTTTAAAGATTTTTTTTACATAAATAAGTGAACAACCCTTTGTTGTAAACATAGATAAATATTTACATTTTAATTTAGTTCATAATGTATATTTAATTAATAATTCTAACATATTAATAAAAACAGTAATTAAAAAGTGTAATAAACGTAACACATTTTGTTTTATTTAGATTGAGGGATGTTTTTAGCTTCCTGTGCAGCTTTGGTTCAAAGTTAAATAAGATCAGAAACTAATTTCAGTTTAAACTTTTTTTTTTTTTTTACAATAAGTTAATAAAAAAAAAAGCTGATTATCTATTTTGAATTAATATAACAGGTGAATTAAATCTAAGTGTTTAAAATATATTATTAAGGCACATTTGGCAGAAGCTTTGGTCAGAAATTCTGCTCAACTGACTAGGATTTTGACAGGCTTAGTATATGTGTTGTCTTCACCAAGAGAACAGTACAAGTCCAAACATTTTAAAAGCTACAGTTCCAGTAACTCTGTCATGTTGGGGGTGAGGGTTTGTTCGGCTGATGCTGTTTGGGTAAACTTGTCTCTTAAACCTAAGGGTCACAGCAAATTAGTTTAAACGTATTTCGACTAATCAACCGATCTACATGATATAACTAGTAGACAGTTAGTATACGTTATTGCACTGTTCCCACGCAGATAGTTCAACAAGCCAGTAAACACAACTGCAAAATGGGTGCACAGTTTATCTCATAATAGAAAATTATTTACAAAATTGAACTGTATGTAACTGTCACATGTATATATTGTACAGAACTCAGTGACCTTACTATCTATCTACACAAGTTGAATGGTTAGCTTCAGCAGTACGCTTACCTCGATTAATAACTGTCGCGGCTTTTATTGTGTTTAACAACAGCACAAGGTCATGCTTCAGTACGCAGTTTGTAGCTAAATGCATAATTTATAACGATAAATACTTCACTTATAAAAGAGCAAAATTAAACATGCTACACTTATGACACAGTTTTTCTTCTTATACCAAGAACTGGAGAAACAACACCGCGCTTTACCGCCATCAGCTGTACTGGAGTGTAAAACTGTATTACATTACTTACTGTCGCCTCCGAACTTCTGCTGTCCACAAGATTCTGGTGTTCGTGTGAGTTTGTGCCAGTTGGTAAGAAGAGAATTTGTGGGGTCAAACACTGATGTTGGGTGGGTGTAGTTTTACATTTTTTGAAAGATGTTGAGTCCCCAAAGTTTTATGTTGGGCATTCACCTTATAGTAGAATTTCTTTCCTCTTGTTTCAATTTTAGGACAGTTGTGGCCTAATGGTTAAGGTACTGGACTAGTAATCCAAAGGTTGCTGGTTCAAGCCCCACTACAACCAGGTTGCCACTGTTGCACCCTTGAGCAAGGGTCAATTGCTTAGACAGTATACTGCCCCAGTACTGTTAGTCGCTTTGGATAAAAGCATCTGCTAAATGCCGAAAATGTAAATGTAATTGTCTAGAGCAGTGGTCCCCAACCACTGTGCCGCGGATTAGTACTGGTCTGTGAGTCATTTTATTACCGGGCTGCACAGAAAGAATACATAATTAGAGATGGCTAGAAAAGCAGTTTTCACTGCTTCCGTTTCCACACTCCAACATTTCGGGTGTTAATGTCTCCTATCACCCCTAGGTGGGAGCAGCTACTCATTGCATTGAAAAAAGCTAATTCTCAATCAGTGAGCAGTATTGTTACATCCTCCCGCCTTCGCCAGTCCGTGAAATTATATCTTATATGAAACCGGTCCGGGGTGCAAAAAAGGTTGGGGACCGCTGGTCTAGAGAATAATGGAATTAAATTATAATTAAAATAAGCAGTTATAACTGGAATAGGCTTGCATGCAATACACAGTGAGACAGTGAGAAGGTTTTCTGGTTAAGGTTGCGGAAGGAAACACTGGGCACAAGGCTGGAACGCACCAGACTGGGCGCCAATCTAATGCAGGGCTTGTTTTCCACAAAAAACGAGGATTCTTCAAGAAGTATACGCATGCACAGCTGCTTTCACATCATCATCATCATCAAATCTTCTTCCCCTTTAAGCTTCTTTGAGCGGTCCAAAAAGAATGGTGCTAAATCCGTCTCTCAGACACAACCAAAGGTGCCCCCAACGTTTCCAACAAATATATAAAATTGCGGAAACTGTAATAGGTACTATGAGGCTGTATCAGTTTTGATAGCCTACATACTTTAATTCTAGTTGGGCTTCATTAACATTAACCTCATTTAAAATGTAAATGATTATGCATTAACAAGTTGACTAAAACAAGATCACCATATTCATAGGAAGATACTTTGCCCAAATATCACATCTTTTGGGTGAAGGTGTTTCAATTTGTTTAAATGTTCTCAATACAATTAGGACTTAACACTTATATTATTTTTTTTTAGAATATCATGGGGGCTGCCCTGCACCCAGTGTTTCCAGGTGGCGACATAACCCCCACAACCCTGATGACCATTTAATGTTTTCAGGCTGTGCACAGTGAACTATGTATTACAGATAGTCCTTTCTGTATGGTTACTTTCCCTAGTACTAAACAGACGTGCTTAAATTAAAATTAATCTGATTGGTATCTTATCTGGCATAACGATAATTTGTAACCGACAGGTGGCGCCATTGTACCAGGTAAATAACTCTATAGCAGGAACAAAGGGGTCAGTCCACTCGCGTTAAAACAGCAGTTTCACAACATACTGTATACTCAAGGCCTTGAATTTGGTGTTAGAGAAGTACCACAAAGAGTGTGAAGGAGGTGCAGAAGGTAGTGTCTACCTAGGTTATATGTGGAGTTTGCACAGTTGCAATTGGAAATGTTATGCTGATGTCTATAGAATTAAATTAAAATAAACAGGACGTCTAAGTCTGTTTATTAGGATTTTAACGTGTTTTATGTAGTTACTCGTTACACAAGTTTAATCAGTTCACAAGGTTATATCGACACAGTCATGGACAATTTAGTGTCTCCAATTCACCTCACTTGCATGTCTTTGGACTGTGGGAGGAAACCGGAGCCCCCGGAGGAAACCCACGCAGACACGGGGAGAACATGCAAACTCCACACAGAAAGGACCCGGACCGCCCCACCTGGGGATCAAACCCAGGACCTTCTTGCTGTGAGGCAACAGTGCTACCCACTTAGCCACCGTGCCGCCCGGACATCTAAGTAAAAAGAGAATATTTATTGATTCATAAAAGCAATTTTGATAACATAAGCTAACATAATTTAGAGTTGATAAATGTCCTTCTGCAGTCCTATTCTGCTCCCAGCCTCAGTAATTGGTGGAACATCCTTTCGCCTTGATAACCTTTAATAATTTAGTAAGTGCTAACAAGCTTCTGCATCAGAAAAACATCCCCACAAAATCACTGATTTATGTCCATGCTTGATCATGAGGATAAGCCCTGCCATTCTTGCACCGGAAAAGCTGTTGAACATATGGCCAATCAGTCCCAGTTTTGATTTGTCACTCCATAGAACTCTCTGTTCCATTACTCTTCAGGCCTGTCCAAATTTCTTCTTTCTTGGTCATGAGTGGCATGCATTTGGAGTCCAGACAAGTTCTTGGCTGTTAAGTAATCTTCTTATTGTTACCACTGACACGTCAGGTTATACTGTATGACTTTTGCAGTGTTGTTCTGATGAGATTGCTAAGGCCCCTAGACAAAATTATTTTATGACCAGGAAGGCTGCTGCACCATAAGTCTGGACATCCTGGACAATACTCCCAATTGCGTTTCTAGAAATGTTTAAGGTTTTGAAAATCTTCTTATACCCATTGCCCTTTTCGTGCATCATAATGATCTCTTTTTGCATCTTTTTGACAGCATCTTAGTTTCTATTTGGGGAAATGTTGGGAATGGGTTTTGCTTGTGGGATGTTGTACAAACCAGCGTATTATATTATGGGTTAATGAAGTTTTAAAATAAATTGACAGCCCTTGACCTCCGCTATGTGGCTGCAGCCCAGAGGCTAAAAACCACTGCTGTATGTAGTTTTTTTGTTTGTTTTTGGTCCCTGACATCTCAAAAATCTTATCTTAAAAATTATTCTTTTTTTATAGTCTTCCACGTGTATATCAGTTCAAGGCTAGAGCTGTTTTCTGTTTGACTTAACATTGTGCTGTATGTTATATGAGGAACTCCATACTTATTAAGGCTAATACACAAAATGGATCACAAATTATATTTCTCTTATTAAATGGACAAAGCAGAAGACGCCAGAGCAGTTAGTCAAGCAACTAGTCCATATTTTTCTGGCATTACTAAATTTGCATCATTTTAACACATTCAGTCTGTAGTAATTCTCTGAATGTGGAATGTAGAAAGGACTGAATGTGTATTAGCATGTATTGGCAAATAAATGACTAGCCTGTATTCAAGTCCCTTAATACAACATTGACACTAGCATATAACATACTTCAGTTATGTATTCGGTTAATTAGTGAAGTGTGGAAAACATGGTTTATCAACTTAAGATTCAGTGTTTGATTTCCTTACATAGACATGATTGGCTAGATCTGAGGGTGGGCTGGCTGAAGGGATTCCTCATTGCTGCTGCCATTGTAGCCTCTGATGGCTTGACGATGGCACCCGCACAGTGACAGAAAATAATGAAGGTCAGTGCCTGACTCTTCAAACACAATACTGATCTCTGTGTGAAAAAAATTGGTTGGCTACTACACGTGTTATAGAGGGCACATGTTAGGAACAGACTAGGTAATAAAGGGTAAATAATATTTTTTTAATAAACTTTTGAAAAAAAAAAAAAAAAAAAAAAAGAAAGTATATGGCATAAATCTAGAAATATAATCATAAAATTATGCACTAAAACAGGAGGTGTAGATAGTGCAGAAGTTGTTTTATAAAAAAGAGCATGTGTTTGTTATAATATGACTATTGTATCTTATGATCCACTAAGTGGGTAGCACTGTCGCCTCACAGCAAGAAGGTCATGGGTTCGATCCCCAGGTGGGGCAAATATGGTCCTTTCTGTGTGGAGTAACTGCTGCCAAAGGGGCTTTTACAAAGTATTCAGTAAAGTGTTTGAATCAAATCCACAATATAATTAACTGTCAATGAGTTAATATTAATGAATATTTTTTGAATTTTATGAATGAAAGTATTTACGCAGTCTTTTATTCATAGCTGACTTACAAATGGACCAGAATCCAAATAGCTAAAACTGAAAATGGCATTCAAACCTAAAAGTGGTGTAAAATATAACAGAATTTTATCTGACTGAAAAATAAGACTATTATAGACCATTAGTTACATTTGCATGCTGTATCTGAAGCATAACTGTTTGGGTGGATGAAGACAATGCAGTGTTCACTGCTCTTTCATGGTTCTGTTAAGAAAGCAAATAGTTGTGGTGCAGCTTTGACCACGAGCCCCTGGCTAGTGTGAGTCAACATGTCTGCCCACTGCTAAGGGGTACAGAATATGTTTCCCTTGACGTACATAGAGGTTTTTTATTCAGTATTTGCACTGTATTAAGCAAGTTATACTGATGAGCCAAAACATAATGCCCCCTCACTAAATATACTGTTATATAACAGCTATGACCCTGCAAGACATGGGCTGCACAAGACATCTGAAGGTGTCCTTTGGTATTTGTTACCAGCTGGTCATTCAGCTTTTGTATGTTGCAAGGTGGATCACCCTGGTTCACATGGAAGAGCTGTCTCATCACATGATTTCTCAGACTCAGGAGATTACATAAAACATAGCCTCCACCACTCTCTTGTCAATAGAGACACTGCTTTGGCATACCAAGTTGCATAGTCAGTGACACTATGAGCTTTCTATTGTACCTATTAGATCCATTCTAGCTTGCGGTCAGTTGCGTAACCGTCTGTGGTCATTGTTGTCTATTTTTCCTGTTCATGATGTGCCATACATTTTCAATAGAAGACAGATTTGGACTGCAGGCAGGCCAGTCAAGCACATGCAGAATGAAGCCTCTCATTGTTTTCCTGAAATAATGATGGAACTCCTGGTCAAAGACGTTACCTTGATGACATTGATGCACTTTTCCCCAAAAAATAAGCTGTAACATGGACTCCTTTAAGCACAGCATATGTCGTTCGGTCCATCTGAGATGAGCTTGGGCCTAGAGAACTTGGAAGCATTTATCTACAACCCCAAATCAGCAAAATTTGGGACAGTATGGAAAATGCAAATAAAATAAAAATGCAATGTTCTTTACATTTACTTTGACTTTTATTTGATTGCAGACAGGATGAACCTGAGATATTTCATGTTTTGTCTGCTCAACTTAATTTCATTTGTTAATATACCTCCATTCCGGCATTTCAGGCCTGCAACACATTCCAAAAAAAGTTGGGACAGTAAAGCATTTACCATTGTGTAATGTTGCCATTCCTTTTCACCACACTTAAAAGATGTTTTGGAACCGAGGATACCAAGTGATTTAGTGTTTTTATTTGTAGTCAGGTTTTATTTTGTCCCATTCTTCCTGCAAACACGTCTTAAGGTGTGCAACAGTACAGGGTCATCATTGTCACAGTTTTCCTTTCAAAAGTCTCCATTCAAATTCTCTGTTGGGGACAGGTCAGAACTGCAGGCAGGCCAGTCCAGTACCTATATTAATGCATGGCTTTACTTTGCATAATTGAGTTTCAGATTGCATTTTCTGATGAAGCTGAAGAGTGGGACAATGTTTTTACAAAGTACTCCCGAGCCCACTATGTTTATCACAGCAGTATGACAGGTTCTCAGTGGTTTCTGGGCTTGCCCTACATGATCTAAAATTTCTGAATCTTTTCACAATATTTTGCATTCCAAAGTGCGACCTAAATTATTTTTATCTTATTATTATTAAGATGTTCTTTTTCAGGCTGTGACAATTCTCACATGACGTTACCCTTCATGACACGTTTGCTTGCTGAGACTGATCTTCAGTTTATAACCAATCATGACACCCTCACTTGTTAATAGTTCACCTGCTTATTGTGTAAAGTTTCAAAATGGCTTAAATATTCTACACACTCTTCTCTTTTTGCCCTGTCCCACCTTTTTTGGGTGTGTTGCTGGCATCATGTTGAATATTGTTTACATATACAAAATACAATCAACTTAGTCAGCTAAAATATAAAAGTCATTTCTTTGTACTTGTTTTAGTTAAATAAATGGAATAAAAATCTTGTTTTTGTTCATTTAAGAAAATATCTCAACATTTCTAGAAATAGGTTTTGTACAAATACACACTGTGTAGAATGTGGCTTGGCATTGTCTTGTTGAAACAAGCAAGGATGTCCCTATGAAAACATAGTCTAGATGCCAGCATATTTTCTCCAAAATGAGGGGCTGTGCTCCTGTGTCATACAACCCCAAATCAGAAAAAAGCAAAATAAAATAAAAATAAAAAAATCAAATACAATAAAAATGCAGTGTTCCTTACATTTACTTTGACTTTTATTTTATTGCAGACAGTTCAAACCTGAGATATTCATGTTTTGTCTGCTCAACTTTCATTTCATTTGTTAATATACCTCCATTCCTGTCCAAAAGCCAGGGTCTGTCATTTTATGGGGCTGTGTCAGTGCCCTTGGCAAAGGTAATTTACACTTCTGTGATGGCAGCATTAATGCAGAAAAGTACATTGAGATCTTAGAGCAACATATGCTGCCTTCAAGACATCATCTTTTCCAGGAATGTCCAAGCATTTTTTAAAAAGACAATGCAAAACCACATGCTGCACACATTACAAAGGCATGGCTGCGTAAGAAGAGGGTACGGGTACTCAACTGGCCTTCCTGCAGTCCTGACCTGCCCCCAATAGAGAATGTGTGGAGAATTTTGAAACAAAAAATGCGACAACGTCGACTCCGTACTGTTACACATCTTAAGACGTGTTTGCTGGAAGAATGGGACAAAATAAAAGCTGAAACACTAAATCACTTGGTATCCTCGGTGCCAAAACGTCTTTTAAGTGTGGTGAAAAGGAATTGCAACATTACAAAGTGGTAAATGTTTTACTGTCCCAACTTTTTTTGGGATGTGTTGCAGGCCTGAAATGCAGGAATGGAGGTATATTAACAAATGAAATGAAGTTGAGCAGATAAAACATGAAATATCTCAGGTTCATCCTGTCTGCAATCAAATAAAAGTGAAAGTAAACTGTGTTTTTTTATTATTTGCATTTTCCATGCTGTCTCAACTTTTTCTGATTTGGAGTTGTATATCTTGTCATGCTCAAGACATTTATCAGCCGATTACACCTCTTGATAGAGAAAACATAAACAGTGTTTCGATGCTTTATTTGTTACAATATTATTTCTACATCTAAGTTTGTATGAAAACATGCTTAGTCTGTTAGCAGGGATGTCCCCAGGGATGTTTTATCAGTTTTTAATACACTGTAGTTGGATCAGCCAAAACCAGTCATTCTCTGCTCTTAATTAATCCATTAAATTTTTTGCCCAGGGGTAATCATAATAAACAAAAAGCATCACTGGTCTTTCCTGACAATATGCTTTGTTGCTCTGACTAATTGGTGCTGATGTAGGCCAAGTAGCATATGCCGTGGGCCATAATGTACAGTGTATCACAAAAGTGAGTACACCCCTCACATTTCTGCAGATATTTAAGTATATCTTTTCATGGGACAACACTGACAAAATGACACTTTGACACAATGAAAAGTAGTCTGTGTGCAGCTTATATAACAGTGTAAATTTATTCTTCCCTCAAAATAACTCAATATACAGCCATTAATGTCTAAACCACCGGCAACAAAAGTGAGTACACCCCTAAGAGACTACACCCCTAAATGTCCAAATTGAGCACTGCTTGTCATTTTCCCTCCAAAATGTCATGTGATTTGTTAGTGTTACTAGGTCTCAGGTGTGCATAGGGAGCAGGTGTGTTCAATTTAGTAGTACAGCTCTCACACTCTCTCATACTGGTCACTGAAAGTTCCAACATGGCACCTCATGGCAAAGAACTCTCTGAGGATCTTAAAAGACAAATTGTTGCGCTACATGAAGATGGCCAAGGCTACAAGAAGATTGCCAACACCCTGAAACTGAGCTGCAGCACAGTGGCCAAGATCATCCAGTGTTTTAAAAGAGCAGGGTCCACTCAGAACAGACCTCGCGTTGGTCGTCCAAAGAAGCTGAGTGCACGTGCTCAGCATCACATCCAACTGCTGTCTTTGAAAGATAGGCGCAGGAGTGCTGTCAGCATTGCTGCAGAAATTGAAAAGGTGGGGGGTCAGCCTGTCAGTGCTCGGACCATACGCCGCACACTACATCAAATTGGTCTGCATGGCTGTCACCCCAGAAGGAAGCCTCTTCTGAAGTCTCTACACAAGAAAGCCCGCAAACAGTTTGCTGAAGACATGTCAACAAAGGACATGGATTACTGGAACCATGTCCTATGGTCTGATGAGACCAAGATTAATTTGTTTGGTTCAGATGGTCTCAAGCATGTGTGGCGGCAATCAGGTGAGGAGTACAAAGATAAGTGTGTCATGCCTACAGTCAAGCATGGTGGTGGGAATGCCATGGTCTGGGGCTGCATGGGTGCAGCAGGTGTTGGGGAGTTACATTTCATTGAGGAACACATGAACTCCAATATGTACTGTGAAATACTGAAGCAGAGCATGATCCCCTCCCTCCGGAAACTGGGTCGCAGGGCAGTGTTCCAGCATGATAATGACTCTAAGACGACCACTGCTTTATTGAAGAGGCTGAGGGTAAAGGTGATGGACTGGCCAAGCATGTCTCCAGACCTAAACCCAATAGAACATCTTTGGGGCATCCTCAAGTGGAAGGTGGAGGAGCGCAAAGTCTCGAATATCCGCCAGCTCCGTGATGTCGTCATGGAGGAGTGGAAAAGCATTCCAGTGGCAACCTGTGAAGCTCTGGTAAACTCCATGCCCAGGAGAGTTAAGGCAGTTCTGGGAAATAATGTTGGCCACACAAAATATTGACACTTCAGGAACTTTCACTAAGGGGTGTACTCACTTTTGTTGCTGGTGGTTTAGACATTAATGGCTGTATATTGAGTTATTTTGAGGGAAGAATAAATTTACACTGTTATATAAGTTGCACACAGACTACTTTTCATTGTGTCAAAGTGTCATTTTGTCAGTGTTGTCCCATGAAAAGATATACTTAAATATCTGCAGAAATGTGAGGGGTGTACTCACTTTTGTGATACACTGTACATAATGTATCATGGGTATGGTAATGTTTTCAGCCATGTCAGTGGAGCATGCCTTGCAGCATCTACTGCAGAAAACCTCTGGAATGTTCATGATTACCATGAGAGAGAATTGTGTGGAAGAGGTTTAACCCAATGTTTAGACTAAAAGACAGCAGACATTTAACAGCTTATTATATACAGTACATTTGTAGGCAGTATGAGTTTACTATGCCGTGTATAAAGAATGTTTGGGAAACTGTTATGGTCTGGACACGTGCTTATGAACACAATAAGAATCAATGCTACCAAGGATATGGAGGTGATTACCTGATTTTTAAATCCCATACAGAATAGAATAAAGGAGGAGACATAGTATTGTGAAGAAATGACTCTCGGTTATGTAACAGTGGTCTAGTATTTTAGTATTTAATTGTCTCCTCATGTTGCCCCCCAGGCTTGTAAAAGCAATGTCAACAACAGCAAGCATTAAATTCAGATTAAAATTTGTGAGGCCGCTAAGCCACTCTGCTCCTTTTATAGTCCGCTATATAAGTCCATGGTGAGAGACATGCCTAAGTGTTTACACTGAAATATGTGTCTCTTCATCTGTAGCCTTTATTAAACAGCTCAAAACAAGATGCCCTCACAGACAGTGGGAATTCAGCATGTGTCTGGTGGCTGTACACAACGCCTTGTCTGTCTCGGCTGCAATAACACAGCTAGGAACTCAGATCTTCTCACCTGTTTCTGGCTGCGCAACCCTGAAAAAAGCCTGCAACATTTTCATGTCCAGACAGATCTCACTTTTGCTGGTGGAGAACTCAATTTCTTATTGAGACAACAAACAAATTTAAGTATGTGTTTTGCAGACAGGTTAATTAGGAAAACTCTTCACACCTATTTTAATTTTCAGTTTTTTTATGATACCGCTGAAGCCTTAGAGTAGTCTGTGTGTTTTCAGCACAATCTTCCAGGTGTAACTCGTTTTCTTATCATAAACTAGTCTGGATAAATCAGTTACTAAGTAAATGAGTGAGTGTGATGCTCTTCAATGGACTAACACCCTGATGCCCACCATACCCAAATGATAACTTCCAGATGCTGAAGCATAATTTCAGTGTGTTTCCACTGCTCAAGAGTCAAATGGCTGTGTACTTTACACCACTCCAGCTGACACTTGACAGTAAGTGTTGCATCTGAGTTTGGTGAACTTATGCTCTGTGGTTAAGCTGTAGTTGGCTGTAGCTGCTTGCAACTACTGAGGACACCCTCATGTCCCTTAGTTTTTAGTAAACCCTGGCTACAATTGGATTTAACTCAATGACTCACAGACTTGAAGCATAAATAAGCAGTGACTGGAGAAAGTCAGTAGACCCACTGATCAATGTGACCAAATGATAATGTATAATTATTAGGGCCCTACTAAATTCACAGGAAAATTTGCTTAATATCACGGACATCGTTCTTTTAAAAAATTACAGATTTCACAGATTTTTAAAGAAAAGTGACACATTTCACGACAGTCATTAAATAACACTCATGAATTAAATTATAGAATAAATGAAAGCTACAATACACAGCACTTAAGATCTTAAACCTAGAACTTCCAGCGAGGTTGCAAGGCATCATGTTTTGTCTCAAAGATAAAAATAACACAGAATTGGTTGTGAGTTTTCCAAACTCAGTTACCCAAGTAGTGTTTTTAACTGCTTTGACATTTTGACTAACCGATTGCTAACTGAATTGCAGTAGGATTGCTAGTGTAACTTTTTTGTGGTGTAGTGTGCTGACAATGTTTGATGTATGTGTTTATGTATAAAGTGCATTTTGTCCCTCTGGGGATTCCATAATCAATGGGAAAGTGTGCTTCTCTACACACGTGATCATCTATCTGTAGTCTGTGCTGCACCTCAAAAGAAGCCAATAAAGCCAGTAAAGTATTATGCTTGTGATAGCATGTCTATGTACATTTTTTTCCTACTTTATAAATTAAACTCTAAAAACACTCAATTACACTAGGACTCAATTACTGCCTCATAGTGCAAATAAACCAGTAAACGTGAGACGCCTGAATGCTATGTGATTAAAAAAAAAAAAAACGTTAAATTGCTAAACAGAAACTTTACATTTTAAATTCCACAGCAAATTGCATATTACACAACCCATGACTCGATTTTCACAGCCCTAAATTAGGTACGACCTTAATGAGAATGCATGAACATATGAGCCCAGAATAAATACTGGACACTTTACTAGATTATAAGGACCAGGTGTGTAAATGCTATTAGCATCTAAGCAGTTATTAGTAGTTTGCTAATAGGTCAGGACTGTTTTGTCTGGCGTGCAGTCGACATTAGCATGAAAGTGGCAATGCTGTAGTTTTTTTTTTTTTTTTTTTAAATGTACCCAGTGCAAAGTTATTTCTATGCTACATTTAAGAATAAAACTGTCATGGTCCAAAGTTCTGATGTTCTTAAATGATGTTATTGATGTTCATATTTGGGCAAACACTGGGGACATCTGGATGACAGATGTTATGTCTGCAATAACTAAAATAAATACGCCTCCCAATTGCTCATGAACCTGGAGCAAGCGGAAAAGTATCAAACATATAAACATCTAATGCATTTTTTATTTAGCGTCATACAGTTGGAGCATTTTAATACAGAGATGGAAAGGAACAGTAATACACTGGACTAATTCAAATCCAATTTGCCAATTAGAGAACTACCAAAAAAATATCCTTTTTTTCTGTGGGTGTCTAATGATGTTTCTTTAATCACCATTGTTCTTAGTGGAAAAACTCTAGTAAACATCGCAACACTAACACATACACCTAAATTCTGTTATTTTTAAAATAAGGTATTTTTAGTTCAAAATATGGCAATAAAAATTAGGCCATGTTTGTGTGGTTTGAGTCTGTACCACGATTTATGTCATAGATGAATGGAAGTACGTCACAGTGGAGCTTTGTGTGGGTGCATTCTCCATTAGATTACCAGAATGGCTCCAGTGAGCTGTCTGTGGCCTTATAGATTTCCTTAGACTTCTATTTTGGACCGTGAGTGCCTGTTTTTAGTTTAAAACCCACAGCATCCTAGTAAACATTGTGAAAGTCATTGAGCAATGCTTGATATGTGCTCTGCTCTTACTTTTTACATCTTTTTACACACTAATTTATTATAAACATATCTGTACAAGCTAAAAATATTATTTGTGAGTGTACAGTACACTCACAAAACATAAGGGCATACAAACATACAAGCCCAGTTTTTAAATCGTAAATAATAATAATCCATCAGCGGCATTTATACATAAATTGCCCAATACAGTATTTTTTTCTTCAATTTTGTATTGTTGGTGACCCTCAATTGCCCTCTACATTTTGGCACCCTTTGTCTGCCACATGACACCCTTGCAGGCCGGCGGCTTAACATGTTAGCACATATGAGGTAACTGAGGTAATTCTTCTGCCACTTGTGCCTCAACCTTGACCAGACACTAGAATGAATCTCTCTACAGTGTCCCCTCCCTCAGACATGCCTAATTGCATTTGGTGAGCGCCTGGCCAGGCCGGTGGCACTGCCAAGACTTCAAGACTTTGAGAGTTGCGCCTCAGTGATGGCTTGCATAATGGACTGCAGTGACACCAAAGTGCCACCTCTTTTCCATTCACCTTTAGTAAGATTGGGCATTCATATAATCTCTTTTTCAGGGTTAGCATTAACCAAAGGTGCATGGGACGATGAAGGGCTTATTAAGGTCATCTAACCGGACTTGTCCCAGACCCAGATTTATCCGTCCAACTGCCACATGATAAAACATGATTTTTTAAAAATGCATTTCCACTACTCCAAAATTTAATTACAGTGTTCTCCTAAAGCATACGATGAGGCTGTACCACTGTAGCTAACACATTCAGCATTGTCTATCATGCATAATGGTTTTCAGTACCCCACATTTAGAAAATGTAGACCACTGGTCTCCACCATAGTAAATTTGAAAGAATATGGTTGGTTGTAATTGCTTGTTTGCTCAGACAAACTTCTCCAAACAAGATGCTACAACAGGAGACCACTATTTTATCTTGACATAATTACACAGATGTGAAATTAAGGACTCTTTTATTTTAACTTTCCTCTGGTTAAAAAAGTTGTTGATGCAGTGGGATGTCACAATTTCCAGTATTCCGCTCATCCAGGCGGGAATCCCCAAATGACCACAATCCCTCTTGTGGTTCTGGATATTGCCATGGAATACAATCCGTCTTTTACAGTAAAAGTAATATTGAACTGAATTCACTAAATGTTCATTCTTATGTAGCATGTGGTAGATTTAAATTGATGGACACCAGCATATAATATGTTTTGGAAAAAACTGAAAGGTTCTATAAATTATTTACATTAGCATGTCTTTATGATTGATGTTGCTAGTTGCAAAGTCTCAGACCAGACTGGTGGCAAATAGTTTGATGTTGATGGGATAGCAGTAGTCTGTGAGAGTAGCCTTCAGACAACAAACCCTGCTTAGAGAACATAGACTGACCAGCAGACTAAAGGGGTGAGACAAGAGGAAGAGGGGGCAGACGTCTGAGGCTGTGGGTAAGCGGATGTGAGTGTGGTTGTGTGGTACAGGGGGAGAAGTGCGGAGCAAAACAAGTCGAGTCATAATTGCATGCGTAGGCTGACACATCTGGAGTAACCACTCCTTGGCTTAGAGCCACAGTCTACGCTGCTCCTGAAAAAGTAAAGAAACATGTTTTTTTGCTTGGCCCTCAAAGCAGCGCGTTAATGGTTTTGGCACCTTTCTCTTCGGCCGATGCTAAATTTGTCCACCCATCCCCTCCCGTTTTTCAGAGCGTGGGCCAGAAATGACACCATTATTTTTACCAGACTGTTTTTGCCTAGGGAGATAGAGAGTGTGAAATAGAAAGGAAGTGGAGTTGAGTCGGTCTGAGGTGAGTGCTCTGTGTCTGCCCTCTAGACTGGAGTAGAGTCTAGAACCATTTTTAGTGCTAGTGCCCAGCAACAGTATACAGCTCCTTATCCCAGTAGTTAAAGTCTCCCCATAGGGCATTACACTATGTGGTAACGTGGTGTGGATTAATTTTTAGTGCTTTTGGATCAAGACTTACTTAAAATGGCCAGCAAGAATCTGGCCAACGTCTTTGGCATATAAACTATAAGCAAAGTGCCTTGACACAAAATGTGTTTTGCCAGATATTACAATTTATTTTGCAGAGTTTAGGAGTGACTCAGCCACACCTCAGCACATTTTAGAAGTTTAATCTAGACTGGTGTATATAATCTAGAGTCTTGTACACCCCAGACAGGTAATTTAGTGCTTTCTTATACTGGAGTGAATTGTTGAGGTTAATGTGCTGAGTGAACATACAGATGGGTTTTTAATTAAATGAATAACTGACAAAAAGTACGTTTGAACCCTGAATCTAAGCGATAGTGGGCTAGTGTAATTTACCACTGCACTACCTGAGGGCCCGACTACAGTTAATGATTATGTTAAAAATAAAATAAAAATACCAAATATCGATAGCACTTGTAACTATGCTGAAGCTCTATTTTAGATCATGCTAATTCAATGTCTTGAATGTTTGTTAAGTTACTCCCCCAGCAGTGAGTGTGTAATTTTCTCTGGTTCACTGTAAATTAATTAGAAAAGGAAAGTGTACATTTATTTGAACTGAACAGAACTTATGGCCATTGTTGTTTTAGTAAAGTGCCCGGCCACCACAGCCACCTTGGCATAGATTTAACTATTCTCTGGAACTATACTGTAGAGTACCTTTTTCTGAAAGACATTATCTCCGTTGGTGTAAAGATGGTGATAGAGATTGCTGCATAACAAGTCAGTCCAAAATTTTGACTAGCTGTTCAGCTAGGTTGGGATCTCGTGACTACACAGGTCACAGATTTTTAAAGAAAAATGCCACATTTCTTGGCAGTCATTAAATAACATTCATTAATTAAATGCTAGAATAAATGGAAGCTACAATACACAGCATATCCTACCTAAACGGTTAAATGTAAACCTAGAACATCCAGCTACTGTGCGAGGCTTGATGTTCTGTCCCAAATATGAAAATACTTGTCAGTGTTTTGACTCAGCCCTTTCTGCATTCCTAGGTTGGGATTTTAGTTTTGTTCAAACTCAGTTTCCTGAGTAGTGTTTTTATCTAGTTTAGACTTCGACGTCTTGGTCATTAACCGATTGCTAACTCAATTGCGGTAGGATTGCTAGGCGCACCTCATAGTGCAAATTAACAAATAAACATAAATCACTTGAATGCTATGCGAATGAAAAATTTTAAATCGATAAACACAAACCTTAAATTTTGAATTTTACAGCAAATTGCAAATTACATGGCAAACGGCTCGTTTCATGGTTCGTGATCCGATTTTCACGGCATGAATTAGGTAGGGCCTTAATTATACTGTTCAGTCAAAATGCCTTTCCACTGATGTGCAGCAACGTTGTATTGATTATACCAACAGCATAGCAGAGCCACTGGACCCATTTATTGTATGGGTTAGGAATTTAGGCCTGTTTCAAGCCCTTAGTGTAGGCTACTTACACCGACCAACCATAACATTAAAACCACCTCCTTGTTTCTACACTCACTGTCCATCTT
Source organism: Trichomycterus rosablanca (assembly GCF_030014385.1). Lineage (NCBI taxonomy): Eukaryota > Metazoa > Chordata > Actinopteri > Siluriformes > Trichomycteridae > Trichomycterus > Trichomycterus rosablanca. The sequence goes on from NC_085993.1 coordinate 33,757,176, forward strand.
ATCAGCTCCACTTACCATATAGAAGCACTTTGTAGTTCTACAAATACTGACTGTAGTCCATTTGTTTCTCTACATACTTTTTAGTCTGCTTTCACCCTGTTCTTCAATGGTCAGGACCACCACAGAGCAGGTATTATTTGTTTGGTGGATCATTCTCAGCACTGCAGTGACACTGACATGGTGGTGGTGTGTTAGAGTGTGTTGTGCTGGTATGAGTGGATAAGACACAGCAAAGCCGATGGAGTTTCTAAACACCTCACTGTCACTGCTGGACTGAGAATAGTACACCAACCAAAAACATCCAGCCAACAGCACCCCATGGGTAGCGTCTTGTGACCACTGATGAAGGTCTAGAAGATGACCAACTCAAACAGCAGCAATAAATGAGCGATCATCTCTGACTTTACATCTACAAGGTGGACCAAGTAGGTAGGAGTGTCTAATAGAGTGGACCGTGAGTGGACATGGTATTTAAAAACTCCATCAGCGCTGCTGTGTCTGATCCACTCGTACCAGCACAACACACACTAACACACCACCACCATGTCATTGTCACTGCAGTGCTGAGAATGATCCACCACCCAAATAATACCTGCTCTGTGGTGGTCCTGTGGGGGTCCTGACCATTGAAGAACAGCTTCATGCAGAGAAACAGATGGACTACAGTCAGTAATTGTAGAACTACAAAGTGCTCTTATATGGTAAGTGGAGCTGATAAAATGGACAGTGAGTGTAGAAACAAGGAGGTTTTAAAGTTATGGCTGATCGGTCAGGGAACACAAGCCATTTGAACAGTCTGAAGCACCTGCCATTCATGCCCTAATAAAAAACCTCCTTCATTCACATGGACTATTTCCTTTTGCCATTTGAAGATCAGCTGGGCTTGCTGAGCATTTATATTACATAGCAATAATAACTTATTTGTCTTTCTTTTTCTATTCAAGTTTTTTGCCTTGTCATGCATGTATACTTTCTCTAAAATCTAGTCTTTTCATTTTTTTTAGTTTGACACATCTCATTATGTTATGCTTTATAACAATGATTTTTATGACTTATGACTTTTATTTTAATGTCTGGTCTCGATTAGCACAAGAACAGTATGACATCTGATATACCAGCTGGTAGAACTGTTTACGTTTCACAAGCCTAAACTACTGTTTGATGTAAACAAAACTTAGATAATTAACCCCTCTAGTTCCGTGGGCTGTGTTATTGCCATAGAACCATGTGTGGTACATTTTTTTCTCCAGCTTCTGCTTCTTAAGATGTAATAGCCTGGTCACACTGTTGTGTAGAGCCAGTTAGTCAATCCCCCGGTGGCTTCATGGTTAACCACCAAGAATGCTTCCATTCATCTCTCTGTTTAACACGTTTGGCACAGTACTGCTGCATTGTTTACACTCTGTAATGGGGGGGCACTTTAAATATGAGTAGGCAACACCATCGCTGACAGCTCTGTAAAAAAATAAATAGTGAAAACCACCGATCTTTGGGGCCAGTGGGTTCAAGTTTAACATAATCGCTCATGAAAGCCGGTTTAATTAAAGACCTGTGTCTGATAGGACATAACTGATATACAATTTGGAGCTGTAATTGAGGTTTTTTGCTCTTCCAGTTAAACAGTGCACACATGTGTAATGAATATGATGTAAATAAGTAAGTTTTAAATGTTTGATTATGTTGATACTGGCTCAGTATTATTGGTTTGACTGGTTGATTGAGCAACAAAGGAAAAAACTGTGAAAGTCAGTTGGTGTAATTTTTTTTTGTAACAAAAAAATTTAGTTTGACGTTTGTCATAGTTTGAAACAGTTAAGTGTGACAAATTGGCAGATATAGGAAAGAGGCTAATACTTTGTCATTGTACACTATTTTTTCTAAAGTAAGGAGAACTGTACAAGCATTTCTGAAAACCTTTTTCAGATTTATCCATTAATGTATCAAAATGCTTTTTAAAATAGATGGAAGGACAACATTTATAAGATCAGATGTGTTTCATGTTTATCCATGTTAGGCTTGACTATGGCTGACATATGATATTTGTCCTCTGACAGTATATCTTATTAGCAGCTGGTGAATTACTACAAAAATCATGAACTATTATGTAAAAGATCTTATCAGACATTCTGCAGTAAGTTACATACAGATCACTGGGTTCATGTAGATTGCATAATTTCTTGGTTTCTCTGTGTGTTTGCCCAGTAAATAGACATGGCTGACCCAGAAAACTATGATGCTTACCTTACTACTGTGCACATGTTGTTGTCTGTTGGTGACACATTTGAAAAGGCTAGGTTTCAACAAAAATGCACCCTATGTCCTTGATGTCGCTGATTAAACATCAGATCAGTTTTTTTGCTCTACAGGCTTTAAGTAAAAACATAGGCTAAGGAGACAAGTGAAAGCTATTGTACTCAGTCATTTAGTTTTAATTTGACTTGATCCATATTAAACTGATTAGCACATAGCAGTTTTGCATTATTATTTAGTCAGCAGTCTGAATTATACAGGCTGGCAAACAAGGCTGATTAATTAAATACCAACTTTGTGTTTAAATGAACAGTAACATTGTAAACACTAGTTAGCTACATTGTCATCAGGATCTGAACTTACATTATGCTGTTTAGTCAAAATGTCTTTACACTTAATAGCAGCAACTTTGTATTGATTACACCAATAGCATAGCATAACAATGCTATCAATGCTGGCAAAACAGTACTCATTTATATACTGCAAGTTAGCCATAGTTACTAAATATCAGCTAAATTGCTAACAATGGTGGACTATCAGCTACAATCCTTCAGTTCCCTACACTGGCTGCAATGGCGTCACTCTCCTTGACAGAACAGCAATTCATCTCGGGGCCTCGCCCCCACCACCCCTTCCAACCTTCTTAGGCATAGCCAACTATGCCTGTATGTAGACATCTGACCGGCTGACAGCACCACTGGGGATTTGAACCCTGAATCCAAGCGATAGTGGGCTAGTGTAATTTACCACTGCGCTACCTGAGGGCCTGACTACAGTTAATATACACCAAATGCTGAAGCTCTATTTTAGATCATGTTAATTCAATGTCTTGAATGTTTGTTAAGTTACTACCCCAGCAGTGAGTGTGTAATTTTATCTGGTTCACTGTCAATTAATTAGAAAAGGTGTAAATTGATTTGAACTGAACATAACTTTTGGTCACTGTTGTTTTTAACATTTTTGGTTTCACCTAAAGGACAGTTTTGCAGATATTTGCTACTGTAGCATGTCCTCACATGGATAGCATGGGTAGGCTTGTTCAGTCATTGGTTTTTCCAAGTCTTGGCTGTGGCTTCTTAGGCCTAAAACTTTCCACCACTCTGCCTGGCTTTTCCAGGACGTTGGACCGTGATGACTAGCATCTGTTCATCTTATGTGAGCTCATAACAGAATACTGAAAGCTTCAAAAGAGACAGACATAATACAAATCAATCTGTCTGTTTCAGTAGTGCCAGTCACCTAATGCAAAGCTCTGTGTTTGTGTGTTTGGGTATGTCTGCATAGCTGGCTGTGTATGTTTGAGGACAGGTCAGTTGGCTCAGGCCATTTTTGTCTGTGCACTGCAAAATACTGGCAGCGTTCCTCTTTCCAAGAAGTGTCATGTATCTTTGAACTGGCAGTGGAATGTTTTGTAGAATTATTTGTATAATGATGTAAAGATGCATTGAATTTGCCACCATTGTGTGGATCTTTATTATAGAGCTTATCAAAATTAACCAGAATGACCAAAAGTTATTAAAACACTACCTTGTGTTTTAATAAAGTTTTTGAATGTGTTTAATTTAGGTAATAAATGTAATGGGAAAGAAAGTGGGAAGAGTGTGAGAGACAGAGAGGGATGAAGAGAGGGAAAGGGAGAGATAGAAAGAGGGACTGGGTAAACGGGAGGAGGGAAAAGTGAGAGGGAGAATATAACCACCCACCTAAGTGGCTGGCATAAAACCGACCAACTTTCAAATAGTCTCAGTAACAAGGAGCGCTCAGTCACTAGGTGTATGGGAGAGGGAGAGACGGAAATTCCTAAAGACTGTTCATTCAAAGAGCAAGAACTGGACTCACACAGTCAGACACTTTCACATCCTGTATCAGGCGACAGAAAAGTACACCAAAAAGTGTGACAGCTTCAGAACCAGGAGAGTTAATGGATACTTTCTGCAGCCTTAATGGCCTTGACCCTCTCTGGGTGAGTGAACAGAACCTGGGGCAAATTTTAAATAAACCCACTAAATATTGTTTTGTATTTATATATAATGTACTTTTCTAACATTGGCGTAAATAATTCTGGGAAATTTGTTAAGCCTTTTGTGATCTGTGACATATGATGTTAATTTGGTTAAATTATTGCTTACTGTATTACATTGTATCTTCAGTAACCCTATGATGCTCAACACCTGTTACTAAAACTGCTGTGCTCATACAAATGGTTGCAGTGTACTAGATGAACTTGATGTATACTAGATAGTATACTAGATGTCTTCTCATTTCATTATTTGGTCACTTCTGCACCTACATATATAACTGTAATATATGTCAATAATCTCTATCTTGCACTTCTGGTTAGATGCTACTGCATTTCATTGGCTCTGTACTTGTACTCTGCACAATGACAATAAAGTTGAATCTAATCTAGTTTAATCTAATGTGTACACGTGCTAACATATATTTAGCTTTCTTACTTTTATTTTTTGTTTGTGCTATTCTACATGATGGACATCTTGTTGCTATGTCTTAAATAGAACAAGTGTAATTTGATCACAACATTTCATTAAGAACGCTTTGTAAATGTTTTAGATATTAATAATTACTCAGTTGCATTAAAAGAATGTGACCTGGCAGCCTGCATTTGGAGTGTTGCATGGAAAAGAGCTATTTTATACTTGAATATGTCAAGCATAAAGTAGACTGAATATCCTGTTACTGCCCTACACTGAGTACAGAACCACAGTATTCCCAGTAGCATGTTAGCTTAGCAGCAGATGGAATTAGACAAACACCCAGATCCATCTTTTGAGTTCAAACCCAGTGTTTCCTGGACTGCATTATACTAGCACACTAAACAAAGCTCACAGTTGGGTCAGACAGTCTGAACAGTTCAGTATGATTCTGGTTATTGTAGAAAATTCCAGCCCACATGTTGGTTTAAGATGAGCTTTTTGTTGGTCGCTGTGGTTTTGTTTAGCTTATAATTAACTTATATTGTTTTATATTTATTTTAGATTAACTGGGATTAACTGGGTTGTACTCAGTAGCACAAACTACCAAAAGTAATGTAACCAGGTTTTTCATCAAGATATGAGATGGAATGATACAGGACTATTCCACCAACTCTATTGCGCTTTCCTTCTCTTTCAGGACTGGAACCAGACATGGTACACACACAAACCTGAACTAAGCAACTGCTTTCAGAACACGATCCTGGTGTGGGCACCTTGCATCTACCTGTGGGTCATCTCACCTTTCTACTGTCTGCATCTGTACTGTCATGGTCAACGCCGCCTGCCCCTTTCACTTCTTTTCAGTGCCAAGCTGGTAAGTGAGCACTTAGGTAAACAAATCTATTAATGGTATGTTCTGAGTTTAAATGCAGTGGTATTACCATACATGGTAAAATGGTATTAACCCCAGACATTGAGCTACAGCAATGCTAATCAAATTCCAAAATAAAAAAGATGCATCAGTTCTCTTTTTGAGTATCAGTAGGTTGGCACAGAGGTGCAACTGGTTAGACTGGGTGGTGCACAGCAAGATAGGTCCTGAGGACCTGACTCCTGGTTTGTAAGAAGTCTCCTTCTAGATATGACCAGGATGAAGTGATTGAAGTGAAGTGATAGTGAATAAATGAAGTATCATTAGAACCAAGTCTAACTGGTATCACATTCCCATTTAATTGAGATAAGTTAAAGAACTTCCAGCGTGTCTGCAAGTCTCTGCATTTTTACAAATGCAGTGATGCACCCCCACACCATGACAGATGTTGGCTTTGCACCTTTCAGTAATAACAGTCTAGATGGTCCTTTTTATCTTTGGCATAGAAAACTCGACATCTGTTTGTTTGTTTTTTCAAAAACAAGCTGAACTGTGTACTCATCTGACCACAGCACACAGCTCAGGCCTAGAGAACTCAGACATTTCTTCAGAGAATTGATGTCTGGTATTCTTTTTGTGTAAACGCATTTCAAGTTGCATTTCTTGATGCAAGGGTATTCTGTGTTTAGTGACAATGGTTTTCTAAAGTACCTTTGAGCCCATGTGGCTATATTTATACTAGCAGCATGACGATTTCTTATGCTCTGCTGTCTGAGAGCTCAAAGGTCACAGACATTCAACAGTGCTTTCCGGGTTTGCCCTACACGGTCTAAGATCTTCCTAGATTCCCTGAATCTTTTCACAGTATTTTGAAAAGTAAATTGTGAAAGACGATTTTTTTATTTTGCAATCTTGCATTGAGAAATGTTCTGTTCGAACTGATTTGTAATTCTCTCACAAATGTTGGCACAAAGTGGTGATTTTTTTTTTTTGCTTGTAAACACTGATCCTTTAGTGGAGCCTCCTTTTATACCCAATCATGATTCCCTTAGCTGTCTTTTTTTGCCTTTGTCCCAACTTTTTGGAGTGTGTCACAGGCATCAAATTATAAATGTGCAACTATTTGTAAAGTATAATGAAGTTGACCTAGTTTTTGGAAAAAAAAGAAAAGATAGGAAACCCTACACACAAGCCAAGGACAGTGAAACTTAAGCAGTAAGCCTACTACCAACTACTGCCGCAGCCTGTGCCCAGTGTGGTTCCACTACATGGGGACCGCCCTGGAAAAGGGGTCATCACAAGGCCTTTGGGGCAGCTTGCTCATTCAGGTTCTAAACATGAATTGCTGCAATGCCAGCTGAGTTTTCTCAAAATAAATAATGTATAAAAGGCTTCCCATTCCAGTAGAAAACCAGACGAGACGGATGTCACAGTTTCACAGAGGAAAGCAGGTTTGCCAGACAGAAGAGCTGGCAAGTCAGAGAGGGACAAACTATGATTATGTATAGACACTCCCATGAATTAACACTCAAAGAGGTGCAGACGACCCAGTTTAGAGGAACTTACAAATCAACCATGTGTGCCTTCATGAATCCTCTGCCCACCAAAAATGGGAACACAGAAGGGGTTAATAGTTTATAAATATAAGATTATGCTTAATCTCATTTTTGCTTTTGCCATGGTGTTAAATTCAGACTTCAGATTTCTGGTATTTTTATTGAATAAGAAAATAGGGAGGCTTAAAGTAAAGAAAATGTAGCAGGATGATGTCCAGCTGTGGTTTGGCCAATAAATGGAGAGTCATAAAAGCCAAACTGAAGGATTCTGAATCAAAGAAAACGTGGCAGAATGGTGTCCAGCTCAGGGACAGTGAGGCAGCCATTTGGGCTGACGGCCCGATCCGCAAAAGCTTGTGGGCGAGAGTAGCATACTGGTGTTTTCTGAGTTGTAGACTAATTTTCACATTGCTACCAGAGTCATTTCAGTCTGTGTGTAAATAAAAAAGTCTTTTATTTAAAAAATGCAAACTGTATTTTTAATAAATCACATCATGTTCAAAAATTTTTTAAATGCTGATGAAGGCAATTTTCTATTATCAAAACTGGTGGTGCTTTCTAACACAGAAATTACAATGATTTCATAGGTGTTCACTTTGGGTTTGGTGACTGTAAAGACCACAGCAAATGAATAACATCATTTTCATTTGCACCAAACTATTTAGCGACCCCAATGTGAACTGTAAATAAAAGAAGCATGTTTCATCATATTAATCAGGTCATCAGTTAGAGTAACATTCTGTTAAAGTAAATTTGTAGTAAAACCAAACCACGGCAATAAAATGCCTATGACATATCAGAGTTGATTTTCTAATCAGATGTTTTTCCTTTGTACATATTTGTCCAGTCTGTACATTTGGTTTACATGATTTACAGTCATACGACTTTTTAATCACACAAGTAAAGCCTGTGTTAGTTTTCACAGTGTACCTCTATGAGGGTTTAAATCCACCACTGCCCCCAAAACAATTCCTCACATCCGAATACATATCTCTAGTTCAGCAGTGTAATGAGTGTCCGAAGGCATTTCCGGAAACATGACTCAGATGATTCTCACCCAGGTCTGAGATCCGTTTCTATCTGTCTCCCACAGTTGCTTGGCTTCTTCTTGGCTTCCTTTGGCTTTGTGGAATTCTTCTATATCCTGTTGGAGCGAAACCAGGAGATCCATCGTCACCTTGTCTTTCTACTAAGTCCGTTCATACGCAGCCTTACTGTGGTAACGTATATTCCATTACATCAGAGTGTAATAATATCACAATTTTGACATCACTACATCTAGCTTATTAAGCATATATTAGGTGTGTTATGTGACCCTGAAAGAAAAAAAAAAAGATTTTCCATTTTTAAACCAACACAAAAAACTGATTGGGTAGGTTGGGTGTCACATCGGACATGCAAATGATAGAGTATGATGGAATCTCTGGCTGATATTGAACCATTTATTTTGAATATCATTACAAAACTTAAGACATGATACTGTATCATGTGATCAAATGTGATTTCACATCAGATGGCTTTCAATTTCCAGCTGTTGAGTGTAGGCAAACAAAGTCCAAAAAGTCCACTTCTGTCCAATCCTGTTTGCTGTATATATCAGTTACTGTGTTACATTTTAAACTGGACTACTATTAAATAAATGGCTAAAAATGTCATGACCATCATAAGTACTTTTTACTATTGACTAATATCTGGTAAACTGACTAGCTGCTGGCTGCAAGCCTTTTTGTTATTTGTAACATTGCCTACATTAAATTTTGATTGTTGTGGTATCTGTTGCTACCATTAAATAAATCACAGTAATTTTCATTTCTAATTTTCATTTGCTTTTTTATCAGCTGCTTCTGGTAAATTCTGGTAAACTTACACATTGCCGAAACCGGCAGGTTTGGACAGTTCCCTGTCTTTCCTGTTTTCAGAGCTGGCTTTTTCTTTGATGGCCATAATATCCTATCATATCTCAACATCCAGTTCTCATTTCTGCACTATCCCTTTTATATCAACTTTTTCTGTTGCAGGTTGTTGATGTTCTCCTGTATTTCAACTGTTTCTTTGTTTCTTTGTTAATTGGCCACTTATTTATTTGCATTTGTCCCCACTATTTCGTTACTTGCGTGTGTGTATGTGTGTGTGGATTGCACCTGGCACTCTCTGTAATGAGATATCTGAAACATAATAATTATTAATAATTATTAAAAATGTTAAATTTTGATGTTTTTAAAGCATTATCAACCTTTATGTGTAATAGAGATATGTACAGTTTGTGAAATACAGTAAAAATAGGGGCAGGTAAAAGTAAAGCTTCAGTGTGTAATATTAAGCTATTACAAACCCTAACTTGTTCTTTTTTTATCACCTTTAAAACCTCATACAACTACGTCAGCTATGACTGACATAGTAGACATCATATTTTTTTTAGCTGGGGGTGACCTAAAACATTTGAGTTAAATAGTGTGGAGGTGAAGGAAGTGTGGGCATAACACAAGGCTGCAAGTCTTTGCTGACCAGGGACTTTTTATCCAGACAGCTTCCAGAACAGATGCTTACTTAATCTATGGTCTCCTCAGACACCTAAATAAACACTGACCACTGCTTTGGGAAAAATACTGAGAGGGATGGCTTTTCCCCTGAATACTCTTTTATTGAACGATTTTAATATTAATTGTGCATATAAAGAAATAAATAAACCCTCAGGGATATAGGTCAAAGAAGCTTTGATGTATTAACTTTATGCACAAATATTGCTGTTTAAACCTTAAAAACACTTATTTTGTGCTTTCTCCGCCTACTTCACCACATATGGTTGTGTCTTGCATAATATCTGGCCTTATGTAATCAAGAGCTTGGTTAAGCTGAAAGCGACAACAACCACAACATGGTCTGACCTTAAAACCCAGTGTTTATTTGTTTCTTTAGTCATACTCTTAAAGTGAAGGAATTTTTGCGTTTCTGGAGAACATTGTGAGAAGTAAATGCTTTTATCCAAAACAACTTAAGAAAGCAATGCAAAATTATGTTCTATAATGTTATTGGGCCCAGTTGTCAGGTTTCAAAAGGTAATTTGCAATGACTTCCACAAAACATTAACATTCATTGACTGGTGTCCTATGAAATATGATTATTTATTTTAAATGAGAATAAACCACTCGCCTGAAAAAATATATGTATACAGGAATAGTTTGGTCAAAAACTAAAGTGACTAAATCCTCCCTTGCCAATAATTAATGACTAATCTTTGAATTTGTTGATGTCTTACATATTCTGGAAATTTTACACAGTCAACAGTTGACACCAAACTTGTCTTAGCAGATCCACCACATTTGGGGTAGGAGGAAAAAACTTTTTGGCTGTAATGCTGCATGTATGCTTCAAAGGCGAACAGTGTTGATATATCAACATAATTCACCTTTGAAGCATTAAAATAAAGCATGTGATGATATTCTTTACCCATAAACAGAAGTGAATAAGAGAGCCCTTGAAGTTCTCCACTTAACCAAGGAACCACAGACATACACAGCCATCCATTCTAGGTGTTTCTGTTCTGCACCACTGAGGGTGTTATACTAGTAAAACGTACAGTATATTTTTATAAAACCTGTAGTAAAATACTTGAACCAAATTCCTTAGGTAACTTAACAGGCAGTGAACCCCATGTTTTAGGCTCAATGATGCTACTTCTTTTCCCAGTTTCAGTTTTCGAACGTTACATATTGCAGCTTCAACTTCAACAAACTTCAACAAAACTAAAAACAAAAAACCCAAAGTTTGTCTTATATCAGAGCACTTAGGTCCACCACTCAGTCTAAGTGGCTGAATGGGCCTCATCTAGTGTAATCTGGGCTGGTGGTGCATCACCAGCTATATTCTGGTGCCAAATATTGTTGATCCACACAACTTCACTCAGCACTTGCCATGTATGATTACAAGGTGGGCACCTAGTCTGAGGCACAACTGAAGCGTTAAATTCCTCCTACGCCACTCTAGTAAAGAAACCATTATTTCCCATTACAAGGCAGCTGTAACGAGAACAAACATCCATTAGCTTCTTTTTGATCATATGCATAATGTTTGTATATTGAATCCAGATAGTTAGGTGTCTTCAAAGAGTTTTGGCCATACCAAGTAATTAAGAGCTTCCCTGAAATGTTTTATTTGATCTCTGAGGTTAGGAGCCTTTGGTTTGTTTCTGGAAAATGTTAAAGTTTGGATCTGGTAAAGGTGTGGTTTGGAATAGCGTAAATCCTTATGTGAACCTGGCTAGATTGCCTTGCCTTATGTAATTCAACTGTGTTTTCTGTTGCCTAGGAAACACTTTAATAAATAAAGTCGTCATGACTAAAATTAGACAGAAAAGTATATACACCACAGTGAATTTAGACTGGGCTGCACGGTGGTGCAGTGGGTAGCACTGTCACTTACAACAAGAATGGCCTGGGTTTGATTTCCTTGATTCTGATTCCTTTCTGTGTGGAGTTTGCATGTTCTCCCAACATCCACATGGATTTTTTATGAATGCTCCGGTTTCCTCCCACAAGTCCAAAGATAAACATTAAGGCCAATTGGAGCTACTAGAGATTGCTAGAAAGTGTGTGTGTATGTGTGTCTGTCCTGTGGTAGACTGGTCACCTGTCCAGGTTTCTCTTGCCTTTCGCCCAATAATTTAGACCCACTATGACCCAAACCAGGATAAAGCAATGGTAAAACAATAAATTAATGAAAAAATGAATGAATAAATTAATTAATTTAAGATGAGATGAGGACAACCAAAGTCAGCCTGGTTTGCTGAGAGTTGGAGAGTTATTAATGTCATTGTACAGTAAAAAGAGAAGAAAATTACTCAAAATACATAATAAATGAGTATTGCCTGGTACATATTGTTTTATTAGACCAGCTGTCATGTTAATTTATGTTATAAACTGTGTACTCCTGTTTATTTATGTGACCTGAACTGTGGTCATAATAAAGGTACACCCATTCACAAATGTTATACACAGTTATAAACAAGAGGATAGAGCAATGTAAAAAGGTATTTTTTAAAATTTATTTCTTCTGGTACAGGAAACTATGAGCTGAACTGATGTAACCTTACTAATGTGATAATTACATTTAGCTTGGGAGCTTTCTGGCTTCTCTGTGGACTGTTATTGTATAGTCTATTATGTCATGGCTTATATATGCCAGTTTATTTTTATTGGCTGTCCATTTAGTTGTAAAGCTATTTATAACACGTTTATGTGGTTATTGTTACATTTACAGTAATTTCACACCATCTTTAGAGATCCAGATGGCAAAAGTCCTGTTTTTGTTGCCTAATGGCTGGACTTGTTTGAGATAAGGTAATCTGAGCAGTTATGCCAAGGTGTCACTTTTGCAGCGCCAGTCCAATGCTTTAGCCCTCTGTATTAGCTGTTAGCATGTTAATATGCAGCTTCCCAACCACTTATCCCAACACTGCACATATTTTGGTGACTCTATCCAGCTCAGGCTCTGATTGTCACATCTGTGTTTTAGTTTTTATCTATAGTGCTAGATTAGTCAAGACAAATCTCCAAATCTGGTGATGTTGCTAGTCCATGGCACTCATTGAAATGAGGTCTTGCCCTGCCTAGGGGTCCTGGTATGAGTGGATCAGACACAGCAGCACTGCTGGAGTTTTTTTAAAATACCATGTCCACTCACTGTCCACTCTATTAGACACTCCTACCTAGTTGGTTCACCTTGTAGATGTAAAGTCAGAGACGATCGCTCATTTATTGCTGCTGTTTGAGTTGGTCATCTTCTAGACCTTCATCAGTGGTCACAGGACGCTGCCCATGGGGCGCTGTTGGCTGGATATTTTTGGTTGGTGAACTTTTCCCAGTCCAGCAGTGACAGTGAGGTGTTTAAAAACTCCATCAGCATTGCTGTGTCTTATCCACTCATACCAGCACAACACACTCTAACACACCACCACCATGTCAGTGTCACTGCAGTGCTGAGAATCATCCACCACCCAAAAAATACCTTCTCTGTAGTGGTCCTGGGAGAGTCCTGACCAGCCCCGGTTCTGGACTGCTTTGCTTGGGGGGGCAGTAAAACCTAATGAGGGGGCATGTTGATAGTCATGTTTTTGAAGCCAGAAATATATTCAAGGCTTGATTTGTGCATGAATGATGACAGCCAAGCTATTGATACTGGCTTAAAGTGATGTATGTAATAAAAATGCATGTTTTCGAACTTAAACTTAAAACCCAATGATTAAAAAATACATGTTGATTATGTAAATGGAGAAAAAAGATTATCTAATTGTATTTCATTTTAATACGCCCCCTTAATTAAATTGCCATTACTAATAGAACAACTCTATTTCTTGAAAGGCTTTAATACAAATTTAAGTCAAAGCTGACAAATGTACCTACACACAGACTGAGAATATTCAAACGTGGAAATAGGAATGAGTGAGAATATTTATATTATTGGGAAATTAAAATATAAAGAAAACAAAAGAATACTAATTCTGAAAAAAAAAAGTGTTTACCAGTATACCTGCCTCTCGCTCACACTAACAGAACATATACTGCCGAACTGAACTGTTTGGGGCAGTCTGCCGATTTTTATATGACTCAAAGAGCCAATCAGGAATAAGCAAGGAAATATCTTCACACTGTAAAACAAAATGCATTTTTGTGATTGGTTCAGAGATAATTTTAAAAATAGCCGTTGCTTGCATTGTGCTTGGGGGGGCAAAGACACAATTTGGGGGGGCAATGCCCCCCTCAGCCCCCCCCTAGCGCCGGCCCTGGTCCTGACCATTGAAGAACAGCATGAAAGGGGGCTAACAAAGCATGCAAAGAAACAGATGGACTACAGTCAGTAATTGTAGAACTACAAAGTGCTCCTATATAGTAAGTGGAGCTGATAAAATGGACAGTGAGTGTAGAAACAAGGGGGTGGTTTTAATGTTATGGCTGATCGGTGTATAATATTGTTGGATAAATAGATGTACAGCCCCTGATCAAAGTAAAAAACTAAATTTACATTTAGCAGATGCTTTTATTCAAAGTGACTTACAATTATGAGTGAATGCAATTTAAGCAAATTAAGTTTAAAGGTTTTGCTCAGGGGCCCAACTTGGTGGCTTTTGGGCCTGAACCTGCAGCCTTTTGATTATTAGTTTAGTACCTTAACCACTGAGCTACCACTGTCCTGTGATTCATGTGATCCATTATAAAACTGTACAAGTCTTCTTGTTGGCATTCTCAAAACATATTCTCAGAAAAAAACATGACCTCAAGACAGACTAACAAACAACAGCTTGTTATTTGAAAAAAACTACTGTTAGTCTAAGACCACAGGAAAGATAAGCTATGATCATTGGATAAAAAGGCAGAAAATATAATAATGCATGATCCCTGGACCTCTGTAATCATTGGTTGTTTCGATTAATAATGGATCTTCTTTTTTATGCTAGGTGTTAGCGGTGTGCATAATCCAGTGGGAGCGAGTCCGGGGTTGCCGCTCCTCCGTGGTGCTCTTTCTGTACTGGCTGCTCAGTGTGGTGTGTTGTCTTGTGCCCCTCAGAGCCAAGATCCAGCAGGCCATCGAACAGGTGAGAAAAATAACACACACACCCAATCTGGGGCCTCCATTTCACAATTCTCTCCTAAAACTTTGAAACACACGTATTCACTTGCACTTATACACACTTACACACAAATGTACATAGACACACAAATGCGTGCCATCGCGTATATGCAAATGCACACCCGGTTTTAGATGTGCGCACATTTACTTTAGTGTTGACACATTCCAGAGCACACATCGACACTAGCCAAGGCATTTTTGTGGTAGCTATTTTCAGGGCTGGTGTTAGTTTGCCCCACTTTGGAATTGGTTATGGCTTGTCATATGAATATATGGGCTAAAGTAGAGTACATACGTAAATGTGCTGGTGTGAAATCTTTAATGACCGGTCAGAATGTATTTATTTAGGGGTGTAATGAAACACTCAGCTCAAAACTAAATTCTATTTTATTTGAAGTGCTTTATGATATGCTCATTATACTTTTTGAACAAGTAAAACAAAAAATGAAAAGACATGTGGTACATTAATACAGAGAAAATGGACAGAGGTCAAGACTCACTTGACCTTGAGATTTGCTTTAATTTTAGTACATGTTACTCCTGAAGCAAATCCAGCCAATACCAGGTTTACACCTCACAGTGTCAATAAGGTCAAACCACATTGCAAAAATGCACACTTCTATGAAATAGGGTGCAATTTGAGATTAAACCAGAGTAAGCATTTGCTAATATAATGGTGTGCCTTGCATTGCCAGCATATGAGAATCAGTAAAAATGTATTTGTTAACTAAATGGAATAACGAAAATGATATCAAAGTTATTAGCACCAGATTACTTTAATTAGTGCCACTCTTACATTACAAAAAGATGTTAAAGTGTTGCATTATTACATCCCTATTTAGAGTCAGCTTCAAAGTTTATAAGAAATTGGAAATGTAACAAATAAGAAACCAACAATATGGTTCACTAGCCCTAATAAATGAAAAAGAAAACATATTTTTGAACAAAAACACACCTCTGTGCTATCGTTGACTGGGCGTCTAGACAGACCTAAAGCTCTGTAAAGGATTGGCACCCCGTCCAGGGTTTTCCTGCCTTCTGCCCAGTGTTTCCAAACAGAACTGGACCCTTCACAATGCTGACCAGGATAAAGCGGTTGATGAAAATCAAATGAATGAATGACTCGTTGCAGTGGGTTTCTGATTACCAAAATTATGTCAAATTCCATTTTTAAGATAATGTGTATTCTTATTGGGATCTTTAAAAACATTCCACACTTTTATATTTTTGTTGGAAATGGTGAGTGCGAGAGGAGTAGTAATTGGCCGTTTCTGAGAGACTGTGAGAAAGCTTATAGTCTGGATTTAGCACCATCTGATTTCCGAAGAAGCTTTAAGGGGAAGAAGATTTTCATGTAATGATGATGTGAAAGCAGTGGTGCATCAGTGGCTACACGCTCAACCAAAAACATTTTTAGCTGATGGCATTAAAAAGTTGGTACGACACTGGGAAAAATGCATCAAAAGGTGACTATGTAGAAAAGTGATGTAATTTATTTTTAAATTTTTTAATAAATACAGTTTTAAAAAGTGTGGAAACTTTTTAAAGAACCTCATAAATATAAAAATATAAAAATAAATATCTGATTGCTTTATAAATCTGAGCCTGTGGTTTTTATCCTGCATCATACACTAAAAAGTCAGTCAAAGTTGCACCAGTAGCACAGAAACACATTTTCATCAGCTTGCTGAAAGCCAATTTTTTGCTTCCATTAGAAAGAAAGCAGACAGTTTAACTGAACTATATTTTGTGACCACTCAAACCAAAGCTGACCCTGTTTTGTTCTGTGGTGTGGGAAGAATATAACTGTATCTTGGCATAATCCCGCTCTGCCTAGGCAGATGTTTACTCTGCTTCGCTTGTTGCTTCACAACTCCAGAGCCGTACACAGGACCTCACACAATATGGCTCAGGCAAACAATAGGGAAGGTGAACACACTCCTGCAAGTGTTCAGAAACACATGTGGGTCGAATATGGAGTTGATAAGTAACACAAATTTGGCAGCTTGCCCATAAACAGAAGCCACAGGCTTCCAGAACTGCAATCTATGCATTTCCAGACCATAGCGTGACTCCCTGTGTTTACCAATCCTTTTATACATTATTCATTCATATAAAGCACCCTATTAAACACTTTGGTTTTTACCAAGATTTGCCCCAACTGTTCAAAATAAGATTTATGGTATCATTAATGCTATGGCACGGCCATTGGCCTGTGGCATCAAGGAAGCTTGCAGTTTTAAAAGCATGCACTATGGTACACAGGATAACTTTTAGGCATTATTTATCCCTATTAAAGACGTATCCAGTTCAGACACATATTATTGCTTAATGAACAACCTTTACCCTATCACCCTGTTTTTGGAATGAAGCTTTCCAACTTGGGTTGCTTGAAATACATATGAACCAATGGTATGTGCACCACACAATACAACATATTTAAAATGTTATAGAGAAGAGGGTTGTCTGTGTCATTTTTGTTTAGTTAAGTTTGTGGATACTAAAAATGCATTATAAGAAGTATGTGGTCACAGCAAAAAAACACTATTATGTCTATATCCACAGATATAGTTTCTTGGTCTCTCTGCGTGTCTTTCCTATCTCCATCTCTATTGTTGGAAAAAACCCTGGTGTATTTAACTTTGTTTAGTTTGAATTGGTTAGATAAGTGGAATTTAAACTGTAGGGCAGGCCTCGCTAAATAATCAAAATACATTTTCTATAAATAAACATAAATGTCATAAGGTTATATACAGTATACAGTATATACAAAATTTGTATTACTTAAGTATACATTTAAATATAAAATAGCCTTAGCTCTGTTGTTTTTTAGAACTTGGAAAATACAAAATAGATTTTCTTCAATCAGGTTCAACGTTTTATACTTAATACCAAATCTAGATGTCTTAACTACTTACACATTGTATTGAGAGGAGATTTATTTATTGGGGGGCTCTACCCATAACATTAAAAAAAAACTAGGTTAGATAATTAAGAAAAACAATTGTCATCATCTAAGGAGGGTGTATCTGACACTGTAAGGGCTGAAAGTAATATAAAATGTAATAAAAGGGAGACATCATGATGGTCAGATGTTTTATATAACATTGGGGCAACTACTAAGCCAGAGTGAGTGTGGCTGTTGAACATTTTATGAGATCCAGACCAATGCCTAAGCTGAGCTGGACATATTCACTAAGTTGGAGCAACGAAAGTGGATTTGTAATAAGAGAGCAATGAAACATCATTGAAGTAATCACCTGAGTGTTAGTATGCTACTGTTGGAAGTGTTAGTATGCTAGTGTTAGTACACAAGTTACTGTTGGTATGCTGTGGTTGCGTAGCCGATGGTGAAACAGTAAACTTACTACTTTGCTGCCCAAGAAGTAAAACCACTGGGCAGAGCAAATCATGCTGCTATAACAAGACTGAGGTAGATGGCTGATTAAATGCAAAATTTTAAATTTTATGCACATATCTAGTTTATTACTAACTCTAAGAAGTAACACTGTTGAGGGAGGGGTATTTGTGGCCAAATGGTTTTAGCCTTTAACCCCAGAGACACTTCAAGCGTTTTAAATAAACCCTGGTTAAATTTAATTACATGTCATTATTAAATTACTCCTTTATAAGTACTCCTGCATTTCCTTTCAGGGTCTCACTCCAGATGTTGTCCATTACTTGGCATTTTTCTCGTACTTCGCCCTTCAAGTGGCCCAGCTTTTCCTCAGCTGTTTTGCAGAACAGGCTCCTCCAGGCAAAGCCATCCAGGTAAAAGTAAGTAGTGAGTGTGCCATTACGTTCCTACAAACATGTTTGCACCAACCCCAACAACCACAGTGAATCATAGTCTTACGGAATATAAGACCCTGCCACACCACAGTGCGTGTACACCATACACCACGTGTACACCATGCCTTGTCATTAGTAAAAGTCCATGATTGGTTCAAGGACATGTTTTTAAGACTTATTTATCTCATTGCAGGTGGTGATTCATCTTTTGGAATGTGTTCCACTAGTGTTTATAATAATAACTGCCCATTTTACCAATGCCTCAGAAACCAAAGATCTAGAATTAAGCAAAATAGCACCAAAGCAAAAACAAAAACACATTTAAATATAAAGGGGTGATATAATCTCATTCTTAAAAGTCTAAGATAGGGGTCCCTTTTCCAGACAACAACAAGAAACTCATGTGTGTGAGATGACGTTGTAGCCACAGACATGAGTGCCACACCCGATGGTCCTCTCCTGTCTCAGTCACTTCCTGAGTTATTCACAACATGCCATTGAGCGAGACCTCCGGTGAAGAGAATTAGATTGTAGGTGTAGGGTTGTGTTTGGGTGAATGGGTACAGGGGCAGAGCTGAGGTCAGCAGTGGGTGGAAATGTGTAGTAAGTAAACCATGCTAGTCACACACACAAAGTTGACCACAGCACTAGCACTCACACTTAATCACACAGACACTCTCACTCATTTTCTGTTTACTCTCCATGCAGTGTGGCCAAATACTTTATTCTGCTTGCCCAGTCCCGCTATCCAAGAAGGCAACACTGTAAAACTACTGCTCTCTAAAAATTCTTTAGGCTAAGTGAGAGTTATTAGACAGCTTTTATGTTATTCATATATCCTATATATGCATAACATATTGCACACCTGACACCTAAACACTAAAACTATAAATATGGGAATCTTATTTTTTGGCTGATTCCAGTGTTGGTGCTGTAACAGCCTCTACTGTAATGAAGACTTTTTACTGAATTTTGGACCTGATGGCTGTGATTCTTTTTTGAGTTAATGAAGTTGTGTGATAGGTTCTGGCTCACAGACAGTGTTCCATTTCTTTTTAAATGTATAAGATAAGGTTTAACACAGCAAACTAATTTCAAGCCTTAACTTTATCGTAGGAGGAACTTTATGTAACAGTGCAGGTCACGTCTTGCTATTGAAGCACAAGGTGAAGTACAGCACCTGCAAGAATATAAAAAGAACCCAAGTGCAAGATATTTAACCAAGGTAGAACAATACTGCCACCAACAATTGCAAATATATAGGGTGGGCAAAATAATAGAAACAAAGTACCAAATGAAATGGCCAAATGGCAAGCTGTAGCCTAGTGGTTAAGGTACTGGACTAGTAATCAGAAGGTCGCGGGTTCAAGCCTCACAGCTGCCAGGTTGCTGCTGTTGGGCCCTAGAGCAAGGCCCTTAACCCTTAATTGCTCAGACTATATACTGTAACTGTAATGTAAGTTGCTTTGGATAAAGGTGTCTGCTAAATGCCGAAAATGTGAATGTAAATGAAAGACAAAACATTTGCAGCCTGCAACGGAGAAGGTGAAGATAGAACAAAGAACTGAGATATGATTGTCACAATATGACAGGCTGCTCTGGACAACTGTGACAACTCAATTTCTCAAAAAAGTAAAGATAGGGAACTCTCAGGACCAAACGGTGTCAGCAATACACAAGCAGCACCCCAATCACACCAGCTGGTGAACTAGCTAAAATGTACCTAAAATGTTTAGCTAAAATAGTCTAGTCTACTAGACATGGAACATACATATGTCAAAAAATGATTTAAATTTGGTTGTTTGTTGTTGTTGCTTTTTTTTTTTAGAATGCCTGCCCTGTTCAAGATGCATCATTTTTGTCAAAGCTCCTCTTTTGGTGGTTCAGAGGGTAAGTGAATAATTGTAGTAATTAAAAAAAAAAATTTATTAAATTTTTTTTTTATTTATTTAAAGGACAAACTTGTCAACACATATAATACCTCTATTAAAAAGAAATAGCCAGTGGATTCAAATTTTCTGCCTATTCATTTAAGTTTTTTAATTTGAAATAATTTAATGTGTTAAATATACAATAACATAGGTATTCAGATAGAAGACTAATATGTTTACTAAGCAAGTGTATATGTGTTTGTGTTTTTGCAGGTTGGTTGTTAAAGGGTACCGAACACCTCTGCAGGCAGAAGATCTGTGGTCCCTCCGAGAAGAGGACACTTCAGAGAAAATCCTCTCCGATCTGGAAGACGAATGGACTGCAGAACGCACCAAACTGCAACAGTATGACAATGTTATATCATTATTTTAAACTGGAGCTTACAAATTCCAATAAGTATAAAAAAACTAACTATATAGATAGTTTTCATATGAAGTCTTAAGAGAAAATCCAATTGAAAATTCCATCCCGACAGTGAATCACAAAAACGAGTCTGAAAATAAATAAACAAGATGGTGAAATAATAAAAGCCAGTTTTCCTGGTACCTGTAAGGCTGTTTGACACAGTTGAGTCCATGTTGTAGCATTGCTTAGATTGAGATTTGACTGCTTCCAGGATTCAGGTTTGTAAAGTCTTTGTAAAGTTTTGCTTTGTCCGTACTGTCCTTGTGTTTGTGTGTTTTTGTCAAGGATATTCTGGCTTTCTCCCACCTCAGGAAACATGCCTATAGGTCGATTTATTCATGAATTTTAAATGTCACATTAGACTATACCAGAAACATTGGGCACAAGTGAAATTTTACCCTTGTAAATCAAACAGCCGCCATAGGCCACAGTCACCACTGGAACATGTGATTGTTTTATTTATTGAATTACTGTCCTGTAGATATGGCCATTGTCATTCTGGAAGAGATCATGGATTATATAAGGATCAAAAAATTACAGAATATTTAAAATATTATCAGTTGGAATATGTATTATTTTGGTTTGTCTTGACTTTTCTCTTTAAAAGTGATAAGTAGACCCAAACAGTGCCATCATATTGTCTGCCAAAGCAGAAAAGAGCTACCAAGCTCCCTCACTGTAAGGGTCAAGCAATCAAGCCTATACTGTTCTCTTGGTGTACTACACATGTTCAATGAAACACATCAAACAATAAGCAGTAAAGCCACTTAAGTCTTCATAATTAAAGCTTTCGCTAGTAGTTGAATGAAGGCTTAATTGTTGATGCAAATACTTAAATGTATTATGCAGTACACCTCTTTTCCTGTTTCACCAGTCAGTGTTCAGTTTTTTTTCTTTCATGTGTCACCTGCCTGTATATGTCCAAGATAAAGCCCTTTTTAACACGCATGTCTGATTTTTGTCCTTTAACCAGACAGGAGATGTACCTGAGCAACAGTGTGATGCTGGGATCGCGCTTGCCAGATCAGGCTCAGCTTCTAAGAAAGCTTCAAAAAGAGCAGAGCTCAGGCTTCTGCCTTCTACGAACACTCGCTCGCAACGTTGGACCTTATTTCCTGTCAGGAACACTGTGCCTTGTGATCCATGATGCTTTTATGTTTGCTATACCACAAGTCCTCAGGTAAGACAAACATACTAAAAGACTTACATAATCTGGTCCTACTGCTTCTTCTAGGTTCATGACCCTCCCCAACAAAAAATTCCTGGAGAGAAGCCTTAGTTTATAGCTTATTAAAATTCCTCTCTTTAAATATCCACAGACTCAAATAAACTGTTTTCTGTGGGTTTAAAACACCTCACACAGCCTAACCAAATGTTTTTAAATGTTTTTGGGGGTCTATTGTATGGTTCATGATATCTTTGAAAAACAGGAAGTCATCATTAGTAGCAGGTGCTCGGCTGTGCTTGGCTGACGGACGTCGGCCCAGCCAGACAAAGATTGGGTTGTTTATGGCCACAAAGGGGCAATTATGGCTTAAAGTCTGAAAGCTGGTCAGAGCCAGTCACCGCAGTACTGTGCCGGGCATAGATGCGTCTGCTCCAGCAGAGCCGAAGCGGAACTGCCGAGGTTGTGGTAAAAAAGCGACCATTGCTTAAGAATCAGCCAGCCAAATTAAAGTTTTAGACAGCCACCAGCAAACTGTAGCAATAAACTGATTCTTTTTATGCTGCTTTAAAACCTAAAGGAATTGTGTCTGGAATTTAGGTAGAGTTGCTGAACCTAGCTGAAAATAAAGGTTACATTTATCAGGGTAGCCGTTTCAGTTTAATCCTAGTGACCTTAATGTACTAGAATGAGGTGTTAAACATAAACATTTGAAAGATCCTAGTGGGTAAAGTACTTGCCTATGGGCTTTATACTGATATGGAATTGTTGTCTCACTTGCCAAACATTAGTTTTTTCAACTTTCCTTTTTCCTAATGATTTGTTCAGTCATTTTGATGTAACAATGTTTTTGTTACAGTACACGGAGTATGAAATATAACCATCAGATAAAATAAAGAAATCTGGAGAAATATTATACAATGTAGATTATACATAAGCACATTTTTGTACAGGTTATTTTGTACAAGGGAAGGTGGCATAGACCTAAATACGTGTCAGCTGTGAAAACAGAAATTTCTAATGCGAACATCAATGGAGCCTATGTAATCTTATATACAGCTATGAGAAAAAGAAAACCATTAAAAAAAATCATCACTTTTTTTGCTTTTACTACTTATAAATCTGTGTTCGAGTACAATGAACATTTGTTTGACATTAAATTTGTACATTGTTTTATTCTATAAAACATCTAGACTCTTGATTCTAGAGCATTTATTTGCAGACAACTACTTAAAGTGATGAAGGTGTTTTCAGACCTTGAATTATGTTTAAATGATGAATGAAGTTCATGTTTTTTTGAAGAATGTTTTAATTTAGAAGAAATTTAGAAATCAGTATTTCATGCTAAAAAGCAGATTTAGAATCACAGATTGTATGTGTTTTGGCATGCTTCTGACCACTCCTGCCACTCCTTGTACAAAAATTCAAAAAAGTTTCATGGTTTGTGACTTTCTGTCTTCCTTTTGATCACATTAAAGAGATTTTTAAAGGGTTTCAAGTCATGCCTGGCCATGATAAGGTCTTAAGAAAGCAAGTTGTCTTCTAGGATAATCTAGTAAGTGGTAGGATTCACGTGTCCCTCGCAAAGACAAATCTGCCCAATTCCAGAATTACTGAACCATCCCCAGATCATCGTCGATATTTCCCCAATATCATGGTGGATGCAAGACACTGTATCTTGTTGGCCATTCCAGGTCTTTGTCTAACCCCTAGATGACCAGGTGTTGGTTAAAGCTGAAAACTGGACTCATCAGTAAATGTAATCTTACTCTAGTCATCTACTGTCCAATCCCTATGGTTGTTTGCAATACTCCTTCTATTTCATTTTCATTTTATTTTCATCAACCACTCTATACCTGGTCAAGGTCACAGTGGCTCTGGTTCCATGCCATATAGATGTTGTATACTAATTTAGATGAATGAATATTCACTGAAGATTAACATTCATATTTGCCTGTACTGTATTTTCTTTAAACGTGTGTCAGGAGTGTAAAGAAGTTATCTGACATTTATATTTTAACAGCAGACAAAGCTGTGTCATTAGGATTTGCCTTGACATTATTCAGAAAGCATGATTGAGGCACACACATGGCTTTGACGTCCAAAACTGTCTGATGTCAAATCAAAACCAGCTTGTAATTAACCATAATCTGTCTTCTTCTTCCTGTCTTTATCTTTTCAGTCTTCTTTTAGGTTTTATGAGGGAGGAAAACGCGCCGCTGTGGAAAGGATATTTCTACGCCTCACTCATGTTCCTTCTGTCCTGTCTGCAGTCCCTCTTTAACCACCAGTACATGTATGCCTGTTTTACTGTGGGAATGAGGGTCAAGACTGCTGTCATGGGCCTCGTCTACAGAAAGGTCTGTTCCTAAGTCATTTCTGTCTAGTGACATAAAGTGGTCAATTTTATTGTTTTTTGTATTTTTGGACCAGTCACTGTAAACACTTGCCTTAATTTACACTTTAGCTTAAGTGAAGAGAGACAAAGAATAGCCACAACAATTTTTGAGGGAGACATATTTTACCAGATCTCACCTCTAAATTAATTATACAATTATTGTATGGAAAGTACACTGCTGATCAACATGGTTCAAATTATGAGGGGCATTGGGGGGTCTGACCGTCCTAATCAATACCCCCCCACAGATGTAAAAAAAAAACTAAATGATGTTAGCACTGATCAAAATGCAGTGGCACAATCTAATTCAGAAACTCAGAAAGCAATAAAGTGTATTAAACAAGCTAGACGCTACTAACATTAACACACAGTGCCTTCTCTGGCTTGCACAACTGCAACCTTAATGAAGACACAATCAACAATGGGAGTGAAGGCAGGCAGACGAGATGAGAATGGTATGGTCTACTTGGTGGGGTGTCTGAAATCGTATTCTTCCAGGCATAAAAATGGGAAACATATTGTAATATTTACAATTACAGGCAATATAGCCAATGTATAACTGTCACTGTATACACTCTGCTGATAAATATCTTAAGTAATTATCATACAATTGTTTAGCTAACAACCAATGTCGTGCCGGCCTTTCTTATAATCAAATATCAATTCTTTTCCTGTTTTATAAATCTATAGTCTCTGGTGATAAACAGTGCAGCACGCAGGACGTGCACAGTAGGAGAGATTGTAAATCTGGTGTCAGCAGATACTCAGAAGCTAATGGATTTTGTGGTGTATTTTAACGCTGTGTGGCTTGCACCCATTGAGATTGGCCTCTGCCTCTTCTTCCTTTGGCAGGTGAGCTTCCTACCCACAGATTTTTGGTTTAATACCACATTTATTACCTTTTATTATTCGTTTTGGAGTGATTTGTAATTGTGATTTTTGAAATTTGTGTTCATTTTAGCATCTTGGACCGTCTGCGTTGGCTGGCATTGCCACCGTCTTTTTCATATTCCCTTTAAACGGATTCATTGCCAAAAAAAGGAGTAAACTACAGGTGGGGGAGCAAACTTGCATTCACAATGGTGTTAAAAGAATAAACAAAAGCAGCTCACAATAAACACCATAAAACTCATTTATTTTTAAGTGTTTGGTTTAAATTTCAGAATAAAAGAGTAATTGTGGCTCTTTATTGCAGTCATCAAAACACCAACTGAGCACATATCTTGTAAAGGGGAGCTGTTTCATCAAGTTTAGACTTGTAGAGTCTATGTGGTGGCCCAAAACCTTACTAAGACATTTTATGTGTGTTTTTGTCCTAAATGTGTGACCCCTTTTAACTGTGATGTTAAAATAACAGACATGATTAACTACTAATCTATTTTATGGCCTTGTTTAAAATAATAATGATCAAAGGTCATCCAGAGGTCCTTAGTGTCCTCCCAGACTGTTGGCCTGTTCACGTATAATATTGTAAGAATAAAATAGAATATTTTATTTTCCTTTTGGAATCAGATGCTTGACCTGTTAGAAGCAATGTGAAGTTGGTTGTAATTTCAGTTGGAGTCTGTGTCCCCTGCTTTGGAATAGACTGGCTGACCTGTTCTTCTACAAATAACATAACTTCTGCCCTACTTGGCAGTTACACATTTCAGAAACTCAGTTGTATAAAGAATGTGGAATGCGTCAAACCAGACTCAACACATTCTCTGATTAAATGGTGGACAAACCTGCCAGACCTTTTTCACATTTGCCACAGTCCATCGTGCCCGCTGGTTTTGATACCATATACTTTCTAACCTTGTTTATGAATCACACAACCTCAGTATTATCTTAGTTATGTACTGCTCAGTACAAAACTGACCATACTGGGTTCTCGTATTTTATTTTTAAAAATATAGGAGATCCAGATGAAATTCATGGACGGTCGAATTAAGCTGATGAATGAAATCCTAAACGGCATAAAGATCCTAAAGTTCTATGCTTGGGAAAAGGCTTTCCTTGAGCAGGTGTTAGGCTACAGAGAGAAAGAGCTCAAGGCTTTGAAGAAATCCCAGATTCTCTACTCCATTTCTATTGCATCCTTCAACTCTTCGACTTTCATGGTGTGTAAGAAAGAAAATAGCAATAGCTATATTTATCTGGACATTTAAATTTCATATTTACTTACTCTGAAATGTAGCTTACACAGACTTTTAATGCCTGTTTTGTTCTCCTTGCCAGATTGCCTTTGCCATGTTCGGCGTGTACGTACTCATTGATGACAAGAATGTGCTGGATGCACAAAAGATCTTTGTCTCAATGGCTCTCATCAATATACTGAAGACACCACTCAGCCAGCTTCCTTTTGCCATGAGCACCACCATGCAGGTACACATTAGTTTCCTGGTACAGTTTGTCAAAGATGTAATAGTACTTCTTAACATCTATCTGTGTACCTTAATGACCTTTTTTTGCAGTTATGTTCTGTATTAAAACAGCAATTGAAGACTACAGTTATCAATATGTTAATACCTATTTAACTTGAATAATTTCTGAATTTATATGGCCTGTTTAAAATCTAATGTAGCTTGGGGACCCATGTAGTAGTTGAATTCATGCTCTGAATCATATAGCTGCGTCATTGGGTTTCTGGCACCACATAAAGTAACTCCTTCTTGGTGAACTTTGATCTTTGGCCAGCTCACACATTGGTCTTGTTTAAATGTTTCTTTGTTTAAAGTCTAAAACACTTGTAAGCACAACATGAATGTGGGGAAAGAAGAACGAAGTCCCACAGTGAGCCAACAATTTATCTACTGTGCTATATCATGCTTGACTCCTTGGATCCACTGACATAATATCCAAGGCTGCTTTTATAGCATTAGTGAACCACTCTTGGATTCCCCAAAAGTGAACATCAGTACTTCATCTTTAATTAAACCACTGGTGACCTCTTTGGAATTTATTTGTTATCAGGTTAGGAATTCTAATACATTTCTAAAAATATATGCAATGGCTGCTCAGGTGGCACAGCAGTAAAGCACGCTAGCACACCAGAGCTGATATATCAAACTCGTCGGTTCGAAACTCAGCTCTGCCATCTGGGTGGGCTGGGCAGCTACATGAACAACAATTGGCTGTTGTTCATACCGGGTGGGGAGCCGGATAGGTACCTCATAACTGATGCAATTACGACCTCTGCTGGCTGGTTGATGGTGCCTGCACAGTGTCAAGGAATAATGGGTTGATCAGGGTGTGTCTCTCTTTACACAAAGCTGATCCACATATGAACTCGCCTTGTGCAGGTGAAAAGATGCAGTCGGGCATGTGTCAGTCTCACTCTCCTCAGATCAGAATCAGTAGAGAGGAAGCGTAATGCAATCGGGTAATTGGATATGACTAGATTGGGAGAAAAAATTGGGAAAAATGCAAAAAAAAAACATATACATTCTCTGGTTCTACTCAAATTAAACTGAATCTAATTAAACTGAATCTAACTATAATGGGTTATATTACTTTCTATCTAAAAATGGTTCAAAGGTTTAATAAACATTAACTTAAGAGCAGGATCTGACCTGTGGGCTGTTAACTAAATAACCCTGATAAACTTTCCCCTAATTATTTAAATGCATTAAATCATTAAGGTGGCAGTTTAAAAATACTTTTACCAAACTAAAAATCTACTTAAATGTTTCCTCTGTTTCAGGCTGTTGTCTCACTGAAGCGTTTGGGTAAATATTTATGCCAAGAGGAGCTGAAACCAGACAACGTTTCCCGTGAACCTTTTAAATTGGGTGAGTTAATAATCATTCAATATCATCATATGAACAAAAATGTAACTCTATCACCAAGGTTTCATGACAGACTGATTTCACTTTGTTGACAGCTGCTGAATTCCTTGGTCGTGTGGCAGCATTGCCTCACTTCCTGTTCTTCTTGGGAGACTTAGAGAGAAAACCATTACAGACCTAGTGCAGCAGCCCATGCTAGACTGTGGTTTCAACCTAGTCTTTTATTTTTGTAAAGCATAAACAGGCTTTCTCCCAGCAGCTCTTAGTGCAGTTGCAGACAGCTTGTGAAAACTGTTATTATGAAGATGAAGCTAATTAGACTGTGTGTAATTAGGGGAGTCTTTGATTTCACAAGCTGCAGCAAAGGAAGTTTACTTTCACAGAGGCCTTTGCTCTTTCTTTAATCGTTTCAATACGCTCAAGCAGCATGTCTGTTTTGTACAGGTGTGCAGACCAGTTATCATGTAAACACTAGCCAGTGTATTATAGAGGTCCACTAATTCATTTCCTCCACGTTTTCTTGATTTTTAGATAAAGATGGTGTGGTGATTGAGAACGGGATATTTAGTTGGTCTAAGGATGGACCTCCTTGTTTGAAAAGGTACAACACATGGATATAATGATAAAGGTTAAGGTTGCCAGATTTTTTCTTAAATGTGCTCACCGAGTGAATGAGTTTTATCCACTTGGTAACTTAACAGGTGATATAAACTAAGATTGTATATAGCAAATTACAGTTTATAGTGAAATGTGCTTTAATTTAATCAGGACTGTTCTAACATGCCTATAAAAAATCTAATAGTTACTTTGTCTTAAAGCCTAAAATTCAAAACTAGATAGAAAAATAGAGAAAAAATAGAACTATTAGCCTGGTGTGTGATCTGGAGGGTGATTGGTTGTACCTGGTCAAGTTTATGGTGCTTAATCTAATGGGCTGGTTACTTATCCAAACCATTTTACCAAGTAAATTAAAATAATTGATCAGAAGTGTAATTTTTACTTTCATGATGAGGCTTATAATGTGTAATACAGCAGGAAAAAAAGTTAATTTATTTTTATTTTCAATGAAATATCTTATTATTAGTATTAGTATTTATTTATATTGAGACATTTCTAATTTTATCAACAGTAGAAAAACACTATAAATAATGGGACACTGCAAATACACGTATAGCTACTATTTACTACTGTCTACTGTTTCGACTGATGATAAAAATATTTGGTAAAGGAGATATCACACATGATGTTAGCTAAATGACTAATCTGACATTTGACTAATATGTTATTTTATTATCTTTAAATTTAAATATTTATTGGTATTTGTAGGATTAATGTGAGAGTTCCCCGTGGTGCGCTGGTTGCAGTGGTTGGCCATGTTGGCAGTGGAAAATCTTCACTACTGTCTGCAATGCTTGGAGAGACAGAGAGGAGAAGTGGTGTTGTCTCTGTCAAGGTAATAAATGACTGCGTTAAAGTATATCAGTTTTTTTCAGATCAGGTATATTTAGATGTATTATATGGCTATTGAGGTGATACTGAAGATGTGTGTCTTTATTCTTGAAGGGTTCTGTGGCTTATGTACCCCAGCAAGCCTGGATCCAGAATGCCACAGTGCAGGACAACATTCTGTTTGGGAAAGAGAAGAAAAAGAGCTGGTATCAACGTGTGTTGGAAGCATGCGCCCTGCTGCCTGATCTTGATATACTACCAGCAGGAGATGCCACTGAGATTGGCGAGAAGGTGATTAAAATGACTCTGATATAGCTCATTAAAGGAAAATAGTTACAAATAAAATTATTAAAAATTGCTTACAATTGAATTGAAACAAGAAGGTAGATACTACCACCATCTTAATTTACCCCTTCATCCTGATTAGGGTTGAAGTTGGTACTGTGGGTCCAAAGCCTACCCGGAAACCCTGGGCATAAGACAGAAATACACCCTGGACACCCTGGCATCAAGCAATTTTATGTTCATTCATACTTACTGGCAGTTTTTTGTTATACGGGCACCTGAAGAAAACCCACACTGAACACTACCTGATAGTCCATCATGCTGGAATGACAACATATATGAAAATATTATTGAATACATTTTTTAAGCATATATAACAATATATCAAGAATTTTGGTCAGTGTTCCTCTAGGGACCCAGATTTAATCTTTACTTCTAAGCATTGACTATGTGGAATTTAGCTTGGGTTTCCCTCAGATACTTTGTGTTTGTAACATCTTCTTAAAATATTGCAGTAGGCTTACTCAACTCAACTCAACTCAAAAGAAGCTTTATTGGCATGACAAATAAGGACATTCGTATTGCCAAAGCTCAGTTACAGAGAAATAATAAAAATAACAATAAGAACAAATATATACAAAATAGTTACAAAATAGTTACAAGTACAAAAAATAAAATAGAATAAAATAATAATAAAAACAGTGCAAATAACAATAAAAATGGTGACATTTACATTAATTAGGTAGTAATAAACATTTGTTGTGTGCGTGTGTGTGTGTGTGTGTATGGGACATGGTCACCCACTGTCCCTCACCTGGTGGCAGGTGTGTGTATAGAGTGCTGCTAGTGTGCAGCTCTCTCTGTGCTCCCCCAGTAGGTGGGGCAGATTGTCGGAGTCCGGGAGGGAGGTAAAGTTGGGGATGACGTTGTTAAATTTAGGAAAGAATTGGGAGCGGATGTGGTGGTACTTGGTACACTGGGTGAGGAAGTGCAGCTCCGTCTCTACTGTACTGAGAGTGCAGTGCTGGCACAACCTCTCCTCCCGGGGCAGCCAGGACCGGGTGTGTCGCCCCGTCTCCACGGCCAGGTCGTGTGCGCTCAGTCTGTACCTCGTCAAGTTGTTTCTTAATTTAGGGTCAGATACTGTGCTCAGATAATCTGCTGCACTGTAGTGTCTGTTTAGGGCCAAATAACACTGCATTTACTCTGGACTTTAGTTTCAGTTTCCCAGTAATTCAGATATTTAGTTCTGAGTTTTTGTCTAATTTGGTTTATTCTAATTGGGTTTGCAGATTTCTCCTGTTCCTGAGTCTTGGCTTACTTGCTCTTTTAAATTACTCCTAGGTGTGAACAAGAGTAAATGAATTAGAGTATGATGGCTAGAGTATGATTGATTGTTTTTCAGTTCAGTGTTTCCAACATAAAAAACTGGTTCTCTAAAAACTTTCTGAAGCTTAATATAGCTAAAACCGAAATTCTCCTTATAGAAACTAAGACCACTCTCGCCAAAATCCAATAGTTTACTTTGAACTTTGAAAACTCTGTCGTCTCACCTTCTTCCCAGGTTAAAAGCCTGGGTGTTGTTCTTGACAGTCATCTTTCTTTCAAGCACACATTAGTAACATTACACGATCTGCCTACTTCCACTTAAGAAATATCAACCGCCTACGCCCGTTC
Organism: Trichomycterus rosablanca; assembly: GCF_030014385.1. Lineage (NCBI taxonomy): Eukaryota > Metazoa > Chordata > Actinopteri > Siluriformes > Trichomycteridae > Trichomycterus > Trichomycterus rosablanca. The sequence goes on from NC_085993.1 coordinate 33,788,784, forward strand.
CTCAGTCAAACAACTGCCATTCTTGTCCATGCCCTGCTAACATCCCGAATAGACTACTGTAATTAAATCCTATTCGGCTTACATCAAAAATCATTACAAAATCTCCAACTAGTCCACTGCATGGATTATCTCTAGGTCACCCTCAACTAACCACATCACTCCAGTTCTCAGAGAGCTTCATTGGCTCCCTGTAATTTATCACATACACTTCAAGATTTTATTATTCACATTCAAAGCTCTACATGGTCTAGCACTCTTTTACATCTCCGATTTACTCCAAGTCTACAATCCCATTCGCACTCTTAGGTCTTCCTCAGCCTTCCAGCTTTCTATTCCTTCTGTTCGCCTGTCGACTATGGGAGTGAGGGCTTTTAGTCACTCTGCCCCTTCTCTCTGGAACACCCTCCCAATCCATATCCGTACTATCGATTGTTTGTCTACTTTTAGATCCTAACTTAAAACTCACCTCTTCAAGCTAGCCTACTACTAATCTCCTACCCTTCTGACAATAAATAAATAAATAAATACAACACAATCTGGATTTAACAATAGAAATTGCTAGTGCAATTCAAACATACTAAATAAAGGTTATTTGACAGTACTGAAACAATTTCAATACTATAATCTTTTGTATTTCTCAAAATTTTATACTTAATGTTATTTTCCTTTTTTACAGCTCTGATGACTTGTAAATTAATCCTTACAATGAAATGTATATTTTTAATGTTTTAAACATTGTAAAATCCTCCCTAGGGTTTGAACTTGTCTGGAGGCCAGAAGCAGAGGGTGAGTCTGGCTCGTGCTGTGTACAGGAAAGCTGATATCTATTTGCTGGATGATCCATTATCTGCTGTGGATGCCCATGTTGGTCAACACATCTTTGATAAGGTCATCGGACCCAAGGGTGTGTTAAGAGACAAGGTGACTAAGCCAGCTAACACATTCCTTTTTTCTTTGTAGTGCCATATTAAAACAAATCTACTTCGTCCAACATTAAACCATCAGTCAGAGTCACAAACACATGAGAAAAGAAGCGTCAGTGTTGAAGTTTTTCACATACACTGGATTTGGCATGATTTCAAATATAACAAACTCCAGGTGAAAAATAGCTTGGTTGGCATTGCAAGTTAGATGAAGGTTTATATTGTTCTGTTCTTGGCAGACTCGCATCCTGGCGACCCACGGGATGAGCTTTCTGCCTCAAGCCGATCTGATCCTGGTGCTGGTGGAGGGTGAGATCACAGAGAGTGGCTCCTACCAGGAACTGCTTAACCGAAATGGAGCTTTTGCTGAGTTTATTCACACATTTGCCAGCTCAGAAAGAAAAGAAAGTGCCACACAGAGAGGTAAACCTAACACCTTTATTATCAGTTTAAACCACTTACCATGACTGCATATTGTATTTCATTGCAGATGAACTAAAAACATTCACATATGCACATATAGACAAGTGAACAAAGAAAAATCTGAATAAATGCTGGAACATTAAGAAAACATTTCTATTTTTAGAAATACAGACCTAGTTTAACAGGGATAGTTTTATGGGTATAAAAGTGTTATAATGGCAGTGCTATGGTAATTACAGCCACTTGTTCAGAACTGAAATGCTGGCCAATACTTTTCATTATCATCAAAACACCAACTGAGGAAATATCTTTTAAAAGAATGGTGTTTGATCCCTTTAGAATAGTTCAATAAAATATATGCCAAGATTCATTGAAGTTGTGGATTGTGGTAGCTGAACACTTTACAAAAACACTTCTTTAATTGTCACACATCTGTATATTGCTTTGAAGTTTTTTTTTGTAATTGCAATAAAAAGTGGAAATGTGCTATTGTTGCAGGCTCCAGAAAGTCTTGTTCAAGGCTCAGTGTTACAGATTTCATGCCGTTCTCCAGAGACCTCTCTCAAGAGCAGCTTATTGGGTATGTTTTTTTCAAAATACAATTTTGTGCAAGGGGATCGATTAAGCAGATGATGCCCTAATTGATGAAATGGTCAGGTGAGATTCAAAGGGCTTTATTTAAACAGAGTTCCTCAAAGACTGTACCATAAATAATTGTTGTCTGTTATTCTTAGGTTTATTAAAATATAGATTACTGAATACCAAACTCAATCTAAAAAGTTGGAAAAATATGAAACATGCTAATAAACAGAAAGCAAAGATTTGAAATTCCACTTTTACCTGTATTTCAATGAAAAAAAGAGTAGACAGCTATTGAAGCATTATTTAATCATATGATTGCTAAGAAAAAGTGGTAAAAATAAATATTTATGGAGTATATTTCTGTATGTACCCCTGCTTTTCATTTCTATTAAACGTCCATTAAGCAGTTAGTTCTGCTCCATTGTAGTAATCCCACAAAACAATGGCTTTGAATTGAGCTAGGTTGTCTAGTACAGGACCACTTGTCTTTACTTTCTTTTGTAACTTTCTTTCTCTTTCTCAGTGGTGACACAAACAGTGTTGCTATTCAGAGTGTAGACCCTGACATCGAGCAGGAACAGATTCCTGAAGATCTGGGAAAACTCACAGAGGTGGACAAGGCTCGGATAGGAAGGGTGAGTTGGTCAGAAAAAAATTTGTTTCATTTTTGTTCTTTGATGTAATTCGATGCTTGCTGATATTAAGGTTTGGCAGCTTCAGTAAACAAACATAATAATGAAAACTGTTTGCATGATAGTAGCAATTTAATGTCCTGTTGATATAGTACTTTTATATCATGAACGTTGCTTAATTTTTGGTTTTTATAAACCTTTTTAGGTGAAACTTGAGATGTATATCGAGTACTTCCGGACTATCGGCTTGGGTCTTATCGTGCCAATCCTATTCCTGTACGCCTTCCAGCAGGGAGCTTCTCTGGCATACAACTACTGGCTCAGCATGTGGGCTGATGAACCAATTGTCAATGGTACTCAGCTTAACGCAGACATGAAGCTCGGTGTCTATGGAGCTCTCGGCTTTGCACAAGGTCAGTAAAGTTTAAGGCTACAAATACAGCTTAGTTAACCACACAATTCTCAGTTAATCAGGCACGTCTACCATAGAGGTGTTCTTTGTACATCTAACATATATATATATATATATATATATATATATATATATATATATATATATATATATATATATATATATATATATATATATAATAGCCAAACTTAAAATTACAAAATATAAAGTTTTTAATAGTCACAGCAGCAAATACTTGCTCAGGAAATTAGCAAGAATTAAACAGATAAAGTAACTTAGTAAGGGTTAGCAGTTCCTTTTGTTTCCTTGATGTAAACAATGAACTATAGTCTTTATTGCCATCACAGTTAGTCCAACTGTTGGTGATATCTGGTCAGTGGTGGTACTGTAATGGGCCCTTCCCTTTATTGGATGAGTAAAGGTGGGCTGACAAATTGTATAATAAATTGCATTACAACCAGTGAATTCCAGTGACACTTATCCATTTTGTATCTACAAGCTACATTTAATGAACATGATAAGTGGGTCTGAAAATGGCAATTAATGAAGTTTTGTCACTTCAAAACATCTAAACATTACCTTTCTGGTATACAGGCATTGCAATTTTTGGCACTACGGTGGCCATCTCTATTGGGGGCATCATTGCATCTCGCCATCTGCACCTGGATCTGCTGAAAAACGTTCTCCACTCACCCATGTCCTTCTTCGAGTCCACTCCCAGTGGCAACCTGCTAAACCGTTTTGCCAAAGAGATTGATGCCATCGACTGTATGATACCAGATGGCCTTAGGATGATGTTGGGTTATGTCTTTAAGTTGATGGAGGTGTGCATCATAGTGCTACTTGCCACACCTTTTGCTGGTGTCATTATCCTCCCCCTGGCACTACTCTACGCCTTTATTCAGGTAAATATACAGACACACTCAAGATGGCAAACCACATACAGTATGCTGTTCTTACCACTGAGTTTAACAGGATTTTTATTTGGCTGCTTACTGCTTATGGTGCTTATTGGTTCTGTGAAGACTGGTTGGTTCTGTGTTGTAAATAAATGTGTGTATATTTTTCTTACTTCCTAAAGAGCTTCTATGTAGCCACATCTTGCCAACTGAGGCGTTTGGAGTCTGTGAGCCGCTCACCTATCTACACACACTTTAATGAAACAGTGCAAGGTGCCAGTGTCATTCGGGCCTTTGGAGAGCAGCCACGCTTCATTCTGCAAGCGAATCAGAAAGTGGATCTGAACCAGACCACCTATTTTCCTCGATTTGTGGCCACCAGGTGAGACAACTGTGCTACAACTATAAATACTCATAATACAAATGCAGTCATTGCATTAAATTCAAGTAATTACTTTTTAAAATGTGTTTATGTGTTGTGTTTAGTTATATGGTTTGTAATAAGGGTGACATGCTAGCACAGCAGGCATAGCTGCAGGGATGTATCCCTACTTTGTGTCCTGTCTGTGTAGAGTTGTATATGAATATGCTGATTTCTTTTCATTTGTGGGAGTGTAAATATATGGATTAGCTACTAGTAATAATATATGTATATGATGTGTTGCAAAGGACTGGTAATGCACCCTCTGTTTTTAAGATAGGCTTTGAACCCACCACCACCCTAACCAGGATAAAGCAGTCAGATAATTAAATTAAGTAACTGTAAAGAGATAAACTGCACTAATATTAACACGGAATGTTGTATACTCAGTATTACATTGAATTGATCACATTTACATTATATAACTGGCTACAATCTACACTCACCCAGTGGCATTCTGAACGTACAGTGAGAAGTGACATTCTGAAAGCAGAGTGACATTAGAAAATACCAAAGTAACACAGTGCTGTTCTAAAACCATAGAGAGGACTTCGTCACAACCTTTTTTTCCTTTGTCATTTTACACTAGTCTCACAAAAAGAGCGTTGTTACATGTGTAATCCTACACTGTGTTTCCCAGGCTTGTCTTTCTTCTAACCTTTCTTTGCAAACATCATAGTTGTACACTGACACTCCAGACCAGGCTTGAAATAGAAACGTTCTGGGATTTGGGGAGCCATGGAATAATAACCTGATACATCTTCATCTGTGCAGATGGCTGGCAGTGAATCTGGAGTTCCTGGGTAACGGTGTCGTTCTCGCTGCTGCTATACTTTCCGTTATGGGCAAAGACACTCTAAGTCCAGGGATTGTCGGCCTAGCTGTGTCTCATTCCCTGCAGGTGAGAGTTATTTCCAAAGCTGGCAATGTGCTGTCTACTAAACTGTCTAGTCTCAAAGATAGAATCCTACTGTCTTGTGTAACTAGCACATAATTACATCTCCATTTGTGGTTATTGGCATAATGTGAAATTAGACACTTACGTAGGTAGGAAATACAAGCATAATCCACTTACAAGCTTGCATCTTATTCAGCTTACTCAGATCCCAAATCTTTGGTGTGGCTTATGCATTTGCTTGCTTTTTAGGTGACGGGGATCCTCAGCTGGATTGTCCGATCATGGACAGATGTTGAAAATAACATAGTGTCAGTTGAGAGAGTGAAAGAGTATGCTGAAACAGCCAAAGAGGTGAGAAAAAAAACAACAACTGGTATTACTTAGTACTGCTGATCTAGGGTAACTTTCTTTGTGCAAGCATATACAGAGATGGTAAATTTGGCTAATTTCTGTGCCAATTTAAACAGGGCCAGTCTGACTGTGCTTGGTATAGCGGTTTTAAAACCCAAGTGTCAACTTAAGCTACTTGAATTTGTCCAGATAGTCATATATAAACCAAACACTGCCCAAAACACAGGTTTGCCATAAATCACACAATCTGTCTACTGTCCACAATCAAGCAACTTTTAGGTTGGACTGGCTTTTTTGTCCATGTAAACAGCAACAAACTTTTGCCCAGCAGATTTTGGAGCACAAGCTTTTTTTAATTCTTAAGCACATTGCTTGCAGAAAACTTAAATTTGATAAAAAAAAAAAAAAAAAACACTGAAATCCCAGGCCTGTAATGATAAACAACTACTGAACCTACAGGTAAGGATGCCCAGTTTGGCTGGAAGGTCAACTTTAGAAAGGTTTAAGGGTGTGCCACTGTGGCTCCTATTTTGGTAACACTCAAAACATTAGACATTTAAATCCTTGCCCCGATTTATGGCTTGGCATTAATTGATCACAGAGATCTATAGAGAGGTCCTTAAACTACATGACTTGTTTTTTGTTCAAACAACAGCTTTCATAGACCTGGGGTGTGTCTTTCCAAATTACATCCAATCTATTCAAATTGAGTTCTAGACACAACTTAAGAATAATTAAAGCAAACAGGATGAACCTGACCACAATTTGGAGTGCCACAGCAAAGGGTCTGAATACTTTTGTTAATAAGACATTTTACTTTTTGATTTTTAATCCAAAAAACTGTAAGTGTAGACTGATGAGCAAAAATGACAAATTTAAAAGAAATTTTTATTTAAAATCAAATCCATAACAGTGAAGTGAACAAACATCCTAATACAGTAGCATATTACCACATGCATCTGATTTTAATTAACTAATACAAAAAACAGAAGCTGATCCAATTATATATTCATAACTCTAGTTTTGGAAGCATATTTGATTATACTTTTTTGCAGGCTTCATGGAGCTCAGAAGGCATCTCACTACCACATGCTTGGCCTGAAACAGGCGCCATAGAGTTTCAGGACTATGGTCTGCAGTACCGCAAAGGTCTTGAGCTTGCATTAAAAGGCATCTCACTACGCATTCAAGAGAAAGATAAGGTAGAAAAAGAGAAGAGAAATAGTTTATTCATTCATTAAAAATTCATTTTACCTGCCAAACCACAGCTAAGCTTTATTTAACAATTATATGTCTCTTATCTCTTCAGATTGGTATTGTGGGAAGAACTGGTGCAGGAAAATCATCGCTAGCTCTTGGAATTTTCCGCATATTAGAAGCAGCAAAAGGAGAGATTTATATTGATGGGATCAACATTGCTAAGCTCGGTCTTCATGATCTTAGATCTCGCATCACTATCATCCCTCAGGTGGGTATACTGGACTAAAAATAAGCTTAAATTCCAGCTGTTTTCATCTCTGCCTGCTTGAGTTCTGTTTTATTAATTTAATAATGTGGTCTTATTGTAGCCAAAACCCTTACAGAGGTAAAAGTACTGTTAGTTAATTATTTTTTTACTTATTGTTGTCATCTGAATGAAAAAAAATGGTAAAACGTAAGTCCACACAAAATCATTTGCATTCCAGAGCAAGCACTGATGGGAATTAAATCATACAATGAAACTCAGAGGAAATTCATTCTCAGTTATTAACAAATGTAATACATTATATAGACATCAGACTATATTAAAAGCATTAACAATATGAATAGCTTTTTTCTGCTTGTCAGCTATGCAACATGGCTAATGTTATGAATTTTTATTAACAGCATTAGCCATTTTTATACAGTTTAAATTTCTAAACCTATTTTGGGTGACCACACAAAATTGTAATGTATTGTGTGCATGTTGGCAGTCTATCTCACTTAAATTTAGCCAACTTTGCATGCCGAAACAATAACATTCACAACCATAAACAACGTTTACACCATTTAATCCAGACTTCTAACTGACTGAACATCATATCATAATTTCATGCAGTAATTCATAGCTAAGATGGGTAATTTTGTGTAAAATCTTGGCTGGCACACTGCTAAAAGTAGTGCTTCTGCCAGTTTGGGTATAGTCTACTGCAATACAGAGGGCAGGGCAAGGCTCAACATTATTTAACTTAGCTAAGTTTGCTATGCAACATCACTGATTACTGCCTGTTATCATTGCAGCTTAAGACAAAAAAATCAAAAGTAGACAAATTTACAACTTTATCAAAAACTATTCACCATAGAGAGTGGTGTTTATTTATCCTTTTTTTTCTTTTTACTTATTTATTTGCAATATTTTTTTGCCTCCTAAACACATAAAACAGTTCCAACAGCTTCATATTTACAATAAGGGTCATTATAATTTTTATAATTATATGTTTTATTATAAAAAGAACATGTTATACTTTCCCAAACTAATATTGGTCAAGCTCAAGCACACATGAACCTCATATACACTGTGACGTCCAGCCTGTTACGTATTAGGTAGTAACAGGGTGGACCATAACAGGGTGGACATTCTGACATAAAATTTGCCATTAGCTAGCAAGTGAGCAAAACCATGCTAGCATAAAAGTGAATTCAGACAAAGAATTCTCTGCTTTTTAGTGTGATAATTTTTAAAATGATCAAATCGTGTTGCTTTTTCTCATATATCCCATACAATGGATCCCAGGATACAATGTGGAAAAAACAACAATAAATGAGGAGTTAGCCACTCATCTTCCACAGTTGTTTTCCCTCCAAAAAGATCATGTGAACGAGGAAATGATGTCAGTATGTAAAACAGCTCTTCATTTTAAGAGACAGTAGTAAGAAATAACAGGGTGGGCAGCAACTTAAGGGATGTGTGAAAAACCCTTATAATCAGCAATAAAATGAAACTCATAAAGAAAAAAAATCCAAGGTTTAAAGGGACTTAAGCAAACCTTTTAAACAGTATTGAAAGACTGAGATATTTTCATGATTAAAGCTCATATATCCATCACTAAATCAGAATGTACAGCACTGGGGACATGGGAAAACCTCTGGTATCTAAGAGATAAAAACAGTATGTAGGGGGGGGGGGGGGGGGGGGGGAGGTAGAAAACATTGTGTTTAGTATTTGAAAGTGTTAATTATTTCAGTAAGATGTTTAGAAATTTGTATTGTTTAAAATTTACTTAATAAATACAATGATCAGTACTGGGGACACAAAAGGCACCGAATTGTAGGAATGACTCATAAATACATTCTATATAGTGTAATATGCCACTGTATTAAGTATTTACTTAATAGTATCACTTTTGTAAATCATATAAAGTATTTTTGTATTTATTTAAATTCCATCTGAAGAGCTTTTGAATAAGACTCTTGTCTTTATTATGTTACAGGATCCAGTGTTATTCTCTGGCTCATTGCGTATGAATTTGGATCCTTTTGATGTCTACTCTGATGAGGAGGTTTGGAGTGCATTAGAACTGGCCCATCTCAAGCACTTTGTCTCCGGACTGCCTGATAAACTTAATTATGAGTGCTCAGAAGGAGGGGAAAACCTTAGGTATGAACATGACACTTCTTTACAAAGCCATATGTTATTATTAAAGTCACATGGTTACTATATGTGTTACCAAATAGGATCAAACATACATGGTTTATTATTAAAAAACTATGGAATCCATAAGTTATACATCCTCTATGATATTTGGAGAAGCAATTGGTCTAACTCATATTATTTCACGTTTTGTCCTGCAGTCTGGGGCAGAGGCAGTTAGTATGCTTGGCAAGAGCACTGCTTCGAAAGACAAAGATTTTAGTTCTGGATGAAGCCACAGCAGCAGTTGATCTGGAAACAGATACACTGATCCAGTCCACTATCCGCAGCCAGTTTGAAGATTGCACAGTGCTCACCATTGCTCACAGACTTAACACCATCATGGATTATACAAAGTAAGTACTTACAGCTATTATCAGCTTAACAACAAATGTATTGCCATTTTTACTGTACATTAGGCCTTTTCAAGCATAATTATTATTATTATACTTTTTTACAAACTCAAAGATATCTACAAGGGTTAAAAACAGAAAACACATTTGAAGAAATGTTTAAAAATAAAATTCTGAAACTGGTGTTAACATTTAAGGAATTTAAAAAAAAAGTATTTTAAAAAATCACATTTATATTTGTTATTATATATTGTTATATATAAACAATGAATTATTGTTATGTTATTGTTATAAATGAAAATGTACAGTAAATTGCATTTACTGTATGTAAATTAATAGAGATGAGCTTCACTTCATTTTTACAGCACAGCTTTGAATGTTTTAACACCAGTAACAAAAACACATACAGGTCCTTCTCAAAAAATTAGCATATTGTGATAAAGTTCATTATTTTCCATAATGTAATGATAAAAATTAAACTTTCATATATTTTAGATTCATTGCACACCAACTGAAATATTTCAGGTCTTTTATTGTTTTAATACTGATGATTTTGGCATACAGCTCATGAAAAATTAGCATATTTCATCCGACCAATAAAAGAAAAGTGTTTTTAATACAAAAAAAGTCAACCTTCAAATAATTATGTTCAGTTATGCACTCAATACTTGGTCGGGAATCCTTTTGCAGAAATGACTGCTTCAATGCGGCGTGGCATGGAGGCAATCAGCCTGTGGCACTGCTGAGGTGTTATGGAGGCCCAGGATGCTTCGATAGCGGCCTTAAGCTCATCCAGAGTGTTGGGTCTTGTGTCTCTCAACTTTCTCTTCACAATATCCCACAGATTCTCTATGGGGTTCAGGTCAGGAGAGTTGGCAGGCCAATTGAGCACAGTAATGCCATGGTCAGTAAACCATTCACCAGTGGTTTTGGCACTGTGAGCAGGTGCCAGGTCGTGCTGAAAAATGAAATCTTCATCTCCATAAAGCTTTTCAGCAGATGGAAGCATGAAGTGCTCCAAAATCTCCTGATAGCTAGCTGCATTGACCCTGCCCTTGATAAAACACAGTGGACCAACACCAGCAGCTGACATGGCACCCCAGACCATCACTGACTGTGGGTACTTGACACTGGACTTCAGGCATTTTGACATTTCCTTCTCCCCAGTCTTCCTCCAGACTCTGGCACCTTGATTTCCGAATGACATGCAAAATTTGCTTTCATCCGAAAACAGTACTTTGGACCACTGAGCAACAGTCCAGTGCTGCTGTTTCTGGTTCAAAAGTGGCTTGACCTGGGGAATGCAGCAACATAGTACATAGTTACACTTACACAAACAACATACGACAAACATGAATACATAATATAGACAATACAATGCTCATTTAAAACAATTACAAACCGTTTTACCTATGTCTATATTCAAAAACATGTTTTTAAAATAACTTAAATTCACCAAATCCTGCAATTTTAAAACATTCTGCAGTGTATTCCAGTCTGATGGTGCAGCATGATTAAAAGCCTGTTTCCCTAATTTCGTACGTGCCAAGGGGACCTTAAGAAGATACAAGGTGCAAGAGCGCAGACAATAATTTCCAGGTTCTTTACGATTTATAAAATTGCATAAATATGAAGGTAATAAACCTAAAATAGACTTATAAATTAAAATGTACCAATGAGTTAATCTTCGTGTGGTTAATGAGGACAGAGCTGCTTTTTCATAATTGATTAGGTTAATAGCTCGTTTAGAGAACCTTTTCATGATATGCTAATTTTTTTAGATAGGAATTTTGGGTTTTCATGAGCTGTATGCCAAAATCATCAGTATTAAAACAATAAAAGACCTGAAATATTTCAGTTGGTGTGCAATGAATCTAAAATATATGAAAGTTTAATTTTTATCATTACATTATGGAAAATAATGAACTTTATCACAATATGCTAATTTTTTTAGAAGGACCTGTACATCTTGATTGTTTTCAATAAATTGTGCAAATATATGTCATTTGGCTTTTTCTTTGATCCACTCCAAACACCACTCTTTTTTAATTATAATCCCATTAGTACTTTATAATATAAACACATGTTTAAATGTTATTTCATGTTTCACTGTTTTTTCAGGGTTATTGTTATGGACAAAGGACACATAAAGGAGATGGACTCCCCTGCTAACCTCATTGCACAGAGAGGTCAGTTTTACCATATGTGCAGAGAGGCTGGATTAGTGTAAATTGCACTTTTGAACTGGTTCCTGGACAACATAGTCTGCTGGCGCCCCCCTGAGGTGGAATTCAACTATCAATCATCAGCCACATTAACAGGCATGTCTTGCTGGCCAGTGTAACAGTACAGAGAAAAAAAAACTATACACGCTCATGTTGGTGCTTTAGTATGAAGGAAGGTACTTGAAGGGCACATGAATTCCCAGTTTGATTGATTCCAAAGAGTCAGACATGTTTTACCAGTGTACACTTATGTATTACCAAAGCTCAGCTGAAACCTTTATTTACTCAGGTCGACTTAACATTTTCAACGGCACCTTATTTACTGTGTACAGCTGGAACATTAGCTCTCTCAGACCCTGCATGTTAGCCCCTGCAGACTGGGTAACAGGGTGGGGAGAAGTCTGTACAATAATGTCTTATTTTGTGGAATAAATGTCTTATTTTTATACAGTTATATACACACAGTGGTACTAAGTCCGGTCCTACACCAATTAATCAGCTAAATGTTTTATATATAAAGAATGTGTATGACACAAGCACTCCAATGGCATTTCACTGATACTTGAGAAAAGGGAAACCATGTTTTATTTATGTTTGTGCATAAAACCTAAATTAAAATGGTTTTATTTATAGACAAAAGTCTCAACTAACCAACAATGTAAGGGGAGTTTTTTTTTATTTTTTATTTTTTTATTCATTTATTCACATTTATTCACTTCATTTTTGTTAACTCTGTCAGACAGTAAAAACCATGCTATTATAATGTGATTAGTTCTTAAGTGTATTTTTCTTTGAAAAGGATTTTATTCCCATTAATTTTCAGAATGGGAAGACAGAGTTGACACATTAAAGCTACGACTACAGTGATATCTACATTGTTCGTTTAAAATATCATAAACTTACAAAATTTAGCAGACCAAGAACCAAAAGTTTTTGCTGACCATGACATTGTCTGGTTTATGATCATGAAAAGAATCTGACGTTGAGGTAAAGTGAAGATGCAAATTTGATAGGCATATGGAACATATAGTTTAAAGTGCACTTTATGAATATTTATATCTATGCATTTTAAACTCTTTTTGGCATGCAGTATGACATTGAGACCTCTAGCTGAGGATAGGTTACCAAGTACTGCATTTTAACACATTCTAATACAATTCATTGAAAATATCTGAAATAGATTTTTTGATCATACGCCGCTCCACCTGACTTTTAATGCATTAAAGACTTTTTGATATAGGTTATAGGTTAATATATGTGTTTTGTCCCTTATCTCAAGAATCAGTGATTTATGGGCTCCACTTAATGAAGTAAGCAGAAGTAAAATCACAAGCAAAATTGAAATGTCAAACGAAAACTAGCTTGCATTCATTCATTTTCTTATAAAATTGTTAGTGCTTTATGATTAGCTTAAAGTTGCAGTATGAAGACTAGAGAAAAACACACAGGAAACATGTTCCTTTAATACTGTCAGAGCAGTCATGTACATTTTGCCTTAAATTTTATAAGATGTTAATAGGGCTTTTCTGGGTTCTCGTCAGTGATATACTATAAGTCTACTATTCTTACATAGTAATAGATGTGTGCAGCCTGCTTTTGATGATACTTACCTTTAATTACTACATAAACAAGTACTGTTTTGCACCTTAATTCATTCAGGATAAACATGCAATGCTTTTTAAATTATGTAACATTTCTATCCAAGTTGTGTTTAATAACATTTGTACAAGAGAGATCTTCAAATCTGGAAATGCTAATGCTGCACAGCTTCAGGCTGACACCCACAAAAAATCTGTCAGTGGCTCCTCTGATGTCTCAGGTCTCAGACCCATTAAAATAAGCACAGTCATGATTACTCTGAAATGGATTAGAAAGTGCATGGATGCGAGCTGACTGCATTTGATTTTGCTTGTGATTTATGTATTAGACAAAGCTCTTGTGTATTTGGTTTAGAAACCAGAGGGACGAGTTTTTATGGGTTAGAGAAACACATTTACTGACAGTACAACACTCCACAGGAAGTGGCTCTACGCTAAGACTCTCCCACTCACGAACCATTTTAGTGTTTTATGAGGGCGTCTACGAGGAAACAGACTGGAAGTCACAACTATGTTGCGGTGGTTGTTTATTTCTGGCAAAGTAAACACATAAAAAGGTCAATAAATACTCGACTAAAGACCTTTATTACAAGTACCACATTTCCAGATTTCGTAACAGTAGTAGTTGTGACAGGTAAAATATTTGCAACATGATCAATCCGGGAAATGTTTTTTCATTAAATAATTTGCACTTCCAAGTATAGAAAATCCAGTGTAAGTGTTTTATATTTTATTTTGAAATATTTAGTTTTGTTACTGTAACTAGATAGAGCATCTACTTAAGATCTTAATGTACAGGTCTTGAAAATATCAAAAAATGCTGGAAATAATTGTGCCTTTACATTTTATTTATATATTTGCTATTTTACATTGCTAATGTACTGAAAGATATATGTTTGTTTTGTATGTATAATGAATTTATATGTAAAATAAATCATATTTGAAAACACTGCTGTGGAGTAGAGACATTTCTTTTTCCTACATATAATGTACGTCTTTTATTTATCTATAAGAAAACTCATCTTAATAAGTAAAGTATCTTGGCCCACCCATTGCTAACAGATGTTTGTGGCTTGCGTTATGGGGGAATGCGAATGGCTTCTCCCATCTGAACACCTGCACACAATGCTTTTATATTTAATTTTTAAACAAACACATAAATCATAGTATTCTAGATTCTAGTATTTATTTACTCCTACTAAAACTGAGGTCTGTAGATTACATGAATAAATATCCATCACAATTCGAGAACTCTGCAAAAAAGCTGAGTACCAAACTATATTTATTGTATACAGTAGTAAAGGACAACATAATGTACAAATCAGTACAGAAAGATGAGACCACATGGATGCCGATTTAACCCAACCCTTATGGACACCAGACTTATGAACTGTACAGCAGGAAGTCAGGTAAAATACATGAAAGAGGGGACAAATACAACAATTTAGTTTTCAGTGAGTTACATTTGATCCCACCGCAAATAACACTTTTCTGCTTTACCAAATTAAGTGAATTTATTTTAAAAGTAAGAGGTTTTGCACAACTGTTGATGTCAGTTTCTGTCCCCTTGGTAAATATGAAATAAAGGAAAAACTGCAGACATTTATGATAAAAAACCCAGTCTTTTAGTAAGTGTTGTTGGCTAATCGAGTCATATTTTTGGGTTTGGTCCAAAGATGAGGGGGCAAAGGTTCCTCTTAATCGGTCATTAGACTTAATAAGAGAAGGTTGGGCATGTTTACAGCTGACAAACAAACAGAACCTGGATTAAAATAGAATTACAGTCGCACACAAAAGAAACAAAAACTAATCAGGTCTCTTCATTTGGCAGAATATACACTGAGAATATAGGAATGGAGTATTACTTTATCTAAGCGAAAACTGAAGCCTGGAATTCTGGCTATTATACAGAGACAATGTGGTTTGTACAGCAGAGGCCATTTTAAACCTTGTAGTGGCCATCTCGGGTTAGCCCACTGGCCACATACGCCACCTCACTTCTTTAAAAATTGGGGGCGGAGGGGAGGAGGGGTGCTGCGGCACAAGGCCGACCCAGTGAAAACTAGGGGATTGGGGAATTTGGATATGACAAGAGTAAATAAATCAGCACAATTTAACATTTGAAAAACAAGTCAAATAAAACAGATCAGAGGAATCTGAAGAGGTTTAGCGATGACCACCCGTTTGTTGTTGAAATACGTCGATAGTGTCCTCGTCCTCCATCTCCAACTGCCAACAAGGAAAAGACATTAACAATCTTAGAATGGCATTTGTACCTAATCTGTAAAGCTAGCAACAGGTTAAACCCTAGAGTATGAGAAGTATTTGCATCAAAAACAAACTAAAAATGTAAAAGGATTATTACCTATATTAGGCCCACAGGCAGAGTTGCCTCTCCTGCATTAAATCAGCAGATTACTTGTGCGAACTCACTGTATCTGCATTTACAGTGGTTCCAGTGCAGCAAAACGAAATACTAGGTTTAGCAGCATTTATTTATTTAAAAAGACTGTTCCAGTCCTTTTTAGGGTAAGGGCAGGTCTATCACCTTCCAGATACACTGCTCAGTTTAATGCAGACACACACAATGGATAAGGCACTTATCCATCTCCAAGTATAACAATCTGATTGAATTTGTTTTCGATTGCACACAATTGTTGGTATAATCAAAGAGTGCAAAAAATGGCAGCGGGCAACTCTAAATTTCTCCCATATGTAAGTGGGTGAATTAATTGCCACCCTGTCCTGACATACTCCTGCCTTCCATGCCGTGTTTCCAGGAGGTATCAGACCCAGGTTCCAGGAAGGAGCAGTAAATAAAAATGTATGAAGTATAAGAGTGTTTGCGTTCACCTGCCATCTAGTGGACACTTAAAGTACAAAAGGCACCGAATAAAGTGCCACTGACTGTAAATCTGATGTACACAGTCTGTACTGTCCAGAGTCAAGTAAGCTTTACATTGGCCTTAAGACTGCTTTAATGTTTATCTTAAAGACAAAGGCAATGTTAAAATGTCTCACTGTAAAACAAGCAGTAAAAATCTGATGAGTAAAAAAATAGAATTTGAACTTCTGAAACATCCAAGTCCCACCACACCCCCAAGTTAATACATTTTGATTACTTTATTGCAGCCCCATACATAACAAATACTCAATAATTTCAATGTGCTCTAGTTACCTTTACTACACTTAATAAATAATTCTCAGGAACATACTCACCTGTGCCGGTGTGTCCGTCTCATTTATGGGCTGCCCATCAAACCTAAACCTAATCTGTCTTATCGACAAGCCCTGCAACACAATGTAGAATCATTAATACAGCACCAGTCTAAACATTAATTAAAGAAGAAAATACAGTCCTGAAGTGCAAAGCTATGCAATACAGCTGGATGCTTACCTGTCTTTCACAGTAAGCTTTCATTAACTTGCTGAGGGGTGTGTGCCTTTTAATTTTAAACTGGACCACTGAGCCATCCTGTCCAGCCACCTTCAGGTTAATGTGGTCATTCTCTGTCTTTACTCCCTCCTAAAATACAAAAAGGAAAAAATTATTTAAGGTCTAAAGAAATTGACTTGGCCCTTTAGGCTAGGTTAACATACATTTTAATAAAATACAATTAGACAAGAATTTGCATTAGACAAAACAATGATACATATGATGTGCTATTATTTCTAATTAAAGAAATACCTTAATTGTTTAATTCACCAACCACTTTTTTGTTAGCTATAGTCATCTTGTATGTACATTTACTGCTCATTTTAGTAGTTACACCTACTATACTCTTTTTGAACACCTCAGCTTCAGGAAGAGAAAAGTGGTTGAACCACACATAGTCACACAAAAAACTGGATTGTCAAACTGTAAACCTACAAGGTCCCAAAACATTTACACAACAATATTACACCCTAATTAAAGCTAAAACTGCACTTTATTTCCATGTTATATACACATGATCATCCAAGCTGACAGGGAACAATGGCTTTTTTGTGACTGTTCACAATGTAAGGTAATCATTATATGTAAAGCTATTCTTTGTGGAAAAGCTGGACATACTGTGGAAGTAAGAAGGTTTGTAACTCAACGTCCCCTAAACTCGAAATCTTTAACACTCGACGCTCTTCGTTGAGAATTCTGTACCCTTAAACTCGACATTTACCCTAAACTCAATGTGTGCAACCGTTTTGTTCAGCACTTGGCTTGAGCGGTGTGGTAAAACGTCATCAAGATGCGAATGAGAGACAGATCTGCATTCGTGTTGAAAAACTTTACTCAAATTTACTCTGGAAGCATTGGCATGTATCTGTGTTTAGCTGGAGCTTCAATTTTACCAACTGACATCGAATTTCAAGGCACCACTGTATTAACATGACAATTGCACAGCAGCTTTGCCAGGCCGCAAACTGACAGTGTTTACTAGCCTTTAATATGATTTAGCAAATGTTGCAAAAAGGTCATTAAAAAACATTACACAAACTGTTAATTGTGCCAAAGAATGAGTGAAGAAATTCTGCAATACATTGACTATTCAGACTCAATACCTTTACTTTAATGCATATTTTTAGGCTACATTTACTGGGTTGGCTGGAATGTACAAGGGGAGTGTACAATTTTTAAACAAACAATCAAACCAGTTATAATATATTACTGTTAAAATAAAGGTATTTAAGAGTTCTTATATAACGTTTTTTATTTTGTTCATTTTGTACACGTAGCTCTGTATGAGCAACGATTGGCCAGTTGCTCAGTTGGGGGGATGGGACAAAGAACCGAATGTGGGTTTCTCTCGGTCAGAATGCGATTACAACCTCTGCCGGCTGATTAGAGGCGCCTGCACAGAGATGAGGAAGGAGTGCCCTTAGGGTGTGTCTCTCCGCATGAAACGCTAGGTGGCGCCACACTCATCAATGCGTGGGTGGCAAAAATGCATCCGGCTGCTGCCCATGTTTTGGATGGGATATGGGTCCCCTCGGTCAGGGCAGGGTTTGGCATAGACAGAGAGGAAGCAAGATGCAAATTGAACAATTGGATGCACTAAAAGGGGAGAAAAGGGGGGGGAGCTGTGGTCAGAGCACAGGGTTAGCCATTGTACAGCACCCCTGGAGCAGAGAGGGTTAAGGGCCTTGCTCAAGGGTCCATTAGTGGCAGAGCTGGGATTCAAACTCTCAACCTTTTACCGTGTTTCCCTGAAAATAAGACATCCCCTGAAAATAAGACCTAGTAGAGGTTTTGCTGAATTGCTAAATATAAGGCCTCCCCTGAAAGTAAGACCTAGCAAAGTATTTGTTTGGACCTTACGATGTCCCTGCTGTGCTGTACGAGTGTGCTGTGGTGAGCTCCCCCTGGTGGCCGGAAGCTGCAATACCATCCCTGCTGTACAAGTGGCTCAGTGTATATATATACAGTATATAATAAATGTTCATTTTTTTTGTTTAACAATAAATGTGAATTCTTCTTCATGGAAAAATAAGACATCCCCTGAAAATAAGACCTAGCGCATCTTTGGGAGCAGAAATTAATATAAGACACTGTCTTAGTTTCGGGGAAACAGGGTAATAGCTGAAAGCCCTACCCACTAGGCTACCACTGTCCCTTATAAATGATCAATTACTGCCCCTATATGTACACTATGTTAACCATAATGAGTAAATGCATACTTAAAACACTCCTTCGGTTTCCATTTAAACCACAACATAAGTTACTTGGCCCAAGATAAATGTTTTAAGACTGCTGCACGTTATACATCAAGAAGGAAATGTTGGTTGGTTGGTTGAGTTTTATCACCATTATAAGCATTTGTATTTTTAAAAACATTCTTATTAAAAAGGATGTTAAAACCATAAAAGGGGTTTTAGGATACAGAGATATATGTTGTTTACATGTGCATCAAAACTGTAGAGGTTAAAATTACAACAAATGTTTCAATTTAATGCTTATTAGAAATTTTAAAATCTTAAAACGAGTGGTTTTCCTAAAAATGTCATTTATGTCCGATTCCATCAGGTACAGATTTCTGTCCTGGGTAAAAACTTTGCATTCACATAGAATATGTTTCATTGTTAGGGTAGTTGAGCAGTGAAGGCACTTTGGGGCCTGGTCTGAAGGAAATGTTAACTGTTAAAATACAAAACACTTGTGTGCCGTTCTGGTTACTTTTTAAATACTGTAAGAATAATAAGAACTTCTTGGGATATATTTGCGCTTATATCATAGTACAAAAACTAGTAGAGGCTTTTATACAAAGCGACTTACAATTATGACCCTGAGTGTTAAGGGCCTTGCTCAGGGGCCCAACAGCGCCAACCTGGAGTTTGTAAGGCCTAAACCGGCAACCTTGTATTACCTTAACCGCTGAGTTACCTCTGTCCAGCTTTCTTTGTGTACGTAATGTTTGTTGTGTATAGCATTTTGCGTAACTTAAGATACATGCTAAATGCTAACACAGGAAAAAGAAAGCTTGCCGGCTGTGCTTTATGCACTCTTGTAATTTCAAAAATCATGTCAAACAGGACACGACGCAATGTAATATCTTTACAGCTAGTTTACAATTCGATAACTCGACAAACGTTGTAAATTAGGATTACTGTGCGCCACAATCACGTTTTGGCGCAGCAAAGCGGTAACGCCAAGCAATCGCATTTAAAAAGAGAGTCAGTACAGACTGCAAATATGGGTTTAAATGAAGTGTTAGCTTTTACATTAGCACACAGTGCTATAACAGATTAGTCCGGGTTGATAAAACAGATTCATGTGGAAGTGCAGATCGCATCGCGACTGCGGTTTCTTTGTGAAAACAAAGTGGCGCTAATCGGCCACGTTACGAAGGTAGCGTATAAAAATCCGCAAGCCCAGAAGCGCCATGTACATGTTCTACGCTGTTGGCGTAAAGAGGCCGATGAGCGCCACTTCGCTTTCACAAAGGAAAAAATGCCGCAAACAGACGCCGAGTTCACTTCGGAAGATAAACAAAAAAGCGACATGTGCTAACACGATCGCGCACTTCTAATCATAATCAACTCAAATAAGATATTATTAGAGGACATATACAGTTAAAAACACAAAAGTATTGTAGAAAATTAGAACGGTTGCACGCTAGCTTCCATTTCTCCCGCACAAATGCGCAATCTGCCATCTACAGCCCGGCTGCGCAAAAACGAGTAAATGCGTCTACAATACATATACATATTAACATGACTACACTGCTGCTCACCTTGGGTTTATCTTCAGACATTGTAGCAGAGAGTGTTACAATAATTTACTCAAGATGCGCTCTAAGCACTCACTGTCCTCCCAGCCACTACGAGAACGCGCTACTCTTTACCTCCTCTGCCACTCATTGGACCTTGTCGGGTCACGTGAACATATCACCGCGGGAGCGCGCGTACTTGAGCGCGCTTTTTCAGATTCAAATGCGCGGCGACGCGCACAACAAGACCCGCCCAGTAAAGCGCTATAAAAACAATGCACGTTCTTCCTGCATGACCGGACACAGGCTCACGAACTTTACACAATCAAACACTCATTTTACATTATTTGAATATTGAGCACATTCTGTACACATGTATACTATTACAGTTCAATGAATATGAATCATAAATTCCTAAAAGAAAGGAAAATCTGAAACCCTTTGACTAAAACCTTGAAAATTTGTTTCAGTTTGTTGTTGATTGGGGCAATTGTAACAGGGTAATTGGGCAAAGGATTGAAGGAGGGTGTACTCCCTTTTCTCCCATACTTTCCTTTTTCAATTATACATCTGTAACATATTTTGGAATGTTGCTGTTAACTAACTACCATAGAAAACTTGCAGGCCATATATTACTAATGATAAATAATTTGGTTATAAATTATATACGGTATTAAAACATCAGTTGTTTCTAACCACCAACATTTTGGTATCATGGTAACTCTTTGTTTTATGATTTACAGTATTACTCTAAAGATGGATCATGCAACTTTTTGTGACATGTTATAAAAGTTTTTATATATACATACATGAAATAAATAGCATGTGTATAGCATTTGTATAACACAGTCTAATATGCAAGTCCACCACATCCAAGACTCAAGTCCTGAGATTTAGTCCTGGCAGTGCTATCATCCTGGCAGTGTGCTGAACAGGCACAGTTGGTCATCTCTCTGTGACTTCTACTGTCTTGCTTAAGTGGCAACACCAGTTGCATGGTTCTCTATACACAGTAAAGCTTTCTGTAGGAATCCAACACTGGCTAGTGGCAAACTGTGGCTGGCAGCTTCACATTTGTTAGAGGGATATATGTGTTAGTCTGTGGCACTCCTTGGCCAGCACAGTGTGCTGCATATCCAAAGAAGGACAATGCAAAACTCCAACACAGCAGATTAAAGTACTAATTATTCCTGGGCAAAATGGCCCAAACCCCCAATCTTTTAAAAACAAAAATAAGCCAGAAATATTTTTTGGAAATGTTTAACACCAGACATGTGTTAGTTTGAGCTTTATAATAAACATTTAAATGTTTTTATGAATTTATTTGTGCATACACATTTGTGCATGTGTTTAAGTGAATGTCTGTTTCCAGCTTTCCTCCCCAACAGTTTACTGCAGCAAAAAACAGTGACAAGCAAATGATGCCACAGCTCTCAAAAGTGATCTTAGCTCTTGCAAATTTTCTGAGCAATGATTAGTTGTTAGGACTATTTAAATGAGTTTTGTTTTTGAACCATTTATTTGTCCAGTTGTAAAGATAGTAATATTAATTAAAAGCGATATTGTGAGAATCAGTAATATAATATTTATGCTACTGTAGTATGTGATGTATTGCTGAAAGTAAAAAAAAAGTTAATAAAGTTAATAAAAAAAATTAAATTGGAAAAAAAAAAAATATGATGACAAAACCTAACAAAAACTATTAGGATTTGATTTTTAAAAATCATGTTTTTAGATTTAGATTTTTAGAAATATGTTTACCAACATTATACTAAGTGGAACAGTAGTATAAAAACAAGGCTGTTGATATAGAACACATTTTATTAGAAAACATTTTTGCATTTAAACATTTTTTACAGTCAATAAAAGTAATATATTCATATCACAAACACACATATTATTCCACATTAACACTAAAGTTACAGACAGCTTCAGCAGACTAAACACTTTCAGGAGAAATTGCAGCTGATCTTCTCTAGTAAATTATGTAAGTCAGTGGTTGTTACCACTCCTTTAAACACCAAAACTTTCAAATGCAACCTTTAGGTCATCTTACAGAAGTATATTCTTATCATACAGAAATATACAAGATAGGTCTATGTCAACAAGATGTGTGAATCTTTTTAACAATGTGATCCAAGATCTTCTTTTATTCTACAATGTAAATCCTTGTAAAGTAAAATGTGATGAAGTGCAGTGCTGTATGTGTCAAAATTAACATCAGAGTCTGGCCACCCTCCTTGTATTTTATTACATAGTGTGAATTTTTGGATATATCTATTTTGTCATACACAGACTCTCAAACCCAGGTCTCCACAGTGGTAGTCTAGTGCATTATACTGCTGTTCCATGCAAAGGCATTTCAAGTTATCACATTTATATCTTTGTATGCTGCAAATTGTTTGGATCTACCACCTGGGGAAGCTTTAAGTACCAGCAGCAGTGCTCCTACCACAGGCTGAGATGTAAACTGATCAATGCATGATACTGAGAGAACAACAATCACTTTTTAGATATTTTTTTTCTCTTATGGTCTTATGGTATCATACAAGTAATAATATCAGGTATAATGATATAATAATATAATAATATAAGGTGCAGCTTCAAAACAAAGATGTAGAAGCAAGATGAGGTTGTTCAAGTGGACAATGGCAAATGTGGAAGCTCCAATAGTAGGTCTCTTTAAATGTTTTCAAACTTAGAGTAAGTGCTCGCCTTACGAAGACCTGAAAGACCTGAAAAAGGAGATGCACAAATAAGATGTTGCACACATACAGCGAAAGAGGCAGACCTGCACAGACCAGCTGTTTTCAGGATTGTTGTTTAAATTACATCACCATTCTGTACAATAGTACAGAATTGTGACAGTTCTAAAAGATGCTTGTAAAATTTCATTATTATTTTTAAAAACTGACATAACCCAGATAACAACAGACATACCTACAAACAGATACATTCAGACCAAGAAAATACTGGTACTACATTTTTGTCCATTTTGTTGATATTTTCGGCTTTGTGTGGTAGCTCAAAAATGAATGGAATAGTAGAATAATGTGTCCAGTTAAAATAAAAGTCGGTGAAATGAATAAATATACCACAATTCAGCGCAAGACTCTTAACCTCTTAGTAGTAGGTAGTGAAATTAATGTTATGACTCACTTTTATTGATTCAATTCCTTCAGTTACCAAATGAATCATTCTTTGCTAGTTTTATTTTATTTGATTGTTTAAAACATACATATCTTTATAGGTTCAGTTTACATAATTGTGTTTTTTCAAAGGACATTTTATGCAAATTTATAATTATATTACAGAATTTACTTGAACGTACAAAAAAGTATTAAATCATTTGTAAATCACCTATTAAAACATTAATTTGACAGTTATTTAAACAAACTATTTTTTTTTACCAAGGAGATCGAAGCTAACCCACGCCCCCTCCAACACGTGAGCAGCAAGCCGTATGCATCTTATCACCCACACATTGACGAGTGTTGTGCCACTTAGCGTTTTGTACGGAGAGACACACCCTAAGAGCACTCTTTCCTCATCTCTGTGTAGGTGCCTCTAATCAGCCAGCAGAGGTTGTAATTGCACCAGTCTGACAGAGAGACACCCATATCCCAAAACGAATATCCCAATATGTAGGGCAGTTGTAGCCTAGCAGTTAGAGTACTGGGCGGTTAAAGTACTTGGCGGTTAGAGTACTGGGCGGTTAAAGTACTTGGCGGTTAGAGTACTGGGCTAGTAAGCAGAAGGTTGCTGGTTCAAACCCACCACTGCCAAGTTGCCACTGTTGGGCCCTTGAGCAAGGCCCTTAATCCTCAATTGCTTAGACTGTATAATGTAAGTCGCTTTGGGTAAAAGCGTCTGCTAAATGCTGAAAATGTAAATGTAAATATCCGGCTTAGTCCTGCCCATCTGAACAACAGGCCAATCGCTGTTCATGTGGCTGCTCAGCCTTCAGCCGGCAAGGCAGAGCTGAGATTCGATACGATGTATTCGAGATCCAGCCCTGGTTGCAATGGCCTTTAACAAACTATTTTAACAAAAAAAAAATTCTGTTAATTACACCTCTAGGAGTGCCATCTAGAAAACAGGTGGATCACATTATTGGAGTTGTGTTCTATATTAAAGCATTGTATGAAGCATCTCTGAAATCACTGCACTCACCATATTTTTGCTGAATTTCACCATGTCTGGCCATCGTCTCAGCTTTCCTATAAAACAGAAAAATAAAAAGTTGAAGTTTTGAAAATTCAAACACACATGACAAACCCCATTTCTGTGTGGACACTGTGTAAAATGCAGTAAAAAGAAGAATCTGTAATTTGTTAATTTTCTTGTATTTTTATTTAAATGACAAAAATAGAAAAGACATTTCAAATGTTTTCACTGATAAAATTAGAATTTAGAATTCTAAAAAAAAGTTAAGACAGGGGCAAAGTAACAGTGACAAGATCTCAGTCTGTGATGGGCAAAACAACTGTTAAATGTGCGTGACCCTTGAGCTCTCATATGACATTGCATAAGAGGGAGGGTACAATTACAGTGGAGGCGTATATTGAGACGTACAGTGTATCACAAAAGTGAGTACACCCCTCACATTTCTGCAGATATTTAAGTATATCTTTTCATGGGACAACACTGACAAAATGACACTTTGACACAGAGACTACACCACTAAATGTCCAAATTGAGCACTGCTTGTCATTTTCCCTCCAAAATGTCATGTGACTCGTTAGTGTTACTAGGTCTCAGGTGTGCATAGGGAGCAGGTGTGTTCAATTTAGTAGTACAGCTCTCACACTCTCTCATACTGGTCACTAAAAGTTCCAACATGGCACCTCATGGCAAAGAACTCTCTGAGGATCTTAAAAGACGAATTGTTGCGCTACATGAAGATGGCCAAGGCTACAAGAAG
This sequence comes from Trichomycterus rosablanca, assembly GCF_030014385.1. Lineage (NCBI taxonomy): Eukaryota > Metazoa > Chordata > Actinopteri > Siluriformes > Trichomycteridae > Trichomycterus > Trichomycterus rosablanca. Next base: position 33,814,258 of record NC_085993.1, read on the forward strand.
ATTGCCAACACCCTGAAACTGAGCTGCAGCACAGTGGCCAAGATCATCCAGCGTTTTAAAAGAGCAGGGTCCACTCAGAACAGACCTCGCGTTGGTCGTCTAAAGAAGCTGAGTGCACGTGCTCAGTGTCACATCCAACTGCTGTCTTTGAAAGATAGGCGCAGGAGTGCTGTCAGCATTGCTGCAGAGATTGAAAAGGTGGGGGGTCAGCCTGTCAGTGCTCAGACCATACGCCGCACACTACATCAAATTGGTCTGCATGGCTGTCACCCCAGAGGGAAGCCTCTTCTGAAGTCTCTACACAAGAAAGCGCGCAAACAGTTTGCTGAAGACATGTCAACAAAGGACATGGATTACTGGAACCATGTCCTATGGTCTGATGAGACCAAGATTAATTTGTTTGGTTCAGATGGTCTCAAGCATGTGTGGCGGCAATCAGGTGAGGAGTACAAAGATAAGTGTGTCATGCCTACAGTCAAGCATGGTGGTGGGAATGCCATGGTCTGGGGCTGCATGAGTGCAGCAGGTGTTGGGGAGTTACATTTCATTGAGGGACACATGAACTCCAATATGTACTGTGAAATACTGAAGCAGAGCATGATCCCCTCCCTCCGGAAACTGGGTCGCAGGGCAGTGTTCCAGCATGATAATGACCCCAAACACACCTCTAAGACGACCATTGCTTTATTGAAGAGGCTGAGGGTAAAGGTGATGGACTGGCCAAGCATGTCTCCAGACCTAAACCCAATAGAACATCTTTGGGGCATCCTCAAGCGGAAGGTGGAGGAGCGCAAAGTCTCGAATATCCGCCAGCTCCGTGATGTCATCATGGAGGAGTGGAAAAGCATTCCAGTGGCAACCTGTGAAGCTCTGGTAAACTCCATGCCCAGGAGAGTTAAGGCAGTTCTGGGAAATAATGGTGGCCACACAAAATATTGACACTTCAGGAACTTTCACTAAGGGGTGTACTCACTTTTGTTGCCGGTGGTTTAGACATTAATGGCTGTATATTGAGTTATTTTGAGGGAAGAACAAATTTACACTGTTATATAAGCTGCACACAGACTACTTTTCATTGTGTCAAAGTGTCATTTTGTCAGTGTTGTCCCATGAAAAGATATACTTAAATATCTGCAGAAATGTGAGGGGTGTACTCACTTTTGTGATACACTGTATATTGGGATTTTAGAGAGAGTCTGTGATTATTTTAACGAGATGATGCAAGGCTTTATTCTGCACTTGCTACAACAGGAGTTCACAGAATTGCTTTGTAGACACTGAGTGCTTGTGCTTGACTAGCCTGCCTACAGTCCAGATCTGTCACCTACTGAAAATGTATGGAGCAGCATAAAAAGAAGAAACAGACGACAGTGACTACGGACTGTTGAGCAGCTGTCTGGTATTAAACAAAAATAATCAAAAATTCCACTTGCAAGTTTCAACTGAAACATTTAGTGTCAGTTCTCAAACCATTAAAAGTCTAAATAACAGGAAAGATGATGAAACACAGTCCTGTTCCAACATTGTTGGAGAGTGTCGCAGGCATCAAATTCTAAATGTGTTTTTATGTACACAGTACAATGAAGTTCATCAGTGAAAACACTGTAGATTTTCTTTCTACTTTCATCAGTTAAATAAAGATTTAAGAGAATGAACAAATCATAGATTTACTGATAATATACTGACAATCAGCAGACAGTTTACTGATAATAATGTTACTAAAGAAAAGTATGCTCTATTTAGTGCACTTTAGAATCACTGGTGGAATGGGTTGATCAGTAAACAGAAGCTTTAAAGTAAACAGATTTGGTTAGTAAAAACAGATTTGAAATTAGGGTCCTAAGTCTAAATGATTAAGAGTAATATGGCTGGATTAATAAATGTACCTCTGTTCCCGTAGAGTACTTCTCTTGGATTCCTGTCGCTGCTTTCTCTTCTCACGCATTGAAGCTCTGAAAGAGCCAGAGGAGTAAGGGGTATAAAAACAATGACAAAAAAAATTCTGCCAGACTTTTAAAAAATATATAATAATAATAATGATTGGAATCACCAATTTCTGAATCACATTTCATAAGCACACTAGCTGCGTTGCATACATTCCTGAGGTGTTTCTGAATGGCAGTTGATAAACTGTTAGAATAAAGGTTAGCTGAACTCACCTGCAGTTCTCACACCTACAGTACCAGAAGAGGCAGATGAAGAAGGCAATTATGAGAGCTGCAGCCAGCATTGCCAGTGTAATGATCAGGCCCTGGAAGTTAACTGAGTGATCAGGAAAAGAGGGGTAAAATCAAATATTTCATTACTGATATCAAAGCACCATCTATAATAAAGCATCAGTAACATACAAAGCAATATGACTGTCAATTAAATTGTATTTAAAACTGTATATTGATGAACATGGTTTTGGACGTATAGTTCAACAGGCAATGTTGGCAATGTTGACTATTACCAATTTATTAACAGCCTGATGTACAAAGTTCATAAAGAAATGGTTTGTTGTGTTTGATGTTGAAGAACTAGTCTGCCATGCACAGAGCACCAGTGAGATAAACTGGACAGCGAATGAGCCAGGTCTTATTGACTAACATAAGTGCCTAGCTTCCCTAATATTTGTGTGGCTGAATGAAAAAAAAAATCTCCACACATATTTCAAAATCTAGTAAAAAACTATTCTAGAAAAGTGGACTGTTACGGCAGCAAGGGGAAGACCATGCCCAGCTCAAAAGTGACCAAGAAAGTTACAACACCACTAGCTACTTGGTCCACCAGTATATGATAACTCAATTTTCAAGAACAAAAAATAAAGGACAAAGAAGCTCATTATACACTGGGTGGCAATTAAAAAAACGTATCCACCCCACGTCCAGTGTTGATTCATCTGCGAGGCTCTGCTCAAGAGGGTGTTGTCATTTTGTCAGCAGCTTGGCCCTCCAGGATGTTCACAAGTTTTTCCATGGTAGGGATTGGCTTTTGCATGGAACTACCCAGAAGTGAATAATCTTATATCACACACAATGTATTTCAAAGAAGAAAATGTACTATAAATAAATACCCGAATGTCACATTCAAAATGTTGATATTGCTACAGAAATTTTCACTAGTCTGTAATTCTTGCTTGGGTTCCAGTGTCAAATACAACCTGATATTAGCATTGACTATTGGAAATTGCGTGTGCTAAATGGACTGTGTAATAAATGGACTTACTTGCACACAGCCCCCAGCGCGCATCATTTAGTGGGCAAAGACTGTGGGAGGGCAGAATCATTCCTGGAGGGTATGTGATACATTTCTTTCCCGTTATACACCACAGACACTGCAAAAGAAAAATGATATGACTGACAACAGGAATACTAAAATAAAATACAGTCCAGTACTTTGTAAGCAATAAGGCAGTGATATAAAGATGTGTAACATCATAATCCTGACTTGTTTTTTGTTATGGTTTTGCCGTCACTATGACTCTGATATGAGAAACTGATGTACAGCAGATAAAACATTTTAAATAGGTCTGTGTAAGTTGCCAAGTCGTGTTCTGATGTCACTCAGCCACACCTTGTCTTGCAATGACATCAGTCCAGCTTCAAACATGCCTTTTCAACACATCAGCTAAGTACTAAAGCTGTTTATAAAGAAAAACTATAAAAACCTGTTAAACGTAGCACATGGCTAAGGGCTAAGATAAAATTACAAGCAGTAACCAAGCTTTGCACTAAAAATGACTTCCTAAGGTTCCTGAGGTTTAAGGTATATTCTGTATTGTTGTTCTGTTGTAAAAGCAAGCGTTTTTAGCTTCCACTTCCTGACTAACTTTTTAAATTAGATTTTTTTTTATTTAGCTGTGTTTCTTCTGCCACTTGCTGCCACACAACCCCAAAGCAAAACAGATTCATTCCATTGTTACTTTTTTCATCCACAGAACATATTTCAGAATTGATCAGAATCAAGTTTTTTTTATCCATTTTAGCACTATTAGGTTTATCTCTGATGACTTATGCAGATCATTTTTGTGCATGCAATGCTGCACAGTAGAACAATGCACCACCACTTGTGTTTCAGCTTAACCTTTCTGCAAGTCCTTTGCTGTCACAAGGGTGTTTTGCATGTGAATTACGAATTAAGCATGCTGTCTCAGTCATAAAATATCTGCATTGCAGATATTACAGTGGATAGTCTTTCATTTTTATGCTTTACTGTCATACTAAAAGTTAATAATAATCAATAATAATGATAATCACAATGCAAATACATGTTAAAAAGTTCAATGAAAAAAGTATTGTGCAAAGCACAAAGATCTATTTTTGGCATAAACTACTAACAGCTTTCAGAAGAACAGCATAGCATAAATGACTGATCGTATAAGCTTGTATCTATAATCTGTTCTGATAAGAGCATGCCACAGATAATTACAAAAGGCAAGTGAAATCTGGCCATGAAAAATGTGGCTAAATAACTTTGTTGAGTGTCCAGAATGACATATATACTAGTCCACCTCTGATTCATTAAACTGTTGTGTAGCAGATAAGAGTGCAATAAATAAATTGCTTTAGGTGTGAGGTGAACTGCACACAGCCCCTAGCTGCCTTATTGGCATATAATTTGCCCCAATTTACTCCCATTTGCATGCGTTGCATCATAAAGCAAGTGCAATAATGTATAATGCAGTATTCCTTCTCCCAGAAGGTAAAAAGAAGAACCAAGCAAGCACTACCCAAACCTGTTTTTGTAGGTGAGGTCAGTGACGATGAAATTACCTGATTTACAAACACAAAACACCCAATGACAGCAGCTACCCCTCCTTGAACTCTTACACCTTCATGCTTTTCTTTTTTATATCTTTATATCAATGTCACATTTAGAAGAACTACCTTTGGCCCTACTCTTTTGTTCTGTAGAATAAATCTTTTGTGTAGGCAAAATGGTTCTGCTTACCGAAGAATTTTTCAAACAAGCATCACAGCTTGTTTCACTATAGAGCTCACAAGCTACAGAAAGAAAGACAAAAATGGAGCAAAATTAGAAGTTAAAGCATTAACCATTAACATAATTTTGGCTGTAGGTTGATTTCTGGTTAAAATATGGTTATTACACAGATGTTTTCTAACTTGACTTATACATCACAGGAGCACATACAGCTCCTTAGTAAACAGGAGAAAGTTTATGTATACAGAATTAGAGAGAAAACATTAAATAATGTTTCAAAACAGTTCAAATTATATAAAATCAGGCCTACTGAGATGTGTAGATGTTTGTAGGTGTGGAGAATGTATGACATTAATTTAAATAACTTGAAATGAGCATGGGGAATTATTTATGTTTTTTTTATGAATTTATTCATTGTATAACTATACAATATGTTGTGGAACGATGTGAAAAAACATCAAGCATCCATTTATACCAGTATACACAGGAACCTGGCCCTTCTTAAATGGCATAGCAGTTACCACAGATTGTAATATTTGGAAAATATCCTTCTTTCCTCAAGTTTTTCTTAAAATAACGAGCATTTCATGTTGTCCTCTTTTACCACCCTTCTTCCCATTTATGATCTTGTTTTATTAAGTAATGATGCCAAAGCCAATGTGTGATTGATGACGAAACAGTGTGTTTGCAGGTGTGTAGTTAAAGAATCTGATCGAATAATTTCTCAGAATAAAAATCTATATTTATATAAAATAGAAATATATCTGTGATATATATTAAATATATTCAAATGATTTCATATTGTGTGACAGATAAGTATAAGACCATTAAAATCGCAGTGTAAAGTTAGCTTAAGAAACATAGTGACATCACTATATGGGTCATTCTATAATTTGGGGTACATTTCACATCACCAAAAAAGTACAAAAACAATGTTCTCTCTCAATAAAACAATCAGTGGTTCAAGTTAATATATTCCTTTAGTGTAACATATCCACTAGTTGCAAAGCTTAAACATTATTATTTATTTTTTTTATATTAAAGGGACAGTAGATGTAGACTACTAGGTAACTTAGTTGACAGGTAACATAGTTGACAATTTCCCTATTTTGACCCATAACTTCAGTGGTAGACCTTGCCTGGCTGACCACATGTCATTTCTTGAACAGAATAATGTTTAATTTGAACATACATTTGAATAAAAATTATTTAAAAAAAATTGTAACCATAACAATGTATGTAACATAGTTGACAGTCAATTAATATACTCATTGACAATGTTCTATTATAGATAAAATATTGTAAAAAAATAAGAGGACATTCAACACAGTGTGTTCAATACCCTTCACAGAGAAAAATGATATCATGTAATGCTGGTCACATAGTTTTAGAACAAACCATTTTTGAGTTGCTGAGTGGAGTTCTGTTAGTAACATAGTTGACAGAACTTTTGTGGACATTAATAAATAAAGATATTTAAATTATTTAAAAGAGAAACTCAATTTTAAAAATATTATTTTTCTTTAGTATTTAAACTTTTGAAATAATAAAAAAAAAAAAATGTTGTTGCCCTTAATGATTTTATTCGTTATTTTGAAACCAAGGCACCCTCAACTTAAAAAACGGACACAGCAAAAATTGTTCATTTAGGAAGATCATGAGAAATTTCAAGCTAAATGAAGCATAATGTTTTTGTGATATTACAACATGTTTTCCATTAATAGGTAAAATATGACATTTTTAAAGAAAATAGTTAGAATAAATATAATTATTATCATTGGACATGGAAGGTACCCCAAATTATAGAATGACCCATTATGTTAAAACAGAGAAAGGTATAGTCTTACATCTGTTCACCGCCACGACCGACGTCACACCACAAACCAGCAAAAACAAAGAGATGTAACTCCTTAAACTCATGTTTCCTCTTCCAAAGAGTATCCGCACCAAATAAGCTTAAAAGCGCAACACTTCTACTTCTACTTCACTACAAGACTTCAGCTACAGCTCAACTGTCAGATTTATTTGTAATGGGCGAGGCTGGAGCACCAAGCCACGTGACCGCAACCAGATTACAGGTGTTCTAGTAATCTTTATTTATTTTTTTTAAATAGTCGTATTAAATGGAACTAGCTCACTAATAGGAAAATCCTTTTTTTTTTCATTTACATGCCATTCGGTTAGAAGTATTACATTAAACATATAGTCACCAGTTACAGTACAGAACAGAGTAATATACCTTAATACTGTGTGATATAAACAATGAGACTGTTAATGCTGTTAAGCTACTGACTGACTGAACTGTATTCATCTTTCCCTTTATTTATTTACTTTCTTGCTTACTTATTTATTTTTTAATCTAATTGATGAAAGTGGCATCTGAATTTATCAGTCTGAATGATGTTTGACAAAAGATTCTAAGCAAACTGAGCAATGTTGTCACCCCCTGTACACCATTTAGTAATGGAAAAGGACTCTGATAGGCAGGGGCAATTCTGAGATTTTAAAAATTAATATCAATTCTAAATTATTACACTATCATAATTAATAGAACATTCTGTTTAAAACTAACTTTTTGGCAAAAGGAGAACAACCAAAAAGGACAGAATTGAAACTAACACAGGAGAGTAGGAAAGTAATGATTTTTCATTCAATATGTTTACTATTTAAACTGTTAAAGATGGCCTTTAGCAATTTTCTAGAAGTTAATAGTTTTAAATCCCATGGTGAATTTCACTTTATCCAGAATGCTGTGCGCATGACTGCACAGTGTTATATTTTCAGACTTGCTTTTTGGCCTGGGGTGGTGGGGTTTCATAGGGCCCAAAATCCCTGACAGTCCCCCTGCTTATAAGACTTCCTCTGACCAGATGGTGTTTGGGTGGTGGAGCATTCTCAGCACTGCAATGAGAATAACATGCTCATGACATGGAAGTGTGTGTTGTTTAGATGTATCAGGTGCAACAGTGCAACATTAAATGTGTCATTTTGGTGTGAGGTGGCTCTTCAATTTGTAGCTTTGTCTGAAAAACTTGCATGAATATAAATGCAATTTATTAGGTACATTTTGACAATTTTATTTCTAACAGATTAAGGATGCCAAGAAAATAAATGAATTTGAAGTTTGATAGTTAAAATTCTGTAGAAACGGGTCAGAAATAACTGAAATACATCTTAAAGAAATGGCAAATAAATGGTTAATCATTTAGGAATTTAGTCTTAAAACATTGCTGTGTAACTAATGTTCAAAATGACATAACAACCACACCCCATTTACGCAGTACTTGCCTAAAGAACAAGAACATGCAGCACTGTCACTAATGTCAACGTGAATGCCCTACCCAGCTCTGAAATCTAGTGACGCCTGATCTACTTTTAGTTTAAAGATGGTGTTAGAGATTAAGCTCAGGTTTCTGAAAATGACTTAATCCATACACAAGCCCAGTTGGATTCATGAGTAATATTTTCAGTTGTTTAAACTGGCCAGTGGGAAAAAAACCCCAGATAACTTGTTTTTACTTATTTTAGTGTTTATTTTTTTCAATGCTAAGCCTTAAAGCAAAGTGGCTGTAATTGTTTATCCTATAGATGAAACTGGAGCATCATTATCATGTTTATTTTAACATCATTTTAACGTTCCCTTAAGCAGTGGCTTTTAAAGTCATAGGTGAATGTATTCCTTTTAATTGCATTTTGTAATAACTAATAACTCAAACATATCCTAATAAACCTCATTCCAATTAGTTCATTAATACTAAAATGCATATCCAGAAATTTCATCATAAAAAAAACTAACAAAAAACGATCTCTATGCATTACATCTTAATCAAAACCCATGGTGCCAAACCATTGCAGCACTTCGACCACCCCCCAGACATCAATCAGCCAATCATGTCTGTTTATACGCAGACTCATTTGGTGACTTGTCTTTAATTACCAAAGGTTGAAGAGTCTCTACATTATGCATCATTGTCATGTTTAAATGGCCACCTTCTTTCCAGATTCAGTTTATTAACAAATGAGATTAAATTCTGATTAAATTATATATAATTTACACACTGATCAGCCATAACAATAAAACCACCTCCTGGTTTCTACACTTGCTGTCCATTTTATCAGCTCCACTTACCATATAGGAGCACTTTGTAGTTCTACAAATACTGACTGTAGTCCATCTGTTTCTCTACATACCTTTTTAGCCTGCTTTCACCCTGGACCCCCACAGGACCACCACAGAGCAGGTATTTTTTGGGTGGTGGATCATTCTCAGCCCTGCAGTGACACTGACATGGTGGTGGTGTGTTAGTGTGTGTTGTGCTGGTATGAATGGATCAGACACAGCAGCGCTGCTGGAGTTTTTAAATACCGTGTCAACTCACTGTCCACTCTATTAGACACTTCTACCTGGTTGGTCCACCTTGTCGATGTAAAGTCAGAGACGATCGCTCATCTATTGCTGCTGTTGGTCATCCTCTAGACCTTCATCAGTGGTCACAGGATGCTGCCCACAGGTCGCTGTTGGCTGGATATATTTTTGGTTGGTGAACTGTTCTCAGTCCAGCAGTGACAGTGAGGTGTTTAAAAACTTCATCAGCGTTGCTGTGTCTTATCCACTCATACCAGCACAACACACACTAACACACCACCACCATGTCAGTGTCACTGCAGTGCTGAGAATGATCCACCACCCAAATAATATCTACTCTGTAGTGGTCCTGTGAGAGTCCTGACCATTGAAGAACAGCATGAAAGGGGGCTAAAAAAGCATGCAGAGAAACAGATGGACTACAGTCAGTAATTGTAGAACTACAAAGTGCTTCTATATGGTAAGTGGAGCTGATAAAATGGACAGTGAGTGTAGAAACAAGGAGGTGGTTTTAATGTTATGGCTGATCAGTGTATATATTATATATGATACAATTATTTCTATTAATGACACAATCTACTACAGTGATATTTCCAATAATTTATTAAAGCATTTTGTAAAGCCAGTTACAAAAAAGGAAAGTACTTTTTTAAACAAGCACACATTTTTTCTTCTTTTATAGAGCCATTTAATGATAATAATAAATATTCACATTAGGCCCTTTTTGGCTGCCTGCAGCTGAGCAAGGGTCCCAGTGTAATGAGTGAGCAAGACTCAACCAACCACTTATGTGTTTGTGTGTGTGAATCTTTACTATTTGGGCAAAAGTATGTAGACACTGCACATTGAGTTCAGGTGGTTTAACGGGTATATACAATAAATTAAGTAAAATATATTTTTTATGCTTCCAACTTTGTGGCATCAGTTTAGGGAAGACCACTTTCCTGTTTCAGCATGACTGTGCCCCTGTGCCCAAAGCAGATTCAAAAAGACATTGTTTCAGTTTGGTGTGGAAGGAACCCCAGTGGCCTGCACAGAGCCTTGACCTTAACCACACCAAACATTGGAATTGGAACAGCAATTGTTAGCCAGTTTTTCTTATCCAGAGTCAGAACTTGTGGTTTTGAAATTGAATGTCCAACAAGCTCATGGACTGATGTCCACATTATGAATACACTACATGTGTGTGTGTGCAGTTCCCAGACTGAGTGCTGCATGTATTCTGTACATGTGTGTTCTGTTCCAAGAGGAAAATAACATGTAGGAAACTTCCTAGGTGCTTATAATTAAATAATGTTAGGCAGCAGACAAATGTATACACATACACAAACACATGGTGTTTCAGTACATGCTGTTCTTGTGCATCCATATCTCATCACAGATCCCACTGCTTACACCAGGTTGGCAGTAATAGCCCTTTACTACTTATCTGGGACCAGTTGCCGTGTAACTAACACATGAGGTTTAAAGATTCTGGATGAGCACCAATGCCAAACTTAATTCCAGTTGACTGTTTATTCCAGTGTCCCCCATTTCCTATCTGATTTTGTTAATATTATATGAAGAATAAGTACACCAACCCTTTACCCACCCACCCCATACCCCACACACACTTTCTATAAAATAAATAACAATCACAACATTTCTCCACAGTTTCATAACCATAATCCTTTTTGCTCATGTAGTTTTAGTTCCTCTTCAATACTCTCAAACACACACAAATAAACTTGCATAACATAGACAAACAGTTGCATATCAAACAGCAAAATTACACAGTACTGTTGAAGGATACAGTAGTTTTATATTTATATATTTTTAAAAAAACGTCTATACAAGCACACTGGATTCACTGAGTGCTGATGAATGTGTTAAATATGAATGTTATGCAGAATATGTTGAATGTTGTTGTGCATTTATTCTGATTCTGTTTTTTAACTCATAATAAATTACCTAAAATGATTGCTAAAATGTTTGGGGTCACATTTGCATTGTTTTGGTCATTACACTTTGCTTAAAAGTTTTTATTAAAAATTATAAAAGGTTAATGCACAGTAAATCTATTATGTTTCTTAACACAGCTACTTGATCTAAAGCATGATTTATTTTTTGCAAACTTATATCCTTTACTAACTGAAAACCTGCTTTTTTACTTTTATTTAGGCAAAATAATAATATATTCATAATTATTATTTGTTTTCCAATTTCATTTGATAAATTGCAACATTTAATTTTTGTACAATTCTTACCTTTCAAACAATAAGCTAACTTTTGTTTTGGCTCACAACATCAGAGCCCTGGTAAAATCTGGGTTCTGCAGGAACAGTAATAAACAACTAACCCTTTTATGCCAGAGATAAACAATTATGAATTAGCAATAAGTGCTTTAACACACTAAGGTTTATACAGTTATTATTTAAAATACTATATTAATAAATACTATATTAATATATTAGATAGATGTGAAAAGTCTTGTCTCTGCATTTAAAAAACCCTAAAAATGTTGGGACAGTGCTGTATGTGAAATGCTAATGAAAACAGAAATCAATACTGTTAATTATTTTTTCTCCTTTGAACTGTATAAAACCTTTATAATTTATAAAGAGACGTCATTCAAAATGCAGCACAGATTGCTCCAAAATGTCTATTTCTATTTATGGGCACTAATGCACTAACACTAACACAATTTTCCATAAACAATCTGAAAAGTGTGCTCATCAAAGCACAGTACATGTTTCCAATAGGCAGCAGTCCATTTCAAGTGAGCTTGAGTCCTAAAATGTTTTTCTGGACTTTGTTACCATAAGACTTCTACTGTGCAGAGTACAGTTTTGACATTTGTGGATGCAGAAAAGATGTGTTTATTAACAACAATTAATCATAAACAAGAATTCTCGAAGCCATGTGATACTCTTTCACTGAAGCACATGTTTTAATGCCGTGTCATCTGAAGGAGCGAAGGGTCAGGAGTATTAAGTGGTGGTTTTTTTTGTTTTTTTTTCATTAGCATCTGTCCCAACTTTTTTCTGGATTTAAGGATTATAAAAGAAAAAAAACCTAAAAAATGACAATGAAATTAATACAAAAGATGTTAACCAACTGCATATAGACATGTCTTGCATGACAATTAACAGTTAAATTTGTGACAGCACAGCTATCAATTCAAAGAAAACAAACAAAAAATCCTAGATGATGACAAAAAAATTAATAAAAGACAAAAAAAAATTGAGAACACGTATTTACAAAATAATATAAAAAGATTGAAGCTATTAAGAAAGAAAACTTACACAAACATTGGTGTCGCTTTTTACTGGCTGAGAGAACTAAAGTGCTGAATTAATTACTGTGGGATAATATTAATTACATTTCATTCATGATTTTGTTATCATCCTTAACAGTAAGCCCATGTTACTGCAAACGTTTTTGGAGATCTACTTAGATCTATAACAGGTGGGTTGGGGGTTAACTCGTAAGTGGGTGGAGTTGTTTAACAATCCACCCTTTTATCTTTTGATTTACCTTGTTCGACTTATGGTGCTCACACACGATATTAAGTTTTCCTGCAGTTATTTTGAGGCCCATTTTATTTACTTCCACAATGTAAAAATCACCAAGACGATCATTGTCTGACTATTGGTTTCCAGCTCTGATAGGTGCACCTGCTTGCTGCATTATGTAATCCAGGACTACGCAGAAGAAAAGGGGGTAGCTAGCTAACTTCAGACAAAATCACATAGCCCTGCTTTAAGGAGTTTTGTCTCAAACTATAACAGGTTCAAAAACATCTGAGCTTACAGCATCAAAAGGGTTAAAACTTCCTGTAATTCTAACTAGCTTTTGTGGGATTTTATACATCAATACTGTGACTGCAGTAACTGCTAGTTTAACAGACAGAAGACAAAAGAGTTTATATTCAGTATGTAATTTCATCCTAACATCGGACAAATGTTATGTTTTATGATACACACATTAAAATAATTACTTATTTAAAATAATACATTAACCCTTAAAGCATATGTATATGCTGGTCATGTAAACATCCCCAGTTTAGCTTTGGCCTTGCTTGGTATAATACTGATAGAGTTTCTCAGTAATTAATTGGTTTGGCTTGCTGTACTGGGGACAGGGAGGTATGTGATGTACAGTTTACCCATACACTGCTGTTGTCCATTATTGTGCATTGATATATATTTTATAGTATAGAATCAAACTGTCTTTAACTTAGTTATGCACCATGGCTCAATAAATTAAATCTGTTTATGCTCACTGTAGTACAAAAACAATTTCATAGTTATATTCAACGTAATGAGCACACACTGATATCTGAACAGTCACACATTCACTGCGACAGTAGCTCTCGTGGATGATTTCACAATATTTCAGGTCTTTCGGATTAGTCCCTGGGTGCAAATGGTGAAATATCGGTACAGCTTTTCAATGCCTAAATTACACTGATAATAATAGATACGCTCAAATTATTGGTTGCCAATGGTCATGGCATTAAAATGGCTCTGGGTGGAATTCTTCTTCATCTTATATCCCCAACAAATAAACAAGCAAGTGGGGAAACACTAAAACAGTGACAAGGAGCACAACTCCAGTTTGGGACTAGAGGTCATATTCATCATAAGATGAACATTTGGAGAAGTTTGAGGCCAAAGAGAGTAATTTCAGAGACAAAATCATCAGCCATAGTGCTGGTAGTAAGGAGTTGAAGACAGGGGCTGGTAGGATTGCTGTGCTTTGTAGAAGTGTAAGTGATCCTACTAAAATATACTAACTAAAAGGACTGTGATGCCGCATTCAGAGTAAACAAAATCTTTTATCTGAGAAACGTCAAGTGTTCTGGGATTCCTTTGCTCAAGTTTCGTGCTTCACTAGTGGAATTTCCTCTTTCTGGCTGGTAAATCCGTCTGGCACCTGATCACCTGATCCAGTCACTGCTGTTGCTGGTGACGGACATGACGCTGCAGCGCTTTTTAACAATCATGTTGATGTAGGCCTTCATGATCTTGGTAATCTCGCCAACCTTTAATCACAAACACAAAGAAATACATTAGATTCTGAAGCCTTGGTTTACCTTTTAAATTGAAATTAAATGTCAGAATTTGCTAAAGCAGACTTATAAATAGAATAGCGTGTGGTTACAGCCTCTGAGTCATTATCAAAGTACACACTTATCTTTCTCGTAATCTTATCATAAAACTAGCAACCACAGGGACAATGGTGCATCAGCTTAGTACCCTTCAGACTACTTAATGCTTTCTGTGCATACCTGAGGAGTTTCAAAGAACATCTCTCTTTCATCAACAGTGATCTTGTAAGTGCTTGGCTGTGGCGCTCCAAAGAAGACAATATGTTCATACTGGAAGGTCTCAAGTGGTCTGGATTCTCCTCTCTTATACACAGATACATTCTCTGCACTCACACCCAGCCACAGGTCATGAGGGAATCCACCTTCCTTACACTGCAATAAGACACATTTGGCATGAAAGCATAAATAAACAGTTAAGCACAACAGCACCATTATCAGTTATTTTGGTCACTCTGGGCTGTTACTACTAAAGAATTTAATATCAAAACACATGTTAACAGACATGCCTCTATAAATGTGGGTTAAGTTCTCCCATAATTTTTAACCATACTAATGAAATTCCTTTTAATATTAGCACTTTATTCAGGTTGGCATGAACAAAGGTTGGCATAAAGTGGTAAACCACGACCCTTCATTGCTTGGTAAGTGTTACAAAATATATAAATCATCAACAGTGACACAGGATTTTGTAAAAAAATGCATTTTGATAAGAGTTTCATTTTCTTTTTGTTTGAGTTGAGTTATTTTCATTGTAAGATAAAGCTAATTAACTACAAAGTCATATTTTTTAACACAATATTTGGCCATATTTTAGGGTGCCAACAATTTCGGTGCTGAGCGATTATATACTGGATTGTGGTGTAAGTAGAAAACAACATACTATATGCCCTAATTGAGCCTCACCTCAACATCAAAAAGTGTAGAGCCATATCCTGGCCACTCTTTGACAATGGTCATGTATTTAAGCATGGCCTGATGCTGGGGCAGACCCTGTAGACGGTTCCACTTGTCCAGCACACTGGTGAGTGTGGCTGACATCTCTTCCTTGACAAACATCTCCAGCATCTGCTCCTCCTCTCGCTGCTTCTTCAGTGAACCGGTCTTAAAGCTGCGTCTCAGCGTGCCGTCCAGTAGACTGGTCCTTTTCCTTTCCAGCGTGTGACCTCCAGCACCTATTCCTGGAGCACCTGCTGCTCCTAAACCGCCGACCTTGGTGGAGTGAAGAATGCGGGTGCGGAGACGGCCCACCGGGTACACGCTGCTTAGGCTCCACGGTGTGCGTGCCACGTCTCCATGGATGTACTGCAGTCGAAGTGCAGCCAGGTGCTGGAGGGTCTCCTCAGGGGCTGGAAAATGGCCACTGATTAAACTCTCATGGGCCTGAAAGAAAATGAAAGATAAAACAAACAGAAAAGGTGAAAACAATTAAGTTTTTATTTAACCACTTACCTGTTTGAACATTCGAACACTTACCTGTTCAAACATAAAGGCAAATTCCACCCCTTCTTTGGGCATACTGTCCACATCAAGGAAGCAATACAGTTTAAAATAAAGCCTCCACGGTCCATCTTCTTCCTCTTCTTCACTCCCTGCCAGCCTACAAATAAGAGGCCATTTTTAATTCTGTGACAATGATCAGCCAACCTCCCAAATGTTTAATGAATTTTCCACAGTCTAAGTACATTAACTTATAGATGTACAGAAATACAATTAGCGCACTTGGTTCTACACAATCGCAAATTTTATTATGTGAAATCAGAATCATGCCGAACTGCAATATTAAACATGTAATTCCCCTGCTTTACCAGAAAATTGTACTACTTTTATCTAGTTTATAGTCATTTAAATTATATACAAATGCACAGTGACACAAAATAACATTTCTCCACGACCATGGTATATGACAAAATAACAACATAAAAGGCAAATGTGCAAACACAAGTACAAACAATATGATAAATACACCCGTAGGACAATCATAGGGCATCTGTTCTTATCTGTCTTAACACCTGAGCAAATGTATCAGGTTAATCTCTTGCCTGGTTGGCATGAATACAGTGGACCCTTGAATTACGAACGGTTTACCATACAAACATTTTGGGTTACAAACGATCTTTTTCAACTTAACGTACGAACAAATTTCGGATTACAAACAGAAATTCACGAACAAGTTCACTCCAACCGTCTCTCTCTCTCTCTCTATATATATATATATATATGTATATATATATATACACAGTGAGTGAACATTCGAACAGCGGACGGTGTTTTCTTTATATTTTGTAAAATTCAATATTAAAATGTCCCCAATGAATGTGCAGAGGAAGCACAATCTATTACATTTGTTGTGTTGTATAAATTACTCTTGCCAGTAGCTGTCACTGTGTATCAGACAGAGGGGACAGTGAGTGAGAGAGAAGAAGGAAATCGCTGAGTAAAGTATTCTTTCTTTCGTGCAATTACACCTACAAAATACAACACTGTTGAAATAAAGTTATAGAGTTATTGTTGTTTCTGGTACATTTTATAAAAAAAGACGGAAATTTATTATGGTGTATGGTACAGCACACGTACTGTACTGTGTATTGTTGTTTGTTATTGTTTATTACAGTAATGTCTATTATATAATTTAAGATTTAAGGGAAAATATACTTGTATTTATAACAAAAAAGACAATTTAAGTCATTAGAAAGGTTAGGTAAGGGGGTGGTTTGGGAGGTCTGGCACGGATTAATTCTGTTTACATTATTTCTTATGGGAAAAATAGGTTTAACTAACAAACATTTTGAATTAACAACAGCCCTTTAGAACTAATTAAATTCGTAAGTCAAGGGTCCACTGTACCTGACTTTTGTGGATACAAATTGGACACCCCCAATTTACATGGTACTTTATTGGTCAGGTGACGTCTGCTGGTAAAGCAGTGGAATCGCATGTTAGTCATGCAATTAGGCACCTATTCTCAAACATTTTATAACTACAAACTGAGAGCAGTGGTAAATTAATCAGTTAATCACTTTAATAATCACTTATTTTATATAATTGAAGATGAACCACTGAGAAACTTATTTCTATTTTTAAAGTTCCCTTTTGCCACACTATGTATCCACATAATACAGCATTTACTGGGACCAAGTTTGTCTTATGACAAAAAACTACACATGACACAATCAGTAAGTGTTTGTTGCTTAAACTAAAGAATTCACTGTGTATTTAGTTGTGAATCACTGTGATCTGTGTACCTTTCAAATTTCGCAAGTACATCTGCTACAATGACACGGCTCTCAATAGCCCGACTCTCCACTTTGTTGTGTTCAAACAGAGAGAATAAGTTCCTGCTGTTATCCATCGCCAGACCTCGAATCAGCTTCTCCACTACCTACAGGTAAACAAGTGCACAATTAAAAAATGTTAAAATGACTACAAAGCTGATGCACAATATCATCAAAGCACAATATCATCAGTTATCCAACATCCATATCACCCAGTCAACCAGTTTAACAGTAAAAAATACCTAGATCTTTTGAAATAATGTTTTATAAAGATTATATCCTTCTAACTTTTTGAACAATGTTTTATTATATTTGGTGAAAAACAAAAAAAAATATTTTACCAGAAGTCATTATGATGGTAATGTGACAGTGTGGGGTGCTTTTCTGCATCAGCACCTTGACTATTGAATTTAATTCAAGATATGATTAACTATATTCTTTAGAATATTTTTCTAAAGAATGTGAGGTCATCTGTCTACAAGCTGATACAGCACCCCACTGTTCCAAAATATACAATCTGGTTGGCCATGTGAAGTATTAAACTGAACCAGAGACATAAGGTGGTAAAAACTATATCTAAAATTTTATTTTTACAAAGACAAGTCTTCCATGCCTGGACTGGCAGTTTATCCCTTTCTTCATAGCAGATCCTCCTAAGTTCAATCATAAGAATGGCAAGCATCTGTAAAATGCCATCAACAGTTCTCTCCACAAATATTTGTGGGGCTTAAGACTAGACAAGTAGTCCCAAAGCCCTTCTACTGTTGTTTTGGCTGTATGTCTATGGTTATTGTCTTGTTGAAAGGTCAATTGTCACCTCAGTTTGAGTTTGTGTGCCCTGAATGAGGTTCTCTTCAAGCATCTTCCTATTTTTAGTATAGTAACATTAGCTCCATCAATTCTTACCAGTCTCCCACTCCCTGCCACTAAGAATTAATCTATAGCATAGCATGATGCCCATGTTACAGGCGGCATGGTGGCTAAGTGGGTAGCACTGTCGCCTCACAGCAAGAAGGTCCTGGGTTCGATCCCCAGGTGGGGCGGTCCGGGTCCTTTCTGTGTGGAGTTTGCATGTTCTCCCCGTGTCTGCGTGGGTTTCCTCCGGGAGCTCCGGTTTCCTCCCACAGTCCAAAGACATGCAAGTAAGGTGAACTGGAGATACTAAATTGTCCAAGACTGTGTTTGATATAACCTTGTGAACTGATGAATCTTGTGTAATGAGTAACTACCGGTCCTGTCATGAATGTAACCAAAGTGTAAAACATGACGTTAAAATCCTAATAAACAAACAAACAAACCTTAAAAAATGTTACACCTTAGGGATAGCATAAGCTATGTTAATGAGTTAAGGGTGCAATACCTTTTAACAGGTGTTTTATAAGGTTGGATGACTTAGCCCAAATAAACATCTGTAGAACCCAAATGTGCCAAAGTCCTCACAGACAGTAACCTGAAATGAGATTGAAAGGCAGGTCCCTAATAAATCAAACACTTCTCTCTTACCTCCCCTGCGGTTGTGTGGGAGTTGATGGAGATTTTGCAGGATCCTCCTCCATGGCAATACACAGTGGTACTCATTTCCTGTCTGGTCAGCAGGGCTACTATCTCCTCCTGAGAGGGCACAAACTCCCTTGTCTTTGTCTTCTTTAGAGACTCACCAATGAAGCTGGCGTATTTTTCAATCTCAGTGCCAGGATAACGCTCTCTCACCCTGAGATTCAGATTACAATTTTCCTTATTAGTTACAAATAATAAACACCATTTCACAGAGTTGGCACAAGGTAATAAAAATCAGGAATCAGTTATTTGTTAATTTTCTTAAGCCTTAACACTACAGAAGACACCAGTTCTTCACTATCTATTCTAATACCAAAATGTTAGAATGTGGCCTATTAAATGAGCAATCTATAGCAATCATTGAAACAGAAATGACAAATGTGACCATATGAACAGTCTTACCTCTTGAGATGGAAGCGCAGGTAGCGTAGGATGGCACGACTGGGTAGGAAAGTGCAGCTCACGCAAGTGAGCAGATGCCAGTGTGCGCGATTGGCCGGGCTATTAGGCTGAGGCACATGATTGGTCTGTTTGATCAGCTGACAGTACACCTCATCGCGAAGTGGCTTTAGGTCGTGGCAGGTCTGCAGGATGCCCTGGATGATGGCCACTGGGTCTGGGACGATCTCCATCTCCTGCAGTGAGTTAAAGATCTTCACTGCCTCATCCTGCAGGCTGCCATAGCCCTTCGCTTTTTGTACTGAGAGAAAATAACGCAAGTTAAGAAAGGATTTGTGGGTGAGAAAGACACTTATTTAATTTATGGAGTGCAGAAAGATTACACTAAAAATGATGACAGAGAACATTGTATTACTTGTAACATGGACTTACAGTTATAATTGACCTCTCCATAGGGCAGGGGCAGAAGGGGCGAGTGCAGAGGATGTTGGGTATATCTAAGAATGGGGTTCCTGCGATACATCTGCTCTACGGCCTCTGAATTAACACTGCTCTCCTAAAGAGGTACAATAATGAGGTTTTAGGTTAGCATTACCACAAAAAGGTGTTAAAAAAGTAGAATAGAAAAACAATGTCTTTTACATATCTTTGGTAAAATTATAACAGACCAGCCACAGACCTGTAGTTTTAGGTTTAATTAAATCAGATCACTGACTTAATTTAACCTAAACTACTCCAAAAGCTCTCTAAGCAAGTCTAGTTAAAAGGTAAAGCACTATATTTGGTGTCTTAAAACATGTTGATAAAAATAAAAATAGAAATGTATTATCCATCATCTTTTGTACCTTGATGTCTCTGATAAGTTGCTGTGTTGGCGTCTCAATAGGTGCTTTGTTTTCAATGACACCCTGAATGGCAGATACCCATCTCATAGCCTCGTTCAGCATTTTAGTGTAGAGTCTGTAGGAATGCTTCCGCCCATGAACTATTATGTTCCAGTAACCTTCAGTGAAAAACAGTAACATTAGTCTAATGTAACCAAAAGTATGTGGACACCTGACAATGAGCTTGTTGGACAGTTTGTTTCAACCCCCTCCATGCCAGATTCCTTGCAGCTATTTTAGATTCAGAAAGTACTCAGAGCCCTTGACTTTTTGCACACTTAATTGTTTTGTGAATTTAATTTGGAATGGATATAATGGTCTTTTTACTCTTCAATCTACACAATCATTCATAATGGAGTAAAGACTTTTTTGAAAAATAAATTAAAAATAAAAAAACTAAAATTTCTTACTCACAAAACTTTTATTTAGTAAAAGCCCAAAGCAGAATTTACAGATTTAAGTCTTTTTTGATACGTCCCTACAAGCTTTGCACAACCAAAATTTGGGTAATTTATCTCTTCATGGCAGATCCTTTTAGGCTCCGTCACATTGTGTGGCAAATGTTTCTGTATTTGGCTGCATTCATCCACCCCTCAGTTTTTTTCTAGTCTCCCAAAGCATGATGATGTTTTGTTTTAGCAAACTCCAAGCAGGCTGTCATATGCCTTTTACTCAACAGTGGCTTCAGTCTTGCCACTCTAACAATAAGGCCTAATTGTTGAAATGATAGTCTATCCAAGTTCTCCCAGCTCTGCAAATGATTTTTGGGTTCTTCCATATTTTACTGACCAAAACCCTTCTTGAACCTGAAACCTAAGTTGATGGCCAACTTTAGTAAGGTTCAAGGTTGTTCCAAGCTTCTTCCATTTAAAAATGATTGAAGCCACTGTGGCCCTAAAATTCATAAATATTGTTTTATTCAGTATCTTATAACTGATCTAAGCCTTGTCAGAATTGGATTACAAAGATCTACTGACAGATCCTTGGACTTTATGGCTTGTTTTTATCTGACAGTGCACTGTAAACTGTGGGTGCCTAAAGATCCAAACTTTGTCCAATTTATTTAAATGGAAAAAGGTGGGGTGCAATTGAGTTCTAGACAAATCTCAAAGATAATTTAAGTAAACACCAGACCATAATTTGCAAGCAAACACAAGTGATTCAGTCAAATTATATCCATTCAAAAGAAAATCCCCAACACAATAAAAAGTTCAAATAGCCAAATAGACCAAATTCTTTCTGAATACACAATAATAGCTCCAGCTGTTTTTGGAAGACTTTAAACAATATTGCATGTGAAAAGTTTTGCCCAGGTCAGCCACTGATGTTATACAAGAAGACCTAGAATATGTGTTTGAATTTTCTTAAACCTAAAAGTGTTTAAAGATTTAAAGATTCATAAAAAAATTCTAGACAAAGAAGTATGTGTAATATTCCATGACAATTATGACATAGAAATCCATTTCAAGTATATGTAAACTTTTGACCCCATCTGTATTTGCCATTCTTTATGCAGTAAATAAGTACTTATGCTCATAAGTACATCTAACCTAATAGCTCTTCTTACTGCTAATGCTACAATATTGCATCCTAAATGATTAGACAGCTTTATCCGCTCACCTGTGTCTTTGAAGACTTTTTCATCAGGCTGGACCACGGAGCAAAGGCTGTTTAGCACCAGTGTGCCCATCTTAGATGCGTTGCGCTCGGAAGACTTGAAATAATCGAGAGAGTTATTGGTCAATACGAACCAGCGCTTCTTCAGTTTTAATGCGCTGCTCTTGGCTCCGGTCTTCACCTCCTTGTGCAGCCAACCTGGAGTTCAGGGGAGTCATCATTAACATTTACAGTTGCAGCATTTAGCAGACAATTTCATTTAAAGTGATCTACAATCATGACAAAACAGTTCAAGCAATTGAGGGTTAAGGGCCTTGCTCAGGGGCCCAACAGTGGTAACTTAGCAGTTTTGGGGGGGCTTGATTCAGCAACCTTCTGATTACTAGTCCAGTACCTTAACTGCTTAGCTACTACATCTCATCCCATTAACTAATAACAGAAATAATAAATAAAAAAAATAAAAATAAAAATAATTATATATATATATATACAACCCCTGGCAAAAATTATGGAATCACCACTCTTGAAAGATGTTCTTTCAATTGTTTAATTTTGTAGAAAAAAAATAAATCACAGACATGCCACAAAACTATCATTTCTCAAACTGTCAACCCTCTGGCATTAAGAAACAATAAAAAAAGAAACAAATATAATAGTTGTGGTCAGTCACAATTGCTTTTTTTTAGATCAAGTAGAGGAAAAAAATATGGAATCACTCAAATCTGAGGAAAAAATTATGGAATCATTAGAAAACACTGCACCATTATTACTTTGTTGCACCACCTCTGGCTTTTATAATGGTTTAAACTCTCTGAGGCATGGAGTTAACTAATGACAAACAGTATTCTTCATCAATCTGCCTTCAACTGTCACTTGCTGTTGCCAGATCAGCTTTGCAGGTTGGAACCTTGTCATTGACCATTTTCTTCAATTTCCACCAGAGATTTTCAAATGGATTGAGATCCGGACTATTTGCAGGCCATGCCATTGACATTATATGTTTTCTTGAAGGAAAGTTTTCACGTCCTTTGCCCTATGGCAAGATGCATTATCATCTTGAAAAATGAAGTCATCATCACCAAACATCCTTTCAACTGATGGAATAAGAAAAGCGTCCAAAATTTCAATGTGGACTTTGGCATTTATTGAAGACCATCTCCCCTGTGCCTTTACCCGACATGCAGGCCCATATCATCAACAACTGTGGAAATTAACATGTTTTCTTTAGGCAGTTATCTTCATAAATTTCATTGGACAGACACCAAACAAAAGTTCCAGCATCATCACCTTGCCCAATGCAGATTCGCGATTCATCACTGAAGATCACTTTTATCCAGTCACCCACAGTCCATGATTGCTTTTCTTTAGCCTACTTTAACCTTGTTCTTTTCTTTTTAGGTGTTAATGGTGGCTTTTGTTTGGCTTTTCTGTATGTAAATCCCATTTCTTTTAGGTGATTTCTTACAGTTCAGTCACAGACATTGACTCCACTTTCCGGCCACTTGTTTCTCATTTGTTTTGTTGTGCATTTTCTGTTTTCAAGACATATTGCTTTAAGTTTTCTATCTTGATGCTTTGATGTCTTACTTGGTCTACCAGTGCTTCCCTTTTACAACCTTCCCATTTTGTTTGTACTTGGTCCAGATTTTAAACACAGCTTACTGGGAACAACCAACATCTTTTGCGACATTCCACAATGATTTATCTTCTTGAAGGAGTTTTATAATCCTCTCATTTGTTTCAACTGACATATCTTGTGTTGGAACCATGATTCATGACAATCTGCTTTGTGCAACAGCTCTCCGAGGTGTAAGCACTCTTTTTAAACTGAAGAATAATTAGCAAATCTAATCTGCTGCAGATGTTTTGTTTTTAAACTGCAAATTACAGAGTGATTCCATAATTTTTTCCTCAGATTTGAGTGATTCCATATTTTTTTCCTCTACTTGATCTAAAAAAAGCAATTGTGACTGACCACAACTATTATATTTGTTTCTTTTTTTTATTGTTTCTTAATGCCAGAAGGTTGACATTTTGAAAAATGATAGTTTTGTGGCATGTCTGTGATTTATTTTTTTTCTACAAAATTAAACAATTGACAGAACATCTTCCAAGAGTGGTGATTCCATAATTTTTGCCAGGGGTTGTATATATATATATATATATTAGGGCTGTCAAACGATTAAAATTTTTAATCGCGATTAATCTCAGAATTTCATATAGTTAATCGCGATTAATCGCATTAAAAAAAATCTGTGTAAATGTTATAGAAAACAAGGATTTTTAAGTGAAATGTTACAATTAAAATGGTGAACACATTTTATGCTAAATGTACTTATGTTAAAAACTGCTGGGACAAGAGAAAACTGTAAGGGAGTTTATTCACTCACATACTAGGCAGTAAATGTCAGATTGTAGGTTAGAATTTCTCCATCAGCAAACATTGTAGATCAGCGGTGCTTTAGGTGGGATAAGGCGTAGTTATTGTATCAGACTTGTCTGTGGTTGTATCGTGACGATGGTTTGATGGACGTTTCTACACGAAGTGAGTGTGTTTTGACCCTTTGGGGCTTCCATAGTTCATGAACTAACGTGCTCGACTCAGCTTTCCGGTATTCGGTACAGAAGAAGAAGTTAATTAAGTGTAATAAAGTGTTCTGCTCCCGACAACGTGTATTTATTTCTTTATTATGCAAGTGCATCACTACCACGATCGGTTACATTATGTTAACAAACCGCAAATGAAAAACGGTGGCAAGTCCGACATTAAAACGTTTGTTCTACCAGTCAAGTGTCAACATGAACTAGAATTTGCGTTAATGGCACTAATTTTTTTAATCGCGTTAAATTGAGGTCGCGTTAATGCGTTATTATCGCGTTAACTTCGACAGCCCTAATATATATATATATATATATATATAAGAACACAAAATGACTCACAGGTTGATAAGCACAAAGTAAAAGTAGTTATTGTTACTGTTTTTTTAAATATTACTGGTTAGTGGATAATGACAGTGGTAGTAATCAGGTTAATGGGTAGTAATCAATGTTTATAGAACTGATAAAAGCTTTGCAAGACAGACCTCTAACCAGGAACTCCTGGCCCTCGATTTTAGAGTCTCCTTTGGGTTTTTGCAAGAGGCTGATCCAGTGGTGCATCTCCTCCGGTAGGTCTGTGTTACAGTGGATTACTCGATTGGCAGTGATGATCACAAACGAGTTGGGCCTGTCAGGTGAAGACAGATTATTACTGCAACAGCAGATTAAAATGTTAACAGTTAAAAAAGCAACCTTGTTCTGTGGTTTAACTAATATTTGAATCCTATCAGGAATTACGTAGAAAAAAAATAGAAGTTTTGCATACAACTATAAGGGTAGTGACTAATGTACTTGATGCTTAAGACTTGCTTTAACATGACCCACCATTTAAAACTTAAATAACAACCAAAATGTTACAAAACACACATCCACCACCAGTTTTTGATTAAAATCAAACTCACCGGTCAGGATTGTCTGATGCACACACAGAGTCAATCAGCCCAACATCGAGAGTGCCCTAAGATAGTACAGATAAAACAGAAATAGAGAGATTTTCCTTGAAATGTTAAATTGTAAACCTTGAATCAAAACCTTTTGAAAATGTTAAGCAAAGCCAGAAAAAAGAATGTGAATCATCATGTGTTTTTGTAAAGTGTAATTATGATAAATATTCTGAAATGTGAATAACAAAGTAATGTAATCAAAAGACTATGAGTTAAATAAAATAAAAATAAAAAATCTAAAACAGTTCGATATAAAACAGTCTGATATAATAATTTTTATTTACTGAATAAAACTTTTTATGCACTATATGTGATTTATCTTTATTTACTCTGTTGACTATAAACCTCACACAAAGAGCTAGCCTGTATGAGAGGCAGTGGTTTTCATAACTGAATCTAGGTATTCATGAAATTGCTGATCAACAATGCATTTATATGAATATATTTTTACTTTTATTACAAATAATATAATCAGCATAAAATCTGAGTTTCTTAGTATTTCTTAGGATTTAAGATGTTCCACCTTTTGCTGTAATGATACTTAAGTCTGGGCAAAATCTGACGATCCATGTTATCCCAGCATGATTTCAAAATATGTTACTGTTCTCTGTCTTCAAGCTTCCCCATAAATAAAATTATTAGAAAAACATGGCTGAAACTCCTAACACAACCACACTGACTGCCTATACAGTTACCAGTTATTTCCTTCTCTCCGGTGTGATTAATTCCCCCACATGCCACATCTGCCCTATCATCCACAGATCATTAAAAAATCAGGTTGTTTATTCAAAGTAAACTTCAAAATAAACTTTTTTTAAACATTTTTTATTATTAATTCATTTTTAGTCTCATTAACACTCTCCAAACACTACAGTTGAAGGTGTGGCCTGCACATGCTCTGGTAAACCTAAAGCATGGCAATAATTATAACCGGTAAACAACTGCTGCACATCTATATATTAATAGATTACCAGTGCTCTAATGTTTTACAGTACATTAACTTTAATGAGTGATTGGTACTTCACAAGTATGTACACTGTGTCTTTCTGCAAAATCTGTTGCTAATTAGTGGTAATATAATGGCACAGATGCAACTAGCAATGTATTATACTAAACCATACACTTTCACTGGGAATAGGATATAAAAGAAATTAAAAAAGGGTCACACACCACAGCATTTTTTGGGTTAGCCTGCTCATGGGACATCTCTAACAACTGCTCCGGTGTGGCATTGCGCACTCGACTCAACACATTAAACCACCCACTGAGAGGAAGACACAGAGAGAAAGAGATTGAGATAAATAAGGTTAATTAAACACATTAACAGATTTTCTTAGGGTACTGTAAGTTTTAACCCAGAATCTTTGCACATAACACAATAAGCTAAATGCATTAGCTTAAACACATACACAATGCTAAATTGTGAAGGATTGGCTACCCATCGTTTTAATATCATTTGAATATGCTCATAGGAATTTCAATATTTCAATAAACTTTTCTTAATCAAATTAACAACTTTTATACACAATATACTAAATACATAAAACACAAGTGGATATTTCAATACATTTGTGTTAGCTTTTCATTTCAGTCTGCTACTCTTTCTGCACCTCTGACTACTGTAGGCATTTATGCCAAATGACCTTAAAAGTCTGCATACGCTCCACATTCTGTCTATTTATTTCATTATGCACTTTGGTTACATTCATGACAGGACAGGTAGTTACAGGTTACTCATGATTCCTTAGTTTCATTAGTCACAAGTTTAATGTTAAACATAGTCATGGACAATTTTGTATCTCCCAGAGCTCCCAGAGGAAACCCACACAGACATTGAGTTTGCATGAGCAGAACATGCAAACTAATACAGAAAGGACAAGAACTGCTCCACCTAGGAATAAAACCCATGACCTTCTTGCTGTGTAAATGTGACCATACATGAATATACAGTTGGCTTTTCATTTGTGACTATGGCAGCTTTCAGTTTTCTGGAAAAGCTTTCCACAAGATTCAAGGTTGTCCATGTAAATTTGTGTTCTGTCAAAACAGCATTTGTAAGGTCATATTCTGAGGTTAAAAAAGGCTCATAAAGAATGTCCCAATTCATCTCAAAGATTATTAATGGAGTTAAGATCTTTGGCCCCACTGTCAACGTATTGGCTACTTCTGTCTTACCTGGCATCTTCTGGTGACTCTGCAAACACCTGATATGTCCTTTCATCTGTCACAATGTTCAGAGCATTCTCCTTTTCATGATTATCGACTATCTCCCTGCAGACAGAAAAACAAACAATGCTTTAAATCACACAAATCATGATTAGCATTACTAAATATTTATACCAGACATAACGGCACCTTCTCATTTTTGTTACTAAATATAGCAGCTATGTAGTGCTGACATATAGTATAACAATCGTTCCTTACTTGGCTGTGCGTATATCAATGGTTCCCTTGAGTTTCTCCTCACTGTCGTTATCAAAATACATCAGCTTGGTGTCACGCTGCACAAACCAGCGCATTTTCCAGTTCCGGCGCGAGAGCGTGGACAGCCCTCCACCTTTCTTATACAGCCAGCCTGACTTTAGAGACTCCTGCTTCGAACGAAACCACATGAAGGTATCGTCCTTCAGCACACACCAGCGCCTTCGCCAAGGGATCATCAAACCAGCTATACAGAGAGACAGAGGGCAGGAAATATACATGAAATGCGCTCATTTACAAGGTTTAAAGGGTGTTTTTTCAAGACAAATATTAATGATTTATTATCATTACAGTATAGCCCTTTTGTTGAGCACATGGTCTCTTTGTGTTTGTTTTGGTGTACACATCACTTATTGACTGAGCTGAAAGTTATCAACATCAACAAAATCAATAAACTCAAAATAAAAGTCCTAAAAGATTAAGATTATTTGTCAAATAAATGATTACATATTGAGCGATTAGTCCAACTCCTTTGCCAATATGGAACCAGTTTGTTTGCCCTTTTTCTGTCATGACTGTGGCTTGTTGATCAGTGTAGAGATTTCTCAGAATGATAAGATACTCCGAGAACTGAACTGTTCCATTCTGTCGGCCATTGAGTAAGTTTCCAGGTTAACTACATCTCTAGAATTTTGTAATATCTTCGTTGAAATGTTATCGATTCCAGAATCTCTAGGCCTGTCTTTCTTCATCCTTAAGCACTGAGGGTTCTTCTGTGTAGCTGAGATCAGCAAAAGTGTCTTGGCAACTTGAGTATTGTTTGTAGAGATATTCTATCTATTCCTTCCATCGTTGTTTGACCATTGTTTGGTCAGTTATGACCTGTCTAGAAACATGATGAAGTTTTTTTTCACATTTGTTTCCATCTTTAATGTCTTCACAGAGGTTGTAATATTGCTCATTGTCCTTCCTTGTGGTTCTGTAGATTGGTTTAGTTCTCTTGAAAGATCATTATCCTTCTGATTTTGGCTTCTCCTCTCTTTTTTGCATCCGCCACTGAAGGATTAAGCTAAGTGCTAAGTTAAATGGCCTTTCCAATCACCAGATTGGATGACTGAGCTTACTTCTTAATAGGTAATTTACATACCCTAGTACTGTAAAAATACCCTATATCAGTGGTTCTTAAACTATGGTGATGGATGGACAGACAGACAGACAGACAGACAGACAGACAGACAGACAGATAGATAACCGTAGATACAATTATGGCTCTAAACAGGAACGATTAGAAAAGAGAGTTTAAGGAGAACAATATTTCCAGCTCAGTAGAAACAGATGTGAACAGCAATGGTGAACCCAGCATATTAGTTTACATGAAAAGTCAAATGTTTTCAGAGGTGTTAATTGGTGTAAAAGTTTAAGAAACACTGCCCAACAGTGTTTTTGCTTGATTGTCAGTTTCATTCACCAAAATATTATGAATTAATTTAGTAGAAATTCAGTTATATACTTGTACAGTCACTGTATGTTGGACTGTTTAAAATGGCAAGTGTTAATTAAGTATGGGTGTGTTTTTTGCTGTTTGTGCATTTGCATGATTACTCACCCTTCATATAGAGGTAGCTGTGGAAGTATGGAGGGCCGTTTCCATTTAACACGTTTCCTTTTCCATTTGACAACTCTTCATCTGTATCAGCAAGCCCATCATGCTCTTCATCACTCTCCACATACTAACAGAATATGAGAACATGAGGGGGAAATTGAAATGATCAATTGAACACTTAGCTCAAGCTTTAAAAGCTGAATTATTTTGTCAGGACTTGTTGGAAAATGTTGTATAAGGTAAAGAATTTAGTCAATTATTAAACTTATTAAAGTGAGATTCTAGTATTCCCAAAAAATCCTGTTATGCTTCTGTGATTGTTTTGTCTTGTCTGAAATATAATTTACACCAAGTGCACCCAAACCTTTGTTTACTATGTTTACTA
Organism: Trichomycterus rosablanca; assembly: GCF_030014385.1. Lineage (NCBI taxonomy): Eukaryota > Metazoa > Chordata > Actinopteri > Siluriformes > Trichomycteridae > Trichomycterus > Trichomycterus rosablanca. The sequence continues at coordinate 33,844,319 of NC_085993.1, forward strand.
AGCAAATAGAACTGTTGCTTAATAAGGGCGACTAATCCTTGGCACACACATGCACATTACAGCAACATTCAGTGGGATTTAGTAGTGGTTTCAGTTTTGCACTTCACACTTTGCTGTAATCGCTCCTTTTTCTTTATTTGTTGAATTATTTACAGACACATTTTTGGCAAAGAGGCAAGACATGACTCATCCTTGCTCATACAGAACTAGGCTTTTCCTGGAAGCAGCCTCCCTATTATACCCAAACTTGATTGCATCACCAACTTTTTCAAAACGGTTGCAGCAGCATCAATTTTTAAATAAGAATATTTACAAAAAACTATTAAGTTAAAAAAACAATTAAGTTAAAAAGTAAAACATTCATTATCCCTTTTTGTATAAATCAAAATTGAATTTTTCAATGTTTTACCACTGCCCTATCCTGGTCAGGGTTGTGGTGGGTCTGCTTCCCTAGAATAATTGGGTGCAATGCATTAACACACCCTGGACAGAATGCCAGTACATATTAAGGCCTCGACCATTATGTACATTTGTTGTCACCTGACCGGCCAATAGCACCACAGGGGAATCAAACCCCACATCCCAGTGGTAGTGGGCTAGCACAATTTACCACTGCACCATCTGAGTGTCATAGATATAATTTATATATTTTAGTATTATTATAATTTTTATAAATGATATAATTTAGTATTTTTATTTAAGTATGGTTACAAGTCTTTATATAGTGTGATTTTTTTATGAGATTAAATACTAAATCCAAATCACATAAAAAAATCTAAAACATTAAAAAAAACTGTAAAAAAAACAAAAAACAAATATGATTAATGTTTGATTTATCATCTTAAGACCCTAGGACACTGTTATTGTTTTATACCGAGTCAGAGCTGCGATTGCAGGACTCCTGGCTTGCGTTGGTGCAGGTTGACTTCCGAGCATGCTCTGGATCATTTGCTGCTGTGCTGCCCTGGCCGTCGTCCAACTCGTCCTGGTCGTAGTCGGACTCCGTGTCCAGCGGCATACTGTAGATTGGCTCTTCTGCATCAGTCAGCCTGCTGCCTCGATCTGCTGCCTCGCACTCACCCTCCTCTGCCTTTTTCTCCTCTGTGTCCTCTTTCTTAGGCTCCGCAGACTTGCAAACCTCCTTCTTCTCGTCCTCTGGCTTTCCCTCCATTTTCTCTGGCTTGGAGACATCCTGCTTCACCTGAACAGTCTGTCCTGAGAGTGGAGGAGGTGGAAGCGGTGGGGACGGTGGATTTGGAGGTGCCAAGGCGTTCTGGGGTGCAGAGGGTGAGGATGATGCCACTGTGCCCTCGGCAAAGGCAGGTGGTGGGGGTGGAAGAGTTTTTAATATTTCCTGGTCTGGAGGCCCCTCAACTGGTGGCGGGAAATCAGGTAATGAGACTCGGCCCTCTCCCAAACCTTTGCCTGCCTCTACCTTGGCTTGTGCTGCAGATGCAGTGGGTTCAGGATTAATCCCAGCAAAGTTCTGCAAGTCGAGGGACTGAGTGGCTACACGTGATGCTGCCTTTTTCAGGCGCAGAACCTCAGCATGGCGGCGCAGACGCAGCTCCTGGCGTGAGCTTTCACACAGCTGGGACACGCCGTCCTGCCTCTGCTTCTGCAGCCGCTCGATCTCCCGTTCCAACCGCAGGATCTCTTCCATCTGACGACTCTCCTCCTCTATAGAGAGCAAAGTCTGGAGATAGAGAGGAAGGGATGAGCATGGCAGGGGTGGAAAAATACATCATAGTCTTCACACTTAGGAATTATGAGACATGATAAAAGTTAAATGGCATAATAGAAATTTCTTTTCCATATAATTAATCATCTAAAATAAGTTATCTAGTTGATGTAAAGATTTTTTTGACCCAGAATGTTTGTAGTAAAACCCATAATAAATAATTGTTATGCAATTTATAAAATTCTATTGTGCCTACCTGAGCACCTTCTCCATCTACACCCTCCATTGTTCCAGCTTCACCTTCTTTCTTTTGCACACGTTCTCCCTCACTTTTCTTCTCCTCTTCCTCTTTCTTCCTTCTCTCCTCATCTTCTTTCTTCTTCTTCTCTGCTCGTAGCTTGCGACATAAGTTCCGTGCCACCTGCCCACGTCTGTGCCTCTGGAGCACCAGCGCTGCTGAGCGTTTATTTATGAAGCGTCGGTGGTAAAAATGAGCACGGTAGTTCTTCTGGATAGTTACTACACTTTTCAAAGCTTTCTTAAAGTACTTCCTGCAACAACAAACTGTGTGTTAAAACAAATAAAAACAATTTTGTGGGTAAACTTACTGTAGATTTACTCAAATCAAGTGTGCTTTGTCTTATAGTCTACAACAAAGTGAACCAGTTTACAGTTAAGGCAACCTCTAAGAAGTTTAAAACTATTCAAGCTGTATGAGATGAGTGCAATCTAGATGACAATTTAAGTGTGTTTAAAATTGAAACAGGTGGGTAGCAGTGTCGCCTCACAGCAAGAAGGTCCTGGGATAAATCCCTAGGTGGAGTGGTCCAGGTCCTTTCTGTGTGGAGTTTGCATGTTCTCCCCGTGTCTGTGTGGGGTCCTCCGGATGCTCCGGTTTCCTCCCACAGTCCAAAGATATGCAAGTGAGGTGAAATGGAGATACTAAATTGTCCATGACTGTGTTTGACATTAAAGACTTGAACTGATGAATCTTGTGTAACCAGTGATTATCTGTACTGTCATGAATGTAACCAAAGTGTAAACATGATGTAAAAATCCTAATAAAACAAACACACTTAAATTATAATTGTGTCCGATAAATACCAAGAGCATAGTGTGTTCACACATAACAGCAAACAACATAGTCAAAACATTTTCAACCACTTAAGGAACCACTGGAAACAGCAAGGAAATGTGTATATACACTGTTACCTTGCAGTATAGCTAAGCAGATGTGCACGTATGATGAGACCGGCTTTACGCCGCACCTCGTCTCTTTCTTTTTCCAACTTCTGCTCTAGAGACTCCTTCATAAACACCTACAAGCCAGAGGGCAGAGCATGTAAGCAAGGGCATTACCATGTCCATACACAAGATAAGAAAATGAAGTGGGCCCACCTTGGTCTTTCCAAGCTGCCACTCTTTTTTGGTATAGTCGTACTTAGTGAGCAGATCAGTGCATTTATTTTTCTCATCTGCATTAGCTGATGTTGCTTTTCTTCCATCCTTCAAAATGATCGTGTACCTTTAAACAAAGAGGCAGCAAAACTATTTTATACTACACATATACAAAACTCTTATTGTTATACAAATGTCAAGGTCCTGTGAGTATGAACCAAATACTAAAATTCTTACTATAAATAAATATATACTCTTTGTACAGTCTGTAAACAATTAGATTAAGGAACAGTTTTGGCCCTGTTTTAATGCTGCCATGTATACTAACAAGGTAGATCATCCACTTCAGATTCACTAAAAAGTAAAAGGCTCAGTTTTTGTGTTATCAGACCAGAATCTATCTTTCAGTTCCAGTACTGTTCGTGTTTGAATAAAAAACAAAAGGTTGTTGTAGTACTACTAAAAATACTTGAATAAATGCAGGTGAAACTAGAAATAACTAAAAATATCTTCGAATAAATATACCTGAATCACAGTTCAGATGCCTTTTATATGTTCAGTGTAAGATAATTATCAACAATGACCTTTTTCATACTTTTAATGCAACTTTATCAATAATTCTGGTGCTGAATGTTGATAATACAGACGCAGCATTTTAGTACTTTAGAATTATCCATATCGATCTGCTGAGCTAGAACCTTACCTGCTTAAGAAGTCTTTAAAAACTCGTCGAACAGGAAAGCCAGCGCGGCGGATTTTTACTGTCTCCAGCATGCCAGAGTAGCGCAGCTGATTCAGCACCACCTCTGGGTCAAACCTGTTTGGTGTCTAAAGTGGAAAAAATTAAACATTTGGATGAAATCTGTAATGATACATGTCATGTTCATTTTTACATTTGCTTTTGTTAATAGCAAATCTTACCTTATCCATATTGGGTTTGATGCAGCGCACAAAGAATGGGTTGGATACACTCAAAGTGGCCATTAGGGAATGAAGAGAGTCCTAAAAGACATTATCAATATAGACAACTATATTTATGCAATAAAATATAAGAGTATGGCCAGTAAGAACTGTGTTTATTTAAAATATATAATCTTCTTAATCATTTTTTTTTTTTAATTTTGTAAAGCATTAAAGTGTTAATTGTTATAATTTTATAATAGCCAAAAACACGTTATTGTGTGTATCTACTTTAATAAATATAAACAAAGAGTATGTATTTATAAACATAAACAAAAGAGAGAGAGAGAGAGAGAGAGAGAGAGACACTTAATATACTTAATTAACTTATTACTGTTGCTTTCTGTTGTATATGGCTAATAATCAATATTTAATAGTTTACTTAGAATGAAATCTCTTACAATCTCTTCCTGGAACATTCAAGGACTATATTCCTCAACATTTGGTTTTAAAACCACAAATTTAGATTTTTTAACATGCATTTCTGGCCAAGACATTATCATACTAATTGAAACATGGTGTAAAGATAACACCAACACTCACTGTCCCCCAAATTACAGGGAAATTCTGCTGCCCTCTATAAAACACAGCAATATAAAACATGGTAGAGACTCCGGGGGGGTTATAATATGGTATAAGGACAATTTATCACCATGTTTGTCAGAAACCAAAAGACATTCAACACATATTTGGCTAAAATTAAATAAAAACATAATTGAATGTGAAAATGACTTGTACATATGTGCAGTTTACACCCCCCCTCTAGAGTCTCCGTACTATCAGGATTGTTTCTTTGAGAACCTTCAGCAGGAAATCAGACATTTTCAGGCCCAGGGGAATGTCATGCTTGTTGGAGATTTAAATGCCAGAACAGGCAATGAGAACGATATCATCGATTCTACTGGCAACAAATATATATTTAATCAAACCTCCATCAACTTCAGCACTATCTGCTCCCAAAGAAACAGTCCTGACCACGCCCTGAACAGGAATGGTAAAGAGCTAGTGCACCTCTGTCGATCCTCAGGTCTGTATATTCTTAACGGTAGGATCCGAGGGGACTCTTTAGGGAGGTTTACATACTGTTCAGCTCTTGGAGCTAGTGTAGTCGACTATGCGATCACTGACATGGACCCCTCCACTATTAGTGCATTCACTGTCAGACCACAACTCCCACTTTCTGATCACTGTCAAATCAATGTTTATCTTAAACGACTCAGTCAGCATCAAACCATGATATATGAGCCCTGCAAAACATCCCAGTTAAACCGAACATTCAGATGGAATCATGACAGCGAAGCTAAATTTAAATCTGCTGTTGGTTCCTCAAAAATCATTAATCATATTAACAATTATTTATTAGAATCATTTGAATTAAACCAATCAGGTGTTGAAAGAGCTGTTTCACAAATTAATGGAATATATTATAAATCCGCTAAAATTGCAGGTCTCAATTTTATAAACACCAAACCAAACCAAAAAGCACAAAAGGAAGAATGGTTTGATGAAGACTGTAAAATAATCAGGAAGAAATTAAGACATCTATCAAACCAAAAACACAGAGAACCAAACAATCATCAAATTCGAACAAATTATGCTACAAATCTTAGGGAATATAAAAAGAAAATTGAAAACTCTATTGACCAAAATCAACTACCGAGGCATCTGTGTGAGCAGTAACCTGGGGAAGGTGTTCTGCTGTATCGTTAACGCCCGGATACAGGCCTTCCTTACCGAGCACAGTGTCCTGAGTAATGGACAGATCGGCTTTTTACCAAATCATCGCACTACTGACCATATTTACACCCTACACACCCTAATCCACCAACATCTACACAAACAAAATCATGCTAAAGTTTTTGCATGTTTTATAGATTTTAGAAAAGCATTTGATTCAATATGGCAAGAAGGATTATATTATAAAATTATCCAAAATGGTGTAGGGGGTAAAGTCTATGACATCATTAAATCAATGTATGTCAATAATAAATGTGGAGTAAAAATTGGCAATAAAATGACTGAGGTCTTCACTCAGGGGCGTGGTGTCAGGCAGGGTTGCAGCTTGTCTCCTACTCTATTTAATATCTATATCAATGATTTAGCGGTGTTATTGGAGCAATCTGCAAATCCCGGCCTGACACTAAATAAAACGGAAGTTAAATTTCTTCTCTATGCGGATGACCTGGTGCTGCTGTCGCCCACAGAAAAGGGGCTTCAGCAGCATCTGGATCTGCTGGAGAAGTTCTGTCAGACCTGGGCCCTGGCAGTAAATCCTGATAAATCTAAAATCATGATCTTCCAAAAGAAAGCCAGATCTCAGGAAAGCAGATATACTTTCAATCTAGGAGACACCGCCCTAGACCACACCCTTTCTTATGATTACCTGGGGCTCAAAATCAGCGCCTCAGGAGGCTTCGGTCTGGCAGTGGATGCACTGAAACAGAAGGCCTGCAGAGCCCTCTATTCAATTAAAAACAAATTCATTAAGATTGACATCCCAATTAGAATCTGGTTAAAGATTTTTGATAGTATAATCCTGCCCATTGCGCTATACGGTAGTGAAGTATGGGGTCCACTCAGTCATCATGACTACACTAGATGGGACAAGCATCCCGCTGAAGTCCTGCATGCAGAATTCTGCAGAATGATTTTACATGTACAAAGAAAAACCCCAACCAACGCATGCAGGGCTGAATTAGGCCGATACCCATTAATTATTAATATTAAAAAAAGAGCCCTTAAATTCTGGATGCACCTAAAATCCAGTCCCACAACAAGCCTGCAGTTTCAGGCACTCCTATCCCAAGAGCTCTACCCTGAAAAGAGTCCCCTGTGTCAGCTGGTCCAGAGACTGCCCAACACTCTGACCCCTAACAACCCTAACTCTCTGACCAGCACTGCTTCCCAAACACCAATCAGGATCACCCAAATTATCAAACACCTCAAAAACACTTATCTGGAACATTGGACAACCCAAACTCAATCCCAAAACAGACTGAACTGCTATCTGACCCTAAAACATGAATACAACCTGGCCACGTATCTCTTCACTGTCCGAGATACGAAGCAGAGACACATTCTCACCAAATACAGACTGAGTGACCACAGCCTGGCCATCGAGAGAGGCAGGTTAAAAAAGTCCTGGATCCCCAGAGAGGAGAGACTGTGTGGTCACTGCAGGACAGGTGAGGTTGAGACAGAGGTGCACTTCCTTCTAAACTGCCCAAAATACACAACAATTAGACACAAATATTTTGATCAGTTTGGAAGAGAGGTGAGTGGCTTCAGAACGCTGACAGACAGCGAGAAACTGGCCATTATATTAGGAGAGGGACCATCAGCCTCCACTGCAGCCAGATATGTACAGGAGTGTCACACACTCCGGGACAGTGAGTGAAACACCAGATCATCCCCCCACCCACCCCCCGCACACACACCACACACACACACCACACACACACACCACACACAACACACACACACACACACACACACACACATCACACACCCACCACACACACACAGTAATATTTTCTCTTTTTTTTGTGTGAACAATTGTTTTACTATAAATTGAATATTTTCTTACCATTTTTTTTTCTATGTACAGTGTATCACAAAAGTGAGTACACCCCTCACATTTCTGCAGATATTTAAGTATATCTTTTCATGGGACAACACTGACAAAATGACACTTTGACACAATGAAAAGTAGTCTGTGTGCAGCTTATATAACAGTGTAAATTTATTCTTCCCTCAAAATAACTCAATATACAGCCATTAATGTCTAAACCACCGGCAACAAAAGTGAGTACACCCCTTAGTGAAAGTTCCTGAAGTGTCAATATTTTGTGTGGCCACCATTATTTCCCAGAACTGCCTTAACTCTCCTGGGCATGGAGTTTACCAGAGCTTCACAGGTTGCCACTGGAATGCTTTTCCACTCCTCCATGACGACATCACGGAGCTGGCGGATATTCGAGACTTTGCGCTCCTCCACCTTCCGCTTGAGGATGCCCCAAAGATGTTCTATTGGGTTTAGGTCTGGAAACATGCTTGGCCAGTCCATCACCTTTACCCTCAGCCTCTTCAATAAAGCAGTGGTCGTCTTAGAGGTGTGTTTGGGGTCATTATCATGCTGGAACACTGCCCTGCGACCCAGTTTCCGGAGGGAGGGGATCATGCTCTGCTTCAGTATTTCACAGTACATATTGGAGTTCATGTGTCCCTCAATGAAATGTAACTTCCCAACACCTGCTGCACTCATGCAGCCCCAGACCATGGCATTCCCACCACCATGCTTGACTGTAGGCATGACACACTTATCTTTGTACTCCTCACCTGATTGCCGCCACACATGCTTGAGACCATCTGAACCAAACAAATTAATCTTGGTCTCATCAGACCATAGGACATGGTTCCAGTAATCCATGTCCTTTGTTGACATGTCTTCAGCAAACTGTTTGCGGGCTTTCTTGTGTAGAGACTTCAGAAGAGGCTTCCTTCTGGGGTGACAGCCATGCAGACCAATTTGATGTAGTGTGCGGCGTATGGTCTGAGCACTGACAGGCTGATCCCCCACCTTTTCAATCTCTGCAGCAATGCTGACAGCACTCCTGCGCCTATCTTTCAAAGACAGCAGTTGGATGTGACGCTGAGCACGTGCACTCAGCTTCTTTGGACGACCAACGCGAAGTCTGTTCTGAGTGGACCCTGCTCTTTTAAAACGCTGGATGATCTTGGCCACTGTGCTGCAGCTCAGTTTCAGGGTGTTGGCAAATCTTCTTGTAGCCTTGGCCATCTTCATGTAGCGCAACAATTCGTCTTTTAAGATCCTCAGAGAGTTCTTTGCCATGAGGTGCCATGTTGGAACTTTCAGTGACCAGTATGAGAGAGTGTGAGAGCTGTACTACTAAATTGAACACACCTGCTCCCTATGCACACCTGAGACCTAGTAACACTAACAAGTCACATGACATTTTGGAGGGAAAATGACAAGCAGTGCTCAATTTGGACATTTAGGGGTGTAGTCTCTTAGGGGTGTACTCACTTTTGTTGCCGGTGGTTTAGACATTAATGGCTGTATATTGAGTTATTTTAAGGGAAGAATAAATTTACACTGTTATATAAGCTGCACACAGACTACTTTTCATTGTGTCAAAGTGTCATTTTGTCAGTGTTGTCCCATGAAAAGATATACTTAAATATCTGCAGAAATGTGAGGGGTGTACTCACTTTTGTGATACACTGTATATACTTGTTCTTTTTTCAAATATTTATATATACTAATGTAAGCTTTGACAATACAAATATGTAAATTTGTCATGTCAATAAAGCAAATTGAATTGAATTGAGAGAGAGAGAGAGAGAGAGAGAGAGAGAGAGAGAGAGAGAGAGAGAGAGAGAGAGAGAGAGAAAATACATAATAATAAAACAAGATCAAGGTCTAACCCTAACCCCAACCCCTAAGCCAGGACAACAACCCTAAAAATAAAGTCAAAAATTACAAATAACGAATAGAGAAAAAGGAAGATCAAATTGATTGCATGGCCTAGTCAATTTCCTGTCTAAAATCCAATTAGGCAGCCCGCAATTTACATTAACATTTTTTTTTTTTTTTAATCATTCAATTTCAAATTGTTGTATGCATAAATTGGAAGTAGATACACTATATCCACTGAAACTATATTAAATAACAAAACCAAAAGTGTTTAAATACTTGGTGTAACAGGGCTGCACCTTGCTACTGAGCTACAAGCTGTTGATTTACAAGTGATTCCGCTCTGGAGTGATTCTGCACACCTCCTCTGGGGCAATTTGCTCTCCTAGGGCAACCATAACTGACATGGCAGCTGAAGTAAGATTTTGCAACAGGGCCCAGCTGGACCTGTTACACTTGGTTTCCCTCAATGTATAACATTAGTCTTTAGACAAATGATGTAGTGATTGTTCTTGGTAGTAGAAACGGTTTTTGCCCAGATTTATAGACCATACAGTAAAAGTAAGTTTTAAATATAAGATTAACTCATTTTTATTAAAAATTGTTCAATATGCAATATTTTAAATAAGTTTTATTATGTTGATAAATTGTGTAACATGACTTTAATCCATACAGTTACTTGATTCAGTGATTGTATTTGAGGTGTGATAAAGAATTAGAACTTACTCTAAACTGTGAGCTGACGGTTGGCTTTCTCCTAGCAGTGCCCATCTTTAGAGTCTCTTCATTATTCCTGCTTCCCACTTGCTCAAACAAATCATAAATGAAGTCCAGCCTGTGTGCACAAAAACACACATACAGTGTATCACAAAAGTGAGTACACCCCTCACATTTCTGCAAATATTTTATTATATCTTTTCATGGGACAACACTATAGACATGAAACTTGGATATAACTTAGAGTAGTCAGTGTACAACTTGTATAGCAGTGTAGATTTACTGTCTTCTGAAAATAACTCAACACACAGCCATTAATGTCTAAATAGCTGGCAACATAAGTGAGTACACCCCACAGTGAACATGTCCAAATTGTGCCCAAAGTGTCAATATTTTGTGTGACCACCATGATTATCCAGCACTGCCTTAACCCTCCTGGGCATGGAATTCACCAGAGCTGCACAGGTTGCTACTGGAATCCTCTTCCACTCCTCCATGATGACATCACGGAGCTGGTGGATGTTAGACACCTTGAACTCCTCCACCTTCCACTTGAGGATGCGCCACAGGTGCTCAATTGGGTTTAGTCCATCACCTTTACCTTCAGCTTCCTCAGCAAGGCAGTTGTCATCTTGGAGGTTGTGTTTGGGGTCGTTATCTTGTTGGAAAACTGCCATGAGGCCCAGTTTTCGAAGGGAGGGGATCATGCTCTGTTTCAGAATGTCACAGTACATGTTGAAATTCATGTTTCCCTCAATGAACTGCAGCTCCCCAGTGCCAGCAACACTCATGCAGCCCAAGACCATGATGCTACCACCAACATGCTTGACTGTAGGCAAGATACAGTTGTCTTGGTACTTCTCACCAGGGCGCCGCCACACATGCTGGACACCATCTGAGCCAAACAAGGTTATCTTGGTCTCGTCAGACCACAGGGCATTCCAGTAATCCATGTTCTTGGACTGCTTGTTTTCAGCAAACTGTTTGCTGGCTTTCTTGTGCGTCAGCTTCCTTCTGGGATGACGACCATGCAGACCGAGTTGATGCAGTGTGCGGCGTATGGTCTGAGCACTGACAGGCTGACCTCCCACGTCTTTAACCTCTGCAGCAATGCTGGCAGCACTCATGTGTCTATTTTTTAAAGCCAACCTCTGGATATGACGCCGAACACGTGGACTCAACTTCTTTGGTCGACCCTGGCGAAGCCTGTTCCGAGTGGAACCTGTCCTGGAAAATTGCTGTATGACCTTGGCCACCATGCTGTAGCTCAGTTTCAGGGTGTTAGCAATCTTCTTATAGCCCAGGCCATCTTTGTGGAGAGCAACAATTCTATTTCTCACATCCTCAGAGAGTTCTTTGCCATGAGGTGCCATGTTGAATATCCAGTGGCCAGTATGAGAGAATTGTACCCAAAACACCAAATTTAACAGCCCTGCTCCCCATTTACACCTGGGACCTTGACACATGACACCAGGGAGGGATAACGACACATTTGGGCACAATTTGGACATGTTCACTGTGGGGTGTACTCACTTATGTTGCCAGCTATTTAGACATTAATGGCTGTGTGTTGAGTTATTTTCAGAAGACAGTAAATCTACACTGCTATACAAGTTGTACACTGACTACTCTAAGTTATATCCAAGTTTCATGTCTATAGTGTTGTCCCATGAAAAGATATAATGAAATATTTGCAGAAATGTGAGGGGTGTACTCACTTTTGTGATACACTGTACATTTGTACATATACAGGCAGATGTTGACTTGTATTTTGTTCCTGTGTTGTATGGACATTGTTTATGTGTAATTTGTGGCTGGCTGGACCAAGCAAGTGTGCCGTTTGTAAAAAATAAACATGTTCTAACCTGCTGTCCTTCAGCATGTTCAGTATATCATCTCTAAATGTGTCTCTGTTTTTCTCCAAGATCCCTCTTACATTATACAGGACCTGAAAAAGGGATACATGCTGCTAAACAAAAAGAACATTTTGGAAATGTATTTAAAGAATTGTAAGAATGAAACCCTACCTCTCCAGCATAGTGCTTAATGCCAAACTGATGATCTGCCAGTCTGGGCTTTACATAGTATGGATTTGTCTGTAAAGGCGTGAAACACATAAGTTTGTAGGTGCACATATATAAACGGTACATATAAAAGTACTCAAAGAAAGTACACAGACATAAATCAGAGCATCCAGAATGACTGTCACACTTAATTCAGTGCAGTTGAATATAGTGCTTTAGATCAAAAGTAATTAAACCATCTATAAAATTACCAGCACTAAGTTTGCGACCAGGATTAATGCAATGTTAATAAATAAGGATGTGTGTGCATGTATGTGCAAGTGTGCTTGTGTGCATGTGTAACGCACAGAGTGGCGACTGTGTAGCTTCTCCAGCAGAGTGAAGTCGGTGCCTTTAGGAAATCGGCTCTCCTCATTTACTAGTGCCAGCATGCCCAGTTTCTAAACATAAGACATCATTACACTTATTACCCATGATGTTTATTTATAGTTTATTCTTTTTTCATGTTTTAATAAATACTACTACATGTCTGATCCTAATTAGTGGGTGATTACTTTTTCAATCAGGTCCAGGCACTCTGCATTGTCCATCCAGTCTATGGCCTCCCACCGGATGCCCTCCCTGCAAACCACAAGTACAGGTAAATACATAGTGATCAATAATTACCATATTTAAATCATCCAAAGGTTTAAAAATCCATGGGCAGTTCCCCCCACTTAAATAGTTTATATTTTTAGAAACACTTTCATTGTTCTTTGATATTCATTGATTTCAAACAGAATGTAGTTTTACATTTACAATTTATATGTTTTCTAAGGAATTTGATTTCTAATTGGAGCCAAGTGAATCAAAAAATCATACAAGGTAAAAATTTTCTTTGCAGTACCTGGAACTGGAGGAATAAAACAGAAATCTGGCTTTAAAAAATGTAAGACACTTGTCTACAAAAGTGAGTGCAAATAGATACATTCAGTTCTGAATTTATACACAACACATGAAAAGAGTTCATATGTATGAAAGTGTACCTAGAATTACCACTAAATATTATGTACATATATTTCAATCCAGGCCCGTTTCCAATCAAAGGAACTTATATTGTCTTAGAGTAAAAACTCAATTGTCCGACATTTGTGTGGCGAAGTGGTTTAAAAAGCTTGCCCAGCACTTTCAAGTTTTAATTGCGAATTCTCATTTTCTCCCCATTTCTCCCGACTTTTTAGCACGTCCAATTGCCTGATGGTGCCACGCTTCCTCTCCACTAATGCCGACCCCCGCTCTGATCTGAGGAGAACAAAGCTAACCCACGCCCCTTCCGACACATGGGCAGCAGCCGTATGCATTTTGTCACCCACACTAGGCGAGTGCATATATGTGAATCAGCCTTGTGTATGGAGAGACACACCCTGATCCGCACTCTTTCCCCGCCTTTGTGCAGGCGTCATCAATCAGCCAGCAGAGGTCGTAGTTCATCAGTTACGAGGAGTCCCTAGCTGGCTTAATACCCCACCCCTATACGAACAACTGATGGCAGAGCTGAGATTCAATACGATGCATGCTGCGCCACCTGAGCGGCCACATTTGACTATTTTTAATAGTGAAAATGCTGTATAATGCCAGAGCATATTTTTGACCTACAGCCATTTTTGAAGAGCAAGCCCAGTGTCCATGGAGCTAGAACAACTTAAACAGCCTGAAAAGGAGCATTAAAGTTTTTCTGCTTTGCTACACACATTAATTATGAAGAACTTCAGCAATCACAGATTATAATATAAATATACTACAAAAATATTTTATTATAAAAATTTAGTGAAAATTATAGCATCTGTGGACTCAAATAAGGGAGTCTGGGAAATGTAGTCAGTAATACATTGTAATAATAATAATAATAATAATACATTTTATTTATATAGCGCTTTTCAAGATACTCAAAGACGCTTAAAACACTTAAATAATAAAACAGTCAGGTACAATCTCTACCACACACAGTAATGCTGGATTTTTACAGTATATTTCTTTAGTTAGTGGACAATTGATCACATAAATGTGCGTGACCAATCATCTTATCTAAACATTTGTTTACAATAAAGTCATTACCTGTTGTACTCAAGCTGCTCCAGAGAGAAGATGTGCTTGTTAAAATACTCCTGCAGCTTCTCATTAGCGTAATTGATGTTGAACTGTTCGAACCGGTTCACCTGTAGAACAAGATGTGTGTGTGAAAGACACAAGTGTTAAAAACAACTTATATGCATCACTAGTAAGATGGACACTCATAAAATAGAAATGCACCCAGAAACTGTGTATCTCTTACCTCAAAGTTCTCGAAGCCGAAAATGTCAAGGATGCCAATAGATTTGAAGTTGTTTTTGCCACTAATCTTCTGATTTATGCGTGTGATGATCCAGGAGAAGCACTGAGAGTACAGCGCCATGGCAACTGAATCCCGTGAATCTATTGCCTGATCATCAGGAGAACAGGAGAATACAGTGACAATGCAGGAATAAACATATTATGTACAACATTTTTCAGCGGTGTTCTCACGATCTTAGTTAACAATGCTATGGAGACTAATACACCACCATATCATGCCATAACATAACAGACCTGAAGTTTTAAATGCCTGTAAATTTGCCTGTAAATGTTTTTTAAAATATTTGCCATATTTACAGATTTGGCTCAGGTTCATGCTTCCTACAGTTGCCGATTCCTTACTTTAAGTTAAAAAGTAGTCATATTCATGCTCAATATTGTGTTCTTCACCTAATAGAATCTGAAAATCTTTTTGTAGCTACATGATTAACAATCACAAAAAGAACACGTTCAGCAGCAACCATGTTACAACCTGCCATCACCTTTGTTTAAGTTGAAGTAGCATTTGTGTTATATGTTCATGTGCATTATCTGTGTATAAAATAACTGTGTGGATCAGTATTGCAACATTTTGCCACTTGCAGATTAACATCACATATATACAGTGTATCACAAAAGTGAGTACACCCCTCACATTTCTGCAAATATTTCATTATATCTTTTCATGGGACAACACTATAGACATGAAACTTGGATATAACTTAGAGTAGTCAGTGTACAGCTTGTATAGCAGTGTAGATTTACTGTCTTCTGAAAATAACTCAACACACAGCCATTAATGTCTAAATGGCTGGCAACATAAGTGAGTACACCCCACAGTGAACATGTCCAAATTGTGCCCAAATGTGTCGTTGTCCCTCCCTGGTGTCATGTGTCAAGGTCCCAGGTGTAAATGGGGAGCAGAACTGTTAAATTTGGTGTTTTGGGTACAATTCTCTCATACTGGCCACTGGATATTCAACATGGCACCTCATGGCAAAGAACTCTCTGAGGATGTGAGAAATAGAATTGTTGCTCTCCACAAAGATGGCCTGGGCTATAAGAAGATTGCTAACACCCTGAAACTGAGCTACAGCATGGTGGCCAAGGTCATACAGCGGTTTTCCAGGACAGGTTCCACTCGGAACAGGCTTCGCCAGGGTCGACCAAAGAAGTTGAGTCCACGTGTTCGGCGTCATATCCAGAGGTTGGCTTTAAAAAATAGACACATGAGTGCTGCCAGCATTGCTGCAGAGGTTGAAGACGTGGGAGGTCAGCCTGTCAGTGCTCAGACCATACGCCGCACACTGCATCAACTCGGTCTGCATGGTCGTCATCCCAGAAGGAAGCTGACGCACAAGAAAGCCCGCAAACAGTTTGCTGAAGACAAGCAGTCCAAGAACATGGATTACTGGAATGCCCTGTGGTCTGACGAGACCAAGATAAACTTGTTTGGCTCAGATGGTGTCCAGCATGTGTGGCGGCGCCCTGGTGAGAAGTACCAAGACAACTGTATCTTGCCTACAGTCAAGCATGGTGGTGGTAGCATCATGGTCTTGGGCTGCATGAGTGTTGCTGGCACTGGGGAGCTGCAGTTCATTGAGGGAAACATGAATTCCAACATGTACTGTGACATTCTGAAACAGAGCATGATCCCCTCCCTTCGAAAACTGGGCCTCATGGCAGTTTTCCAACAGGATAACGACCCCAAACACAACCTCCAAGATGACAACTGCCTTGCTGAGGAAGCTGAAGGTAAAGGTGATGGACTAAACCCAATTGAGCACCTGTGGCACATCCTCAAGTGGAAGGTGGAGGAGTTCAAGGTGTCTAACATCCACCAGCTGCGTGATGTCATCATGGAGGAGTGGAAGAGGATTCCAGTAGCAACCTGTGCAGCTCTGGTGAACTCCATGCCCAGGAGGGTTAAGGCAGTGCTGGATAATAATGGTGGTCACACAAAATATTGACATTTTGGGCACAATTTGGACATGTTCACTGTGGGGTGTACTCACTTATGTTGCCAGCCATTTAGACATTAATGGCTGTGTGTTGAGTTATTTTCAGAAGACAGTAAATCTACACTGCTATACAAGTTGTACACTGACTACTCTAAGTTATATCCCAGTTTTATTTCTATAGTGTTGTCCCATGAAAAGATATAATAAAATATTTGCAGAAATGTGAGGGGTGTACTCACTTTTGTGATACACTGTATATATCAGTAATAATACCAGTACTAAGAAAATATTAGATTAGTGCATCTCTATATAAAACAAGAAGCAGTCTTAAATGTGTGAGTGTGCATTACTTGTTCTATAGTCAGTGGGGAGCAGATCTCCTCTCCTCTGAGGATCATGGAGCGCTGTGTTAAAACTTCAGATAACTGAAAGCAGTCCAGACCCAGCAACTCACTTACATTGGTCACAACTACAGAGAAAGAGCAAGATGATAAGATTTCTTATTTACTTTAATTCTTTCTCTTTTGTAATGATGAACATTTAGTATATGTAAAATAACAGGAAATGAGCGACTGAATATCCCTTGGCTTATAAAATCAACTGATATGAGGGCATAGTAAAAAATTTTGCTTAGTGTTTTGTATGTATTTTAATTCTTCTCATAATTTTCAATTCAATTTCTTCATTGAAGAGCCTCAACCAATAAAACTCACTGTCAGTGTCTTGTCAATCTAGCCTTTTCTTCCTCAGGAAAGATGACAAGATCTGTTAAGTGCCCAAACAGGCCAGTGGCACAGCTTAAACACAATCCTGCAGTCACATTTACTTCCCTTTTCTCCTATTTTAAGTCATAGCCATTCCCATTGCCCTTGATTTACTCAGCAGGGTTTTTTGGACCTGGAATCTGTTGCTTTGAGACAATGTTAACTGTAATAAGTGCTATACTAATAAATTTGATTTGACTTGGCTAGTCCACCACCGCTAAGATCCGTGTTCGAAACTCAGCAGTGCTTTCGGCCGACCAGGTGTCTATGAGGACATTATTGTCTGACATTAGTGGCTGAAGTTTTGGCAGTTTGCCCTGTCCAGGGTGTCCTTACCTGCTGCCACCTAGACCAGAATAAAGCGGTTGATAAAAATGAAATAATTTAAATTTCTGGAGCTTAATTGCATCTGAAAAATTTATATTTTTAAACACTAGTAAACTAATAATGTCTACCAAATAACTGACCATTTTAATATGAATCAAAATTCTTTAGCTGTGCCAAATAGTTCTAGAGGAGGGTTTATTATACACACCTTGCTTGGTGGTAATTTGAGCTCCACCTGCTGTCATAAACTCGATGTTGCCAAACTGCAGGACTCCTGACAGTAGCTTGAACATGTCTCTAATTTCCTCGTCTGTGAATTGCATCACCTTTAGTGCCTCCTACAATGAAACAGAGAGATCAGCGCCAGTCATGCATGTGACAAAATTCTAGTTTGTGAGGTATACTAACATTCAGATATTTTTAAGTTGGCACAGCTGGTAGAGTGGGTGCTGCACAGCAACATTTGTGTTCTCCTCATCTACTCCTGTTTCCTCTTACCTCTTAAAGACAAACAAAAACTAGATTTGCTGCTATAAATCACACCAAGGTGTAAATTGGTGAGTCTGCACAGAATGTACAGACTGCAGGGACTGCAATTAAACAGGCACATCTATAAAAGACAGCAAGTCAGCTTGCTACCAACATAGATATTCCACAATAGATTGTGTCTAGGCATAGCCTTACAACAGTGGTGATTTCTCTAAGACTGCACGAACTTCTCATACATTCCCTTAGCGTCAATGCATTTGCCCGCAGAAGCTGAGCGTCTATTCACTTCAATGGGACTGCATGGAAGGGTTTTTTCCATTGCTTCGAAACTCGCCGGTCATTGGATAAATGCCACGATTTTGTCCCGCCCCCGGACGCTGAGCGTCTCTAGGGGTGAATGGAGCTGTGGGCGGGTCTGGACGCTGAGCCTCTGCAAGATGATTGGAGGATCAGTCGAAAGGCTGAATCGCGTTTTGATTGACAGCTAGTTTGATCTCTACACCATCACTTAATCACTGGGAGCTTCATTGACAGCTAGTTTGATCTCTACACCATCACTTCATCACTGGGAGCTATAGTTGTAACAAGCCCACCGGTCATGGAGATCCAAGGCGTGGCTCAGTTATAGAATCATCTCTTTCTGTCTTCCCAAAGTTGGCAGTAGAGGAGGCATTGAGGCACAGATGACTAACATATCAGAACATCATAACTGACAAGGCAGCTGTGCCATATTGAGCATTAATTAGCTCCAGGAGAAAGGGTTTCTATATATTGGGCCAGTGGGCCAGTGATAGCTCAGTGGTTAAGGTACTGGACTAGTAAACAGAAGGTTGCCGGTTCAAGCCCCGCCACCACCAAGTTGCCACTGTTGGGTCCCTGAGCAAGGCCCTTAACCCTCAATTGCTCATTGTGTAAGTCGCTTTGGATAAAAGCGTCTGCTAAATGCTGAAAATGTAAATGTAAAATATTGCCATATAGGAATGATTTCTATATATTGCCAGCTACTTTGTTTGACAATATGTTTTTCTGAAACAATGCCAGGCTCAACCAAGTCCATTTTTGCTGCAAGTGTTTTGTGTCTTTTAATTGTTTTTTTATTTCCTATATTTTGGCCACCACATTTATTTGTATTTATCCCCTTTATTTGTATTGTTCTACCTTGGTCGAGCATCCTGCAATTGGGTTCATTTTTAATTCTTGCAGCAATGCATGGCCTATCCTGTTACAGTAGTAACCAGAGGTAACATAGAGAGAAAAAGTACTCGGACACTAACAGAAGAATGGAATTAAACCCATATCCTAATGTCCCATGTTGCTGTGTGACATCTACAGTACCAGCAGTTAATAACAATTATTTACAATGTAAAGCTGCTTGGGACAATATTACAGAACTGCAGCTCTTAAAGTTCCAGTATAGTTAAATAATTATAAGTATTACTAAATTATAGTATAGTAAATTTACTCCAATAAGTTCAAGTACTAAATGAATACATTTCTAGCCAAGCCCCATCAAAAATGTTTTTCAGATTTTCTGGCCTGCATATAATTTGGAAGCACAAAACAAATGCATACAGTAACAATAAAAAAAACAAGGTACTCTGGTTCAGATTAGGTAAACAGAAATGTAAAAACACACTCAATCATCCCACAAACCATTGCATTAGCTCTTTACCATGACACTTTCGTAGAGCTTCTTATCATCCAGATTCTTATCCTTCACACACCCAGACTGGCTCAGATAGTGAAATGACTCTGGGGGGTCGGCAAGGTAATATGTTTCTGCACAAAAAATGGAAAATACATGATCTGGTATGTATGATTCAGTACACTAGATTTAACACAAAACTATGGGGTTCAAGTACATGATGTCAGCAGTTAATTACTTAATGTTTATTTACATATATATTGGAGAAACCACATAAAAAACACAAGCTTTTTATATAGTCACCACATTTCAGACATCTATTAATTATGGTACACATAACAAACAGCCCTGTGTACACGTTTGCAGGCTTTTTGTTCTTTGTGAGGACCTTTTTTTTAACAGTCTTTAGATGAAAAAGAAAACCCCATTATTATTACTATTTAATTCATGAAGTTATTTACATTTATTGCTAACAGATAAATGAAATCAATTATAAATATAAATTAGATGCTTAATATATCAACATGCAGCCCAGTTGCTTGATGACATTATCAATTGCCGTTCTTGATGCAGATAATTTTTCACTATCCATACCGCTAAGCATTATTCCTTGATAGCGCTGGCCTGCTCCAGAGGTCGCCGCTGCTCTCTCTGATGGCACAGAGGTTGCTGCCCTGCTGCCTAATAGCACTCCCCTGTGCTGAGGTCACCACCCTGCTTCCTGACGGCACTGCTCCGTTTTCTGAGGGTTTAAAGTTCACAGCCCTGTTCCCTAATGGCGTCACTCTGTTCCCTGATCTTCTGGCATATAGAGAAGGCAATTCATCTACCTGTGTCCACTTCCTCTCTTTGCTGAAAACACTTTCTGTGCCCACAAGGACATAATTTTTCTTCCTCCATCTTCTGTCCAGTTTGCTGACCTGCCAGAATGCAGGTTCCATGGTTCCTGATGCAGGTCCCCTGACAAGGCATTTTAGTCTTGTCACCAGTCCTATAGTCCTGTTGTCATTTCAAACTGGACCTTTAGTCACCGATCCTGGCGTGTGTATTTATATCCTTTGTGTCCTTTTGTCAGATGCAAAGGATTGTATTGTAAAGTTGTACGATAGGGTTATTTGAAGAGTTATTGCTGCAATCTCTATTGCTGAGATGAAAGCTCATGTTTAACCAGTTTTTAGCCTGAACAGAAATCCAAGGTTCCGAATTCTGAACATTCAGCTTCAAGCTAAGCTTCGATTATCATGTAATTATTTATTGCTTGGCTGATGTGATTGTGCTTGCTTATTTACCTTTTTGTGCTTTGTCTGCTCCAGCTAGTAGAGCATAAAATATGTGGTAGTTTCTTTCTCCGGGGTTTTGTCTTACCACACGGTTCTGGAAAGCAAATTTGCAAAGATGCTCAACACTTTGTTTCTTTGACGCTTATGGCAGAAATAATAATTGGTCATCTACAGTTAAATAAAGGATACAAAAATGTCATTTGTCTTACCTTTTCAAGCAAATCTAAGAAAGCAACGTTAAGGAAAACAACAAATCAAGACAGACTGACCCTTCACGTAGGCAGCTTAATAGATTCTAATTGACTAAGAAGTCTAAGTGGGCATAAATGTAAAAAAATATAAATATAAATAATGATTTTTATAATTGTACTAAGTTTAGATTAAAGTAAAGGCTAACAGTATTTAACAAAAAACCTAGAGTACAGTAATGTCTGTATGCCTTGCTCATCAACTCAAAATAGTGCAACACACCACATCACAGAAACACTGTAGTGTTTATACTCAGGCTCACAGAAAATGTTTGTTCATGAACAATAGTAACAGAGAGCAAAGCAAAATCTGTCATCTCACACCAATAATTCCATGTTTTAAAGAACACTTTTTAATTTTACTTAACCTTTTTTTTTTTTGTTGTAGTAGTTTCTATAGTTGTAACGGGGTGGGTCATGGCTCACTACGGAGTGCCAGGTCATGCTCTGTACCTGCGAGAATTAATATATGGACTCAATATGCAGCCTGCTTAACCAAGGTGAAAAAATAATGTGAGAAAAGAGAAGTGGTGCAATGAAAAGAAGATATACTGTAAATATTAAACTGTTAAAGAAACATGACCGTTATATTCCTAGAGATGTAGGGGTGTCCCCACAGCAAAATTAGACTGGATAACACTCTCCAATTGCGTTCTTATGCAAGAAACCTTTAGGATTTTTAATTATTCCGAATGAGCAGAACCGATTCAAAATGTAGCCGCATGCTGAAGCTGTGCCACATCACACTACTGCCACCAATGTTTTTCTGTAGCTGCTTGCATCTTAAAATCCTGAAGGATTAAGCCAAGTTGGTTGTCTTACTTTTGGTTTGCTTGTGATTTTGCACAGGACTGGTTAAGAAACCACCTGCTGTGCACCAATTTGTCCAAAAAATTTCTATATACCAATGTGCAACAAACTAAGCTGTGATGTAGCATAATATTCC
The DNA here is from genome assembly GCF_030014385.1 of Trichomycterus rosablanca. NCBI lineage: Eukaryota > Metazoa > Chordata > Actinopteri > Siluriformes > Trichomycteridae > Trichomycterus > Trichomycterus rosablanca. The sequence continues at coordinate 33,866,545 of NC_085993.1, forward strand.
GTTACTGGGTAACTGATTACATATACAGGGTGGTGTGTTGATCATGTATTTGTAGGTCAGAAGGATACAGTCCACAATGCAGCCTCCTTGGATGTAGCCACACTGAGAGAAATGAAGCTGGATGAATTTCCCAAAGCGACTGGAGTTGTTGTTGTAAACTGTTTTGGCATTTCCAAATGCCTCCATGATGGGACTGAAAAACAAAAAGCCAGAAAGACATTGCTCTTTTATACATATTGGTTTCTTTAGAGAGAGAAAATCATGTCAACAGGATTGATATGCTATGTGTATACATGATACTCTTAGGCCCCTGTTCCTAGCCTGTCCTGAATAAATAATATTATTATTTAATGGCTTGCTCTGTATTCGGTCCCAATTGATTGTTGCTTTGGGTAAAAGCGTCCGCTAAATGTCATAAATATTACATAAATATCATAAGCTGTAGATGTAAGTATGTGTATATGTATATTTGTAAACATATGTGTAATATCACCTGCTCTGTACAATGGCTTGCTCCACATGGGCTGTTTGTTCTGAAGCCCCAGCTGAATTTTGGCTCATGACAGACAGGAACTGCAGGAGAAGTTTTGTGCTCTCTGTTTTACCAGCCCCACTTTCTCCACTGAAACACACACACAAACACACAAACAAATAGATACAAATGACATTTAGCTGACAGTTGTCTTTCCAAATCGAATGCAGTAGCCTGGATCTCCTATAGAACAAAATTAATAAAGCTCAGCCTTAAGGCTATAGGTGGAAACAAGATTAGCACACTAGATTAAATGCCAGCAAGAGGGAATCACATTTACCAACAATCATGGAAGACTGCAGCTAGTACAGACATGGATGGCATTTGATTATATTAAATAATGGTTAAAAGTTTGCCTAAATGTAGTTACTTAGCCACAACATGTTTGGTGTCCAAACGTTCCTCCTATATTTTGCACTGAAGCTACCAGGATGAATTGGCTAACAAATATGCAAAGCTTAATGCTACCAGTTGAGCAAGTTCCTACCAAAATCATTGTATACATGCCTCTAAGTAGCATTATGCAGTGTTGGCTAAATGGTTATTGTACTGGATTATTAAGCAAAAGATTAAAAATTCAAGCCTCTTAAACTTTGACTGTGAATGTGTGTGAGTGTGCCATAGTCGGCCCTGTTCAGAGTATTCTCTCACTTAGTGCCATATCAACAGCAACCCTGACTGATAGTAGGTGTACTATAGCCTAACCTGGAAACTATAAGCTATATTTAGATCCAGTGCAAAATAAGAAAACCTTTAAACACCAAACATGTCTTATCTGAGTGGGGTTAGGGGAAGTATGCATACAAGTCATTATTAAAAGATTTTTTCATTATGGAAATGAAGTTGTACCTGATAAGCACGCATTGGCTGTCATGTCGTTTCCAGAGGCATCGGTAGCTTTCGTTGGCCACAGCAAAGATGTGGGGTGGAAGTTCACCAATGTGATGTTGACTGTAGAGCTCTACTGAGGAGGGGTCATACATGCCTGTAATCGGCTTATAGGGGTTCAGTGCTGCCAAGATGGAGCCTATGTTAGTCTGAAAAAGAAAAAAATAGAAAATATAGAAAGAGAAAAAACAGTTTGTTGCTCTCCTCCTTTTTTCCTCCCGATCAGGGCCTAATCAGGGCCATTCAATGACCACCACATACATGGCAACCACACTACCTCTGATATATGTAAAGCCACAGGTACCTCCAACATGTGTAAAGCCCATAGAGAGCTTCACCACACCCAGAGGACTACGCTATTTTTGCCATATTCCTATACCGTTTGAGCAACGAGAAGATTGTGTCTTGAAAGAAGCCTTAGTTAGTTGCTTTTTTAAAGCACAGTAAGTTCCTGTAACCTTGTGTAGAATTATGAGTGTTATATTTCTGAGACTATAAGCTAAATGCGTGTAAAGATTGTTTGATTATAGATCATGATTAGGCATTCATTCATTTACTCATTCTCTGTTTTACCACCGCTTCATCCTATCTCTTCAGGGTAATGGTGGGTCTGACTCAAAATTAGCATTAGACTGCATGTATTTGGACTGTGGGAGGAAACTGGAGCTCCCAGAGGAGCGCAGACAAAGGGAGAACATGAAAACTTCAATCAAACCCAGGACCTTCTTGATGTAAGGTGGCAGTGCTACCCAGCAAGCCACCATTCTGCCACATGATTAGGCAGAAAAAGTAATATGATTTCTTGTTGTAACACAAACTGACATTAATAAAGGGCTTTCCCCACAAACCTGCCAGACTGTCAAGCACAATTACATACCAGAGAGAATAAAACCTACTGAATTGGAAAACAGAAAAAATATCTTACAACAAGAGCACAAGTTTCATTGATGTAAAACACCAGTACAGCCAGGAGTGTAGCAGCTGTATTAAAAGTAGGTAACACAAAAAAGCCATAATGCATATTAAAAATACAAGGAACTGTCAGCAACTTCACTATACCAATGTATCAGGTGTGAGGACAATTGCTCTTACTATTTAGCTAAACCTTATTAAAAGATTGTAACATTTTAAAGAAGCTAGGGTTTCCTCAGTCTGTCGAAATTCATTCCAAAGCAAACTAAAGCATACAGTGTTTATTTTTACACAAATCTCTAATTTGAATAGGAACTGCAAAAATAAAAAGGTAAAGAAGGGTAATGTATCCATTAATATGAATATTCACTAACATTGTTTAACAAAACCATGCTGCATTACATAAAGTATCTGTTTCATAAAGGTACACATTGTGTATTATATTCAGATATGAGACGTTTTTCCTTCAACAGGAAACTTAATCAAAAGCCCTTTCCTTTTAACCTCTGACTGAGATGCTGTGAGTGAGTTGATCAGGAAGCTCTGGTCATTTACCCAGTTAATGTAAATCATAGAACCCAAACATTCTGAATACAAAGGCATAGAAAAAGAGACAATTATATAGAAAATTATAACCTATACAAACCTTGTATACCTTACTCACCAGTCACCTGAACTCCTGCACATTCATATAATTATCCAATCAGCCAAACATGTGGAATCAATGCAATTAATACAATCATACAAAAGCTTCAGTTAATGTTTACATTAAACATAAAAATGGGAAAAATGTGACTTTGCATCACTGCTGGTGCCAGACAGGATGGTTTGTAGGAAACTACTGATCTCCTGGGATATTTATGCACAAGGGCCTCTAACGTTTGCACTGAAAAAATATATAAGCAACAGTTTTGTGGGTGGAAGTGCTTTGTTGATGTGAAAGGTCAAGACAGAAAGGATACTATAACTTAAGTAACCATATCTTACAACTACAGTGTGCATAAACACACACATTCAACCTCAAGGCAGATTGGCTACAACAACAATAAATCATATCAGTTTCATTTCTGTTAGCCAAGAACAAAAAATTAAGCTACAGTGGGCACATGCTCACTAAATCTTGACAGTTAAAAATTAATGATTAACTTACATACAGTGGGGTCAAAAAGTATTTAGTCAGCCACTGATTGTGCAAGTTCTCCTACTTAGAAAGATGACAGAGGTCTGATCATGAGAACGATGAGCAAAAACCCCAGAACTACACGGAGGGACCTGATGAATGACCTGCAGAAAGCTGGGACCAAAGTAACAAAGGCTACCATCAGTAACACACTACGTCGAGAGGGACTCAAATCCTGCAGTGCCAGGCGTGTCCCCCTGCTTAAGCCAGTACATGTCCAGGCCCGTCTGAAGTTTGCCAGAGAGCTTATGGATGATCCAGAAGAGGATTGGGAGAATATCATGTGGTCAGATGAAACCAAAATGGAACTTTTTGGTAAAAACTCAACTCGTCGTGTTTGGAGGAAGAAGAAGAACCCAAGAACACCATACCTAATGTGAAGCATGGGGGTGGAAACATCATGCTTTGGGGCTGTTTTTCTGCAAAGGGGACAGGACGACTGATCCGTGTTAAGGGAAGAATGAACGGGGCCATGTATCGTGAGATTTTAAGCCAAAACCTCCTTCCATCAGTGAGAGCATTGAAGATGGAACGTGGCTGGGTCTTCCAGCATGACAATGATCCCAAACACACCGCTCGGGCAACGAAGGAGTGGCTCCGTAAAAAGCATTTCAAGGTCCTGGAGTGGCCTAGCCAGTCTCCAGACCTCAACCCCATAGAAAATTTGTGGAGGGAGTTGAAAGTCCGTGTTGCCCAGCGACAGCCCCAAAATATCACTGCTCTAGAGGAGATCTGCATGGAGGAATGGGCCAGAATACCAGCTACAGTGTGTGCAAACCTGGTGAAGACTTACAGGAAACGTTTGACCTCTGTCATTGCCAACAAAGTTTATGTTACAAAGTATTGAGTTGAACTTTTGTTATTGACCAAATACATATTTTCCACCATAATTTACAAATAAATTCTTTAAAAATCCTACAATGTGATTTCCTGGATTTTTTTTTCTCATTTTGTCTCTCATAGTTGAAGTGTACCTATGATGAAAATTACAGACCTCTCTCATCTTTCTAAGTAGGAGAACTTGCACAATCAGTGGCTGACTAAATACTTTTTGGCCCCACTGTATTTTGGCATAAACTACCTAAAACCATGAACCTAAATCCACAGACCCAGATGTTGGTGTGGGAAATGTTTTCCTAACACACACTGGGCCCTTAAATATCAATCAAGCAATTTTTAATGCCAAAGTCAATCTGTGTATTGTTGGTGTCTATGCACATCCCTTTATGATCGCAATTTATCCAGCTTATCATAGCCAAGTACTTTCAAGCTATTTTTGTTAACATGAAACAGTTTGGTGCACATTATCACCAGATCTAAATCCAACAGAGCACAACTGGAGTTTCAGCAGCATCAATGTGCAGCTGACAAATCTGCAGGAGTTAAGTGATGCAATCATGTCAAACTAACAGTCTAAAATCTAAAAACAGAATCCGTGCCTCAAAGAATTCAGGCTTTTCTGACACCAAAGTGGGCTCTACCCACTCCTAGTATAGTGTTTCTAATAAACAGATGATGATGATAAGGATGATAAGTAGTTTAAGTTCTGGTATGTCAGCCCAATGTATTGTAAACATTATACACATATTATAAAAACATTTATAATAAATCTGATTTGGTTGAAGAAACGTTTTAATAAAACATTGTTTTTAAATACTTACATATATGTGGTCTTTCTGATAGCGCTGGTGGAGGTTATGCATGATAGCAGCCTCATGGAGCTCAGCCAGTGTGGACATGTCCTCCACACCATCAATACTGCTCTGGTGCATGGGATACACCTTCTCCCTGCTAACCTCAGCCTGCTGCAGGTACAACACCTATACACAGAAGTAGAAAACAATGATCCTTACAACTGAACTGTATCTAATTGAATGATACACATTTGCTTTAGCAGGGAAAATTATTCTGCCATCCAAAGGGTGATGCTTCCTGATTTGCATCATGGATGACATTTCATAACAAAAGCATTATAATACCTATTATAAACAGCAGTCTAGTTTGGTTTAAGACTTGTGGTTGACCTGATGCTGGTACTTATATTTAGAAAGAAAACCTTGCAGGCACTGGCTGTAAGACTCACTCAGGATCTCATTGTTTGCGCTCCACTGGTTGAGAGACTAGAATGTAGATCATGCAATATTTTTTTTAAAGGCATATTTAAAGCATTGCAACATGACTGTGATAATAATAAACACATGATTTTAAATTCTGATGCATTCTGCTATATTACTTTAACAATCTTGATAGTTAAGCATTGCCATTTATTGTCTGTTAGCTCTCTGGCAAAATGCCATGGTCGCACTAGGTATATTAAACAGACATGACTTAACCATGTTTATAAGAGTTAAATGTACTAGATACTATGGACAATGGCTACACAGTTTTAACCGTATATTCCCGCTCGTTGCGATCTTCCTCAGCAGGTTTTTTGGCAGAACCAGCCATTAACCTTAGTACAATGGGTACCAGGGCTTTCTCCTATGTTGCACCTAAACTCTGGAACACACTTCCCACCCATATTCGAACATTGCAATCCATCGCAGAATTCAAAACGGCTCTTAAAACTCATCTTTTTAAACTGGCTTATTCACTTTAACATATCTTGTACTTTTTGTTTTATGCTTGTGTGTTGTGATAATTAGTTTGTTGTAGTTGTAATAACTTATTGTATGTTTTAATTCTTGTTTTAGTTGATGTAAGGTGACCTTGAGTGTCATGAAAGGCGCCAACAAATAAAATGTATTATTATTATTATTATTAGTTTTAAATTTCACAAACAGTTACTTGTGCTTCAAGTATAACACTGTTCCCCTTATAAATAGGCCACTTTGCAAAATAAATTACAATGGTACCTTAAAACTCGACATCAATTATCTCTGGAAGTGGCGTCGAGTTTAAAAGGTTTAAGAGTTTTAAGGTATTTTTCTCATGCTTTAACGGTTATTCCACACAAACGCAGATTCATCTCAAATTAATACTTATATTACCACACCGCTCAAGCCAAGCACTGAACAAACTGTCAGTCACACACACGTTGAGTTTAAGGTAAACCTCGAGTTTAAGTGTACAAATTTCTCGACGAAGGCTGTTGCGTTTTAAAGATTTCAAGTTTAGGGGACGTTGAGTTACAAGGTACCACTGTATTACATTAATTAGTATTGCTTCACTCTTTTGTTTTAAATAGTCTCATTACTGGTAGTTTCTTTGCCTTGTCTAGCCAGTGTCAACATTTAAAACAATACAAATATCAGCCCAATAAACTGGCCACTATATAAGATCTAAGATTGCTATAGCACTCAAGCAGAACTATACACAATAAAGAAAACCTATCAAATCATATAATTTTCACAGTGGGCTTGTAATGCCTGTAAAAAACAAGCTTCTGTTCCCTCTCAGCCTGTATCTGAATATTATATAAATCAAATGATCATGCTGCTCGTATCCATGGTAACCCTGAAGAGAAATTAATGTGTAATTCCTGAACAGAGAGCTGTGAGTATGAGAGACTGAAAATCAATACAGTCAGTAATGTGGTTGTGTGAGTAAAGTGAATTTATGTACTCTGATTCAGAGCCATTAAATCAGTCACACTGTTTGATTCACAAGAGCCAGTTCAGTCACAAACACTTTTACAGGCTTTGTTTACATACACGTTCAAGGAACATGTACGATATACAATATGGCCAAGTGTATTTGGATCCATCTCATAATTATTCAGTTGAGTTCTGTTTCAGCGAACAGCTGTTAAAGTACATTATACAAAATACATTTTATGCATTCAAATGGCAGCAATAGGTTGGAAAATGCATTTTTTGTTTACCAGCTCAGTCATTCAGATTCAGTCTAGACAACCAACTGAAGTGTAGGATGCTATGCTATGCTAATGCTATGTTATGGTGGGATTCAGAATAAAAAGGTAAGTAAAGCAAGAGATATCTTTTCTCTGGTTGGGTTTGAACAGATTCACAAAGTCAAACTGCCAGAAGAACTAACAAGGTCAGGAAAGCTCACAAGCAACCAGCAATTTAGTCAGTCTTAAAAATACTTTTACTCCAAATGGAGCATTTTAATGACATACAATTTAAAGCTTAATTTATTTAATTTACATTCATTTTACTAAACACTTCATTCATAGTGGGTTCAGCACCTGGAAACACTAGAGGCACAACAAAAATATACCCTAGAGAGATACCAGTCTATCTGTAAGTTTGTTACAGCATATGGCAGCATAATGATTAAAACACGTGCTGCCATGCAATAGATTGCCATCTTTTGATGATGTTTTGCTCTTTTAGCCACACATTGCTACAGTTTCCATTAACAAACATTGGCAGGTAAACGGGTTTTACTGCAGATCTTACTGACAGTCCTGCATTTATTATAAGAGATGCTACATTAATTTCCTTCGGGATTAATCCTTAATTTTGTTCGGGATTAATAAAGTATCTATCTATCAATTTATCTATCTATCTATTTCCAACAAGCTTTTGAAATTCTTGCCCCGTTAGAAATTATTTTTCTGTCAACCGTAAATGTTTGGGAGCAACAACAGCTCAGCCTTAAAGCCACGCACACTCACAACAAGGGTTTGATTACCAAAATGCCTTCATGGCATCAGAAGCTTCACAGATATCATTTTTGTGTGTCAAAAGCTTTATGAATTTAATTTTCATGCAGGTCTAAGATCAATATTTTACTGACTGCTTTATTCTGGTTGGAGCACTAATTTGTCAGGGCGACACACACATTCACTCACTCCCAATTTATCTTCAGCATGTTTTATAGACGTAGGAGACAACCCAAACTGGCACTGTTTGACATAATTGGTTGTGTCAGAGGAAGGCTGGTCCTGAGGGGCATCACCTTTTGCCCCCAACTTTCTGGTCAAAATGCTGAAATATGCAGTGTTATGCTTTCATAGTTTGATCCTCTGTGCTTGTTAAGTGTCTATGTAGGAGTCCACTGCTGGCTGATGACAATTAGAGCTACATGTCAGAGAGAGCGTGTGTTAGTTAGTAGCTTTACTCAAGATAGAATGGATGAAATAAACGCAATGGGGCAGACTTGGATGTGTGTAAATTATTTCAGAGAAATAGAATAAAGTACTAAAAATAAAGTTAAGAGAAACCCAAAGTGATTTTAGCAAATGTGATTACTAAATTTTAATGATGTATAGTGAAAGGAGATTTTTTTTAACATGCACTCAGACACCTTAACATGCACACATACACTCTGCTCTCAGACATCTGAAAAGGCTTTGCATGATTCACAAGGAAGGGGAGAGAGAGGGCAATAGAGTGAGTTTAGAGAGATGCCTGTAGACATTACTGCCCTATATTCCTATGTACACTGCTACAATAAACTGCACATCAGAAACAAACATTACCTTTAACCACATGAAGTTTAAAGTTTACAAAGAATATCATATTTTAAAAAGATAAAATGCCTGAAATTCATTTGGAGTGCTAATTGTTTAAGCAATAGAACACGAGAGGGAGTGTGTTATGGCGAATAACATCACGGCTGTGATTCGGTCTCAGCCGTGAAGTTATTCGCGATAACACACGACCTCAAGTGTTCTATTGCTTTAATACAACAGTTTTTACAAAATAAAGAAAGAAAATAAATCAAAGAAGCCCTGAATTTCATAATAAATATGCTTTAATATTGACAATACCTTCCGCCAAAAAGTAGTTCCACAACAAATATAAAGTTTAACACTACAAAGCAGACATCCCAAGTTGCAAAAACTCATTCAGGGAGGTAAGAATAACAAGAAGAAAAAGTCAAGAACCTCTGAAGAAAAAAAAAGAAATAAAAAACATCTTGCGCACACCAAAGGATTATGGGTGAGAAGAGAACTTTTAGGAGCTGCTAACTGGGCTATTAAGCTAACTGTTCGCGTTACAAACACGTTATGTTTGTAATGTTCCCTACATAGTGCACTAGATTGTGTATCGGATAACGCATTCATGTTCACTACATAGTGCATTAGACAGTATATTAGACAATTGATATATGTTCCCTACACAGTGCGCTAGATTGTATATCAGATAACGGATTTAAAACGCGATCGGGAAAAAAAAGGCTGTCGCCTACATGCGCGTTTGCGTGCATGAGGCTTGTCGTTACTGGCAACGCGTCAGCGGAGTAATACAGTTGTGGTGTGAAAAGGCCGTGCTGTTATCACGAATATCAGCACAGTTAGAACGCTCCTCAACCAATCAGATTGTAAGGTCGGAACTAACTGTTGTTGTATAATTTAAAATAATTAACAAGGAATGGCAGGTATAATAAATTATAATGCACAAATTATAATTTTAACAAACACATTCACAAATCATCTCATAATTCTACACACATCTTTTGTTTTGTTTTATTAGGATTTTAACATCATGTTTTACACTTTGGTTACATGCATGACAAGACAGGTAGTTACTCATTTTTCTTCAGTTCAGTCATGGACAATTTAGTATCTCCAATTCACCTCACTTGCATGTCTTTGGGCTGTGGGAGGAAACCGGAGCTCCCGGAGAAAAACCCACGCAGACACAGGGAGAACATGCTAACTCCACACAGAAAGGACCCGGACCACCCCACCAGGGGATCAAACCCAGGACCTTCTTGCTGTGAAGCGACAGTGCTACCCACCGAGCCACCGTGCCGCCCTCTACACACATCTCGTCACTGCAAGGCAAACTGCTTTGACTTTAACTGTTGTGGGGATTGTTTCCACTTAACAATTAATAACTAACTTATTAAAGTATGCTACAATTGCCTAAAAAGAATGCTATGCTTGTTTTTTAGAACTTCAAAAAAAGTTGGGACAATAGATCAAATGCAAATAAAAAAACTTTTACAGGTATTTACAGTGGTACCTTGTAACTCAACGTCCCCTAAACTCGAAATCTTTGAAACTCAGCGACCTTCGTCGAGAAATTTGTACCCTTAAACTCGACATTTACCTTAAACTCAACATGTGTTTGACTGCCGCTTTGCGAATCTGCATTTGTGTGGAATAACCGTCAAATTTACTCTTAAAGCGTCCACATGTATCTGTATTTAGTATTTAGCATCTGTAGTTATCATTACAAAAAGCTTAACGTGACTAAATGTGTTAGAGGTAAAAGAACAACACAGGAACACGAAACCTCTCTTGATCATTACTGCTCATAAGTTCTCTCCACTAATGAAATTTCGGCACACTCCATAAGAAATAACGGCACAGTCAGTGCAAAAGCAGTTTTGCCACTTCTCATGTAAATGCACCTTTACTGAACGAAATACAGTATTCCAAGATCAGGCATTTCAACGATTAAGAAGTATAAGGAAACAGTAAAGAAGTAAAAGTAAGGTGCAGGGTATTTTTTTATTTTTTTATTGATTTATAACTGTATTCAATTGTATTTCAGTGTTTTTATATTATATTTGTGTTATTTTTAGTGTATAAGTGTCAAAAACAACCCCATTATTTTACATTAGCCTAAAATATATGCAGTTCCATGGGAACGCATTAACAGGTCTCCCATCCATCCTTATGGGAAAAATACCTTGAAACTTAACGCCTTTTAAACTTAACGCCATTCCCAGAACCAATTGACGTTGAGTTTCAAGGTACCACTGTATTTAAAAAAACAGCACAAATAATTAATGTTTTACCTTATTACATTTCTAATTTCTAATTTGATGCATGAAACACATTTCAAAAACACTGGAATGGATCAATATATATAAATTCAGACGATATTCAGATCCCTTTATCTTCTACACACCATATCGGGGCGGCACGGTGGCTCAGTGGGCACAAGAAGACCCTGGGTTTGATCCCCAGGTGGGGTGGTCCAGGTCTTTTCTGTTTAGAGTTTGCATGTTCTCCTCGTGTCTGCGTGGGTTTCCTCCAGGAGCGCCGGTTTCCTCCCACAGTCCAAAAACATGCAAGTGACCTCATTGGAGATTTGGAGATACAAAATTGTCCATGACTGTGTTTGACATTAACTTGTAAACTGATGAATCTTGTGTATTGAATAATTACCGTTTCTGTCATGAATGTAACCAAAGTGTAAAACATGACGTTAAAATCCTAATAAAACAAAACAAACAAACACACAATATCATTATGTGGATTTGATTTTGAATGGATATAAGTTTGGGGAGGCACGGTGGCTCAAGAGGTAATGCAGGTGAGTGTGTGGTAGCAAAAAGGAGCTGAGTTTGATTCCCCGGCTGGGTGGCCGGGGTCCTTTCTGTGTAGAGTTTGCATGTTATCCCTGTGTCCATGTGTGTTTCCTCTGGGGGCTCCGGTTTCCTCTCACAAACCCTTAGACATGCCGTCAGGGTTATCTGAGGTACAAAAAAGTACCCAAAGTATGAGTGTGTGTGTGTGTGTGTGTGTTCCTGTTTTTATGTAGGACCTGCACGTCCGTTCTGTTTCTTCAGTGCATTAGTAAAAAAATGCAGGTCACCAATGGACTTGACTGTCTCCATAGAAACCATTCCTCCCAGGCTCTGGTGAGTACTCAGGTTTGGACCTGATAGTGGCTGGGTTAAAAAGAGGGGGATGGGTATATCTGTAGGTAAACCAGGGGAACCAAAGGTTTGTATCCAGTCATGATCTAACATGAATATGAAGCTGGTGCTGTTTTGTGTGGAATTAGGAGCCTCTACTCTCTGCTGGCCGAGGAGGACCACTGACCATTATGTTAAGTTCTAGGGCACCTCATTTCACCAGCTAGCGATGGATTCTTACAGATAATCATACTGCTTATAGAGAGAGATGCACTATCATGCCTGTGCCAGCATGAGGTGCTGTTGCAATGGCAATGAGAGAGACCTTATTCAACCTTTACTCCCTCAGACATGAAACTAAATGTGTCACTTTTAAAAGTCAATGGCTGCAATAAGCTCTTCAAAACAAGATGATTCCAGGGGAGCCAGACCCGCCAGTGACCCTGACCAAAAAAAAACAGCAGTAAAAACATGAAAATTTTTGTTTATGCATTTTCTCCCCCTTTTTCTCCCGAGTTTTAGCGTATCCAATTACCCAATTGCATTATGCTTCCTCTCTATTGATGCCGATCCCCGCCTTGACTGAGACGAGTGAGACTGACACACGCCCCCTCCAACACGTGTGCAGTAGCCATCTTTTTATCTGCACGAGGCAAGTTCATATGCGGATCAGCTTTGTGTACGGAGAGCCACACCCTGAATCAAAGCATTATCCCTCGTCTTTGTGCAGGCGCCATCAAACAGCCAGCAGAGGTCGTAATTGCCTCAGTTATGAGGAGTTCCCTATCCGGCTTCCCACCCTGTATGAACAACAGCCAATCATTGTTCATGTAGGCGCCCAGCCCAGCCGAACGGCAGAGCTGAGTTTCGAAACGACAAGTTAGAAATGTCAGCTTTGGTGCACTAGCGTGTTTTACCGCTGCACCACCTGAGCATATGATACATTATGATACATTTTTAACACAATACATAAGTTTTAAATTACATACTGTAGATGACATGTTTAAAAAACACATTCTGTAAAAAATGCCCTCTATGTGCGCTGGAGTGGTGCAGCAGTAAAACATGCTAGCCCACCAGTGCTGAGATCTCAAGCTCAGCTCTGCTATTAGCCAGCCATGGTGCTACACAGACACATGACTGGCTGTGAGTCTGTAAAAAGAGAGACAATGACTGAAACAGCTTTCCTTGTCCATGGGCAGTTACGAGCTCTGCTGACCGGTCAAGGCACCTGCTCAGGGGCGACTGATCATGGATGCCAGGGCATGGCTCTCTGCATGCAATCATGCAATCTGTGAGACCCTGCCCTAGCAAGTGAAAAAAAAAACAGTCTGTAGTGACAGAGGAGGTGTGTTACAGCCTAGATTGGGTGAAAAAGTGAGAAAACCGCTCACTTAAAAAGCCCTGCTCGAGTCGAATCTAGGCCAGTTTCAATGTGACTATTATTAGCCTGGAACTAAAGCTGTGCCAGTGGAGCTGAATTAAAAAGCTCTAATACACACTTAAGTGTCTTAAGGTTGTCAAATGACATATTATTATAATAATTATATATATATTGTGTGACTGTTATTCTATATGTTTATGAAAATAATTCAGGAAGAATTTAGTTTAGATCATTATGTATTATGGAAGGGATTCTCCACCCCTAGTAGCCACTGTGGGGTCCATTTCAGCAGTCTGAAAGCCACTGGTCTGAAAGCCACTGGTCTGAAAGCCACTGGTCTGAAAGCCACTGGTCTGAAAGCCACTGGTCTGAAGCCACTGGCTTGGCTATTTAGCAGAAAGCCACTTTGAATCCCAGACCTAATTCCTGTGCTCCCTTGAGACATTTTACAAAGCTCTTATACTATAGCACTCAAATTGCCTCTGTGTTAGAGGTAAATGAATGTGTGTTATTCTCTGACAGACTGGTAACTTGTTCATGGCGTGTCCCTGCCTTGCGGCTAGCGTTTTTGAGGTTTTAGCCTGGATGAAGTAGTATGTGAAAATAAACGAATGATTATGAATCATGTACATTACCATAACAGCATTACTTTACAGTAACTCAATCGATTTCAGAGAAATATGATGCCCAGATGGTGCAGGCACACACAGACACACACACACACACACACAAACACGGCTGTCATGATGGTATTTATTCACAATGCATTACTAATCCGACCTTTCAGTCATGTCACCCATTTAAACATAAAGGGTAATGTATGTGTGTGTGTGTGTGTGTGTGTGTGTGTGTGTGTGTGTGTGTGTGTGTGTGTGTGTGGTGAATGAGGAAAGTAACACACAGATAAACGAAGTGAAGAGATATGCAAAAGAGAGAATGATAAGAGAATGTGGATCTTACCTCTCCATAGTCAGTAGTGAGAACAATGGTACCATCTCCACAGGAGTTCACAGTGGAAGGAAGCAGTTGGTCTTTCTCTTTTACCCAAACCCGCGTCCCCTGCAATATACCCAACACAAAAACAAAGACTGTTAAAATATTTGCCCAGTTTGTGGATGTTTCTTAACTGCCTTCCAATTCTTGGACCTGAACTCTGCAAAACATTCAAATAAAGCTGCTTTTCCAACAACTATTGATATGGGAAATATCTGTTGATGCCGTAACAGTGTTATGGAAAAAAGCATTATACAAAGTGCACAAGCTGGACACTTATACTAAGAATACTAATAATAGTGTGGTTAATAAATGTTAGGCAAATTAACAGCAGCTTACTCTTTTCATAAGAGTCTTAAGAGTAAAATCTGTAACGCAATAAAATACCCTCGATAATGGATTTACTACAGGGTATAACGCAGCAGCTTGCATCAGTATCAAACAGTCTATGCAAAAATGAGACAGAATCTTGAGAAACCAACTTAATAAGTCAAAAAAAAGCATTTTTTTCTTTTATTAATAAAGTGTTTTAATACTAGATGATTATGGCTTTCTTCAGGTCATCTTACACTTGCAACAGTTTTCTTACACATGTGCTATGATACACAGATTATATTATACGCTGATAACGTAAACATCAGGAACACCCCTAAAATATGTATTACAGTGCCTATTTCATAACGACTGTGCATGCTACATCAGGGATATATTAATTGTTAACGGTAGTTACTCATAATACACGTGTTGACTTTGATAAGGGGTACATCATTATGGCCAGAAGACATGGAGCAAGTAGCCCCAAAACAGCAAGGGATGCTCACAGACGGCTATGGTAAGTACCCACCAGCAGTGGTCTGAGAAGGGACAAGCCACAAACCATCCACAGTTTGTTGGGTGACCAAGAGTTTGTTTATTAGGATTTTAACGTCATGTTTTACACTTTGGTTACATATATGACAGGAACAGTACTCATTACACAAGATTTATCAGTTCACAAGGTTATATCGAACACAGTCATGGACATTTTAGTGTCTCCAATTTACCTCACTTGCATGTCTTTGGACTGTGGGAGGAAACCGGAGCACCCAGAGGAAACCCACGGGGAGAACATGCAAACTCCACACAGAAAAGACCTGCACCGCCCCACCTGGGGATCGAACCTAGGACCCTCTCACTGTGAGGTGACAGTGCTACCCACATAGCCACTGTGCTGCCCCATTAATGCCAGAGGACATGAAGTTAAAAGACCTGCTGGTAATGTCCTGGTACCATATACCACAAAACAAGTCTTGTAAAGACCATGCTTTGGTGGAGTCAATGCTGTTTTGACGAAATATCACATGGGTGTTCCTTATGTTTTGGCTCATCTGTGTATCATATTATAATAAAATACTAAGTGCATTTAATGTGCTTTAACAGATGTGGCCAGGTACTGGACAAACAAGTAAGTCCCACTCTTTACTGCACACAATACTTCCACCATGTGAGCAGAAATTAGGGCATTTCATAAGATTCCTTCATTAAAAAAAAATATTCCATCATTGTATTTTAGCATTTCCTTTTTATTTATTTTTTTCAAGCTTTTCCACCTTATTAAAAACTTTCCTGCAATATTTATTGAGATAGCTTGTTATAGTTTGTTAAAGATTTTAATAAATGAGTTGGAAAAAGAACTTAATGTCAGCTTGACAGGAAAATAAGTTGCACGAGTATAACAAACAGCATTCGCAAAAAATTAAATTAAATTAAAAAAAAAAAAAAAAAAAACAGTGGCCACAAGGCGAAGTTTAATAACAGGAATATATGCCATTTCTAATTTTAAAAAAGCCATGAATATCTATACAACAAAACGTATTGCACATCACAGGAAATGCATTGGAAGGCAGAAATTTAGTGACCTTTTATAGTCCCAAAGGCAATGCTGTAACTTGCAGGGAGCACAAACCTTGAACCCCTAAGCAATAGGGCAATTTATTTTCTACATCTGAATGGGTTCATGTTTAACAGGAACCAAAGGTGGCCTTCAATCCACTATGTCTGCTGCCAGCTGTTATGTGTAGTGGTGGGTCCAAAATCATATATGCAGCCTATAGTAAAATAATTAGGTACATTTTTTAATGATCATGTATCAGCCAACAAATATAATCTTGTATGATTATATCCTCATATTTCAGCATAATAATGCCTTTATATATAGTAAGTACTGGAGTGATTAATGAACTTTCTTCCTGATGAATGCTCTAACATTCCATCACAAACCATTCAGGACTTGTATGACATTTTGCAGGGCGAAGTCAAGATTACACATTTGGAGCACAGACTGCAAAGAAAAAATCCACCTCCTTAAACCATAAAAGAATTCCAAATCTGGCCAAATTATTTTATTTAGATTGCAATTGCTACTAAAATGTGCTTTGCCTGTGAAGAAATCCACTCCTGTAATTAATGCAATGAAAGGCACTGGGAGTTAAAGCAAGTCAAAGTCAGCAAAATGAAAACTTCGTTTGACCAGAGATAAAAAATAGAGTATAGATGTTTACATATATAACTGTAACTGTTGTTAAAGTGTGGAAAGTATGTGTGATTGTACAATGATTACATGAACTACAGATAAAGTATCCAGTGCAGATGATTATACATTGATGATTAGATGAATTATATTCCAGAGTTGTACAGTCTGATGGCTGCAAGGAGAAATGACCTGCGGAAGCATTCTTTCCTGCAGAGGGGCAGGAGCAATCTGCTGCTTAGTGTTCTCCTCTGTCACAGTAGTATGTTATGGAGTGGGTGGAAGGAATTCTTCATGATTGCTGACACCTTTGCCAGCATCCGGCTATTCGCTCCCATCTTCACTGTGTCCAGTTTCACCCCCAGTATTGAGATGGCCTTCCTAACAGTTTGTTGAGTCTACTGGTGTCCTTGACTGTGATACTGCTGCCCCAGCACACAATGGCGTGAAAGATGGCCCTTGATAAACCTTTAATGCAGCAGAGACATTTGATCCATAGACCACTAGAGACTGCAGCCTGACCCTCAACTGCCACAACTACAACTACAACTCCAGCCAGCCTAATGGATAATCATTTTCAAAGAGTAATCCATAATTACTTCAGCACATAGCAAAGTGCTAAAGTAGTGTTGGAATTAGCTTTGTGGCATTTCATTATAATTCCTACATAATATTATGACTGTGCACAGCTGGTGAGTTCATTGTGACCATTAAAAGTGGTTTACACTGAGCGACATACATTACAGTGGGAAAGTCTAAAAAGATTTGTACAGATCCCAGAAAGTAAATCTTATTTTTTCAAATAAGGAATGTCACTTAAGGAGATATGTTTTCATGCAACTTAGGATCCCAAGATCATTGTTACCAATGTTTGTTTGTTAGTACAAGTGGTCTGTTTGCCACTGATGGGAAAGTTGGGAAAAACGGTCTGCCATCAGTTCACCACTGGAACACAGTCCACAGTCAAGCAAAGTGTTACTGTCCACAGTCAAGCAAACTTTACAATACCATGAGCTAAAAGGCTGCTGTGCCACAAACACTCTGGAAAAGGGCTTTGTGGTCAGATGAAACAAAGTTATTTGGCATTTAAACCTAGTAACACTGTCTCATTGTCAAGCATGGTGCATTGTATGTATAATTCTGATTCTGCATAGTTTTATTTTCAGAAACACTACAGTAATATGATGAAAATACTCAAGTTCATAAGTTCAGTTCAAAATGGTATGGAAATGCTATGAATACTAAAAATGCAGCAAGAAAAAGTTTGATGAAGTAAAAAAGATTGAATAAAATAATGAAATGCAAAATGCAGTAATGGAAATGCGTCGGTGCATAAAGTATGGCATGGTGGAAAGACTCCCATGTGTGCAGCAGAGGACTGTGTGGGACTGATTTCTGCATCCAGTACCTGACTGCTTCCATTAAAGCACATTATCATTTTATACTATTATATATTACAATGTACATGCAGTTGCAAACAAGTAAGAAGACTGTTGCAAGTGTAACCTAAAGATGTGAGTGAATAAAGTCAGGCCAGTTGAAACAAAAGAAAACACAGCAGATGTGTCTCCCTAAAGAGCCCAAAGGAGAGAATAAGGAAAATGGGAAGAAGAAGAACAGATGAAAAGTTTTTGGGTAACAGATGGTCAAGGCTCTGCTCACTGAGGGCCACGAGCCTTAATAATAACACCATAACAGTAGCAACAAATCAGTCAGTAAAGTCATTTACCACAGCCAGCTGGGCAAAAACAAAACAAAGGAAACACATTCACGAACACACAGACACAAACAATACAGTAGAAAGTTGATGTGGATCCAAATGTGTATATTTCCTCTCAATTTATGCCACTTGTTCAAGAACACAGGAAGGGGGATCAAACTCTACCTTAAAGGATGTTAATATGTATGTTCCTTGGGCAAAAAGTAGAAAACAGCCCGGACAGATCTTCAATCCATATGGGGCATACACACACACTTTCTCTCTCTTTCTCTCTCTCTCTCTCTCTCACACACACACACACACACACTCAAACTCAAACGAAGCTTTATTGGCATGAATAATAAATAAATAAGGACATTCGTATTGCCAAAGCAAGTTACAGGGAAATATAAACAATAAAAATAAGAAAGAACAAAAATATACAGAACAGTTACATGTGCAAAAAATATAGAATAGAATAAAATATTAATAAAAACAGTGCAAAATAATAACAATAAAAAGTATAATATTTACAATAATGAGGTAGTAAAACAATCAGTTTGTGCGTGTGTGTGTGTGTGTGTGCTTGTGTGTGCGTGTGTGTGTGTGTGTGTGTGTGTATGGGACATGGTCACCCACTGTCCCTCACCTGGTGGCAGGTGTGAGTATAGAGTGCTGCTAGTGTGCAGCTCTCTCTGTGCTCCCCCAGTAGATGGGGCAGTTTGTCGGGGTCTGGGAGGGAGGTAAAGTTGGGGATGATGTTATTAAATTTAGGGAAGAATTGGGAGCGGATGTGGTGGTACTTGGTACACCGGGTGAGGAAGTGCAGCTCCGTCTCTACTGTACTGAGAGTGCAGTGCTGACACGACCTCTCCTCCCGGGGCAGCCAGGACCGGGTGTGTCGCCCCGTCTCCACGGCCAGGTCGTGTGCGCTCAGTCTGTACCTCGTCAGGGTGTTTCTTAATTTAGGGTCGGATACTGTGCTCAGATAATCTGCTGCACTGTAGTGTCTGTTTAGGGTCAAATAGCACTGCATTTTACTTTGAGTTTTAGTTTCAGTTTCCCAATAATTCAGATATTTAGTTCTGAGTTTTTGTGTAATTTGGTTTATTTTAATTGGGTTTGCAGATTTCTTCTGTTCCTGAGTCTTTATTGTGTTAGTGTGTGTTAGTGGTGTGGCGGCGTGTGTTAGTAATGTGTTTGTGTGTGTTATTAGGGTGTCTGTGTGTGTTAGTGGTGTATGGGTGCAGTGACTCAGGACCAGTTGGATGAGGGGACTGGTATGTTTGCTCAGCTCTTGGTGTTTCAGGGCTTTATAATGATAAGTTTGGGGGTCGCTCTCATTTAGATGTTTCCAGAAGTTGATTGCTCTTCTCTGTATGTTTATAATTAGTGGAAATCGGCCTAATTCTGCCCTGCACGCATTGTTCGTGGTGTGTCTGTGCACCTTTAGGATGCTTTTACAGAACTCTGTGTGCAGGGTCTCTAATGGATGTTTGTCCCATTAGAGGGATGGAATTGATGGAATGGAATTGAATGGAATTGATGGTGTGTAAGCGAGCCCCAAACTTCACTGCCATATAGAGCAATCGGTTCAATTATTGATTCAAAAATTTTAAGCCAGATTCGAACTGGAATTTCCACGAATGTTTGACGTTTTATGGCGTAGAAGGCCCTGCGAGCTTTTTGTCTCAGTTCATTTACTGCCGGGTTAAAGTTTCCTGTGGAACTGATGTTCAGTCCGAGGTAAGTATAATCTTTAGTGTGCTCAATTTCATGGTGTCCTAATTTATATGTGTGTTTGGTTCCCTGAGATCTGGCTCTTTTCTGGAAGGTCATAATTTTGGTCTTTTTGAGGTTGACTGTCAGGGCCCAGGTCTGACAGTACTGCTGCAGCAGGTCCAGTTTGTGCTGGAGACCCTGGGCGCTGGGGGACAGCAGGACCAGATCATCTGCATATAGCAGGAGTTTAATCTCTGAGTCGTGTAGAGTGAGACCGGGCGTGGCTGAGTGCTCTAACATGGAGGCCAATTCATTAATATAGATGTTAAATAGAGTTGGACTTAAACAGCAGCCCTGTCTTACTCCACGCTCCTGAGAGATGAGATGTGTTCTCTTACTGCCGATTCTTATTCCACACTGGTTTTCTGTGTACATGGATTTAATAAGATCGTATGTTTTACCCCCTACACCACTCTCTAACATTTTATAAAACAATCCTTCGTGCCAAATGGAATCAAAAGCTTTTTTAAAATCAATAAAACATGCAAATATTTTAGAGTTATTTTGAACTACATATTTTTCGATCAGGGTGTGTAGGGTGTAAATATGATCGGTAGTGCGGTAATTTGGTAGGAAACCAATCTGACTTTTACTCAGGACGTTGTGTTCGGTAAGGAAGTGTAATAATCGTGAGTTAATTATACTACAGAATAACTTCCCCAGGTTACTGCTCACACAGATGCCCCGGTAATTATTAGGGTCGAATTTATCTCCACTTTTGTAGATGGGTGTTATGAGACCTTGATTCCAGATATCAGGGGAGGAACCGACACTCAGAACCAGGTTAAAGACTTTTAACATCGCCAGGTGAAATTTGGAGCTGCTGTGTTTGATCATTTCATTCAGGATCCTGTCAGGTCCTGATGATTTCTTTGTTTTTAGTTTTTTAATGTTGTCTTTAAGTTCCTGCTCAGTAATGAGAGAGTCTAGAGGATTCTGGTGGTTTTTAACAGCCCGTTCCAGTTCCTCTAACTTACTAATAATTTGAATTTGTTCAGGATTTGAATCTAATTCTATATTTTTAAAGAGTGATTGGAAATGGGTTGTCCAGATATCCCCATCCTGAATGGCCAATTCTTCCTGTTCTCTATGTTTTAATTTGTTCCAATTGTCCCAGAATTGATGTGTGTTGATTGATTGTTCAATAATTGTTAGTTGTTTTTGGGTGTACTGAGCTTTTTTGGTTCTGAGTGTACGTTTATATTGTTTGAGGGTTTCACAGTAAAGAAGTCGTGTGTTACTGTTGTTTGGGTCTCTGTGTTTTTGGTTTGATATTTTACGGAGTTCTGTTCTTAACATTTGACAGTCTTTGTCGAACCAGCTGTCATCTTTTGTAGATTTAGGTTTTGATTTAGATTTAATTTTTAATTGAGCTTTATTTGCTGTATTTTTAAAGATCTGATTAATATTTTTAACTGCCTGATTTACTCCTTCTTTACTGTGAATGTACGCAGTGTCCAGAAAGTTGTCTAAGCTAATTTGGATTTCTGTGCTGCTAATTGCTTTCTGGAACTCCTCTGCGCTGTTCTCGGCCCATCTGTAGGATCTGGAGATGTTGTACAGCTTACTGGGCCGTGTGTGTGTGGTGGGGTTAGTTTCTGTCTTTTTGATGAACACAGTAATTTGGCTGTGATCAGACAGAGGGGTTAGAGGTTTAACAGTAAATGCACTGAGAGAGAAAGGGTCTAAATCTGTTATTGCATAATCTACTGTACTATTACCAAGAGGTGAGCAGAACGTGAACCTTCCTAATGAGTCCCCTCGAGTTCTACCGTTGACGATGTACAGACTTAAAGTTCGACAGAGCTGCAGGAGGTCTTTACCATTTTTGTTAGTAACATGATCATAATTGTTTCTGTGGTTTAGGGTGGAATTGGTATTATGAATTTGGTTGTTATTGATGAATCTGTTTCCCTGTTCATTTATAATATCAGGTTCACACACACACACACACTTAGGGCAATTTTAAGTAGCTCAACTGCATGTCTTTGGACTTGTGGGAGAAAATCACACACACAGGGAGAACATGCAAACTCCAAAGGACCCTGGACATCTGGCCAGGAAATCAAATCCAGGCAACAGCACTATTCACTGCTTAATCGCAAAGTGTGTTTTCCTTATTGTCACTGACAAAACACAACAATGACCACCCACTAAAAAAATTACTACAGTAAAACTCAAAATATCTGCATTATTATTAATAACTTTATTTATGCAAAAGCCATGGAAAGCAAAATCATTATTTCACTTAGCACATACCCATAACCAACATTTTTGATTACCTACCAACTAAATTTCACTGGTCCTTTGGCCTCTATATCATTGTTAGCTTATTGAGACAGACTCATTAAGCACTTTGGTATGCAAGATTTTAAAGCAACATGAAGCAACTAACAGCATTCCAAAAATGCCAAATACTGGGTGCCTAAAACAATGACAAAAGGTATTAAAATCAGTGATTGAAAGTATAAATTTACAATCCTGAATTGATGCTACAATTGAGAATGGTTAAAACTGATAACCCTATGGTGATCAAAATTATTTAAGAAGTTTAGTTTGATATACATCAGGATGGAGTAATGCTCAATTAATCACCAAATTTAATCACAAAAAGAAATCATTAAGCAATTGAAGGTTAGGGAGCATTGACTGTGAAACAGTTCTCAATAATTTTCTCCACTATCTTTATTTGTCAAAGACCTGAAAGATTTTTTTCTTTAAAAATCATATTGCCCACTCATAGTTAAGCCTAAAATGCTAAATAAATAAACAATCTGTTTGAGAGTTAAAGAAACAACATTTTGTTGTGGAATTGTTGCCTCATTAGAGATAATATGTATTTAATTTGATGCTCAATATAACCTTTACTATAGCAGCTTGTAGAAAGTAGGGAAAAAACATTCATTAAAACAATAAACAATAGTAGCATATGTAAACATAAAAGTATAATATATAAGAATTTATGTATATGCATATATACACACATATTATATACATATATGTTTTAAACATAATTGATTGCTATTGCTAATTGCTGTTAATCATTGATTTAGTATATTTATATATACTGTAAAGCTATTGATTATTGTTCTAATGAATATTTTTTACACCCTCATCCTTTCACTGCTACTAAAAGAATATGCTAATGCACCTCCACAATAAGTAGCACTTAGCGGGTTGCAATTGTGTCTGTGTCCCTAAGGAACTGATGGTAACCAGATCTACCTGCCCCCATCCTTTATATGCTGAGTGTTTACAATAGATCATCTTTGGGATACTAAAACAGGAGACTTGCATCATAAATGTTGCTGACAAATCATCTTGGTTTATAACAGCAAAAAGTTCAACATGAACCAAAATCTTAAAGGAGTGTTTCAAAAACTTCAAAAATCAAGACATAGAGAATTGAGGCAAATATGAATCCATCTCAGTATTAATATGGTTTTTCTTATGAAGCGGCCAGTCACTCATTTATCACAGTGTCATGTTTACCATCCATGTGAAATTTAAAACAAAAAGCAATGTAACATATCCTACCAATTTTTTCCTTCACTGTCCAATCATGGTGGTACATTTACACAAAGCAAAGTACTCAACCCAGATTTTTGTAACCAAGCTCTCTTTTCATGAGGCCAACAACTCCTCATGCAGTAGCACACTTGGGTTTGAAAAGTGCTTTCAATCATGCCCAAATTTACCAAACTCTGGGTCCAAATGGTCTTTGGTCATGTGTGCAAGTGAGAAAAATACCTTGGAAAACCCACAAACGGAAAACAATTTTTCTTCATCTCCATTTATTTATTCCCTTTTCTCTTTTATTTTATCTGTTAATGTGGCAGTTTACAAATGGCAGAGCTCTGCACTTCCTAGCAGCTATAAAATATACATGAGAGAGAGAGAGAGGAAAGAAAGGGACATGTTGAGAAAGGAAAGAAAGAGAGAGAGAGAGAGAGAGAGGGGGGGTGTATTTACAGAAAGAGCAAAGGCAGTTG
This sequence comes from Trichomycterus rosablanca, assembly GCF_030014385.1. Lineage (NCBI taxonomy): Eukaryota > Metazoa > Chordata > Actinopteri > Siluriformes > Trichomycteridae > Trichomycterus > Trichomycterus rosablanca. Next base: position 33,890,924 of record NC_085993.1, read on the forward strand.
ATCAGAAGTAGGGCTAAGAGCTGTGCACCCACAGGAAGTGAAAATCCCACCATGATGAAGAAAACTTAGGAAGAAGAGAAGCTGCACAGCCTTCATCCGCATTATAAATTAGGGTTTATATAAGTATTTAAAGCTGTTTTGTCTAAGGCTTACAAAATATCTGCTACATACCTTCACACTACTAATATTAATTAATTAATTCATCGGTCGGGATCATGCTTGGTTTGATACCAAAAAAAATACCACCCTGGTTTCAAGGCAGCCATACACCCTGGACAGAACATTACTCCATCCCAGGACCCATGTTGTGCAGCACCCAATCTGCCAGCTAAACCACAGTTCTGTCTATACAAATAATACTAATAATAAATAATAAATCTCTGCTCCAGTGGGGCTGTACAGTGGCTGACCCTGTGCTCTGACCCCAGCTTCCAAACAAGATGGGATATGCAGAAAAATAATTTCGTTGTACTGTACACATGTATATGTATATATGACAAATAAAGACATCCTATTCTATTGTATACAAGGTACAAACATGCATGATCAATTTTACATTCCTATTATGTATTAGGGAAAATGTATATGCAAATATATTTAGCTTTTTTACTAAGTAGCAACACCCATCCTACCCTAGATGCAGCTGTCACTACACACACAAACACTCATGTACAGTATATAGTGAAGGTTTTGAGTACTATAAGATTTGCTTGGCCCGACAAAATGACACAATATATGACGGAATCAGTTCACATGAAACAGGTGCAATATATACAATGTTTATTATTAATATAATATTTAAATATTATACAATCACTGTTAGCTCTCCTTTTAACAAATAAAACGATGTTTGCAGTCTCCCAGTCACCACTGATGAAGTGCACAGTTATACCGTTATACTGAGGTATGACTCCACAGATTGATCACAGGTCTGTAGTAGAAAAGACTTTATATATCCAAACTTCCAGCTTGCTTCGGTGTTGTTGGTATAACATTGGTATAGCAATTATCTGTTAACACTGTTTTGCTAACGCTACCTGGTTAAAAAGTGAGCTGTATCTAATCTGCACAGCGCTCCATATCGCTTTTGTCGGCGAACAATATCATATGATTTGCTGCCTATTGAAGCCTACAGCTGTTGTATTAACTGTGCTACAGTATGGCAGTATATGAAAAAACCATACCGTACGAGGAATTAAAGCCAGTATACCAAATGTACCGAATCATACCGCCCAGCTCTATATGAGACACTTCAAAAGTAGTCCATTACAAGTCCATTTTGTTCTCTTTCCTTATTATTAAACATTATTTCCAACATTATTGTACACAAAGACACTGTTTGGGTCCATTTGCCTTCTGAAAAGGAGGGGTAAGTTTAAACCAATATATAGTTATTCTTACATATCTACTTTAAACCTAATGAAACAGGTCTTTGTCAAGTTGGCAATGAACAGTTGAAAGAAGTAGAAGAAGAAGACATTGATGTGATACTGTCTTATCAGGCCTCTGAGAAATGGTCCAAACTAGTAGCCCATAAACACTATAATCAACGTCTCAGTGGCTGGGATAACATGGAAACCCACACAGCCATTTTGGCTCTAATTAGTAGAGTAACCATAGAGAAAAGTGCCCAAAATAAATCAGGAAACTACAAGCTGCTGTTTTAATGAGGAAAGGTGTTAATTACAATGACAAACTATCATTTGCTAAAAGGAGAAACCCTTGTACACTATATGAGAGAGAAATGAAACACAACACCCAGAGTTCTTAATGTGGCAGCACTTTTCATGTGTCCTTGATGATTTCCCTCACAATTTGGGGGTCAATGGCATCAAACAAGTATTCAAAGCCCGGATTTCAGAAGTACTGGGCTATCGTGTCTCACCACTGTGGCACCCAGGCACCCTTTCCCACAATGTATATGATTTCAAAATAGTAACAGCTCAAGTATTAAATTTAGCTCTTCAGTAAAACAGTACGTAAAACATTCGTCTTCCAGCCAGTTAGTCAGCAAATATAAATAACTGCTTGTGTTCTGAGAAGTGTTATTAGAATAATAAGTAGTTTTGTTAGCCTGTCAAGCCAAGCCACAGCTGGTTTAAGAACTTGACAACCAAGTTCTCGGAAAGAAAGGGAAACCTTAAAACAAGCCCACACTAACTGGCACAGCACACACCCAGTGGTTTTATAATGTGGGGCCTGCTCTGGAAAGGCAGAGAGCTCACTCCTCTCTCAAACTGGCTGCCTCAGCTGTGCCTGTCTATATGAGACAATTGTGGAGCTTGAAGGCAGGATAGCTTTATTGCAGCAGATTAAAGAAGATGAGGGCTTTCTTAACTCTTCATTAGCTACGGTGAACGATTCTGCCAAAGCAGCTCCTCTGGACACCACTGCTCCACAACCAGAAACTCTTTCCTTCCAGGCCACAAATCCATGGCCACAAATGGGCACTCAACCACACTGGTTCCATCTTCCTCCCATCTTCACAGTAACAGTATGGAGTCTGACTGCATATTAAATTCTGCTCATTTAGATCTGTGGGAAATGTATTTTTTCCAAAATAATGTAGATGAATTACACCATGTCCAAATATAAAGGCAGACGTATGTTTATCATCTCACAACAACTACACAAACATTGTTAGGAAAAGCCACAAGATATGGACTGCATCTTGGTTACTTAATCAGCATGTTCAGTTAGCACCTGTTTGTTAATCTACATTCTGAATGTTGAACTAGTTCTATTCATATTGTTTTAGTTTACCCCAATATAAAGCAGGAAGGCTGTGATTTGTTTTATATTTAAAGGGACTATATATGCTTGTTGGTTAATGGTTAATCATTGACTTATTACAGTAGAATATAACTTTAAAAATGCATCACTAATTCCAGTTGTTAAGTCACAAAAAAGAACAGGTGCAGACATCCCTAAAATCCCAAGACTACAAGTTCATGTAAACTGTATACAGTGGACCCTTGAGTTAAGAACGGTTTACCATATGAACATTTTGGGCTACGAGCGATCTTTTTCAACTTAAAGTACAAACAAATTTCGGATTACAAACCGAAATTCGCGAACAAGTTGGCTCCGACCGTCTCTCTCTATATATATACAGTGAGCAAACACTCGGACAGCGGATGGTGTTTTTCCAGTGTTTTCTTTATTTTTTGTAAAATTCTATATTAAAATGTTGTTTATTACAGGAAAATATACTTGTATTTATAACAAAAAAAAGACAATTTAAGACATTAGCAAGGTTAGGTAAGGGGGTGGTTTGGGAGGTCTGGCACGGATTAATTCTATTTACATTATTTCTTATGGGAAAAATAGGTTTAACTAACGAACATTTTGACTTAAGAACAGCCTCTACTGTATAATATTCCAAAATATAAACGTCTTCCAAATAAAGGTTTTGTAAATAAAATATTCTTGCCTGGTACAGGGGTAACTGGCCTAAAAGGTCATTGAATGGAATAGATTGGACCGTGGGCACTTGGGTGGCACACACTCTAATACTCCAGCATTCCACTACAGAGACCTAAATCACAAGTTCAAGTCCTGAGTTTGTGTCTCACCCATCAATGAGAGAGGGAAGGCTGGATAGGAAATTACCTTAATGCCATTGCAACAGCAACCCCTGTCTCATTCGGGAACTGGCACAAGCAGTGGAGGAATACAGAGAAAGTAGCATGTTCTTCTGTAAGAACTCCCCCTCAGGTTTAAATACGAGGCCAGCGGCTTTACACATGTCAGAGAAGGCGGCTCAGTGGGTAGCACTGTCGATGTCGATTCCCAGGTGTACCGGTCCGGGGGCCTTTCTGTGTGGAGTTTGCATGTTCTCCCTGTGTCTGCAAGTAAGGTGAATTGGAGATACAAAATTGTCCATGACTGTGTTTGACATAAAAGACTTGAACTAACGAGTCTTGTGTAACGAGTGACTACCTGTCCAGTCATGAATGTAATCAAAGTGTGTAAAACATGACGTTAAAATCCTAATAAATAAATACACGTCAGAGGAGGCATTTGCTAGCCCTTAGCCTTCCTTGACCAGCAGGGTGTCATGCGAATGGTACCGTTCACCAGACAACAAAGGGTAATACACTATACTAACCACACACGCATGCACTTCCTGTAATCATAAACACAAAACAATCAAGGCCCAGATAAAAACAAGCTTCTACAGACTGGTGGACAGAGCAAACACACCCACACTGAGCAAAGCTGTAAACAAATCACACACACACACATGTTATACCCTACAACACCTACAACAACAAAACAGAAGGAATACCCTGCATACCAAACACACAGGAGGTAAAACTCAAAATTCTTAATTGCATCAGTTTTTGCAGTTTCATGCTAAATTAAGATCAATAAACAAGACATAAACAAAAACGTGAATGCTTATTAGCATATGGGAAGTTGTAGCCTAGCCGTTAAGGTGCTGGACTAGTAAGCAGAAGGTTGCTGGTTTAAACCCCACCACTGCCAGGTTGTCACTGTTGGGCCCTTGAGCAAGGCCCTTAACCTTCAATTGCTTAGACTGTTTACTGTAAGTCGCTTTGGATAAAAGCGTCTGCTAAATGCTGTAAATGTAAAAAGCAGACTTATTAAAGGTACTGCCTTCACTGGCAAAAACTGGAACTAAACTTTTTATGTGATGTTAGTCTCTCACTGTGGATAAATTTTACTCAAATTTCAAAGGTTTAAACCGAATTGGAAACTGAACTGCTTCAATTATGAACAGTTTAAGCTCACAGACAGATGACCTTATGTTCCAAATTCATGCCCATTATTATATAGCCCACCTGCAACTGAAACAGCCTCCACTTTCATAGGACAGCTGGTCACATTATTTCGGAGTGTGTCAACACTACTAGTGTAACCCACGTATAGGGTCTGTTCGGTATAGCCCTTCCAGGTGCTTGTCTCCATATCATACAATGGTAGATGAGCTAAGGCATTTAGGTTGCTTTATACCACTGGAGAGTCGTCCGTCAACAAATAAATACCACACAGGATGTGAATGAGAGGGAGATGACATCCAGCGCATCAAAATGCTAGTATTTACAGAAGAGACTGTCCAACATATCGTGTGAGAAATAAACGGTTTAGGAAGTATCACATAATACGGCTCTCATTGCACGATACGGCTCTCAGTGAGACTCTTGGCTCTGGCAGGTGAAAAGAAATGCCCGCAAATGTGCACTTGTCAGGGGGGTGTATGACAGGCTGATTCTCTTCTCGGTCAACGTGGGGGGGTTGTAGCAATAAAGAAAGTTACAAATAAGGAATTGGACATGACTATATTGGAGGGAAAATGCAACAAAAAAAGCTCCCTCTCTTTTTCAAGATTGTTTAAGGTCAAGACCAACACAACACCAAGACAATTACCACTTGAAACCAAGTCAAGACCAACACAAGACAAAGACCTATACGAGATTATAAAGAAAAACATATAACACAAGCAGAACTAAGTAAATATATATATTTACTAAGTATATATATATATATAATATTCATTCCAATATAATATATGCAGTTCCAAGGGACCATGGAACGCATTAACAGGTTTCCCATACATCCTTATGGGAAAATAATACCTTGAAACTCAATGCCTTTTAAACTAACGTCACTCCCAGAACCAATTGATGCTGAGTTTCAAGGTAAAACTGTATTTGTTATAAATTAAAACAAGCCAGGCCCTATAACTGTTTTTTTTTCACTGAATCAGTACAGATAACTGGGAGTGTGTAGCCCTCTATCACCAACTAATCGTGTGATGTGAGACCCCTCACTGGTTTGTGCATTCCTCTATGATCCCAAATTAACAACTGCAGGCAACAACTGCTAGTTTGTTTAGTGTGCAATGTTTACAGAGTTTTTTATTTGTTTTGTGTGTACTCGACTTGAGATGACAGGTGTATCTTTTTTGGTTTAAGCAGGGATGATACTTGGTTTAAAAACACTGAAAACAGTGCTTAAAGCAAAGAGGGGGTATTCAGATCATACAGATATCCATACAACAGACAGTATTTCCACTCTTGCTGTAAGTATCATAGGTCTGAAGTGTTGAATCAACCTTTCTGAGCAGCAACAATGTGACCATGGATAAAGAGAAATAAATAAATCAAGGTACACATCATGTGACTGCAAAATCAAGTTATAAAATTAAGAAAAATTGCAGTGATAACAAATCAGGAAATGGGAAGCAGATAAAAATTACAGCAGCATTTTAAAGCTTACATGCTTCAGTACATCTGAAAGGTCCTAAATTTAGGCCATAAATGCTTAGAGGCATTGGCTTGTCAGATCGCCCCAACGGTGAAGTGTCACACCACATCATGGTCTGTTTTTATCTATTGGGCAGTTGTAGCCTAGTAGTTAAGGTATTGAAGTAGCAAGCAGAAGGTTGCTGGTTCAAACCCCCCCACTGAAAGGTTGTCACTGTAGGGCCCTTGAACAAGGCCCTTAACCCTCAATTTCCCCTTTAGATAAAAGCATCTACTAAATGCCAAAAATGTTAATGCATTTCTAATAGCTAACTATGGTCAGCATTAGGTATTGCACATTCAGGAGCATCTCATTAATCTGAGCCACTTACTCATTCATGTTAAGCAGGTAAAATTCCTTCACAACAGGGAGATGTTAGCACAGTTTCAAAGTTAAAAGTAAGACATATTTTTCTCTATATTTAAAGCAATAGCAACAAACTATTATGGTTAATCACACTGGTAAAAGTGTGGGTTATAATGTTTTTTTTTTGTTTTTTTTTTTAATATTTTTTCCCCAATTTTTATCCCTCAGTCTAGTCGTGTCCAATTACCCTGAATTTGTCCTCTATACTGATTCGACCCTTCACCGCTGACTGAGGACACCTCTCAACTGACATGCTCCCCCTCCGGTACTCACAGTCAGTACAGATAGTGCATTTTTCACCTGCACGAGTCAAGTTCATACACTTGACGGGCACTGTGTATGGAGAGCCACACACCCATCAGCATTATTCCTCAGCCCGATCAGTCAGCCAGCAGGGGCCGCAAGTCGCACCAGTTATGAGGACCTATGATCCGACTTTCTTACCCTCTAACCCTGAACAACAGCCAAACGTTGTTCACGCAGCCACCCAGCCTAGTTGGAAAGGCAGAGCTGAGATTCAATGCGATGTATTCGAAACCCCAACTCTGGTGAGCTAGCGTACTTTACCGCTGCGCCACCTGAGCGGCGGGTTATAATGTTTAAAATAAAAAATAGTTATGATGAGTTATGATGGCATTTCAGAGCACTGTTATGACAACTAGAAGCCACTTTGGCATTTTAGATGCTTATATGTTTGCTAATCTGGCTTTTTAGAAATGGCAGATGACTGCACACTTAAGCATTAAAAAGTCGTGTGAATTATGGATGGAGAGCAGTAAACACAACTGTCTATAATTACAAAGTACAAAGGATGCATTTACATATGTACAGTGTATCACAAAAGTGAGTACACCCCTCACATTTCTGCAAATATTTCATTATATCTTTTCATGGGACAACACTATAGACATGAAACTTGGATATAACTTAGAGTAGTCAGTGTACAGCTTGTATAGCAGTGTAGATTTACTGTCTTCTGAAAATAACTCAACACACAGCCATTAATGTCTAAATGGCTGGCAACATAAGTGAGTACACCCCACAGTGAACATGTCCAAATTGTGCCCAAATGTGTCGTTGTCCCTCCCTGGTGTCATGTGTCAAGGTCCCAGGTGTAAATGGGGAGCAGGGCTGTTAAATTTGGTGTTTTGGGTACAATTCTCTCATACTGGCCACTGGATATTCAACATGGCACCTCATGGCAAAGAACTCTCTGAGGATGTGAGAAATAGAATTGTTGCTCTCCACAAAGATGGCCTGGGCTATAAGAAGATTGCTAACACCCTGAAACTGAGCTACAGCATGGTGGCCAAGGTCATACAGTGGTTTTCCAGGACAGGTTCCACTCGGAACAGGCTTCGCCAGGGTCGACCAAAGAAGTTGAGTCCACGTGTTCGGCGTCATATCCAGAGGTTGGCTTTAAAAAATAGACACATGAGTGCTGCCAGCATTGCTGCAGAGGTTGAAGACGTGGGAGGTCAGCCTGTCAGTGCTCAGACCATACGCCGCACACTGCATCAACTCGGTCTGCATGGTCGTCATCCCAGAAGGAAGCTGACGCACAAGAAAGCCCGCAAACAGTTTGCTGAAGACAAGTAGTCCAAGAACATGGATTACTGGAATGCCCTGTGGTCTGACGAGACCAAGATAAACATGTTTGGCTCAGATGGTGTCCAGCATGTGTGGCGGCGCCCTGGTGAGAAGTACCAAGACAACTGTATCTTGCCTACAGTCAAGCATGGTGGTGGTAGCATCATGGTCTTGGGCTGCATGAGTGTTGCTGGCACTGGGGAGCTGCAGTTCATTGAGGGAAACATGAATTCCAACATGTACTGTGACATTCTGAAACAGAGCATGATCCCCTCCCTTCGAAAACTGGGCCTCATGGCAGTTTTCCAACAGGATAACGACCCCAAACACAACCTCCAAGATGACAACTGCCTTGCTGAGGAAGCTGAAGGTAAAGGTGATGGACTAAACCCAATTGAGCACCTGTGGCGCATCAAGTGGAAGGTGGAGGAGTTCAAGGTGTCTAACATCCACCAGCTCTGTGATGTCATCATGGAGGAGTGGAAGAGGATTCCAGTAGCAACCTGTGCAGCTCTGGTGAATTCCATGCCCAGGAGGGTTAAGGCAGTGCTGGATAATAATGGTGGTCACACAAAATATTGACACTTTGGGCACAATTTGGACATGTTCACTGTGGGGTGTACTCACTTATGTTGCCAGCTATTTAGACATTAATGGCTGTGTGTTGAGTTATTTTCAGAAGACAGTAAATATACACTGCTATACAAGTTGTACACTGACTACTCTAAGTTATATCCAAGTTTTATTTCTATAGTGTTGTCCCATGAAAAGATATAATAAAATATTTGCAGAAATGTGAGGGGTGTACTCACTTTTGTGATACACAGTATATGTATAAAATAATCATTATCTAGATATATCCAGATATAATCCTGGCACTTGAAACATGAAATAACTAAGTGGTCCAACAATTACTGTCTACTGGTCAAAGAACAGGCATGCAGCAGCACAGACAGCAAACTGCACTTAATGTTAATTGATTTGTAGGTTCTGCAAGAATTTATGTCTGTCAAGTGCTGGCTAAATGCAGGTTCACCTGTCACATACTGAGCGTAAAAATGAGTAGTAGTTCTCCTGCTCCTGTTTTGCTTGCCAGCTCTTACCATGTTTTATAAAGCTTGCTTTATATGCATGGTTAGTGGTTTTTTGTATTTTTGAACAACAGAATATTACTGAATTCTGCTGCCAAGATCATCCAAGATAAGCATCTGAATGTGCTCTTTTAGATCCATTAATGTGTCTCTCATTTGCCAAATTACCCCCCCTTTGGCTGTAGGACCTTGAGTATGATACCTTTCAACTAAACTGTTAATTAGATTGCATTTCCACATCAGGCTTTTAAATACATCTGCAAGGCCATCTACTCTCCATGCTTCAATTCTCAACCCCCTCTCCTCAATACGGACCACTGCTTAGGTCAGAAACCACTCTAATCTCGAGAAATATATCATTGTGTGGGTTGAATGTATGGTTTGAACAAGCTATCGCATGTGACTGTGATGATGTGACTGTGATGTTAAATCTGGGAGAGAATGGTGGACTAAGCCTGTGTGAGAGGAAGAAAAATGATCCATCCATGCTGTTAAACATCCATGTTGATCTGTGATGTGGGTGTGAACAGCAGAATGAGACTGATTTTCAGAGCACCTTTTTCACACTCATTATCTGTGTGCATACCCATATATAAGTGTATTGATAATAATGCATGCAGATGCACTTGCTCTGTGATATATGTACCATAATAATAAATTGCATCATCAAAATGTATTCACAGCAATCCAACTTTGTCGTGTGCATATTGCATAGAGCATAACTTAATGACTTTTATAATACATGTTTATAATGTAAATGTATAGTTATTTACAGTGCATTCATATTAATCCAGCTATGCAATGCATATATGCACTATGCATTAAGAAAATAAAAATGCAAAACACAAGCATGCATTCATGAAAATACACATACTCTGAGATGTTTCTCATTATTTTTAAAGTATATCATTTGAAGCTTGTCATATTGCCTCTGCATCATATTGTTGAATGCATGCCAGCCTTAGGACCAGCACTGTACGCTATTGCATGTGTGCATTCGCTTCTAAAAATCATTTGCAAACTACCACAGGCGTATTATTTAGTACAGAAACAGGTCATCAGAACTGAAGGTGTATACATTAAAAAAATGAGATTACCCCTGCAAAGAACGCATCCATCCTTCTGCCACCCTAGAGGCCGCCGAGTCGATCCTGGTTTCACCCAATAAATCACACTGATGCTCGGGTACAGGATAGTGAGAAACAGACAGCCAGACAGGCGGAGATCACCGGTTAATGTCCGGCACGCAGAACTGAGAAGCAAAAATCATCCACGCTGTATTTTGACCTGCAGCCCAACAATCTCCAGGCCAGAATCAGGACGGTTGCCTTGCCTTTCCTTCCTTTTCCCCGTCAGACCGCCGCCTTCCTCCGGTGTCCTCGGCAGAATGAAAGAGGGGCGGTACGTCAGAGCCAGCCTCCCCCTTCAAACCTGCTCAGCACTCCACCCAACACCACCAGCAATATGCCCCTGCAGGATATTATAATGTTGCCTTCAGTGTAAATCTAGCCCTAATCATGTCTTAGTATCATAAAATGTTTATGGTCCCCTACTATGCAAAAAACGTCCTCTACACTGTGCAGACACATGCATTTATGATGTACAGTATATACAATTAATGTTGTATATGTTTCATATGCAGTTGTCAGTGTAGCATCCTCTGCGCATGCTCAGCAGTCGCGTTGCTATGGTAGCGATGCAGCGCTGGTAAAAATCAGGGTTCAAAAGTATAACATGAAAAAAATAAGCCTATAAATACACGTTAAAACATTAAAACCTCTCCTGTATAATACATAGTGAGTGGCTTAGTGGGTAGCACTGTCACCTCACAGCGAGAAGCCACTGGGTTCGATTCCCAGGTAGAGTGGTTCTGGTCCTTTCTGTGTGGAGTTTGCATGTCTGTGCTGGTTTCCTCCCACAGTCCAAAAACATGCAAGTGAGGTTCATTGGAGATACAAAACTGTCCATGACTCTGTTTGACATTAATCTTGTGTAACCAGCAGTGGCGGCTCCTGCCAAATCTCCCAGGGGGGGGTAATTGTTGCGATGATGGCCAAGGTGACCCGTTCAATGGGTAAATTAAAGCTTAAATAATTAACATCTTAAGTCATCTGTCAGTTTTCCCTCACAAATAACTTTGAACATGGAGAGAGACCAGCTTTACCATTCATCATAAAATTAAGTAAAGCCTTCACACTAACAATTTAATTCAGTCTTCAGCAGATAGCATTTTATTTTAGGTGCAGCAGATCCAGAATAAAGATTGGCATCGGGGGTGATGTGCAATGAATAAAGAAGTACAATTAAACAATTGGGGAGATACAATAAGTGCAATCACAATTCACAATTAAAAAATTACATTACTTACTTGTAATTTGCTTGTAACTTATATGATCCCCCGCCCCCCCCCCCTTTGTAGATGCTTGATGTTTAAATTTGGTCTGGGTGGCCCTAATTCTTTAGTTGCTAATTTATCCTGATTACTACGACGACTGAATGGCATTTCCCTGATGGAGTTGCTCCAAACTGAGGTAATGGTAGTCATGGTGACGAGATCGCGACACCAGGTTACATGTGACGCAAGCACGTAAGTGCGAGCCCTCCCGGAAACCATTCAGAATGTATTGCAGTGCCTGCAGTTCGAAAAAAAGAGCCTTAACATGAGAGTCTATGAGAGCAATCCGGGGCGATTTTCAGTCAGACTGAAATCTCCCCAAAAGGGGCGGTACTGTACTGAACACAACTCGACGCTGATTGGACTACGATATTCAGAGGCAAGAGACTGTCCAGAACAGTCACAGCTGTGATAGAAAAATGTCTTCCCTTTCACCCTTTGGTGGTGCGTCGTCCGATCGCCCTAAGGAACGAGCCGCCCCTGGTAACCAGTAACTACCTGTCCCTACATGAATGTAACCAAAGTGTGTAAAACATGACATTAAAATACTTATAAATAAATAAACCTACAAATTCAGCTACAAACTACAGACACTAAATCAAACGTCATCTATAGACATCTAAACCTTTCACTGTCTTTGGAACACATGTGACACTGTCCAAAGTCAATCAAGCTTTAAATCACCATGAGCTTAAAGTCTTCAATGCAAGAAAGCAGCCCCTGATGCTAAAGCTCATCTGATGTTTGTTGCTGATCACAGAGATAAGAATTATTGGCCACTTGTTAAACTTGCCTGAACGTAAAAAGCAACAGTGACATGAAATCACTCACTGGGACAGACAACATTTTACAGAAATGGTACTAAACACCTTGAAATTGCATAATGTGGTGTAAGAAGCACAAAACCTGGACCTCTGAACAATACAAATGATTATATGAGACACATTGTCACATTGACTGCTGGGGCGGCACGGTGGCTAAGTGGGTAGCACTGTCGCCTCACAGCAAGAAGGTCCTGGTCCTTTCTGTGTGGAGTTTGCATGTTCTCCCCGTGGGTCTACTCCGGGTGCTCCGGTTTCCTCCCACAGTCCAAAAACATGCAAGTGAGGTGAGTTGGAGATACTTAAAATTGTCCATGACTGTGTTTGATATAAACTTGTGAACTGATGAACCTTGTGTAATGAGTAACTACCGTTCCAGTCATGAATGTAACCGTAAGTGTAAAACATGACGTTAAAATCCTAATAAACAAACAAACATTGACTGCTGTTGAAGTTGCTAACAGTACAATTTTTTGCTGTAGAATTTAGATGTATGAGAGGGAAGAGCTGGTTGACAGATCTATATAAAGGTACATGGTTAAACATTCTTCCTTTAAGGTTTCTCAAAAGAAGAGCAGGTTCTACTTCTCAAATTAGCTCAGATAAACATTCAACAACTGCAGACATTTGAGCTCTCAGCCTCAATGACTATGGAATGTTATTGTTTGTTTTGCTTTTTTAGGAAGAGCACATGGACACTCACTCACACACTAAGCCCCAACAGGTTAGCATTTAATAAGTAAGGTTTTCTCATCATTTTCTAATTTAAACATCAGCAGCCTGAGGCCCAGGTTACATAAGAAAAGCATCACAGAAAGCTTTAAATCATCTTTCCCATTTTTTTCCCCAGAACTTAATGGTTTTCGGTTACACTACAATAAAATGACTGACCAGAAAAAAATGAGTTTGCAAAATGATCAGTATCAACAGTGTACAGAGCACATTAGGAATTTACATTTCATGATTATCTAAATAAAGGGTGTATGTTAAACTGATGTTTAGCAGCTGGTTGGCAAAAGTAATCATTAGGACTCTCTCATATAGTGCACTTCACTATCAGTAAAATCATTATTATAAAACGGATAGTTCCGGTCCTAAAATCTGATTGGCTGAGCCGCGTTCGAAGCCGTTGTAAAATCCCCGATATACGCACACCTATGACCACCTCACATCATTCCATATTCATACGCCACTGAAAAGAAAAAGTACAAACTTGGTTGAGCACTATTTTAAGTCATGTACTATACATGGAAATGTCCAGATTAATATAAACAGTAATCCTAATCATTAAGCGGGTGTAATAGTGTAATAGTGTTTGTGGAGGAATGTTTATTGCAAATGTTACGTTCGCCCTCATGTTGCCTAGCAACACTGTTAACGGACTACCTGATTTCGCGGAAGAATGCTTTTTGTGTTTTTGTAAAATAAAATCGCAGTAACGTCTCTCGTGGCTTTTGCTTTAATAAACCAAGCTGTGCATGCACACATTTACAGTATTTATGGATACCCTGATTTTCTTTATCAAAACACTGTGTGTGTGTGTGTGTGTGTGTGTGTGTGTGTGTGTACAGTACACTGAAATTCTTTTTTTGCATACTCCAGCTTTTTTGAAAGTGGAGGTCAGAGTGCAGGGGCAATTATTGTATAGCACCCCTGGAGCCAAGGGGGTAAAGGGCCTTGCTCAGGGCCCAACAGTGGCTGGATAGCAGATCCAGGATTTAAATACACATAAATCCAGTTGGTAACCCACCGCTCTACCCATTAAGCTATTACTGTCCCAATAATAAGACTCAAGAAAATCTGACCTTTTGCACAAAAAATGACAAAAATGTATGTATTATCTTTTTTACTTAAGTTGTTATGCTGATTACATGATTTTTAATAAAAAAAAAACGTTATTGAATTTGAGAAAACTTTATCTGCCACTGTTTAATCATGTACGAAATAAAATAAGGCGTTCATTTAAAACCCAATAAAAAAACTTTATTTTCCTTTAAACTTCAAATACAGACAGTATGTCTTAGTGTCATAAATAGTGTCAAATATTTTTCCAAACCATCTATTGATTTGAAATGGCAAAAGTCTATGTACATATCTGGATATTCATGCATACATGAATTTCAGAATGGAGTGTAAGAGGGAAATTAGTCACAGGGATCCCCTGACTACAAGATTTAGGAACCACTTGTTTAAACTAGCACATTAATATTTCTAAGCCTTCTCTTTATCTACTGCCTTCAAAGAAAAATAAATGATTACCACAGACATTTTTACAGACACTCACTACTCTTTTATAACAGAAGTCTAATGGCAGTCAGTTTAAACCTTTTAGAAATGATTCTACTTTTGCAGATGGGAAACTTATTAACTATTAATAAGTCAGACATTATTACCTGGCTACTCCAAACTGCCCCTAGATCTTAGTGAGTAAATGTGTAGTCCTGTTTTACAAAGTGATGCCCTGTTAAGGGTGTATTCTCAACTTTAAAAAAAATTTCTGGGGACACCAGACTTACCACAATCATGGACAGTATAATTTGATTATTACAGACAAATTAATATTGCAAATAAATTAATTAGCTGTAATTTAGATGAACACAAGTCCAGCTGTGTCTCAGAGACAGTGTCTATGTGCATTGTGCAGAGGACGTAAAGGTTTCAAGCTCAAAACACATAGGCACGGTTCATAAACCTCAGTCTCTTTGTTTTTTGGAAGGCCTCTTATGTCCTGCCTCCCACTGTGCATGCACACCAGTGTCAGGCCTGACTTTATGAAGGAGACAGGCCCCTTCTGTTGCTTTTAGCTGAATGAAGCGCTTTTGTCTCAGACATGTGCCTGGAGAGTCACATGTGCCGGCTTTCTTTTGCTTTTATTCTCTCAGTGACGACTCTATGCAAAATGAGGAGCTCTACTTCTTGATTACCAGTCACCAGATGCTCTGCTTTTAATCAGCCTAAAGAAAAAGATTTAATTCCAAAGTTATCACTTGCCAACTGTTAGAAATAGCAGGCCCAACTGGCTGGTCAGGGTAGTGTATAAATGCTGTATAGAGAATTGGCAAAAATTGGACATTGTGTTGCCACTACTTGAAATATTTGATGTTTTTTTGGGTTTTTTTTTTTTTGGAATTTAATCATCTCTGTGACTGTTTTTTACCTTGTAAACAATCTTGTGGTCTAGAGAAGGTTTTCTTCCAGAATAATCCTTATTTTGTGTTTAGGAGTTTGAGATTTTTTCAAGTTTATTGTGTTTTCATTTAAATATTAAACATAAAAATTACACAGTAAATTTGTGTAATGTAAAAAGTTTGTCTAAATTTCAGGTAACTTTTTGACATGACTGCTTAATTTCTCATTATTAATTATAACTGTATTTAATTATACTGTATTAAGGGCTAGCTTAACTGCATCCATTAAAAGTAGATGGAAATGGGGACCCAGGTGGTGCAGTTGGATATTCCGCTAGCACACCAGCACAGAGTTTCTGAACTCCTCGGTTCGAAACTCGACGTTGCCACCAGTCGGCTGGGTGCCATCTGGCGGGCATAATTGGCAGTGCCTGCAGCAGATACTAATTGGCCACTGTATCTGCAGGGTGGGGGCCAGACTATGTATGTGTGGGTGTATGTGTGGGTGGGTGTGTGGGTGTGTGGGTGTGTGGGTGGGTGTGTGGGTGTGTGGGTGGGTGTGTGGGTGGGTGTGTGGGTGTGTGGGTGTGTGGGTGTGTGTGTGGGTGTGTGGGTGTGTGGGTGTGTGTGTGGGTGTGTGGGTGTGTGGGTGTGTGTGTGGGTGTGTGGGTGTGTGGGTGTGTGGGTGTGTGGGTGGGTGTGTGGGTGTTTGCAGAATTTGAGAAGAAAGCCCAAAATGTCACCTTATGTTATTAAGAGATGTTTTCCTTTCTTGCATAACACCCATAAGCCCATGGTGATAACTGTAGACCATAAATGTGGACAGAATCATTGATGATTCAGCATGCTCTAATTTATGGCAAGTCTGTTTTTTGGTGGTTCTTGGATTAGGTACAAATCATCTGAACAAATTTTACTCAGTATACAGTCACAGTTTGAGATTCCATTCAGACCTTGAAAAATAGGTGCAGTCAAACTATCCCTATTTCATCAAGCACATAAAAGTCACCAGCTATCTCTAACCATAATCACTAACATGGAATTAGCAGACCATACCTCACACTTAAGTGACATTATATAATTCTATACACCTTCAAATCTGCTAATCTGCTACATCAAAAACTTGCTTGGTGTGTATTAAATTAAATGAGTAAATATAATTGTACTTAATTTGTTTTTGTTTGTTTTTCTGTGAAAAAATGTGCCAATTATTCAGTCACAGAAAAAAAGAACGAAATGATTGAAATCCCAAGACTGTCAAAATATATATATTTTCTTTATATTACAGTATAATTTAACAAATTAATTATTCTGGTCATCCCAAATTCGTTTTCTGTAAAAAAAATTTTTTACTTTTGATTTGCAATAATAATAAAGCACAATTAAGACCACCTTGAAAAACCTATTTTACTACTTTTTATATGTACGAAGAAAAATAGAAAGGAAATGGAGTAGAATACTTTTTTTAAAGGTAGTAACTTCCTTTATAAACTAAGAGACAAAACACCTCCTGAAAGTCTCAGAAGAGATGCACCAAATGAGTTCAGAGAAGTAAAGAAATGGTTGTTGATGTGCATTTGAAAATACAATGGGCATCTGTGTGGCTGCGTTAATGGTAAAGTAGAGTAGTCTAGATCTAATGTGGTACTGGTATTTAAAAGCCATGCACAGTAGATTATTGACAGGCAAACAGTGGGAGGCTGATGTCAGGCCTAAGGGCTTGTCTGGTTCTCTTACAATGTTCTCTCTTACATAGTAACCACGCCAATCTTCCTTTTTTTTCCCTTCTGTTTACTATAAATTGATCAATTATATAATTGTTGTTTGCATCTCTGTATTTTTTAGCTGTACTTATTCCAACCTAAAATACTAGTGTTATAGTGTTGTTTAGCTTTAAGACTATGCTTTTAACTACACTCCTATCTGACATCTCCTTAGATTTAAATCATGCTGTTGTGTCTGTTCCCAGTATTTGATCAATACTGCTGTTCGTAGGGTGGAACGTAAACACATTACTGTCAATCAGGAAGCACCAACCAGTAGCAATAACTGTACATCTTAAAGGGGAATTGTTGTAAATCAGTCAAGGCAAAAAACCCTGTAAATAACAGCATCCAACTGCCAGCAAAGTTACCGGGCATTTGTTTTATTTACATGGTCCCTTTTTTATTCTGATAGGGGCAGCATAAAAAGTTTAGCGATTTAAATCTTTCTCTTCTTCAGGAGTAGAAAATTTCCAATAGCAGCTGTAAATTAGAAAGTAAAAAAAAACTGTGTTTTGTGCCCTTTTCTGACCCCATTCAACTCGTAATAGGCTATATACACCTAATTAAGAGACTATTGTGTCTGCATTGCATTGCTGCATTACCACACCAAGACAAATTTAAACAATGTAAAGCCAGCATTCAGGATGTGGTACTTAACTGTCGTCCAGTTTTATTATTCATTAGTTTTTTCATCATTACCTTTGTGCCACTCTTGGGTCCACCATGAAATTTGGGTCTGAACCGGCCCAGTGACATTGTAGCGAGTGACATGTTAGCACAGCAGATAGGGTCTTTATAGTCTCAGGTTCCAGCCTCGCCTTCAGTCACTGAATATAAAGTATTTCCATGTTCTTCTCATGTCTTTATGGCATCCTCTGAGATCTCACACCCAGGGGCAATTTCAGAGTAACCAATTCACCTTCTGCATGTTTTTGGGAGCTTTAAAGAAGTTTAACTTCCCACCCACATGGCCAATTAAGCCTGATGAATGCCTGGCCCCGCTGAAGGCACACCTAAGCTTCGAACTTGGATTTCAGCTGTGGTGCCACTAAAGTGATATAACATGTTGTTTTTAGTCTGGTTTTAGATATAATCAATAAATTGACGTGATGAGTTCCTGTGTATTGATTCTTGTTAAATTAATGGGTTTTTAATGACGGAGCAGTCAGTAATTTATCCTTCTGTTAAGTGCTACTTTGTTTCTGGTTCAGAAAGTGCAGATATAATGGCATTGTAAGTGACAGACAGGTTGATTTTAAAAGTTAATTATTTTCTAAATCAATTAAAGTTCTGCTAAGGGTATAAAAAGTGTATTGGAAGTAAGAAGTCAACTTGTGTAGTTGCTACATAGAATAAATATTGCAGGGAACAAAATGGTTTACCAAAAATAATTGATTCATTCATTCACCCTTATTCATTGTAACCACTTTATCTGGTTATGGTTGCAAGGTATACTAGAATCTATCCAAGGAGAACTGGGTACAAAGGGTGATGTACACCATGGACAAGGCCACTGTCCTTTACTTATTTTTTCAGAAATACTTACAAGGCAATTTAGAGCCACTTATTTACCAATTTGGGTAGAAGAGAGCCCATTCAACACAAGAACTTAACAAACTCCGCATTGATGATAACAGAGGCTTAAGATTAAACCTGGGTCCACAGAGCTGGTGGCCCCAACACTGACCTGCTGCATCACTGAGCCACTCAAAGAAGAATCTAATTCACATATTTTATTAATTCATTTTATTTTATTAATTTGCCAAGACATACATCTTATGATCTTCTGGTTTACTTCTTATGAGGATAATGTAGCCTAAAAAAATAGATGTCTAGCGCCCAGGTGGCGAAGCGGGATTTTCCACTAGCACACCAGTGCTGAGATTTTGAACTCCTCAGTTCGAAACTCGGCATTGCCACCAGTCGACTGGGCGCAATCTAGCGGGCATAATTGGCAGTGCCTGCAGCAGACACGGTTCTGGCAGGGCGGGATGCCCGGACTATGTGTGTGGGGTCTTTAAACACTGTGTGAGGACCCTGACTGGCAGATAGAGAGGCGCCTGTGCAGAATGCATAGGTAAAAAAGGGTTCCGCTAAAGGCTACGTGTGGGTCGGAGGGGGCGTGAGCAGCAATGTACCCACCTCAACTGCAATCAGGGATCCCCCAGCAACGGAAGACAAACTGACTACGCTACAATTAGAAGAAAATGGACAAATAAAATAGAAAAAAAATTTAATAATGAATGTCTATCTTACTCAAAATGTTTTATAAATGCATGTCCACATTGTTATATGTATTTTCCAAATTATTACATTGTAATACATAATGATTTTTTTGGTTTATTCATCCTCAGGAACCGCTTTCTCTTCGGTTCAAAGCATACCTTAAAACAAGGTACAAGGCATCTTTATCTTAAAAATAGAGACCAGACGCATTGTGCATCCCTGATTGCGTTCGAGGAGGTTTTATTTTCTGCTCACATGCCCTCTGACACGTGCGCAGTCCTAGCAGAACCCTTCTTTACGCTCGTGCTTCTGCACAGCACCAGGGTCCTTGCACAGGGTTTGAAGACCCCTCCCACTTAGTCCAGTCATTTCCCCAACCAGCAGACACAGTGGCCAATTTGTGTCTGCTGCAGGCACTGCAAATTGTGCCCACTAGATAGCGCTCAGCCAACCGGTAGCAGAGCCGAGACTCAAACCAGGGTATTCAGAATCTTGATGCTGGTGTGCTAGCAGAATATTCCACTGCGCCACCTGGCCGGTGTGTATTTAAAAATTCTTGTTAAAATGGAAGTGTAACTAGGGCCTTTAGGGGTAATGTCAGTCTTAACAGCAAGATTGGCTTTCTCATGCAACAGGATGGGCTATCAATCAAAAGGTTGGGGATTTGAATCCTGACTTGCAGCCACTGTTAGGCCCTTGAGCAAGGCCCTTAACCTTCTTGGCTCCAGGGGTGCTGTGCAATGGCTGACTCTGGTCTCTGACTTCGGCCTTGAAAAAAAAAAAATTTCATTGTACTGTACATGTGTATCTGTGTAAATGACAAAGGCATTCCATTTAACCAATTACCACAAACAAACTCCAAAATCTTATTGAAAGCCTTGTAAGAGTAGTAGAGGCTGTTAAAAATAGGAGGCAACTCTACATTATTGGCTCCAAATGGAAAAGAATATCCAACAAACTCATGGTCGGGTGTCCTTATACTTCAGGACTCATAGTGTATGTGTAATATGATAATGAATCATATCCCTATAGACATTTAGTGACCTTAAACCTTTCAATCCACAATATGATAAATGTCTAACACTATAGTATTGCTGACCTTTAGTGCAGCCTGAATCTCACAGCCTTTTCAATCTAGTAAAGCAAAGACATTTCATTTGATTTATTTACCACTCCAAGACGAACAGGAAATTAATTTAGAACAACCATTCTGCATCCTTCAGATCTTTGGAAGACTGCTATTCTGCTTCCTGCCGTTCCCATGACAACACCAATTGTATAGGTGTCAGTAGGGTGCATCAAGCATTCCTGTATAAGATAGTGGGCAATGGGTAATTGAGAAGGAGAGTAATGCCCCTAGAGTAATAGCAGATACCGGAAATGTATATGCACGTGTCTATGGTTTCCTGCAACTAGCAAAGGCTCAATTTAATTAAATCCCCTCAGAGGAATGACCTCATCTGTAGTTCCTGGAGCCTAAAACAAGGATCTCCATTTTCCCGGACAGGACAGCCTGGCTTACCTCAGTAACAATAAGACCTGTTAGATCTGATAGGGGTTATAAATTGATGTACAATAATGGTGTTTGCACAGTACAGCCAATCAGATAGCAGCCATACAACTGGTCTGGCTGTAACCAACCACAGGGCAGTAAAATCACATGTACAGTGCCTTGCAAAAGTATTCAGCCCCCTTGAACTTTTCAACCTTTTGCCACATTTCAGACTTTAAACATAAAGATATGAAATTGTAATTTTTTGTGAAGAATCAATAACAAGTGGGACACAATTGTGAAGTGGAACGAAATTTATTGGATATTTTAAACTTTTTTTAGAAATAAAAACCTGAAAAGTGGGGCGTGCAATATTATTCAGCCCCTTTACTTTCAGTGCAGCAAACTCACTCCAGAAGTTCAGTGAGGATCTCTGAATGATCCAATGTTGACCTAAATGACTGATGGTGATAAATAGAATCCACCTGTGTTTAATCAAGTCTCCGTATAAATGCACCTGCTCTGTGACAGTCTCAGAGTTCTGTTTAAAGCGCAGAGAGCATCATGAAGACCAAGGAACACATCAAGCAGGTCCAAGATACTGTTGTGGAGAAGTTTAAAGCCGAATTTGGATACAAAAAGATTTCCCAAGCTTTAAACATCTCAAGGAGCACTGTGCAAGCGATCATATTGAAATGAAGGGAGTATCAGACCACTGCAAATCTACCAAGACCCGGCCGTCCCTCTAAACTTTCAGCTCAAACAAGGAGAAGACTGATCAGAGATGCAGCCAAGAGGCCCATGATCACTCTGAATGAACTGCAGAGATCTACAGCTGAGGTGGGAGAATCTGTCCATAGGACAACAATCAGTCGTACACTGCACAAATCTGGCCTTTATGGAAGAGTGGCAAGAAGAAAGCCATTTCTCAAAGATATCTATAAAAAGTCACCTGGGAGACACACCAAGCATGTGGAAGAAGGTGCTCTGGTCAGATGAAACCAAAATCGAACTTTTTGGCCACAACGCAAAACGTTATGTTTGGCATAAAAGCAACACAGCTCATCACCCTGAACACACCATCCCCACTGTCAAACATGGTGGTGGCAGCATCATGGTTTGGGCCTGCTTTTCTTCAGCAGGGACAGGGAAGATGGTTAAAATTGATGGGAAGATGGATGGAGCCAAATACAGGACCATTCTGGAAGAAAACCTGTTGCAGTCTGCAAAAGACCTGAGACTGGGACGGTGATTTATCTTCCAACAAGACAATGATCCAAAACATAAAGCAAAATCTACAATGGAATGGTTCACAAATAAACTTATCCAGGTGTTAAAATGGCCAAGTCAAAGTCCAGACCTGAATCCCATCGAGAATCTGTGGAAAGAGCTGAAAACTGCTGTTCACAAACGCTCTCCATCCAACCTCACTGAGCTCGAACTGTTTTGCAAGGAAGAATGGGCAAAAATTTCAGTATCTCGATGTGCAAAACTGATAGAGACATACCCCAAGCGACTTGCAGCTGTAATCGCAGCAAAAGGTGGCGCTACAAAGTATTAACGCAAGGGGGCTGAATAATATTGCACGCCCCACTTTTCAGTTTTTTATTTCTAAAAAAAGTTTAAAATATCCAATAAATTTCGTTCCACTTCACGATTGTGTCCCGCTTGTTGTTGATTCTTCACAAAAAATTACAATTTCATATCTTTATGTTTAAAGCCTGAAATGTGGCAAAAGGTTGAAAAGTTCAAGGGGGCTGAATACTTTTGCAAGGCACTGTATTTATCTATTCTAATTTAGATTTCCAAAAATTTTATTACAGCCTACTTTGGGTGACTGCAAATCACTAAAACACTGAAAATCTTCTTATTTATTTCCTCAAATTGTTATGAAACAGCAAAAATACACAAAAAACTGATGTGCGTGTTTATTAGTTTACTCATTTTCACCGAAGGCCACATCTGTATTATAGTGGCCCTCAAAGGGCCGATTGTAACGTATCCTGCTGTGATTGCTGTCTGCCTTTTAATTCTTGGACAATTTGTTGTTTTTCTTGGAGGCTAAATTCTGTGTTTGGTGTCAAAATGCCAAATTTATATTGTATATTTATAATATACATATACTGTATCTACATTTACATTGTACTTCTTTACCACAGACACGGCCTCATAAAACATACCGTTTTTTTACACTTTCAAATTTTTCTTCTTGTACATTTTGGGATTATTTGTAAATATTTCTCAACATCACTTGTTGAAAAACCACCTCACTTAAACACTGATGTAGAAACACTGCTATCTAGTGCAGTTTATGTACGAATTTACAGTGTATTTTAAGACAATCATACATATTTTAAGCTCTCGCAGGCCACATAAAATGACGTGACGGGCCGGATTTGGCCCGCGGGCCTTGAGATTGACACGTGATTAATTGTTTTTAGTGTACACCATTTATACCCCCGACCCGATGCACATACTTTAACCCTAACCCATTCTTAGTAATTGTATCTTATATTACCAACGTAATGCTATGTTTTTGTGTTTACATGTTAATTATTTATTTATTTCTGTATAATTTTGGGAGAATAAGGCCATAAACCATAAACCATCAATGCAAGTATAAAGCGGCAATAGGTTAGAATGTTTTAGTAGAAACTAATTTGGACAAGCAACCAGCTTATTCTGGTCTGTGCTAACGTGGTATGCTTGTGTTGGTTTATGGGACCACAGATTCTAGCATTCTAGTTTTTGGGACATTTCTTAAAAGAGCTTTACATGTTGGACATGTTGGACAAGATGAATTCAAGTTAGAGCCTATGCGTTTAATGATCTAGTTAAGTAATTAGTGTACTTTGCTCTAATAGCATCTGATTTACAGAAATAAATGCAAATCCAAAGCCAAACAGCTTAATGCTTTAAATGACTGGATTATAGGGAGGGGGACTTACAGACAAACAGGGGACATGACACACAACTCAAATCACCACTGCATAGGAGAGGGGATTGTGTACATACACCTACTGTATATAGTACTCTTCCTTCTTTTGAACCCTTTATTTTTACATTAGCTTAATGTGTTAATATTATATGAGTTGGGAAATTACTAAATTGGGATAAAAACAAGGCAAAATAAATATGTTAGAGGCATGTATTTAAAGGTAACAACACAAGAAAGGGCTAAATTAGCAAGCCAAATCTGGCTTGGTTGATGTTTCAAAATTATTAGCTGCAGCTAAAGCATTCAAATCAAATCAAATTATGAATAAAATGTGGGCAAATTAAGAATCCTAGAACAATAAATTACGAACTAGAGGAAGATAAACTGCTTTTTTAGATGGTCCTAGTCGAAAACGCTGGGCTAGATTTAACCCCTGTCCTGAGCATGAGCGCCCTCTTTACGCACAATGTTTAGAAAGCCCCAAGAGACAAATGAAAACATTCTACTAATAAAAGGCCATCTGTCACTAAAGCTATAGTACATCATGAATATTCCACTGCAATCCTGATAATCCAGTGTGTTTATTATGTTCCAAACTGAGCAGCAATGATCAGAGAAACTCAAAGACATCTAACTCAGATCCAGGTGCACAGGCAGATACAATGCAAAATGTAGAACATCTAGGTTTTATATACACTGTTTCTACACTTACTGTCCATTTAATCACTTCTGTAAGTCGCTCTGGATAAGAGCGTCTGCTAAATGCTGAAAATGTAAATGTAATCAGTTCCACTTACCATATAGAAGCACTTTGTAGTTCTACAATTACTCACTGTAGTCCATCTGTTTCTTTACATACCTTTTTAACCTGCTTTCACCCTGTTCTTCAATGGCCAGGACCCCCACAGGACCACCACAGAGCAGGTATTATTTAGGTGGTGGATCATTCTCAGCACTGCAGTGACACTGACATGGTGGTGTGTTAGTGTGTGTTGTGCTGGTATGAGTGGGTCAGACACAGCAGTGCTGTTGGAGTTTTTAAATACCATGTCCACTCACTGTCCACTCTATTAGACACTCCTACCTAGTTGGTCCACCTTGTAGATGTAAAGTCAGAGACGATCGCTCATCTATTGCTGCTGTTTGAGTTGGTCATCTTCTACACCTTCATCAGTGGTCACAGGATGCTGCCCACAGGGCACTGTTAGCTAAATATTTGTGTCTGATTCACTCATACCAGCACAACACACACCAACATACCACCACCATGTCAGTGTCACTGCAGTGCTAAGAATGATCCACCACCCAAATAATATCTACAGTACTCTGTAGTGGTCCTGGGAGAGTCCTGATCATTGAAGAACAGCATGAAAGGGGGCTAACAAAGCATGCAGAGAAACAGATGGACTACAGTCAGTCATTGTCGAACTACAAAGTGCTTCCATATGGTAAGTGGAGCTGATAAAATGGACAGTGAGTGTAGAAACAAGGCGGTTGTTTGCAGGAAAAAAGGAAGATAATAAAATTAAAGGAAATAATTAGATTATAAAGCTTCCTTTTGAGTGTATTAGATATCCTCAGATGGAAGAATAATACTGCAAAAAAACAGGGAGTGAACAAATAACACATGCACTACACTGATATGGAACAAAAAAATGAGTTAAAAAATAACATACACTATATGGCCACAACTATGTTTACATGTGAGCGTGTTGGACATCCCATTCCAAAACCAAGAGCAATATGGAGATCTACTGTCTCCATCTTCCTGAGAAGATTTTGAAGTGTGTTAAAGTTTGTGTTCAGTTTAAAGAGCATTCATGAGGTCAGACATGATGTTTGACAAGAAAATTTTGTTTGCAATTGATGTTCCAATTCATCCCAAAGATGTTCAGTAAGGTTGTAGTTATGGCTCTGCACAAGCCACTAGATAAAACTCGTTAAACCATTTTGAACTTTGCTTTTGCACAAGGGCACAATCATGCTGCAATTTTTTGCACTGTACACATAAGAGGACTGTTACACAACTGCCACAGCATCTGTGACTTTTGGATGATTACCACAGTTAACAAAATATGTACAGTACTGAGAAAATATTGAAATGTTATTTACATTTTGAGCTGGATGTCACCAATTGCTCAACATCTGCGTTTAGACTTTTAAAGTGGTTTTGACTATTTATTATTAGGATTTTAACGTCATGTTTTACACACTTTAGTTACATACATGACAGGACAGGTAATTACTGGTTACACAAGATTTATCAGTTCAAGTCTTTTAATGTCAAACACAGTCATGGACAATTTTGTATCTCCAATTCACCTCACTTGCATGTCTTTGGACTGTGGGAGGAAACCGGAGCTCCCAGAGGAAACCCACGCAGACTCCACACAGAAAGGACCCGGAGCGCTCCACCTGGGAATCGAACCCAGGTTCTTTTTGCTGTGAGGTGACGGTGCTACCCACCGAGCCACTGTGCCACCGAGCCACTGTGCCACCGAGGTTTTGACTAAATTGGACTTGTTTTTATGGAAGAACATTTTATTTTATTCATTTTATTTATAATTATATTTTATTTATAATTATTGTTATATGCTTAATGTGGATTAGATATTTACTGGATTAGATATTTACTGGCTTGATGTACTTAGTTGATCTTTAAAGACCTAAAACCATTAAATAAGGTAAAGCAGCTTCTAGGACTCGTTTTAGCAGGGAAATGTGTGTAACTGATTCAGTCTGCTAAACATTAAAACGCCTAAATAGTAAACATTGTTTTACAGTCAATATTGCAAAATATTCATGTGTGAATGAGCACAAGGGTAAAGCACACCTCTGCCCTTTTATTGCTCATGTTCTTCTTGTATTCACGTGTCTCACGTGATTGGTCAGAGCTCAACGAAGGGGCGAGGTAGGTTGCTTCTGTAAGTGACTCGACTCCAGAAATATAGGAGTCGACTCAGATTTGGAATTGATGTGCTAGAACTGAGTTAATTTTAACTGTTAATTTCCCTAAACTACAGTATTGTAGCGTCAGTGGGAGGAGCCGTGGTATCCAGGCTTACCGTCAGCGTGTATCCCAGTGTGGCAGACTGGGTGGCTGCGGTGAGAGCTGGATAGGTAGCTTATATGTTTGTCTGTTGTATGGATGTATGTGTGCATGAATGAGTGTACGTCCTAAACCACTGAGAGATCTGCCAAGGGCAGCTCACTCGAGGTCACGACGCTCGCCTTCCTGCTCGCCGGCGCCACAGTATTTATCGGTTCAAACTAAACCACCGGATAAGAAACGAGATATTGTAAAATAATGTAAAAATAATCATTAGTCATTAGTTTATCCATACATAAATTCTGTATAAATTTTATATTTTTCCATCATATTTAAATAGTTCACTGTTTATTATATCTGCTTCTGTTTTCTCATCCCTAATTCCCTCGTTCAGAATTACGCGGTAATAATAATAATAACTAGTATTATATGAAGTCGACTCCAAAGCTTCAGAGTTGACTTTTGAGAATGCCTGGAATTGAAGAATCGGCTCGTTAAGGTCTAGACTCCGAGCTCTAGCTGTCAGAAATGAAACCAAAATAACACAACCTGACCATAATGGAGACACGAAAAGGAAAGTAAATATTCAGCAGACCTGAAAAGTGGGCAGCTGCCAAGTGACATTATTTGAAGGATGTGAACGTAAGCGAAGTGACACCGGCTGTTTTTTTCTTTTAAATAAATAAATAACGTCCGTTTTTAACATTCGCTGTTCGTGCTGTGTTTGTTAGCTTAGCTTCTTTTAGCATTGCTGAGTGAGTGTGAGGTAGTCAACAACAGTGGCGTCGTCACTATTTTCAAATAACGTGCAGGTTTATTTCTATAATGGTGTTTTGGAGTACAATACCCATCAAAACCAATTGCTAAAAGCTAAATGTGAATTTTCGTTTCTCGTTTAAAGAAGAACTGCTCTACATATTGGACATGAATATTAAATGTGGGAGTTTATGTAGCACTTTTATAAAGGTAAGATTTTCAGTTTTACCTCACTGTCCGCATGTGTGCTTGGGTATAGTAATGGTTTTACACTGTGTACTGTCAGTAAAATAGAATAATTGGTATTTTCCAGCAGGATTACAGATTACATAATATAGATTTAGGCCACTGTTTCGCAATGAGCACCTCTGTGATTCCCACATTTGACAAACTCCTGAAGTATTGCATGAGTACACATTTGCTCATTGATTTTTCTCTCCTCTCACAAGGATTTTGATAACATACATATACAGT
The DNA here is from genome assembly GCF_030014385.1 of Trichomycterus rosablanca. Classification (NCBI taxonomy): domain Eukaryota; kingdom Metazoa; phylum Chordata; class Actinopteri; order Siluriformes; family Trichomycteridae; genus Trichomycterus; species Trichomycterus rosablanca. The sequence continues at coordinate 33,919,289 of NC_085993.1, forward strand.
ACTTTTCTGTATGATATATACCAAGATGTATAATGAAAGAAGTAATACTATGCCTTAAATGTTATAGTGTCTGGAAAATGTAGTGTCACACCCTGGCATTAAACATTGAAGAGTTGTGACTTTTTGTAAAATTGTAGAAAGAATCGATTTTTAGTGTTATGAACGACTAACTTCATTGTACTTAAAAATATAAACAAAGAGTCTGTATTATACATTAGGGTTGGTTTCAATTTGTAGTGTTCATTGTTAAATTTATTGAATAACACCTCAGATGTGATCTGTCAGAGTTTGGCTGTGGTTTTATATTTGACTTGGACTGAATTGAGCTATACATACTACTGTATACATACTATACCATACTATATTTAAAGAACAGCATGAAAGGGGGCTAACAAAGCATGCAGAGAAACAGATAGACTACAGTCAGTAATTGTAGAACTACAAAGTGCTCCTATATGGTAAGTGGAGCTGATAAAATGGACAGTGAGTGTAGAAACAAGGAGGTGGTTTTAATATTATGGCTGATCGGTGGAGTCTTTAGGAGAGTCTTGTATTGGAACAAACATCGGAGACAAGAAATTCTGAATTAGTTTGACACTCGGTGGCACACAGTTTGACTTACGATAATAAATCCATGTCCTACTAAGATTTTTTTCAATTTTTTAGTTTAGTCTATAGAATGCTGTATGTGTAGCAGCAGAAAACGGCATGGCCCACTTCGATACAGAGTACCAGCGCCTGGAGGCGTCCTACAGTGACTCGCCTCCAGGAGAGGAGAATCTGTTGGTGCATGTACCAGAGGGTTCGAAATGTAAGTAAAACAGCCACTTACCTGCCACTTTCAACAATTTAAATGAGACATCTTTGTCTATCCACATTTGTGGATATGAAGCAACTTTATAACTACTGTCAGTATGAGAGTACTGAATGCATATTATGTCTGTAGATGTCTGGCCAGCTGATAACAACGCTAAGATTCGAACCCAGTGGGCTAGCATAATAGGCCACTGTGCCACCCAAGCTGAAGATTTATCTTCTCTTACATAATTATTATTCTTAGAATTGTTATTACTTTTACTGTTACTGTTCTTTTTCTAACAGCTCACTGGCATCACATAGAAAACCTGGATCTCTTTTTCCAGAGAATATCCTTTTTGCACATGGGATTACAACCAGAGTAAAGGTTATAGTGTGACTGTTTAAAAATGCTTTAGAATGTGTTGACAGTTTAAGCTATTTCAGCATCAATAAGACTTTCCTTAACTGTTGTCACGTTTATAATCTCCACCAGAAGAATGGATTTACTTGCATGCTTTTGGGAGAAATCTTTGAGCTTGTGTAAGTAAAACCAGGGCAACCTGCTCACCCAGTGAACATAGATGTGAATATAGCTTTTGAAAGGTGTCACCACATCCTTTTCCTTTTCGGTGAAAGCGCATGTGTTGTTATTTGTGATAATGAATAAGTGTTGTAAAAGTAACTGTAATTGTAAACACTGTCAATTTTATTGCAGGCAATTGGTTTTTGTGGTCACGTTTACAGTATTTCTGGCCAACTGCGTTGACTATGACATCCTTTTTGCAAACAAATTTTTCAATCACACTGACTCTTCTAAGGTGACCCTTCCTGATGCTTTTCTTCCAGTGGATGTCTGTCGTTCTCGGTGAGTCCTGTGACTAATCTGCATTAAGTTCATTTATAGGGCTGTCACTGTGATCATAAGACCTTAGAGTCATTGCGTCAGTGTATCCTGTGATATTACATTCAGTAACACCATATAAACATTTCTCATTTTATTCAGTATCACATTTATTGACTATTGAACAATAATAGAATTCACTAAAATCCATCACTTACACCTGAATGAGGAAAATGAGAAAATCACTGTTGCTAGAATATATGGTTAGTCCCAGACTGATTGTGTAGTCTATTTGTCTTCTGAAGAAATGCAGACATGCATGCTTTTGAAGAACATGTTTCCTAGTGCAAAGCCCCATGAACAGACACAAACACTTACATGGCTTTTCAGACATTCGCAGCCACATCGACAAGTAGACACAAGCACACTTTTAAGTGAAAGTAAAAGTAACTGAAAAGACAAAGACATTTCCAACAGACAAGTGGAATGTTTTTGAATTATACAATTTCTATTTAAAAATACCAAATTAGCTTTGAGTAAGAACTATTTCCACTACACATGTGCATGTACCAGAGTTAAAATGCAAAGTAAACTGACACTGAAATGTATCAGGTTGAGACTAAGACTATGGCAAGTAATGTAAAACATTAACACAGTAAAGAGACACTTGAAAGGAACAGTCAATGGTAATTGTTACTTTGCCTGTGTAATTTGTATTTACAATATTTACAGTTTTGGGTGTAAAAATGGGCTTTTGCTATTTATGCACAAAAAGAAAACTGGGTGTTCTGTGATTAGCCCAATGTATACAGTATCAAGCTTTGTAATGGACATTTCTATCTGACAAACATGTTCTTTTTGGTTGGCACCCTAGGATCCGTGATAATATCTTGGTTATGTTCATTCTTGTGATATCTGGAGTGTTCTGGCTCCATCGCTTGGTAAAATTTATCTACAATGTCTGCTGCTACTGGGAGATCAGATCATTCTACATCAATGCTTTAAAAATGTCAATGGTGAGTTTACCAAGCCTGCCATTTAGGATGAGCATTTTCCTTATGTAGTGATTTGATTTTTAAAATTGGAAACTTGGTTAGTTTTAAGATTTTCACTTTGTTAATAAGACCAAAGCTCTTAGGATTAAACATTTTTGTTAAATCAATATTGAATCCTGCACTCTGCACTAGTTGTGGTAAGAGTAAGACATTTTTCTCTCTACTATTGATCAAAACCATACTAGTCAATCTAGAATGTCTGTAGGCTTCCGTGTATGGAAAAGAGGTATTTAAAGGTAAAAAAAAAAGTGGTGACTGACTTTATATTACTTTAAGAAAGAACAAGTTAGCCATCATTAAACCCGTTTTGTATCTGTTGGGTAATAGGGGTGGCTTTAACAATACAAAAAAAGTGACAGTTTTGTTTCTGATTTGCAGGCGGACATTCCTTATTTCACCTGGCAGGAGGTGCAGGCACGAATTATTGAGATCCAAAAAGAGCATCAGATCTGCATTCACAAAAAAGAACTGACAGAACTAGACATCTACCACCGCATTCTGCGCTTTAAGAACTATATGGTTGCCATGGTGAACAAATCCTTGTTGCCCATCCGTTTCCGTTTGCCTTTGCTGGCCGACTGCGTTTTTTACACCCGCGGCCTCAAGTACAACTTTGAGCTGATCTTTTTCTGGGGTCCTGGCTCTCTCTTTGGGAATGAATGGAGTCTCAAATCAGAATACAAGCGTGGAGGAAATCGTCTAGAGCTGGCAGATCGCCTAAGCTCGAGGATATTGTGGATCGGCATTGCAAACCTGCTCTTGTGCCCTGTCATTCTAATCTGGCAGATTCTTTATGCATTCTTCAGCTATACAGAGGTGATCAAGCGCGAGCCAGGCAGTCTGGGGGCGCGCTGCTGGTCTCTTTACGGCCGCTGTTACTTGCGTCACTTTAATGAGCTTGACCATGAGCTTATGTCACGGCTTAGCAAGGGCTACAAGGCGTCATCCAAGTATATGAACTGCTTCATGTCACCTCTGCTCACGGTGGTGGCCAAGAATGTAGCCTTTTTTGCTGGCTCCTTATTAGCTGTGCTTATTGCATTGACCATCTATGATGAGGATGTGTTAGCTGTGGAGCATGTGCTCAGCAGTATCACACTCCTGGGGGTTTGCATTACAATCTGCAGGTATGTACAGTAGAAACATACATTGTTGTCACTGATAAGGATTTTTTCTTGACGTTTTGTTACCGTTTCTAATTGTGTTTCTGCAGGTCATTTATTCCTGACAAGCATATGGTGTTTTGCCCAGAACAGCTGCTCAAAGTGATTCTAGCACACATTCACTACATGCCGGACCACTGGCAAGGCAATGCCCATCGCTATGAGACCAGAGACGAGTTTTCCCAGCTATTCCAATATAAAGCAGTAAGCACCAGTGCTTGTGGTATCTGATACTTGTCATGTACATGTATCTGTTTATTTTGATGCTGATTGAGATGTATGTATATAAATTCTCTTCATTATTGTTGTCATTTAGTTTAACTTACCACTATAGTGTACATAATGCATAAATCCCAGTTTCCACAGCTTTCACAAATCCAAAATCGAAAGATTATCACCTTAATACTTAGTGTTAGGAGGTCAATGCTCCTGTCTTCCTTTTTTACTTGTGCAGGTATTTATTCTAGAGGAGCTACTCAGCCCTGTCATCACTCCATTCATCCTAATTTTCTGTCTACGCCGCAAATCTCTCGAGATCATCGACTTTTTCCGGAATTTCACTGTTGAGGTGGTGGGAGTGGGTGATACCTGCTCTTTTGCACAGATGGACGTCCGTCAACATGGACATCCGGCTGTGAGTAAAACCCTATGTTTATCTTCAGCCATTCAACATGAAACCACATAATGTTTTTATTGAAACTTTAAGAGGACGTAGAGTTTATGTTTCTTATTGATTAGTCTAATTCTTGTCCATTTCAGTGGATGTCTGCTGGGAAAACTGAAGCCTCAATCTACCAGCAGGCAGAGGATGGAAAGACAGAGCTGTCCCTTATGCACTTTGCCATCACTAATCCACAATGGCAGCCACCGCGAGAGAGCACCCATTTTATCAGCCAGCTAAAAGAGAAAGTGCACCGTGAGACCACTGCAGGACAACAAGGGAATGTACCAGAGAATCTCACTTCTTTACAGTCTGAGTCTGAGGTATGTTTCACATTTGAAACTGCTAGATATACAAATTATTTTATATATTGGAATAGAAGTGGAACAGTATAGAAATGACTCATTAAACTAATATGGTTACCACCTAGGAAGAAAATTGCTCATTTTATTGTGAAAACTGCTTTTGGTAGATGACTTTAATGGCATACATAGAAGCCACAGTGCAGAAAATCTAATTAGAATAAAAGAAAATGAAAGTTTTACAGAGGTTTTGCAATACTCGCAATATGTATTGACCATCCTGTTAGCCGACACACAAGGTAGTGTTGCGGTAAGATAGGGAATACCACCTCGCTCCACAAGAGACGATGGCAGATTTTGTCAAGCATTTTGTGAATCCTGCCCTAGCCATACCAGTATTTCAACTTGCCACATGACTAAAATGACTTGTACCTCTTTATGTTTTTATTTTGTAAGGTTACAAATCATTTTCATGACATAAAGTGAGCCTTACCTGTATTCTTAATTCTAGCCCCGAAGTCTCGTCGCAAACCTCCTGGCTGGCCCGCCGTCCTTGGCCTCAATCCACCTGGGTCGAGATGGTTCCATAATCAATCACTTTTCAATGGGAATGAGCGAGGGTGCATCAGCTCTGCGGTCTCTCTCCCCTCTCAGCACAAGCGTGCATCTGCGAGCCAGTTACCCATCCACCAGGCTGCCCCGACCGGATCACCCTGCAGTGGCGGCAGGCAGAGCTATGGCAGGCTCAAAGTATGTAAACTAGCACAGTTCTTCAATATATGATTTATTCACTTTCACACAATACAATGGAGATGTAAGCAGCATTATTATTTTTATGCATTGTGTTTTGGAAATCCCACAGCTGACTGAATAATGGTTAAAAATGCAGTTTAGCTCAAGTACCAGCATAAGATCTGTTTTAAATAGATTATGTATCAGTTAAGTGGAAACAAAACGTTGTTATTTGTTGTGTGCCAGTAATTATGCATTACTTATTATATTAGTAATTATATTAGTAATACTGTACTTCATTTCATGTAACAGCTATCTTATGACATGTAGCCTATATTTGAAAAGTGCTGTTAAAAAGGCAAAAGTGAGGAAGTGTCATTAAAAATGATGTTTGTTTTATATCAGCACCGATGCCCGCACTGTCAGTTCTGGCAGCAGTGCTTGGGAAGGTCAGCTAACCAGCATGGTCCTATCAGAGTATGCCTCCACTGAGATGAGCATTCATGCCCTCTACATGCATGAGGTAAGGTAATCAAGCTGGTATAAACACCTACACCGTTAATCTGATCAGCCACCAAATGCATAATGATTCTTTAACAATTTGGAACAGTTAAACAGCACATCTCCTCTGATTCTGACTCAGATGCACAAGCAGCAGTCTCGCGGTGAGATCTCGCGCCACACATGGCACAGGGAGGAAAGCGATGAGAGCAGTGAAGATGTTCATGATGACACAGAGACAACGCGCAACCTGCCACGCTCTAACACCTTCCCCATCAACACAACTGCCAACCAACAAGGGACAGCACTCCACAGCAGTATGCAGCGCCAGTACGGGGGAACTACTGGTAACATTGTCATTTATATGAACATTTAACCTTGACCTTGTTATCCCCTATAAGGCACTTTCACGTCTGCACAATTAAGTCTTTTTTAATTGAACTCTGTTGTGGTTATCTTCCTGGTGTGGCTTTTTTCGAACATGATGAGAATGTGCTAAACCTCTCACAGACAATATCTAGGGACAAGAATCAAACCTAGGTTTCCATGACCCATTGTTGCAGTGCGGCACCCACTTTATCAGCTCACCTATTACTAAGATGCATTCGTTTTGGCACTAGCGGCAGAAATGAGGGTTGCACAGGGTTGCTGGGCTTATTCTCTGTGACGGGGTGAAGAGTTCAGCAGTCCGGGAGAACTTTAGAATAAAATTGCTGCTCCTTCAGTTTCAGAGGAGCCAGCTGAGTTGGTTTGGGCATCTTTACAAGGATGCCACCTGGTCTGCTCCCACTAGAGCTGTTCTAGACACGTCTGTCTGGGCAGAGACCTCAGGGCAGACCCAGGATCCACTGGAGGGATTATATCTCACAATTAGCTTGGGAACTTCTTAGGCTACCTCAGGAGGAACTGATATCTGTAGCGGGGGATAAAGAAATCTGGGCTGACCTTCTCAGCCTGTTATCACTGCCAGCCTCACCAAATCAAAATCAAATCAAATCACTTTATTGTCACGTCACATTATCACAGGTGTGAAAGGTGAGTGAAAATCTTAGGTGCATAGTCGCTCACAGTTGCAATACACATTAACCTACATAAAAACTAGCACCATTTGTTCAGTATATACAGGTATTGATTAAAGACTCTTTATGTAGAGATGTACAGACATTATGAATTATACATGGTATGTGTGCAGGTGTGGTGAATATAGTTTGAGTGAGTAAAGTGCAGAGTGCAGAATGGGTTGTATGGGGTGTGTATGGTGGGGATTCCTGTGGAGATCAGGAAAAGTGGATGTAAACTGAACTGAACCAAACCATTGCCACTGATTGACCAGATATTGGGGTTGATTTGAATATGATTATTATTTTGCATAGATTCCCTAAGCGGGGGCCATCGGGTTCAGAGGATGGCACGGATGCCAATGGGTGGTTGGGCAGAGGCACCTGTACCAGAGGAGGGTTCTGAAGATGATCTACCACCACATGTTCATAAGGTAAAACGTTTTGTGCAGTTTAGGCTTTTCAGGTGTTTGAAGATTCCACTTTCACTTTGGTTATTCGGTTTACTTGCTAAAATTTTTAAAGATCTGTGCATGTTTGTACTTTTATTTATAGGTGACATAATCTTCCAGCTGGGACGACCTTCAAAGGACTTGGAAGAAGAAAAAAAATAATATAATAATATTTATTCACTCTGACAGCGCTGAAGTTTAAACTGCATGTTACCATGCAACATCTACATTTACCATTTAAACAGATTTTTTTATATATATATATGCAGTGTGTTTTTAATTATGGTAATGCATTAGGTAAGAAAAATCATAATCATTATTTATACATCTACAGTACCACAGTGAGTTCAAATTTAGTCTGGTCACAGTTGGATAAGTTGCTTGCCTAATACAGCTTAAAAAAAGTTTTTGATTTGTTTTATCTAGGTGACTCGGACCTCTGAGGTATGAACATGTCAAACAAACTCTGACTCTTCTAAATGGCCCCAAAAACATACCGAACTTAAACCACCTACTGAGAAGGTTTAGTTCGTTTGAGGTTCGTTTTGTGGTCCATTTGATTTGCGCATTGTAAAAACAAAGCAATCTGCTCTGGTCTGCTTCACATGAAAAATAAGCAACATGAAAAGAATTTTACAGCAACATTAAAGGTGGCCATTTGAAACATGCTATCACATAGCTGGACTTCTACATTAGGCGTGGTGTAAACAAAAAGTGGTTTGAGATCTCATTAGTGCTAAAGAGGACAGATAACTTAGTCCTCTTTTAAGTTTACTAACAACATGAACACAAAAATCACGAAGGTCATTTGCAGCTGTGTTTGTTTCATTTACACAGAACATGAAAAAACACCCTTAAATTGCACTGATGTGAGTTTATTTCAGATAAATGGAAATGACAAAACCTAGAAACTGAGATACTTCAGAACTAAAGATTCCAACAATGAAAATGGAATGCTTAAGATTCGGTTTAATTAGAAAGTAATCTCCAGTTTAAAATAAAATAAACAGTAAAGTTCTCTTTTAGTGCAGATTCTAAAAGTATTGCTGCATGGTGCTGGGTGATCCTGCATCCTGACGTGCATGTTAATCACCTTCCTGTTTGCACATTTAAAATAAGAATGCACTTTAGGATTTTTTTAATCCAAAGGCTATTTCTCTCAGTTTGTCTTCACAAGTGTTTCATACATGTTTTATTTTCTTCCTGTGAGTAATAAAAACAGTGGGATATTTGTATCCACCGTTAAGAAAAACAGGAACCACAAGAGCTTAAGCATAGATGTACAATATTATAGAATGTACTTGTTTTTATGGTTGGTTTTTTTATTGAATCTACTCCCATTTTTTAGTGCTTGGTAACAGTTTTTACATTTTCATGTCCTATTAAAAACATCACCATGATGATTTCTGTAACCATTACCATGTTTTCTGTACAATAATGTATAAAGGACCGGCTGACATTAAGTGTGATTTCATAGAATTCAGCTCAGCTGCTGCATGATCTGACCTCTCTACCACTGTACACATTAAATTATTTTACCAGGTAGGCTGAAGAAAGACGTTTATGATGTAATCTATGCTCTATTTTGTTGGTTGTGTCAGTGTATAATGTAAATTTTGTACAGCTGTAAAGTCATTAGAATGTGTTTAATAATTTGCACACTTAAAGCAGTCCTTGTGTACTTAATTATATATTTATTTTGCTTATAAATATAAGGATTTCAATAAAACCAGAGGAAAAAAGATGATTTCTTCGTTTGAGACCATGTGTGAGAAGGCTCTACTCCCTGCTATTTTAATCCAGAAACTACTAGAAGCCCTACAAGAAGCCCTTATTATTGAAATTAATATACTGGTTTGAAGTGTTGGTCTCAGATTCTGTAAGATAAGATCATGCAACACTTTATTAGTAATGTTTGTGGCGAACTAGACAAAATTTAATTAGCAGCCAGTGTCGAGTTTATAGAATTGAACGAACATCAAAGTGGAGTTTTTAAATACCAAGTCCACTCACTGTCCACTCTATTAGACACTCCTACCTGGTTGGTCTATTGGTGCTGTTTGAATTGGTCATCTTCTAGACCTTCATCAGTGGTCACAGGATGCTGCCCACGGGGCTCTGTTGGCTGGATATTTGTGGTTTGTGGACTATTCTCAGTCCAGCAGTGACAGTGAGGTGTTTAAAAACTCCAGCAGCGCTGCTGTGTCTTATCCACTCATACCAGCACAACACACACTAACACACCACCACCATGTCAGTCTCACTGAGAATAATCCACCAGCCAAATAATACCTACTCTGTAGTGGTCATGGGAGAGTCCTGACCATTGAAGAACAGCATAAAAGGGAATTAATAAAGCATGCAGAGAAACAGATGGATTACAGTCAGTAATTGTAAAACTACAAAGTGTTTCTTTATGGTGAGTGGAGCTGATAAAGGTCAATATAGTGTTTGACCACTGAGTGGCACTCAAGACCAAAATTGGAAAAACTGGGTCCTTATGAGTAAAGAATGGTGTGGCTGGTGAGTGCTGCATAACAGTGGGAGACAGTTTACATACAGTTATGTTTCTAAAACCAGTTCATACAACCTGTGCTTTGTGATTTTGTGATGAAATTTGGTTTTAAAAATATACGGCAACAGAAATATGTATGCATGGTCATCAAAAACGCTCAAAATAGACAGACGGATATTCAAATAATGATTGATAAGTGGACAGATACCTTATATAGAGCAAAAAAAATCCCTACGCTATTATGCCACTAAAAAAAATTAACGGTTAATAGCATAAATAGTAACTCTGAAATTTCCTTCAGATTCTGACCCTACCATCAGTGGCGGAGTCAGACAATTTTCATAGGGGTGGCCAGACTGAGACCATTGCTCACACAGGGGTGGCACAGAAACTGATACCTTTTTTTATGTGGTCAATCACTCATTTACCTATACAGGCAGTAAGTGCCATGTAGAATTACATCACGAAGAATAATAAGCTTTTTTTCCTCTCTTCATTTTCTCTGACAAGTGAAAAACCAAAATATAGCCTATAACCTTAACATTATGAGGAAGAATATCCAAGCTATTCCTTTGCAATACTTTATCATTTGGCTGCCAACTTGTGTGTAATGATGAGACTCAATTGAACCCGAGAACATGCCAGTGTGAATGCATGGAAAACACATTTAAATTTTCTTTCAACAATATGATACAGACTGACCAACACTATTAAGCCAAATCAGCATTAAAAATAGACTTTACTTTTAATAGCCTTCTACAATGCTGGAGCTTCTTAAAACGGAATATATTCTTTTAAATAGAAGTGTTATTTAACTGCTATTACATTGTTTTCCAACAAAATCCGCCCAATTAGGCGGATAACCGCCCAATCTGGCAACACTGGAACGCGCAGAGCCAGCTGGCGCCTTTACTCGTAGCTCGCCACAAATACTACTAAATAGTAAAGTACTAGTAGCACTAAGTAGTAATGGTTCTGTAATTGTGTTGGTGGTTGACATTTATGTCGAGTGTATTACTGCACTGTTTTGGTGGAGAACTACTTCTTTGAGGTGCGCTGTTGAATTGCGTCCCTGTGAGAACACCTGCGTGCAGAAATGCTTCCGCAAAAAAAGTTGCCGGTGATGGGGGGGCCGGAGGGGTGGCCGAAGATTCATTTATGGTGGCCATGGCCACCACTGGCCACCCCCTGGCTCCGCCCCTGCCTACCATGAGCCTGACGCAGCTGAAATCAAACCATGCAACATAGCTCCTTAGCTCCAGCCAGTGTGTATTCCTCTCTAACCTCTCTCTTTAGCAAAGTTCTTTTCCCTGCATAACTGTTTCCTGGATGATTTTGTATTTTCGCATTAGTCTGTGATAAATCTAAACACTATTGTGTATCAGAAAGACATTAAGTAAAATACTGAAACGAGTGAAAAACGTTCGCCCGAACAGGGACTTGAACCCTGGACCCTCAGATTAAAAGTCTGATGCTCTACCGACTGAGCTATCCGGGCTCTGAGGCGAGTACAACTATAGTCGCTGTTATGAGAGAGAAAAAGCACAGTATGCCCCAACAATTACACAACATTTATTAAATTGTTTTATAAATCACGTATTTACAACCGCGTTTTAAATTTAGTATTACCTCACTTTCTAAGACGCTTAACATGGCTTAAAGTCCTCAAACAACGACCTAGGAACACCAAACGTCTGTGACGTATTACTAACCAGAAGTAGTTTAGTTTGTTTATAGGTTGTTTGGTGTTTATAGTATGTGGAAGCTGTTCAAAATGATACGGTTCTATTTTCAGGTATCCCCTTACAAAAGAAGAGAGTGTTTATAACCAGTAATAATTGAGAAGTTTGGTAGTCCTATGTCGTGTTATTACGTTAAGCCACCGTTTCCTTATAATAATAGGTTTAAACGGGTAGGGAAAAATATTACTTCCCTTTTGGATGGAACACAGGTTCGTCCATTCAGCAGTAGAAAGAACTTAGTAATACTTGATAGAAGTTTCGTGTTCTTAGGTTGTGGTTTTAGTACATTAAGCCACTTTAAGCTTTTTAGACTCTCCCGTCAGAGGATAACGTCGTGTCTACTAGCTGGAGGGGGGAGAGAGGGGTGGACTCACCTACCAATCAGATGGGCGATAACACACGACCTCAAGTGTTCTATTGCTTTTATTCAACAGTTTTTACAAAATAAAGAAAATAAATCAAAGAAGCCCTGAATTTCATATTAAATATGCTTTAATATTGACAATACCTTCCGCCAAAAAAGTAGTTCCACAACGAATATAAAGTTTAACACTACAAAGCAGACATCCCAAGTTGCAAAAACTCATTTTAGGGAGGTAAGAACAACAAGAAGAAGAAGGCAAGAACCTCCGAAGGGAAAAAAAGAAATAAAAAACCTCTCGCACACCAAAGGGGGTGATAACAGAACTCTTAGGAGCTGCTAACTGGGCTATTAAGCTAACTGTTCGCGTTACAAACACATTAAAGTTCGCTACATAGTGTACTAGATTGTGTATCAGATCGCGGATTTATGTTCCCTACACAGTGCGCTAGATTGTATTTCAGATAACGGATTTAAATCGCGATCGGAAAAAAAAGTCTGTGTCGCTGCCTGCGCGTTTGTGTGCATGAAGCTGGTCATTACTGGCAATGTCAGCGGAGTAATACAGTTGTGGTGTGAAAAGGCTGTGCTGTTATCACGAATATCAGCACGGTTAGAACGCTTCTCAACCAATCAGATTGTAAGGTCGGAACTAACTGTTGTATAATAATGGGGGGTTCAAGGGGGATGGTCAACAACAAATTGCCATGGTAACTTGACCCAGTCAGGCAGCCACAGTGGCACCGAAACAAACAGTCAATAAATTACTGTGGGGGAAGGGCTACGATACTCCTTAAGTGGTACAGTCTTAAAGTAGCCTGTAAGCATTTGCATTTTAATAATAATATAACTATATTTTGTTGTTGTTTTGCTTACAAGAAAATATGCTGCATTACTAATTATACCACTACTACTGATAATAATAATAATAATAGCATGTGCATAAAATCAGCCACATAACGAACATCAGTGTGTTTAACCGCTTGTTTATTGGAATATTTAACTTATTACTTAGATTCAAGGACTGGAGTGAAGTCGGTTCAGCCAAATCACAGTCCGCGGTGTTTCTGGTGAGTCTGCTCACTCGCCTTGTGTACTTAGAACTGTATTCAGAACTTGATTTAAAAAGGGATGCGAAGGAAAGCCATTTCTCCAAGTAAAAAGAACAGTGGGGACAACTATCTCTCTTGTAAAACTTAACAACCTTTCCCCTCCCTTTGGATTAATGTGTTTGTCATTTAGGGTGTCTGTTTTAAGTATTTTCAGTATAATCGTGTGTGATTTATACACCAAGTTGCCTTGGACATATCAAATTCTTTATGTAAAATCTGAGCAGCACAAATAAGGTTAATCTGAAGAATTCTCTTTTCATTGGTAATACAGTGGAGAGTTTTGTGCAGCATGAATCTGCCTTGGGTAACGCTAGAAATACAGCAAAATCTGTGGACTTTCTTAAAAAAAGAAAAACAGATGTTTGGAGTTAATAAAACTGTACATGCTGTTCTTCAATGGTCTGGACTCTCCCAGGACCACCACAGAGTAGGTATTATTTGGGTGGTGGATCATTCTCAGCACTGGAGTGACACTGACATGATAATGGTCTGTTAGTGTGTGTTATGCTGGTATGAGTGGATCAGACACAGCAGCGCTGCTGGAGTTTTTAAACACCTCAATGTCCCTGCTGGACTGAGAATAGTCCACCAACCAAAAATATATCCAGCCAACAGCGCTCTGTGGACAGCGTCCTGTGGCCACTCATGAAGATCTCAAAGATGACCAACATAAACAGCAGCAATAGATGAGCGATCGTTTCTGACTTTACATCTACAAGGTGGACCAGCTAGGTAGGAGTGTCTAATAGAGTGGACAGTGAGTGGACACAGCGCTGCTGTGTCTGATCCACTCATAGCAGCACAACACACACTAACACACCACCACCATGTCATTGTCCCTGCAGTGCTGAGAATGATCCACCACCCAAATAATACCTGCTCTGTAGTGGTCCTGGGAGAGTTCTAACCATTAAAGAACAGCATGAAAGGGGGCTAACAAAGCATGCAGAGAAACAGATGGACTACAGTCAATAATTGTAGAACTACAAAGTGCTCCTATATGGTAAGTGGAGCTGATAAAATAGACAGTGAGTGTAGAAACTGTCTATAGACAGAGGTGGTTTTTAGTGTTATGGCTGATTGGTGTTTGTGACTTGTATCTCCAAAGACTTGGTGTCTCTGCTTCAAGAGTTATCAAGAAATCTGCTATTCGTGGAACAATGAAGAACCTTCCAGGAAATTGTGGAGAGAAAAAATTGATTAGACACATACTGTACATGGTTTTTGCTATATCTCAAACCACCTTTTGTAGGATTTAATTAGACAACAAAATAAAGCCTATAAAGAAATGCACTACCTACAGTGAAACGTGGTGAGATGATTAAGGTGATTGAAGAAGCGTTCAGATAGTCAGTCATTTTTAACTTTTTTTTTTTTTATAATATACATAAAATATATTCCTCATTGATCAGACTGACTTTATTAAGAACTAAATTATTGGCCTTTAAGTTCTAAGTATATACATATGCACATTTTTTTGTTTGTTTTTCTTTACCTCCTATTTAAAGTTCAGCCAGTATCATATGGTCTGCTGTAAGCCCTTTCTCTCAGACAGTATGTGGTTTAAATGCACAGATGTAATGTAGAGGTCAGCTAAATGCTGAAAATGTAAATGTATCCACACTGCTAACAGTAATATCTCTTAAAATTAGCTTAGCAGTTCTTGTGTTGACGATGCAGCTGACTATAGTCTATTTTTACATTTTATTTAAACATTAAACAATTCCCTAAGATTACAGGAACAAATTAAAGGGGGCCAACAACGCATGCAGAGAAACAGATGGACTACAGTCAGTAATTGTAGAACTACAAAGTGCTCCTATATGGTAAGTGGAGCTGATTAAAAAAAAAAAAAAAAAAAAAAAAAAAAAAAAAAAAAGAGACTGAGTGTAGAAACAAGGAGGTGGTTTTAATGTTATGGTTGATCAGTGTATATGCATGGTGTACTTAATATTTAGGGGTGCCAATAATGTTGACCACAACTGTATGTAGTGGTGTTCAAAAAAATAGCAGTCCAACATCATTAACCTGATAAATCACTGTTTTTAAATTTACTTGAAAGTGTAGTAGAGTAATGAAAACAAAACAAACCCAACAATTAGGACATGCATGTCGCTCATTCTGAGTAATCGAAGCATTGATTGAAAGGGGGTTGTTCAAAATAATAGCACCGAGGAGTTTAATTGGTGAATTCATTCATTCTGCAGAAGAACGGGTGTCAATTTTGTCCCTTATTTAAGGTAGGAGGGTGGCAAATGTTGCACAGGTTGGTCATAGCGCATTTCCTTCTGAAATACTGGGCGAAATGGGTTGTTCCAGACATTGTTCTGATGAACAGCGTACTTTGATTAAAAAGTTGATTTTAGAGGGAAAAAACATACAGAGAAGTGCAGCAAAGTATAGGCTGCTCAGCTAAAACGATCTCAAATGCCTTGAAGTGACGACCAAAACCTGAAAGACGCGAAAGGAAGCGTGGAACTACTGTTCAAAAGGATCGAAGATTAGCCAAAATAGCAAATACTCAGCCAATGATCACCTCCAGAAAGATCAAGGAACATCTGAAGTTACCAGTGAGAACAGAATATGATTATGTGGAGCCAATTTACCAGCAAGAACTCCTTGCAAAGTCCTGTTGTTAAGAAAAAGACGTGTCCTGAATGGGTTAACATTTGCCAAGGAACACATTGACTGGTCCAAAGAGAAATGGCTCAACATTTTGTGGACTGGTGAAAGCAAAATTGTTCTTTTTGGGTCTAGTGGCCGTAGACAGTATGTCAGACGTCCCCTGAGCACTGAATTCAAGCCAAAGTTCACTGTGAAGACAGTAAAGCATGGTGGTACAAAATGATGATATGGGATGTTTTTCATACCATGGTGTTACGCCTAGTTATCACATACGAGGGATCATGGATCAGTTTAAATATATCAGAATACTTGAGGAGATCATGTTGCCCTGTGTCGAAGAAAAAATTTCCTTAAAATGGATGTTTCAACATGACAATGACCCAAAACATCTTGGTTACAAACAAACAAGATTGAGGTAATAGAGTGGCCAGCCCAATCCCCTGACTTCAATCCCAGAGAGAACTTGTGGGCTGACGTCTGAAACGTTTTTTTTTTTTAGGCAAAACCCAAAATTGCAGAAGAACTGTGGAATGTAGTTTAATCATCCTGGACTGGAATACCTGTTCAGAGGTGCCAGAAGTTGGTCGACTCCTGCAACACAGATCTTGGAAACGATTGTAATGCCACTAAATATTAGTTCAGTAATTTGTACTTAAAATTAACTTAAAAAATTTATCTATAAACTGAAAATGTTTAAGTAAATTACTTGAGTTTTTAAAGAAAAATGCTGGCACTGCTATTTTTTTGAACAGCCTAATATTAATTTTTCTTAATTTTCTGTAAAGGATTGACACAAACTGGCTAAATGTTGTTAATGTTTTGATTTAGAATTGAAAGTGTAGTATTTTCAGTGCATTTGCATTTATGGAAATAAAAGTTATTATAATGATTGTGCTTTATTCGCTTTTTTAAAATCACTGCTATTTTTTTGAACACCACTGTATATACAGTGTATCACAAAAGTGAGTACACCCCTCACATTTCTGCAAATATTTCATTATATCTTTTCATGGGACAACACTACAGACATTAAACTTGGATATAACTTAAGAGTAGTCAGTGTACAACTTGTATAGCAGTGTAGATTTACTGTCTTCTGAAAATAACACACAGCCATTAATGTCTAAATAGCTGGCAACATAAGTGAGTACACCCCACAGTGAACATGTCCAAATTGTGCCCAAATGTGTCGTTGTCCCTCCCTGGTGTCATGTGTCAACATGGCACCTCATGGCAAAGAACTCTCTGAGGATGTGAGAAATAGAATTGTTGCTCTCCACAAAGATGGCCTGGGCTATAAGAAGACTGCTAACACCCTGAAACTGAGCTACAGCATGGTGGCCAAGGTCATACAGCGGTTTTCCAGGACAGGTTCCACTCGGAACAGGCTTCGCCAGGGTCGACCAAACAAGTTGAGTCCACGTGTTCGGCGTCATATCCAGAGGTTGGCTTTAAAAAATAGACACATGAGTGCTGCCAGCATTGCTGCAGAGGTTGAAGACGTGGGAGGTCAGCCTGTCAGTGCTCAGACCATACGCCGCACACTGCATCAACTCGGTCTGCATGGTCGTCATCCCAGAAGGAAGCTGACGCACAAGAAAGCCCCCAAACAGTTTGCTGAAGACAAGCAGTCCAAGAACATGGATTACTGGAATGCCCTGTGGTCTGACGAGACCAAGATAAACTTGTTTGGCTCAGATGGTGTCCAGCATGTGTGGCGGCACCCTGGTGAGAAGTACCAAGACAACTGTATCTTGCCTACAGTCAAGCATGGTGGTGGTAGCATCATGGTCTTGGGCTGCATGAGTGTTGCCGGCACTGGGGAGCTGCAGTTCATTGAGGGAAACATGAATTCCAACATGTACTGTGACATTCTGAAACAGAGCATGATCCCCTCCCTTTGAAAACGTATTTGCCACTAAAATGCAGAGGTTAAACTAAATCCCGCTCTGTACCACACACCATCCGAGCCCCCAAGTGGTGGAACAAACTTCCCTTGTCTGTCCGAACATCAGAGTCTCTCGCTGTCTTCAAAAGACGATTAAATATTACTAAGTACTATATTACTAAGCACTTATTTATTTCTTGCCTAAAACAAAAAACAAAACAAAAAAACCCACTCTGGTTCTAACAGGGTTTCAGCAGATTTGTATTTTGGACTGTTGTCTACTTAAACTAGAGTAAGGTAATGTTCACAATGGAAGCACTTTTGTAAGAAATGCAAGAAACGTTTGAAATATTAAAATATTTATTAGATTACATAGAAATGGTGCAGTTAATAAAAAACATTAAAAAGTTTACAAAACAAAGCCAGTCTGTGCAAACATAAAACAGGGATGCTACACATATCTCCCAACCGTGAGTGTATTTACAGAGCATCTGGAGTACGAAACACTTCAAATGTAGAAAAATAGTAGCTGGGACTTCATGTGGGTATTGGTGTTTACAATAATTAGGTGAACAAAAATGAATAAAAAAAAAGGTACATTAAAATAATGTCATAAAATATTCAGTATATCGAACATACAAACTGGTGATAAATAAATGGCTCAGCACTCAGTCATCGGTCTGATTTTCTGGGATATGAGAATACTGAAGGGGATCCTTAAAAAAAAAAAGAGAAAGACAGAGAGAAGGGAGAAGTCATTACAATACAGTAGTGAACATATTTAATTACTTTTTGATTTCCCCGCACACTTCCACCCAAGTGTTTTAAAACCAGTACGAGTTCTAAAGTGTTCAATGTGACCGAAAGCACAAAATGATTCACTTTCTCCAAAGGGATGAAGCATACAGCAGGCTGGCCAAGCCTTCACTCACCTGAAGGCCACATGTAACCTGGTGATAAACAATTCAAATAGAGCCAGGTTCTATTCTCATGCAACCATTTCTGCCGAAAGCCCATCATATCAGGGAGACTCTGCCTCCGCTCCTCTCGGGGGACTGCAGGATGGGAGGATACGAAGATGATCAACAAAACACCCAGTATCCCTAGGCCAGTGTTATGCTTGATTTTAACGGCACGTATGCATCATGTGTTTATTCTGTAAGCTGATGCACAGCCTTAATCACAACAAACTAGAGACGTTGATTATTAACCAACAAAAAGTCAAGAAGTCATTAATTGTTGTTAAAAATGTCATTTACATTTATTTCCAACACATGATGCTTGACACTCCTCTCTCAATTGAAAAGTGTTGATTTAAAACGCATCCTAACTCACCCTTAGTGCACATACACGAGTATGTTTTACAGTCAAATTCAGAGATTATATGCATTTCTTATGCATAATAAATGAAACAACTATAACACCTTAAAATCACAAATGGTGAAGCTGCTTGGCGTCAGTCTTGAGCCAGACTGCATTTTAAACTCAGCACATGAAGATCTGTGTGTAATGTTTTGTACTAGAATGTGGATTTAGCTTTAACATACCGACTGCATTTCAATTTTTTGAGTAGCATGTTTAGTTTTTTTTTTCCAGCATTTAGCAGACGCTTTTATCCAAAGCGACTTACACAATGAGCAATTGAGGGTTAAGGGTCTTGCTCAGGGACCCAACAGTGGCAACTTGGTGGTGGCGGGGCTTGAACCGGCAACCTTCTGTTTACTAGTCCAGTACCTTAACCACTGAGCTATCACTGGCCATCACTGGCTATCACTAGCTAAACTGGTACTGCTCAGTGTTTATGTTCATCTTACTGTTCTACATTACAGTCATGCTCTCAGTTAAGCTGATGTAATCAAACTGGTAAAATTTAAACCCTTGCCACAAATGCTACTCAGTATCATACTATGTATGGCTATGAGCTTTATCATTCCCCTGTACCCTAATCATCTACAATATTTTTTTGATTATTTCCTAAGGGCATATTTAGCTGTGGTATTGTGATCATATTCTAAATGGCAGTGTGTGAACGAGCGATATAACTGCCAAGGTTTTGCTTTTAATGCAATATTATAAAAAATATGAAAATATAAAGAGTAGGGTTGCAATGACACCAATCTACATACTGGCCTTGGGAACGAATGTACTGTGTCATATGAAAGGAAAAAGTCATTTCTGACAAAATTCATACATTCATCAATTTACTTCATGCACATACTCAGTCTAGCAGAAAACTCAGCCTTAAACTCTCCACAGCCAACAGATCATCTTATGTAATCATCGTAGTTACTCTAGAACACCTGTCCATGGAATCATACATCGATAAGCTAAGATTACAATTCAAGTGCTCGAAATCACATTACCTTTAGAACCTATTTCTGTCAATTCTAGTTGATCTTTTATTTGATCTCTGTTAGTGATTTCCACTGAAGTGTGCAGTAGAGACCAGTGCAAGTACTGTGATACTGGTAATAATTCACAAAAACAAGGAGAGACTTATTTTATAAAACCTCAATGCATGATTAGTGTACGACTGTGCTTTTACAAAGCAGTTCAATTCATTAAGAATTCTGAATCTCACACCAGACAAACTAAACAGTAATGAACATATGTTCTCACTCCTGTTCTACAAAAATAAACACATTCCACTTTGTCCTTTGTCCACATACCTTTGGTCACAGACAGAACCTTAATTCTGTGGTTATAATGTCTAATATTGTGAGGACATTGTGCTTGTTGGACAACCCATTACAAAGCCATGGACATTATTATGTAGTTGCTCTGTTTTGCAGCTACAGCCTCCACTCCAGAAAGTTATCCACATGTTGTGAAGTGCATCTGTGGAAATTTGTGACCATTCAGTCAAAAGAGTATTTGGGAGGGCTGCCTCACAAACGACATTTAAAATGTATCCAAACAGTGTTCGGGTCAGTGCTCCGCTCAGGCCACTGAAATTCCTCTACACCAAATTTATTAATGCCAAAGTTTGAGCTGTGATTTTGATAACTCACTTTTAAATTGAAAAGTATGTTTATTAACTGAGACCTTAAGCTATATAAATATATACATATATGTAATACTACTGCTAAATGAACAAATTGTTGTTAGTGTTGCACTGGAGCTACAATAGTAATGTAGACCACAAGAGGAAGTAACCTTCAAACAGCTGATTGCCTACATCTGGCATAGGGTGTGAAACCTAATGTTACTTTTGACTAAACAAACTAGCACGCAGAGGCTCATTAATGTTGAACAAGAAGGTAGCTACTGCATGGTGCACCTCTTCTCTCACCTGGCCGAATAGCTCCAAGGCGCTGCTGAACAGCTTCTAAGTGATGAATGTAGTCAGCAAGGGAGCGTTCCTGGTCCTGGGAGGGGGTCGGAGTGTGTTCAGACAGAGTCGGGACACTGCTGGGGTAGCTTCTGAAAGAACAAAATGTAAAATAAAACCATATTATTACATTTTAAATAATACAGTGAAAGACTCCTTGTCCTATTCTCTATTAGAAAAGCCAAAAATTGTTTATTTATTCATAATGATCCACAACCCAAAAGCAGTTGCTGGTATTACGTGCAGATTAAGCAAAGAGTACCAGATTTTTTTATAAAATTACCGGTTATGCAGTCTAAATGGTGATTTGGCAGCTGGAATCAGAGACGAGACCACACTACGCTGTGAGAGAATGAGGTCACGGGTGGGCGGAGAGTTGAATGAAGCTCCAGACTGCTGTGGTTTTAGAACCTCTGTCCTCAAAGCTAAGATGTAGAAAAATACAAAAAAACGTTTGAGCAAAATACAGTTATTATAACTGTCTGTGCAGGTTGCCTGAATGTGATATTAGGATATGCTAAATCCCATCACTGCCCTTAATTTAACACATTTTCAGAGTCTAACCAAACTACACGCTGAACAAATATGTTATATATTTCTTTTGTTTGCACTGGAATACATACAAATTTAAATTTGACATCACTGAACACACACATCCAGAAATGGACTAAACAAAAATCATCGGCACTCTCAACCAGAGATGGGGACGAGTTGCACTTGACTCGGACTCGTTTCATATGACTCGGACTCGACTCATGACTCACAAAAAATGACTCGTAAACAACAAGAGTCCCTAGCATCAGCATGTGTTAACATTAGTTATGTGTGACAATTCTACGTATATACATATCTAAGTATTATTACTGTAAATATTCTGCTCCCTAATAATGCTCCGGCCGTCTTAACCCGCAACGCACACAATGGGTAAATGTTACAGCCAGCTTCCTACACGGTTTGAAGTTCACTTCATTTGAACATTTTCGTTACCTTTGGATTGGAATCTCACTTAAAATGATGGAATACCCTACGTAGTGCACTTCACAGGAACAACTAGGGTGAATGGAACGCTCCGACAGAATTGGCACTAATGGTTGAAAGACCGCTTTCTGAACCAATCAGACCTTCTGATTTTAATTTTTAGTTGTGTTGTATCGCCATTATAAGCTCTGTATTTAGAGCCACCTCTATGGCGTGCCATTTGTATGTTTTTTCAGAACACTTTAACTACACGAAAGATGTTTAAAGAGGTTGAGATTACAAGAGATGTTTGAGTTTTATGCTTTTCAGAAATTTTAAAATCTTAGAAGAAGCTGTTTTTCTAAAAATTTCTTTTATATCTGATCCAATTAGGTATAGATTTCTGTCCTGGGTAAAAAACTCACATTCACATAGAATATGTTTAATTGTTAAAGTAATTGAGCAATGAGAGCACTTTGGGGTCCGTTCTCCTTTTAGTAGGTGTCCATGTGTAAGGTTTGAGTGTCCTCTTCTGCACCGTGTGAGGGCTACTTGGTCCTCCCTCTTCTGAGTATAGTTAATTTTGTTTGGTTGTATGCTTCGTTGAATTTCCCCGAGTTTGTTATTTTCTTGTAAATTCCAGTCCTCTTGCCATTTTTCTTGTATATAGCTCCTTATGAGGGGTCTTAAGTCTGTTGGTGGTATGTACAGTCCCTGACAGAAGTTCTGTCGCTTATCCCTGTTGTGGAAACAAAAGCTTATAACCTGACTTTAAATTCATCCATTGGTTTTAGAAATGACTCATATGAAAGCTGAAACCCTCCCAAATGAGGTTTAATTTACGAAAATAAATTTGCTTCACTGCAGAAATATTGATCATTTAATGAACACAGAAAGGTCAGATTTTGGCAAGACAAAAGTTTTGTCGCCCACAGAAAGTAATGTGAAAATCAAACAAATAATTTACTTCAAATACAAAGATATGTTTCATAACATTGGTGAATGAAGTTGTGGTGCTATTAGAGCCATATTTAATATTTTGTGTGACTTCCATGAGCTTTAAGGACTGCATCCATGCGGTTCGACAATGATTCATACAATTTATTGATGAAGTCATCAGGAATAGCAAAGAAGTTCATCAAGATTCTTTGGTTTTGTCTTCCAAGCTTCCTCTTTCATCCTACCCCAAACATGCTCAATGATGTTCATGTCTGGTGACTGGGCTGGCCAGTCCTGGAGCACCTTGATCTTCTTCGCCTTGAGGAACTTTGATGTAGAGATGGATGTATGAGATGGAGCACCATCCTGCTGCAAAATTTGACCCCTTTTATGATTGGGAATGTAAGAGGTAGCTAATACTTCTTGATATTTTAGGCTATTGATATTGCCTTCCACCTTGCAAATGTTTCGCACACCCCCATACTGAATGTAACCCCAGACCATGATCTTTCCACCACCAAACTTAACAGTTTTCTGGGTGAATCTTGGATCCATACGGGCTCCAGTAGGTCTCCTGCAGTATTTGCGGCAGCTGTGGTGTAATTCAACTGAAGATTCATCTGAGAAATCCACCTTCTGCCACTTTTCCAGCGTCCATCCGTTTAGCAGGCTGTGGGCCTTTTGTTTAGTGCTGGCTTCTGGGCACTGATTCGACCATGGAGGCCATTTCGAGACAGAATCCTACAAACTGTTTTAGTTGACACAGGGACTTGAGGTGACCAGGCCTGGTGGAGCTCTGCTGCAGTGGAAGAGGGGCTGGCTTTGGATTTTCTAACCAACAAACGTTCCTCCTTAGCAGTTGTCTTGCGGGGTTTGCCGGACCTGGGCTTGTCAAAAACATCTCCAGTCTCTTCAAATCTTTTTTTAATTCTTTGTACTTGACGCTGAGACACATTAAAGGTGCCAGCCACCTCTGCAGTGGATCTGGTCTTCAGCCTCTTGATAATCAAGGCTTTGGTCGCAGGGTGGATGTTTGGCATGTTGTCAGAGGTGAAGTTGCAGTTCAAGTGAAGGTCTGGGGTGCTGGGGTTCTTTTTATACACACCCACTAATTAACCGATCAATTAGTGAGCACAGGTGAGACTGTAAACTAGGATTGGGTGCATTATATGACAAGGCGACAAAACTTTTGTCTTGCCAAAATCTGACCTTTCTGTGTTCATTAAATGATCAATATTTCTGCAGTGAAGCAAATTTATTTTCGTAAATTAAACCTCATTTGGGAGGGTTTCAGCTTTCATATGAGTCATTTCTAAAACCAATGGATGAATTTAAAGTCAGGTTATAAGCTTTTGTTTCCACAACAGGGATAAGCGACAGAACTTCTGTCAGGGACTGTATATTGGTGTGACTGGTTGTTCTGCTGCTCTTTTGGCTATGATATCTGCTTAATCATTTCCCCTTATACCCTTGTGGCCTGGTATCCAACAAAACCTCAGAATTTTATTTGATTCTTCCAGTGCTTTCAGTTTATGCAGTATTTCTTCGAAGATGGGGTGTTATTTGTTATTTGTTTGAGTCCTACATTGCAAATAATGCACAGTCAAGCCATCCAGTGCCAGATGCAGCCCTAAAACATCTGTAAACCTCCCATCATATCAGCAGTAGGGTCCTCCTGGGTCTCCTACCACAGTGTCCTATTTCATTCAAATGACGACAGAAAGGTACGAAGGTACTTGATCCACCATTAAAAATCTTTTCTGGATTTGGATGGGAGAGAAAATTTCAGCAAGTCAGCTATAGTAACCTGGGCCATAAACGTCTCAATCCAGTTCAAATGGAGGAAAGCTGACTCAATCTTTGTGTATGTCAGTACACAACCGGTTACCTGCCACAGGTGAGTTTAAATACAACTTAAAGGAGCATCACATGACTAAGTCCAATTTGATTAGGTGCAAAGAGTTAAAAACTTAAGTTTGAACGTTCTAAAAGGTTATTTACCTGCACTGTTAATCATGCCACTTCCTAGAGAGTTTTTCCTAGTAGCTCTCTGCCATTTCCTTGTGAGGAACTTCAGTCTGAGGGGAAGCAAGCATGTAGTTATTAAGGACATTTAACTATGCAAATGGGCATTACCAGATGTGTTGTACATTTTTTACATTTTAAAGTCTAGTCCCTGCCTACCTGGAGATGGCTATGACCACTCTAACAGCACTTCTGAAGCGGTTAATTGGTCTGGAGGCTTGTGTCTGGCCAAGTGATGGGTGTGCTCCCATTCGGGCTATTAGAGCTAACGTGGCCTGCTCACAGTCCTGGAAGCCTCCAAGCAGTAGCAACAAGTAGCGTTTCTGATACACCAATGACTTTCTGTAGCTCTCCGCCCTCAGGTACCTCTCATAGAGCCTCTGCAGCTGCAACATAGGGTAATAACAACAGTTAAAATCATATCAAGTACTCATTTAAAACCAATACCCATGTGTTGGTAAACATCCCTAATTTAAATGTTACTGAGATGCAAGTAATTGTTCCACTGATGATTATGGACTAATGCTATCTGTAAAAAACTTCATTTAAACATACCTCAAACAGCTAAGTAAGGGGTGATAGGGTAAATATTATGTACCAGTGGGTTAGGGCAAGTCACAAGTGCCCAGTCTCAGTCTCTCTGATCATAATTTAAATTCTACACATTTTAGAAGGTTTCCCGTTTAAATTAGAATGATAACATGATCTAATAGATCACTTAATAGTAAACGTATTTTAATTTTAATACAAATTATTTAAATAATAAAACTCGTGTTTTTTACATTACATTTTGCAGTCAGACTCATGATCAGTATGATCATACACTAGTCTAAACAAAGGTCCTTAATTGATGGGCACACACTACAGAACATTTCACCCAAAATTCAGACTAGGGACCAGAGCCGTAGATAGAGAGAGTTGCGACACTCCTTGATCTCGCCGCCACGCGGTCACGTGGCTCATATAACCCTCCGATAGTTCCAAACAAACCCGGTGCTGTCATGTTCTCATATGGGACAGGCAGCAGTAAATGAAATATTAAACAGTAAATAATAAACATTTGTACAATTTCTGGGTATTTTCACCTGCCTTTACATTTACTGCATCTGCTTTAATGTCAATTTGGTAAATAAAGTGTAAGATTGATGTTTATAATGACTTAATAGGTCGTTCTTGTTAACACACAGTACATTATATTAGCATACATTACATAATGCGATATCATTAAGTAGTTTAAACAGTTTTTTATGTTTTGTTTTTTACATAAACTAATCTCCCTTCACTTTTCTGAGGATTCATAATAATAATCATTTTGGTTAAACACTAAGTCATGTGCTGGATTCATAAGGTTTACCTGCACTAAATGAACAGGTTCATAAACACACTACCGCACCTTTAACATTATAGTGCATGTACATGAAATAGCATTCATTCATCTATTTCATGAGTAAGTAATAATTTATTTCTACATGTAATACATGAATTAATTCATAATTAATATGCACTAGTTCATTTTGTCTAATGTAAGTGGTGGACAAGGTACACAAACCATGTAGCTGAGTTGAAGTAGAGATATCCAAGGTAAAATATTACTCCAGTAAAAGTACCTCCACTAAAGTACTAAACTAAATTTACCTTCAAATGTACTTAAGAATGAAAGTAAAAGTAGCATGATTTATTATGGCTCTGATGTTTTATTATCATTTCTGTAACAAGACTCTTGATTAATCAACTTTTAATTAATCAATTTTAGGTCTAGTGTCAATAATTTAGCTTAGCTGACTAAGCTAAATTCAGTTATACCTATTAATTAAGATAAACATGTAACATTTAGTGCTGAGCAAATGCTAAACAATAACAGTATTAAGTATATTAATGACATCAAATTCATTATTTTTTTAAAACAAAGCAACAAACAGCTAAAAATGTTTGATAAGTAGTGGAAATGAATGGGGCTCTATGGGACATTTGGAACTATACAGAGCTCCACAACCCGGAAGCTGCACAGAAAATATGTCCCGCCCCCTTTCCAACGGTTCCCTATGGGAGTGTCGCCACTCTGTTCTCTCTACCACTCTGCTAGGGACTATAATGATTTAAGGAGCAAAATTCTGACAGCAGTAAGATTCACCTTATTGTTGGACAGATCAGTGAGGGGTCGGTTTTCATTTCTGGATGTGGCTTTTGTTAGCTCATCCTGAGCCTTGTGTAGAGCAGATTGCAGAGTAGCTTTTTCCCTTTGCCAGGCTAGCTTCTCTGCTAATGTAGATTGGTCCAGCTGCACAGAAGATCTCTCCTGTACACATAGTTACATTATTTTACTAAAAAGGTACATACATCACTACAGCTCCACAAACAGATCAGTCACATGTGAGTCTAAGTGAGGAAAATCCCAAATCTATGCCATGATACGATAAAGGAGAGAAAAGAGGAAATGAAAATTTAAAATAGAAATGCAAGAGAATTAGAGACCAACAATATCTCAGTATCAAAGCAGAATTTTTTAAAACAAATGATAGCCGCTCAGGTGGCGCAGCGGTAAAAAGACACGCTGCAACCAGAGCTGGATTCTGAGTACATCGTTTCGAATCCAGCTCTGCCTCCCCGGTTCGAGGCTGGGCGGCTGTATGAGCAACGATTGGTCGGTTGCTCAGTTGGGGGGTGGGACAAAGAACCGGATGTGGGTCTCTCTCTGTCAGAATGTGATTACGACCTCTGCCGGCTGATTAGAGGCGCCTGCACAAGAGATGAAGAGTGCCCTTAGGGTGTGTCTCTCCGCATGCAACGCTAGGTGGCGCCAAACTCATCAATGTGTGGGTGGCAAAAATGCATCCTGCTGCTGCTCATGTTTCAGAGGGGATATGGGTTAGCTTCGATCTCCTGTGTCAGGGCAGGGTTCGGCATAGACAGAGAGGAAGCACGATGCAAATTGAACAATTGGATGCACTAAAGGGGGAGAAAAAGGGGAGAAAACAAAAAACAAATAATAATTAAAGGTTATTATGAATAAGCAAACATGCCAACATTAGATAATCAGATAACTGATTGGGTGAAATAACAGTTGTGAGGTACAAGGACATTTTGCAGCAAATTTTGAGTGTTTTTAAACCACAATCCCCCCCTCCCCCAATCCCAAACCAGTCTTCTAGGGTTTGTTGTCTGTACTGCCGATTTCAAACGTTTTTTTGTATTTAACTACTGACTGCGGTTAATCATGATATTAACCCCATTTGGGGTACCTTTAAACCAGTCACCTAAAATAAGCTGGGCTGGTAAATGGCATGTTTGCTTAACATCTGATGAGTATGTGTACCTGTTTAGTGTGTTTTAGGTTGTGCAGGTCTCTCTCCAGACAGGACAGTGTGTGTTTGAGAGAGATCTTCTCTTCACTCAGAGCTGCAAGACGCTCTGCCAGCTCAGAGTTCTCCTTTAGCACACGATCCAGCAACGAGGAGGAAGGCGAGCCCTAAACAGTTAAAAACAGATTTTTTCCATAAGCTAAATATGATGTGAAATATGATCAAACAATTCAAGTGAAAACAAGCCTTTAGAGCAAAGAAAATTCTTTGTCCCAGTTTAATCTCCCAATTTAGTCATTTCCAATCCCAGAGCGTGAATTCTCTGCTGCTTGCACAACCACAGATCAGGACAGGCTGGATCATCACACACCACTCCTGCATCTTATCACCTGTTTTGGGTTCCCATGAAGACCAATGCTAAGCTCCATACGCAGATACACGGACCAGTCCCCAGAGATCATATATCACATAACCAGTCCTGCAGAACCCTTTTGACCTTTTAGCCCTCAAACAGGGCCAGTTGTGTTCATTTGAATGCCCAGCCAGGTTGCTGAGGGTTTGAACACCCTGCAGTGGCATGCCAGCACGTTAGACAGATGCACCACCCAAGCACCCAATCAATTTACAAACAATTTAGTTTAAAAAGAAGGTGTGTAGATAACCTGTGTGTGACTGATAATTGTGCTGTCCGTCGTATGCAATTCTCTGTGCAGGCGTTCTGAGGTCAGCTGCTTCTCCTGATGCTCCAGATCGGCCAGAGTCTGCTGTAGCTGTTTAAGACGCTGCTGATCTCGCTCACGCAGTGCCTCCAGCTCCAACTACAGACAGAGATTTTAATTATATTCCAATCAAGATTATTACAACATTACTCTGTAAAGTATACTGTAGAATTTCATACTTTGCCCAAGTTAAAGCCATGAATTGAAACCCAACATTCAGGTGGTATATTACACTACCGCCCTACCACTGAGGACAGCCTAGGTGCAGCCCTCCTTATAATATCTTGGCTTGGGACCAGTGCTGAGAACGCACCGATTAGTGCACCTACCAATGGCTAGGCTAGACATAACCAATCATGTCCATGTAGGCCCCTGACAAGTTAATAGCACCACTGAGATTGGAACCCTGGATCTCCGCATTAGTGGGC
Organism: Trichomycterus rosablanca; assembly: GCF_030014385.1. NCBI lineage: Eukaryota > Metazoa > Chordata > Actinopteri > Siluriformes > Trichomycteridae > Trichomycterus > Trichomycterus rosablanca. The sequence goes on from NC_085993.1 coordinate 33,948,793, forward strand.
TAGTGTATTTTACAGCTACGCTAAACAAGCATCTAATTAAAAACATTGTCTTAAATAAAAAAAAAAAGACTTTTTGGCCCCACTGTATGTATTTATTGGCAGACACTTACAGATTCGGCTGTAGCAGATTTCTCCTAATTGCATCAATCTATGTTAGGGGTAAACACCTCTAAATACCCCATGTAACAAAGTAAAAAAAAAGTATTTTGTTATGAATCAAATCCCCATTCCTCGTTTTGTATTTGGTTTACTTTCTCAGTTGATGATTTTGCAAATGCTCTACTCTGAAAACTAAGTACAACAATCCTGATTTCATTTTTGATAAAAATGCTCATATGAAAATTCTATTCAGACTAAACCTTCCAATTGTTTATTAATTTATTTTGCTAAAATAAAACCCATACCAATTTCTCTTTGGTGCGCTCCTGCCGCCGCTCCTTGTCCTCCTGCTCCTGTTTCTCTCGCCATCTCTGCTTCTCCCTCTGCTCCTCTCTCATTCTCTCCCTTTCCTTTACTTCAGTCATCTTCCCCTTCATAGCATCCAACTCTGTCTGAAGCAGAGATGCTCTCTGTCTTTCCGCCTCCAGATTGCGGCTTACTTCCACCCGCTGCGCCTGCAGGGCTTCCAGGGCAGCGTGAAGCCTCTTAATCTCATCCTGCACCTCCTTTTCCTGTCTGCGTTTGCCCTCAAGCACTTGGGTCTGCAGTCGCTCCACTGTGGCTGCAAGTTCTTCAGCCTGTCGCCGCTCCTGATCCAGCTGAGCCTGCAGTTCCTGGATGAATTTTCTGTCGTGGGCATTCGTAGTCTCCTGAGAACGAGCCTCTTTTTCTAGACGACGAGCGTGCTCCTGAGCCTGTTGCGAGAGGGTGCGTGAGAGGCCAGCTGTGCGAGAGCGCTCTTCGTCCAGGCGTGCCAGGGCCAACTCGGTGCGCTCATGCTCTTGTGCCAAAAGGGCTTCACAGCGAGACTGCTCGATCTGCAGTTCAGCACGCAGGTTACTGACGAGCACACGCTCCTGCTCCAAGGCAGAATTCATTTCATTCAGACGGGAAGCCTGCTCGTTCAGGGTGACGCGCAGAGACTATAAAAGAGACGTACATCAAGTCAAGAAAGTGAAATCAAATTATAAAGTGGCATTAAAACATGATTAAGTTTATCCTGTTCAGGGATGCCTGGGGTCCAGTTTCCCCAGAACACTGGGCGTAATGTAATAACACACACTGAACAGGACACCAATCCATTGGTACAGGCTTCCAGTATCCGTAGTTTCAGGTGCTGCACATCTCGTATCTTCACAGCATAGACAATGGCCCCCAAGGTCAATTGAATGGCCCCCAAGGTCTCCCGATCTGACCCCCTTAGACTTTTATCTTTGGGGTCATCTGAAGGCAATTGTCTATGTTGTGAAGATACGAGATGTGCAGCACCTGAAACTACGGATACTGGAAGCCTGTGCTAGCATTTCTTCTGCGGTGTTGCTATCAGTGTGTGAAGAGTGGGAGAAGAGGGTTGCATTGACAATCCAACACAATGGGCAGCACTTTGAACACATTTTATAAGTGGTCAGAAACTTGTAAATAACTCATGAAAGAATAAAGTTACGTTAAAACCAAGCACACCATTGTTTTTCTTGTGAAATTCTCAATAAGTTTGATGTGTCACATGACCCTCTTCCCATTGAAAAAACTAAAGTTGGATCCAAAATGGCCGACTTCAAAATGGCCGCCATGGTCACCACCCATCTTGAAAAGTTTTCCCCCTCCCATATACTAATGTGCCACAAACAGGAAGTTAATATCACCAACCATTCCCATTTTATTTAGGTGTATCCATATAAATGGCCCACCCTGTACATACAGATGTGATTGGCTGACAGGCCAATAACACCATTGGGGATTGGAAGCCTGTCTAGCAGTAGCAGGCTAGCAAAATTTACCGCTGTGCCATCCGAGTGCCTCACATTTAATATTATCACAAAATACTCTAATAATGATAACAAATAAAGTGCAGATATTTAGGGAACACAAATGCTGGCTTGCTAACAATCACCCAGCCAATAACACTAAAGCATCTTCCTCAAGGGCCCTAAAGTCCACCCTATCCTACCTCCTAACAAACATGGCTAATATTCTAACAGTTAGTATGTTAAGACACTAACATAATATTTATATTTTGACACACTGTCTTTCCCTTCAATAACAGCAACTAGACACCAGGCAGATTTAAATATTAAAAGCTTTTCCATTAGTAACACACCTTTACTTATATGGTTTCCATTTATTAATATTATTTCTGTGCTCTTTGCATAGAAGAGCAATGTGCGAGACTATTTACAATCCAGATTTAACAGGACCATCTTATTCTTACTATAATAGGACAGGTGCATTTATTTGTAGCATCCACCACAAAGATTGATTGAATTGTGTGCTTCCAAACCTGACCTGCTTTAACTATATTTCATGATTAAAATACACAGTGTGTGTTAAAATGTCATTAAATGCTACTGTGTCAAAAACAGTTACAACCTGTTAAAGTACAAGTTGTGCTACTTTGATTACTGCACAACACTGAAAATCAGCAACATACCTCATGAGCTTGTGCGCTCTCCTCTTTTTTATGGAGGCTACTGAGTCTCTCATGATGAAGTTCCTCCTGCAGCTGCTTCACTCTGACCCGCTCTCTCTCCACAGCCTCCACACAAGTCTGCCGTTCCTGTTCCTCACTCTCAAGCCTCAATCTATTGTTGACAAGACATTATTAAGCAACTTTAGACAGCTTCTCACATCATGATTGTTCTAGATCTTTCACAGCATCAAAAATTTCTTGGCTACCGTAAATTATGGATCTGGCTCTGGAGCTCCTCTTGGCTTTTGCTGGCCGAATGCATTTGGAGTGTGCGGCTCTCTAGCTCTGCCTTCAGCACAGACACCACCTTCTGCTCCGCTGTTAATTGAAGATGCTGCTCACCGAGTCTGGTTTGCTCCTGCTCTAGGCTTCGTCGAAGGTTTTGTGAGGTAGTTTTTTCCTCTTGCAACTGCCTCTCCACATCATCGGCTACAAATCCCACACAAAACAGCAGCAATTAAAAACCATTCTGACTGAACTTACATTCCACACATTACTTGGAGTGTAAATGTGTGTACAGAGATATATAAAAATCATGCCAGTATTATTATTGATGTATTAAACATCAGCATGTTAAGGACACTGCCTGTTTCAACTTGCCTTAGTTTAAATGTAAAAGTGAAAAGTTTTTATATTCTTTAAAAATATTTCTTGTAGTAAAACATATCCTAAACCAATTTGAGATCAGATGCAAATGTGACACATTTACATTTTTAGCATTTAGCAGACGCCTTTATCCAAAGCGACTTACAGTACTGTGAAAGTATACAATCTGAGCAATTGAGGGTTAAGGGCCTTGCTCAAGGGCCCAACAGCAGCAGCCTTGCAGTGGTGGGGCTTGAACCATCAACCTCTAGGTTACTAGTCCAGTACCTTAACCACTAGGCTACACGTTCCCTATTTTCTCCATGTCTGCATTTTCTTCCAATGAGGAAGGTAATACAGCAAAATATATCCGTGGTGCAAGTTCAAGCATGTCATGTATTTTAATGTAATCAAAATTGATCTATGGGGTGCTCAGGTGGCACAGGTTTGAATCTCTGCCAACCTGGCCTGTAGTCCACACAAACACAACTGTCCGTTTTGAGGGAGGGAAGGTTGGACAAGGTCTCCCTCCGTAGTGTGCAATCTTCAGGACTGGGACAGGTTATTATGACCTTCCATAAGTTGCTCTTTAAGCCAGTTTCTAAAAGTCCTGGTAGAGACTTAGAACCATCGGTCACTCGGGTGCTCTAAAACAACTGGCTAGATGACAAGCCACCTCCACAATGCATACTGTCTGGTCGAGGTACCAGCATGATCAGTGGAGAAATTCAAGGAGCATATTGTGTTCTCGTCTACATGTTAAAGAATTACCACAGCAGAGGCATGTGCTAGCCTGCAGCTCTCCTAGACCATTGGGGGTTTCATACATGTAACAGATCGGAGGTGAAAAATCTCTGGAACTTCGGTCATCATTAAATTCCTAATTACAAGTTCAAGTAGTGAACACAAATGGACAGTCACCTTGTTTGCGCAGCTGCTGTTGCACCAGAACACCGTGCTCTCGCACTGTATGCAAGGTCGTCTGCAGCTCGCGTAGCTGTTCCTGGCTCTGCAGAGTGCATGAATGCAGCTGCGCATGCAGACTGCGAATTTCAGCCAGTAGACTGTTCCGGTCTGCACTTAGCAACTGCTCCAGAAACCGTCTCTGCTGTTCCTCCTGAGAGAGGTATTGGTAGAGTTAGCAAATAGAATGACTGAGAAGAGATTAGAGACAGTGCACACTTGCTAAGAACCTGTTTTTGAAGCAGCTTCTCGATTTGCTCCAGCAGGGAAGCATAGTCTAGGGGAGCAGCAGTTTCCATAACGTTCTGAAGCTGTGCATGAAGCCATTCCCTCTCACTGTCAAATACACTCCGAACTGCCTGCAACAGCTCCCCTCTCCAGTCTACATCACCATCCGTCTACAAACACGCAAAAGAGCAAGAGTTCAAATGTGATATAATGAGGGTTCTTCAAAAAGTTTCCACACTTCAACTATTTATTAAGAATTTCACTTTTCTACAGTCACCTTCCGATGCATTTTTTCCAGTGTGATACCAACTTTTTAGTGCCATCAGCAAAAATGTTTTTGGTTGAGCGCATAGCCACTGATGCACCGCTGCTTTCACATCACATGAAAATCTTCTTCCTCTAAAAGCTTATTTGAGCGGCCCAAAAAGGTGGAAATCAGATAGTGCTAAATCATGACTGTAAGCTCTCTCAGTCCCTCAGACATGACCAATTACTACTCCTCCCACCCTCACCATTTACAACAAAAATATGAAATTGTTTTTGAAGATCAAACTTTCTGAAGATCCCTCGTGTTATATAATTGTTACTTGTAATATTACTGTTACCATTGTAATATTATAGACTTCGTTGTTGAATTTGAAGAAAAATGTTTTCTGCAAGTTGAAGCACTTACATATGATATTAACTAACAAGTTTTTGATTCCGCTGCACTGTGTCATGAACTGAAACATTTAATGTAAGCGATACTGAAACTTTGAAAAGCTCTAAATTGTTGGGCTGTACCTGTTAGATCGCTGTGAGAAGCTACACAAATTCTCTGCATCAAATTATTTACAACCAAGTGCCAATTTGAAGGAAACACTAACAGATGAATAAAGCAAGCAAGATAGAAGTTAGCCTTTACCTTGGGCTCCCGCTCAGCCATTCTGCATAGAAGCTCCCTAAGTGACAACACAGTCTCCTGCAAGGCCCGTCTCTCCCTCTGCCAGGAAGGAGGTGGTGCCAGCTCCAAATCTGAGTGGGACTGCCCAGCCGGCATTGGACGACGGGACAGGGACAGCACCCTGCAGCTCTCCTGGTACACCCGGTTCAGCATGGTCTAGACATACAAACAATTATGTATTCATGGTGACGGTTGTGTGCATAGGGACGTTACCGATTAACCAATAACAGTCAACACATTTTTCAGTTAATGATGTTGGTTAAAATCGTTATTTAACAGCATTTCCATAAGTTGTTAATTTGAACTGAGAATGGAGATACTGTTGTAAGAAAAACAAGCTAGCGCTCCAAGATACCGATACAATGAAGTGCTAGTAATGTACTATTCACTACTGACTTTAAATTTACATTCTGAATGTTTAGCTGGGTCTGCTTATGGTGTTCATGTACATTTTACTGTTCAACATTACTGCATACATATTATGTTCAATATTCCATTTTGCATCTTCCCCACAGACTCCCAAGTTTAATCGTATCCTGTTCCCCTTTTCCGCCAATACAGGTCCCCACCTTGACCGAGGAGAGATGCAGACTATGACCTGCCACTAGACAGA